>NW_027464614.1:980000-1597500 GCF_043290135.1 Rhipicephalus microplus | reverse complement strand
CGCGTGCAGCGTACGAGCAAAGCAACGCGTTTTCAAGTAGGTTGAAAGGGACAGCGGAGGGGCCAACACTTGAGTAACCAGTTTTCTCCCAACATTGACTGACAGCGCCACGCTCCGCAGCGCCTCCCTCGGCGTGGTTCTCCTCTATCTTGCAGTGAGGATGATCGTACATCTTGGCTAGCCTTTGGATTTTGCCAGCGCGGTTCTGTTGTAGTTTCCGGGCGCACGAAGGTCACTGCAATTGTTGCACAGCCTCCATTTGCGAAAAGGGCGCGCTTTTCAGATACAGCGAAGTAACAACTGAGACGCTTATTCACGTTCATCTGTACCTGTAGGTACGTTTTGTGCGTCATTTTTGCGTGAGAAACGCGGGGCACGTTTCAATCTGCTTGTCATTCTGCGCGTGACCTTCCAATTTGTTGCTATCGCATTCATTGCTTCGTCTTTGCGGCAAAGCTGTGACTTTCTGTATACTGGGCATGTCCATGCCTGTATGTATGGGTAAAGTCATATCGAGGAGCGCGGTATTTGGTTTCGCTCTCATACCTAGAAGGCTTAGTATTAACTTCTGTGTTCTGCTGAATGCACAGTGTGAGAAGAGACGAAGGCTTCGAGCCAAGCAAAAGTGCAGGTTAAGGTGGATTGAATCCGTCTTACGTCATGGTAGCTGGTATATGCACTGCGCCTTTTCTTTATTACCAAACCTCATCGACGGAGACAAATTTTTATGGGAGGCCTCAGAAAGAAGTGTATCCAACTCGGCTTCTTTATTAGCTGTTATTAAATAAGCGACGAACATGCACGGTACTCACCTCTAAAACATTAGACACCTGTTAGCGGTGCCGGTAATCAAAGATGTATTAGGCGGTTGAGCAAAACCATACATTATCTACTTTGATACTCATGCACGTCATGCAAAGCTGCGCATATCCGTAAAACCAGTAGCTTTCTAGAATTTGATGATAAATACAAACAGTTAGAGCCAAAAAGAAAAAAGCTCTTCGCAACCCTGTACATCTCAAAATGAACCATTCGAAAATAATATCCTAATTTTGAAATTTCATGGAGAGCAGGCCTGCTCGATTTTGTTCCGTAACGCCTTTGTCCGCTTTTTTTAACGAGTGCTATGCACAGGAGGTGTTCAATCACGCAAACACGTAACTTAATAAAAAGTGGCTCTTCGCAGCTGTCGGGGATTGTAGGCTTTTGTACATTTTAGTTTCTCACCCCGCCCTTGTCATGCTGAAGTTCTGCACATGAAGCCAATCTAAAGTGAACTAGTCATTCCATTGGGCAGTTTGGACGCCCTCCTAATTGTTTATGTGTCATGTTAGTGGTCAGGAAACAGACCGCTCATGGTAACACCACCTTCCATGTTAATTAGCTTTATAAATTCTACAAAACTCATGTCTTCCTAATGCTGTGAAAATTTCTATTCTATGAAATTCCTCGTTAAAAGCATCACTGATATGCCAATATAATGTTCTAGCACAGCATACTTGGCGTCAGCAATGGCGTTACTCTCGTAAGAGCGCCGCGTTTATCCATGTGCGCATAAACAGCACTTGTGCGCAAGCGTGCAAAGCCAAACGTCGTGCTGTAACGTACGAAATGTCGTTACGGAGGCTGCGCAAGCCATGTTGCAGCTCGTGATTGCCATAAACATGTTCGCAGAGCTATGGCGATTCGCTCTGTCGTTAAGTGATATTACAACGAAAGCTGTTGTGGGATCACAACACCGGTCACGTGCGGTGCTGTAGTTGTCCGTCGCCGCCGGTGTCGGTAACTACTATCACACAAAATAAGAAATAAATCTCAGTAAATAAAAACACAAAAGGCGTAGTGCGATACGAACTCGGGTCCCCTGCGTGCCAGCGCAGTATTGTGCCACCGAGCCATGCCGGAGCTTGGAACTCGCTTGCAAACTTGCCCTATAGGCAGGCTTGATGTTGGGAAAGGAAGCGCGTTAATATGAGTATTGAAGCGTTTTAAATAGCATAGGAACAACCAGGCGTCACACAATGCGAATTGCGTAACGAGTGGGTCATCCAACGCTGCAACCGATCACAAGGCTTTTTATTGATTACCTAATAATTGCAGAGCATACCCAAAATTCAGACCTAATTCTTCATCTTCGTCAACCACTGCACGAAAAATTAGAACAAAATTTCTCGCAAATGTGTGGTGTACATCAGGATTCTCTGAAGAATGACTGAAGATAGCATAATGAATGCCGGCCCACTACTCATAAAGTATGCTTATTTATTGCGTAGTGGGTACACAGCAATCGTGCTTGTAGCACCTACCAAAACAATGTTCAGAAAAGTCTATTTAAGGCTTCTCTACCAGCTTTCGCGACTGTGCTGCGCGTTCCGTGGAAGCCTGGCATTTTTTTTTCTTCATTTAGTGACGATTTTACGTAGCTGTGGACGACTTTGTGGGCCGTGATATATTCATAATTATTCTGATAACAAAAAATTGGTATGAGCCAAGGTGTAACGAAAATCAACCGAATAACGATCAAGCTTGTGTATGCAATGTACGACACCCCCCTGCACGTTCGGCGCACGCTGGTTCAATAACGCTTTAATCGTGGTCCTAAACATCGAATATTAATATTCTAAATAACGTGTTAATTTGGGACTTTTTTAAAAAACGTGTAAGAGAAAAATGCCATGCATTAAAGGCGATAACGCGCTTTATTTAAACAAACGTCCTGATAACACTATAAAAACGGTTGTACTGTTTTTTTTGATAACTAATTTAAGTGAACGTCTAGGTGCGGCAAAGACCCTCAGTTACTAAGCATAACTTGTGGGCAAAGACGACAGGTGTGGGCAAAGACGACAGAGCCCCCTGCAACACTAGCATAGCTAACAATTTTTTGGGGCTAGGAGGCGCGGGTGGCGTGTTCAGCCGCACTTTATGTTGGTTCGTGGCTGCGTTTGTATGTGTGTGTGTGTATATGTCAATAAGCAAGACCGCACAATTTCAGGCGGGCAGGGTAGAGGGGGCCTGAATGCTGGTCCGCCTTTTTTCCGTCGGCTAAGCAAGGGTCTGTATGCAGGTTGGCCCACATAGCTTGGCTAAAATCTTACGTTAGGTATATAAGGTACGCCGAAAGCAACATGAACCAAGTGCATTCTATTCACACGAGCTGACAGCTACTAAGGCTTTTTTTTATTTTCCAACAACTAATAGATCATGCTCCAATGCTCCAGTGGCACATCGTTTAAGTTATAGACTGAATACATAAATCATGACCGCAACGTCGTATTCTCTGGTGTGTTTACCATTGATGTTGCTTGTAGGCGTATCTATCTATCTATCTATCTATCTATCTATTTATCTATCTATCTATCTATCTATCTATCTATCTATCTGCCTATGCCTCAGATGTAACTTTCTCACAGCATGCTACATGTACAATCCGAGGAACTCCGATTCAACCGTAACGTATAGGCTCTTTAAAGAATATAACGAAGTAGTCGCTAACGCATGGTGGTAGAAAAATTTTTGGTCTGTATAAGGATGTGTGAAAAGTGTACATGTGTTACGAGGTAATTATAAGCATGACGACAAAATGTGCGACTTGCCTGAACACCGCCGTAGCCACGCGGTCCAAGAAACCTCTCGCATTCTTCGGCAATGTCGTCGAACCTCCACTCAAATAAGTGCACGATCACACTTCGACCGGGTACCATATTCGGCTCTTTGTTGGTTCCATAGACATAGAGGCAGAAGAGCAAAACTATAGCCCTAGACCGTAGGTAAGTTTGCGACGTCCACATAATTTTGCTTGCAAGCCGACCTGCGTCTCGCCTAGTACTATTTGGCGAAGAAAGCAGGTGATAGCTCACTTAGCGTTGGCCTTCTATCCACAGAGAGAGCGTGTGATGTTTGCTTTATTTTTCTCTTTCGTTCATAAGGTATGATCGAGGCCGTCTCTTGAAGAGCGTTCCCTTCTGAGCGTGTTTTATTGCCAAAGGCTTACAGCGACAGACACGAGATGTTCCGCGTACAAATGCGACCACTGCCTCTTCCTCTTGTGAAGAGTTTATGAAGTGTGCCGAACTGGCTTTTGCGTTTATCTCACGCAGGCGATGCGTTATGTACGCGTGAGCGACCACCTCTGTGAGTGGCCGTGTTTGAGTGGCCATTGGATAAAAAGAATTCTCGGTGTCGTAAAGTGGTTTCGCAAGAATGCGGTCTTTCATTCACAAGATAAGTGAAAATACACGTACAGGGGGAGAGCACTCTTGGGTTGAACACGCGAACTCACTATAAGCGTCGCGTAATGCACATCGGCAGAAGCACTGCACATGCGGTGCACGTACTTTGCGATACACTCTTTTCACAAGGCACACACGTCATGTACACTTTTGTTTGTCATCTGCTAGCCGCATTTTTTTGTCGGCTGAACCAGCGTGTTCGGCTTTTCAAGGTACATTTCGATAAAAAAATTAGAGCGTGAATACCAATATTAGTATGCAGCAATTTACGTTTTGACTGTTGAAGAAAGAAATCTGGTAAGAATGATGATAACTGATGATTAGTGGAGGTTAGAGGCGCGAGGGCCATACGTGGCCAAAAAGCGCCATGCCCTTTATTTATGTAAGGAATGACCAATGATTGCGATGATAGGGTGAATTGTGCCTGTATAGAGGCCTGAAAGCACGTGCTATATGCAAGCATAAATGGTGTGTATAGATTATAAATTTATGGCATTGATATGTGGTGTGATCCAAGGGTGTGGGATAATTTCCAAATAACAATGGTACGTACAAGTGAGCGATCGGGAAAAAAGGCAAGTATGCTTCCTCAAGGTTTTTGTTGCCAAAGTCAATAAGGAAGCGGGTGCTCCTGCTAGTAGGTACCGCAAAAACAGCCTCTGTGGAGAGGCCGTCCTATGGATTTTCTTGATATATGACATGAAAGCTATGAATATCATTTAAAAATGCAAACAATGACTCATATTTCAAAATCGGTCTTTACGTATTTGAAGATACACAGGAGTTTGTTTGCGGGAAGCTAACGAAAGTGATTTTTTCTAATGGTGTCTAACTCAGCGCATTGAATGAAGATGTGAATGACAGTGAGTGGTTCACCGCACTTATCTCATAAAGGTGTATCATCACTGGACAATGTGCGCGTATCCTATACTTAATCTGGCGAGTGTGACTTGTGTGTGGCGTGATATCGAAACTGACGACCAGCTCCCTAGATGTGCCTTTATCAGATGACGTTTTTTCTGCGTTTGTCTGTCCCATAGCCGCTGCCTTTCGTTTAAGATATGGCTTCATGTCAAGTGCAGGAATAGCTATGGATGTATTGGCAGCGCTTTCCTGGGTAGATGCTGCTAGTTGATCCGCCAACACACTTCCATGGATGTCGTGGTGCCCTGGCACCCAGCACACCTCAATATGCTGTCTAAGAGTTTGAGCTTCGCATATTATTGTGTATAGTGAGACGAGGACATGATTTGTGTGTTTTTCATTCATTCCAAAGCCTTTACCACACTCAGGGAATCGGCGTTTTGTAGTTTTAATTCTTTATAGTGTTTTATAACTGCAAGAATCGCATAGGCTTCTGCTGTGAAAATGCTTGTATTTACTGAAGAACGCCGACATATGAATAAAATGAACTGGCGGCTGCGTAGTGATTTGATTTGATTGATTTGTGGGGTTTAACGTCCCAAAACCACCTTTGATTATGAGAGACGCCGTAGTGGAGGGCTCCGGAAATTTTGACCACCTGGGGTTCTTTAACGTGCACCCAAATCTGAGTACACGGGCCTACAACATTTCCGCCTCCATCGGAAATGCAGCCGCCGCAGCCGGGAATCGAACCCGCGACCTGCGGGTCAGCAGCCGAGTACCTTAGCCACTAGACTGGCGGCTGCGTATGACACACAAGTGTGAGATTTAGATGCATCCGTAAAGAACTCGGGACAGGTGCACTTGTGTTACAGTCCAAGAAGGTATGTTCGGATATGTTTAATAGGTACATGTTTCGTGACTTCCATGAATGACACATAAAAATCTATTACTCTCCACTGCCCAGGCGGGAGATTTGCTGAGGGGGCTGCCAGATGCTGCTCGAAGAGCGGCACACCCGTTTCTTCCGTCAGGTCCCTCACACGAAGTGTGTTGGGCTGTCGTAGCGAAGAGCGGTTGTGAAAAAGAGTTGAGGAAGACACGTTATTGACTATGGGGTTTGAGATGGTGATCCTTGTTTGCATTCACCTTTATGAAACATACAAATGATATGTAGGACCTCTGCAGATGAAGTGACCAGTCATTCGACTCAGCGTAGAGGCTTTCTATGGGACTATAGTGCGAAAAGCACCCGTAGTTAGGCGGATGCCTAGATGACGGACAGGATCAAGCATTTGTAAGGCACTTTCTGTTACAAACTGATAGATTATTGCCCCCGTAATCTAAGCGATTGCGAATGAGGATTTTGTACAAATCAATCTGGCACTTTTTATCACCACCACATGTGCATTGTGACATTTTAGGATAATAATTGTTTTTGTGAATTTATTTTTCAAACGCTTAATGTGTGTTATGAATGTCAGTTTGCTATACACGATTAAGCTTAAGAATTTGTACTCCGTCTTCATAGAGAAATGCTGACCATCAAGGTGGATGTCTGGGTCAGCACAAAGGCCTCGCTTCAGAAATAACAGGACGCAAGTACTTTTTTGAGCATTAAAGCTGAAACCATTCTGAACTGACCATGTTGTGATCTTGCCCAGAACTAGTTGCACCTGTCACTCACACATTCAAAGATTGCATTACTTAAAACCTATTTGCATCGTCGACAAATGCGCAATAGAATATATTTCGTGGAATGCAAAGACGCAAGGAACTTATCTTCATAATAAAAAGAGTGAAACTAAGCACACCACCCTGTGGCAAACCTGTATTTTGTACAAATGTTTGGGACAACACGTTGGCCACCCGAACACGAAATGTCCGGTTGGACAAGTAACTTTCGATTATGGTGAACAATCTACCGTGCACACCAAGGTGATGCAGGTCTTTTAATATACCAAAGCGCCATGTCGTGTCATAAGCTTTTTTCATATTGAGGAAGACTGATAGAAAATATTCATTGTGGACAAAAGCGTCTCGGATCTCGGCCGTGATACGTACCAGGTGTTCACTGGTGGATCTGCCTTCTCGAAACCCTCACTGGTACGGCTCAAGTAGTTGTTTGTTTCAACGAAGTGTATATATCATCTTCTCAAAAAGTTTACATATGCAACTTGTCAATGCCATGGGCCTGTAATTCACCTCTGAAGATAGGCACTTGCCCTGTTTCAAAATGGGTATAATGATGGCTTCTATCCAGGAAGCAGGTATCGCACCTGAACACCATTTAACATTGTAAAAGGAAAGTATGGTGCTCTTTGTTTCAGCAGGTAGGTTTCTAAACATTTCGTGAAATACACGAACGGAACCAGGGGCAGACGTGTCGCAGCAGTTTAGAGATGCCTATAGCTCAGGTAAACAATACGGTTCACTATAAGCTTCGTAATTAGTACATTCTTGCTCTAGCTTCTGCTTTTCCATTCTTGTTTTATAGCGTTGGAAGGCCTCAGAATATTGCAAAGTGCTGGACACGTGTTGGAAGTGTTCGCCCCGAAAGTTTGCCTGATCTTCCAAACTCTTGCTTTGTGCGTTCACCAGTGGGAGCGAATATGTCTATATTCTGATAATTCTACTGACCTTGCTCCAGGCTTTACCCTCGTGTGCATAGGAAGTGATACCCGCTAGAAAATTTTGCCAAGTTTCCCGTCTGCATTGTTGCCGCGTCCTCCCACCTTCAGACTTTATAGTTTAAAAGTTAGTGAGGTGTTCTGCTGTTGGTTGCGCACCAACCTACAGGCTTTGTTTTGTTTCTTGCGCGCGTTTCGACAATCGTTATTCCACCATGACACAAGTCGTTTTCCAGACTTCTCATTTGATTGTGGAATGCGTTTTGTTGCATAGTCGATCAGAAAAGCTGTAGTGTTGTCAACTGCAGCTTCTATGTTTAAGGTACACAGGTCAGTTTACCTTAACACAGTGAGGTTTCTAAACTGTTCCCAGTCGGCTGCCTCCCTCTACCATTAAGTATCTAGTGAAGGACATGAATTTGCTATTGGTGTGCTTAGAATTATTGGGAAGTGGTCACGTCCATATGGATTCCTTATAGCTTCCCAATTAGGGAGGGAAAGAAGAGACGGAGATGCAATGCTGAGTATTCGACCATTCCAGCGACTGTAGGCGGCGCGACGGTACGTCGAAATGGTGGACGAGACGGTGATGTCGCGAGCGTGCACGTGAGCGTCGCAAAGCGTGAAGAAGCGTTCATTGGTTCATAACTTCTGAGACACCGAACAACTGCGTCGCAAATTTTTACCGTGTGACAGCTTCAGAGCATGGCTGCATGGCGCCGCCTGCGTCGTCGTAATGGCCGAACTGAAGAGAATGTTCTATTTGCGAGTTTGTAATACATTGGGACATTCGATTAAAAAAAAAACACGCAGCGGAAGAAAAAAGAAATTGTTCAATCAGGCGACCTCATGCATCCAACGGCAGTAAACCCAGAGACTCTTATGTGGATTAAAGTCCCCAAGTATTAGATGCAATTCTCGTAGCTCGTCTATTAAGAACTGTCATTCATGTTTTAGATGCGGAAGCATCTGATACTCGCGCCTTGTAGTGCGCCGTCTGCGCCGTCCGCACCGCTTCTCGAACATTCGACAGCTGACAGCGCATGCGCCGTCGCGCCGTCGCCATCTGTGCCGCGCGCGCGCTTCTCCTTCGAGAACATTCAACAGCTGACAGTGCATGGGCCGTCGCGCTGTATATATACTCAAGGTCGGCGCTCGCTCGCTCAGTTGCCGCTCGTCGGTTGGTTTGTACGGCGCGTCGACGTCCAAGGTCGCGGTGAAATGAATTCCAACGAATCCACAAACACAATGATCGACGTCCCTTCGACCAGCGCCGTCCTTTCGCATACGTGTGTACGTGTTCACTCATTTGACACCCCCTCCTACAACCACGTTAACCAATTTAGCCATCGACCCAAGTAAGTCGCAATTTAACACCCCATTTCACAACCACGTTAACCAATTTAGCCATCGACCCAAGTAAGTCGCACTTTAACACCCCGTTAACCAATTATATGCTACGCATCCGCCTCAGTGTTCTCCCGAAGGAAGCTGCGGGCAATTTTTTTTTTGTAAATTGCGGTGTTGAGGTATGTAGACAGAACGAATTGTGGTGAGTTTATTGAAGATAACGGCTCAAATAGCCACTGCCTCAAGGAAAGTGTGAAGAGGCACATGTCTGCATGCTGTTCTTTGGTTAGCAGTAACAGCTACACTACTCGATAATGCCATTGCATCATCTCAATCCCTTCAAAAAATGGTATAATTTCATAAAAAAATTGCACGTTTTTCTTTCAAGTGGGTCTCTTGTACACACAGCACCTATGAATGGAGTTTGTGGAGCAGTTCCCGTAGGACATCGAGGTTTAGAAGAAGGCCTCGAATATTCCACTGCAGTATTTGTGTCGGCATGATTAGCACAGGACGGTGCTGTGTGTATTTTAATAGGTTTAGTGTACTACAGGGTTCAAGAGGCAGGACTATCGTCCGGCCCCATTATTGGCTTTTTTGTTTTTTTGGCACGGTCCAGAGAACCGCGCCAGTGTTGCTGCACTAGAGGTACCATTTTTGTTTTCGTTGCCTCCTGAGAGGCACTGGAAGGCCGCACGTGTGGGTCTTTAGTTTGAGTTTGGGGCTTCACCTAGTGTAACAAGGCCTTACGACCCGATGGCCCTGGAGTCGCCGGCCCCTGTTCAAAAGTTAGCGGAGTAGACTTAAAGAGGTGGTGACACCAAATTTGCGTAATGCATGTTCTTTGTTGTAAGCGTTTCCTTCAATTCCGGGAAGCATGATACACACACTATTTTTGCTGAACTGTTTATTATTGCTCTACTCATGTGGACCACTTTCACGCCGACCCACAATGCGCATGCTGGAGTGTTAAAACCCAACACCCGCCTATCCCACCACTACTACTGTCATGGAATGCTTCGTTCGTCGGTACGTTCCTGTCTCGCTTGGCAGTGCCGAAAGAATCCCACTCCAAGTCCTCCAGCTCCACTACAACCCTCATTTGTCCTGCCCGACCGTTTGACCGTGTTGATATCGATCTGAATGGAGCTCTTCCGATTACACCGGCTGGAAATTGCTGGGTAATCGTGGCTAATAATCACCTTCCGTGCTACGCAGAAACTTCCCCACTCTCTTCTGCGTCAGCGAGTGACGTCGGTCGTTTTATATTGGATCAGATCATTTTACGTCACGGTGCACCACGTGAACTCCTGATTGACGGAGGGCGTGTGTTTTTGTCGGACGCCGTTTAATCGCTTCTCAAGGAATGCCAAGTCATTCATCGCACCACCTCCGCGTATCATCCTCAAACTAATGACATTACGGAACGATTCAACCGTACATTAGGAGATATGCTGTCAATGCACGTCGCAACCGATCACTCCAACTGGGACAGTATTCTCCCTTTTGTAACATGCGCGCCTAATACTTTTGTCCAGGCAACCACTGGTTTCTCTCCACACTTCCTCCTTTATAGTTGCGAGCCCTCTTGCACGCTAGATGCCATCCTTCCTTACTGCCTGGATGTTGCTGAGTCGACGACGATGTCACAAGCTGCTAAATACGCGGAAGAGTGTCCTCATCTTGCCCGCTCCCTCACAAGTGCTGAATAGCAACACCAGAAGCACCACTACGATAGCCCGACGCCTCCGGCTTCTTATGCATCGGATGACCTTGTTTGGCTTCGCATCCCTTCAACCAGTCCTGGTCTCTCAACGAAACTGAAGTACAAGTATAGCGGCCCTTACCGTGTGGTTAAACAAACTTTACCCGTCAATTACATCGTGGAGCCGCTTGAGAAGCCCAATTATCAACAACGCTGTTGACTTTAGACCGTCCAAATATACCATCTAAAACCGTATTACGATCCCTCTATTGTCTCCTGCCCATGAGTCGCCAGGATGGCTTTTTTCAGGAGAGGAGGAAAATGTAATGAAGAAGATGAGTGCTACTCAGAAAGGCAGGGTGTATCACTCAGTTTGGAAGAAGACGATGTTTTGTTGTCTGGGTACTCAGGCTGGTTCCACCATTACCACTTGACTTGTCGTGACCACTGTCCTGTTTTATAAAAGAGTGCCGCTTTAAAACGCCTCATTTTAATGGGAATAACCTACCTAAGGCCTAGAAACAACCTAAAAGCATGTGTTTCAGACTTTAGAATCGCCAAGTCTCACCGCTTCAATGCTTGCGCGGCTTAGTGATAGCTTCGCCTAATATTTACAGAGGAATTATCCTGTTTCAAATTTTATTAAAATCTAATGCTCAAATATCTTGTTTGCTGGAAACCTTCATTTTGTTCGATATATTAGTAAATGCGGTATAGAACGTTAAAGGAATTTATGCACACTTTTTAAGCGAATTGTGGAGTTAAAGTTGGCATCACAGAACAGCTTCACCATAATACAATAAAGCCTGCATATACTAACACACCACGATTTATATTCTTATTTGTTTTCCCGCTTCGCAGTAAGGGAGTGGGAAAGGTTGTAGGCGAGGAATTATAGGTATCGTTCTTAATTACAAGTCAGCATCTTCATACTCAGGCAGTTCAGCGGCAGTGCACGAACCGGACGCAACGTAACAAATCTGCTTTCGCAGGCGGACGCGGGTCGCGTCGCCACCACTTTGGTCATCGTGGTCCTGCGCCTGCGCATGGAGTTTCACGTGACCTGGACGTTTCACGTGACCTGGACCTGAAAAACGCTTAAAAAGACGGCATCGCCGAGTGGACCACGCAGTTCGGCGGCAGTGCACGAACCGGACGCAACGTAACAAATCTGCTTTCGCAGGTGGACGCGGGTCGCGTCGCCACCACTTTGGTCATCGTGGTCCTGCGCCTGCGCTTGGAGTTTTACGTAACCTGGACGTGAGTGGACCACGCAGTTCAGCGGCAGTGCACGAACCGGACGCAGCACGGACGCGGGTCGCGTCGCCACCACTTTGGTCATCGTGGTTCTGCGCCTGCGCATGGAGTTTCACGTGACCTGGACGTTTCACGTGACCTGGACCTGAAAAACGCTTAAAAAGACGGCATCGCCGAGTGGACCACGCAGTTCGGCGGCAGTGCACGAACCGGACGCAACGAAACAAATCTTCTGCTTTCGCAGGTGAGAAACGGTGTTACTCACGTCTAAGTTTGTTCCTGTGCCTGTGCACTGCTGCCGAACACAGCGTGAAGTGTATTTGCTTTGAGGGAAGTGTTCTTGGTTTGCTATGGGAAAGGATTCCGCTAAAAGTGCGGGGAAAGACGCGGAAAAGAACGCAGCAGATGTAAAGGATTTAAAAGAGCTGTCGAAGGCATTTGAAAATTTCAAATGCGATTTTAGAAGTGAGATTCGGGAAATTAAAGACTGGATAGCCTTTTGCTCTGACACCTGCAGTGAGGTGGAAGATGTACCCACTGAAATTAAGAACATGAGAGCTTAAATGCAAGAGCTCATAAGACAAAACAGGGAATTGAAAGCGAAAAATAAGAGACTGTCACAAAAATGCGATGAGCTCAAACAATATCAGTGCCTAAACAATCTTGAGATAAAGGGTGCGCCGGTCGGGAATGATCCAGTGGATGTTGTAAGAAAGATAAGCGAAGCTGTCGGCACGGCAGTTGATCTGTCTGATATTGACGCATGCCACTGGATTCCCACTCCTAAGCCTGGTGTGAAGAAAATATTCGTTCGTTTTGTAAAAAGAACAAAACGTGACGACATACTGGCGAAATGTAGGAAGAGGCTCGATAGTTCTATGCTTGGGGATGACAAAAAAACGCCCATTTTTGTAAAAGAGCATTTGACGCAGAAGGGCAAGGCATTGCTTGCAGCGGCAATACAAAAAAAGAAAGAAGCCGCGTGGAAATTTGTCTGGACATCCGGTGGCGAAATCCTTGCACGCGAAAATGAAGGATCGCGAGCGATACACATTGCGGATGAGACAACCTGGCTAAAATTAGAAATTAATGTGACATATGTCATAACAAATTGAAAAACATTCCACTATGACTGATCTTGTAAATAACCAAAAGTATTACAGTGTTGAAGACTTTAATAGGGCATTTCCATCCGGAAAAGGCTTGTTTAAAGCATTGCATATAAATTGTAGAAGCATAAAAAGAAAGGTCGACGACATTGCTAATTTTATATGGTCTATAGCTATCGGATTTGATGTGCTAGTTTTCTCCGAGACATGGATTACTTTTAAAGAAGATGCGCCGTTCTTTCCAGGCTATAGTCATGAACTTCTCTGTCGTAACCAGAAAAAGGTGGAGGTCTTGCTATTTATTTTAAGGATACGCTTTCGAGTGAACTGCTTGATAAGTATACTGTTATGAATGATGATGTTGAATGCATTACAATGTGTGTTAGCCCATTCATAGTAATTGGCGTATATAGGCCACCACCTGGCCACAAAAAAATTTTATTGAGTTTCTTAATGTTGTGTTATCCACTGTTCGCAGGAATACTCCTTGCATAGTTATGGGTGACATGAACTTTGACCTCTGTTCCAATGATCCTTATGCCAAAGATTTTGAAGCGCTCTTACTTACATACGGAAGTACAAATTTTATACGTTTACCTACTAGGATTATATCAACAAGTGCTACGCTCCTTGGTATATGCGCCTCAAATTTAAGTTCACAGAATATAAAATCCGGGGTATTTGCGTATGACATAAGTGATCATATGCCCATCTTCTTTCTTACACGAGTTACTTCTCAAATTGGTCAGAAAACAGAGACATCTTTCCACCGAAATAAAAACAGCAAAACTCAGGAACATTTTTTTCAGCTAGTTCAGAACATAGATTGGACCACTGTTTATAGACAAGAAAATCCTGATGATGCTTATAACACATTCATGACGTTATTTAGTACTAGCTATGATGCGGCATTTCCACTTCAGAAGCGCTCACGTGGCAGAAATAAGAAATGCAGAAAGCCTTGGATAAATCGTGATCTTTACCGGCGCATAAAAATAAAGAATAAATTGTATCATGATTTCATCCGTTTGCGGAACACAGACGCCTTAGCTGAGTACAAGAAATATAGAAACGTTTTCAATTCAGAAATACGGATCGCTAAACAGAACTACTATGAAAGATTATTTTAAAGCATTTACAATGACCAGAGGAAGCTATGGGAGGTCATAAATGGGCTTACGAACAGAAAAAAGGGTTGTAATAGGACACAGGACCTAACAATTAATGGTCAGATTTTCAGTGGTGAAAGCCGGGCCAATGCCATGAATGAACATTTCATAAATGTGGGTTCCTTCATTTTAACGGATGAAAAGCGAGATAATGCTTCAACTCCTGATAAATCTCCTTTGCCGTATTCTATTTTTCTCGCACCCACAGATCCGGTTGAAGTAGAAAGATCAATTAGAAAAAAACTTAAAAACAATGTTGCATCAGGGATCGATGAGATAGGTTCTGTTGAGTTAAAAATGGTGTCACCATTGATATCTAAAGTCTTGGCCTATATTATCAACCTCACCCTCACTAACGGTGTATTTCCAGAGCAGGTAAAAGTCGCAAAAGTCACTACAGTACATAAAGGTGGTGATATCTATACTTTAGCGAACTATCGACCTATATCCGTGTTTCCAACAATATCAAAAATATTTGAAGGGGTTATTTATGATAGACTTGCATCCTTTTTTGATAAGCACCAAATAATAACAAAAAGTCAGTATGGTTTTCAAAAAAATAAATCAACAGAACAAACTCTACTGTAAATCAAAGATAAGATAATCGAAAATATGGAAAACAAAGATTATACTCTTGGGCTCTTCCTCGATCTTCAAAAGGCATTTGACTCGATACAATTCAAATCATTGATTCATAAATTATCAAGTTATGGGGTGCGTGGAGTTGCACTACAACTGTTTAAAAGTTACCTAGAAGATCGTTATCAATATGTAAAACTGAATAACACTATTTCTGCAAAGATAAAGTTGAACCAAGGAGTCCCCCAAGGGTCTATACTGGGGCCATTATTGTTCCTTGTCTATATAAATGATATTGTCGATATACCTCATTCTCCTGAACTTATAATGTACGCTGACGATACGTATGTTTTCTTTTCATCAGACAATCTAGTATCACTTGAGGTCAGTGTAAATAACTATCTAAGCAATCTTTCAATTTGGTTAAGGCAAAATGGACTGCGCTTGAATGCAAAAAAAACAACCTATATGATATTCCGACCTATAAACAAACCTATTAGTAACATAGCTGTAAAATTCGAAGGAAACTGCACCGCACATGTTAGGGAACAAAAGTTTCTTGGTGTATGGTTTCAGGAGGAATTAAACTGGAATACACATGTAAATCATCTGATCACCGCATTAGCGCGAATAGTTGGTTGTTTTTTAGAACAATGCACCTAATCCCATTGAGGTTAAAAATAAGTATGTACTATGCACTCTTCCATTCTAAAGTAAGTTATGGGATGTTAGTCTGGGGAACGACATCACAAGGAAATTACCATAAGTTAATAACTATACAAAAGAAAATATAGCGCTGCTTTGAAAATTACAGGGGGAATCTACAAGACTTGCGCACTGCTCCACTATTCATTAAACATTCCATACTCAGAACTGATCAATTATATCATTTTAAATTACTTCAGTTAATACAAAAGACTAAGCTATATGAAGAAAGTTGCACCGAAAGACCACACTACAGTATGCGAAAACAAAAGGAACGAGCTCCTAGAACAACAACCAAGTATAGAAAACAAAGTATTGCTTACCAGGTACCTTAGAATATAAATACCATTGCAGATCAATTGAACTTTAGGGCTAGTAGTGCGACTTTCAAGAAACAAATAAAGAACTTATTCATAACCACGGGTCTACACTATCAAAACTACGTAATGGAGTCTCATGCCTCTGCAAATGCTTGAATTGTTCATAAACTTCTATGTCAGTTATACGAATGTATACAGCGGAATTCATTGTATCGGCATGCATTTTGTGTCTGTTTTTGAGTTGTTTCATTGATATTGTTTAGTTGTGAATTATAATGAGAGTGACCTCTAATTCTTAAAATGTGCTATGTAAACTTCTTATACTATTTATGTTTGAATTTTGTGTTTACAATTTCAGGTTGCTTGAAACCAATGTATTGAATATATATATTGTTTAAGCTTTGCACTGTCACGGACTGCGGAGGGACAAGGGCCTTTGTCAGGCTGTTCGCCTTTAGCCCTTGGCCCCTGCAGTGAGCTCTGTATCCGGCTTACTGTAAATAAAAATACTACTACTACTACTACTACTACTCACCATGCCTCTTTGGATGCTGCACAAGGCAACAACGTCCGACGTCTTTTCTCTGCAGTTGGTCGTGTTGATTACCGCCTGCTTTGCGAAAACAAACCAGATCATTCTTTTTACGGCTGTCGTTAAGTTTACCAAGAAAACTGAGAAGCGTGCACCTATACTATACGATAGCCAAGACGACAAGGAATCATGGGAGAAAGCATGCAATGGCAAGCGGTCGTTTCTTGTTTCTACTCGCTCTGCGTGGGGTCCTCCTAATCATACCACTCCCTTTGGTAATACATCCGGGAAGAGAAAAAAAGCTTTCTTGTGGTACGTCTCGCGGCCCAAAATCCCATATGATGATGATGATGCCCCATATATATGGTTCACACCCACTGTGGGTGAAGAAACAAAAACTTTGATAGCAGCGATTACATAATATTTTATATATAATGCATTATGCATAAGTTGGTTAGAACACAATATTTTACTGATTCAGATATTGCCGGTCGGAACCACCCTGGTTCGATCAAGAATATTTCTACAGCGGAACTGATATTCCTGTGACAACGACTTAGTGAAGGGGCTCCCAAGGAGTGAATATTGAAAATAATAAAATCCAATATATTATATCACGTGTACTGGTTATTCCTGCCTAATTTAGTCATGATTTTTTCATAGCGTTGAAGTTGTACCACTGACGTGTTCGAAAAGACAAGTTCGAAATAAGTGATGATCTGATAAATGTGAATTTGGTATAGTCTGGCTCGACTGTGGCGTAATTTATCCACAAAGATATGTCATCTCTGAGAAGTGTATGGGAGTGATTGCTCTGAATTTTATGCTTTGGCAGTGTCCTGTGGCTGTGACACACAAAACTGTGGTCATCTGTGGTAAGAGTGTTACCCACAGCAGAAGGAGAACTGGAAACGACGGATTGCGCGCGAGAGCGAGACGAACGTGAAGCGCATGAGCTTCGGAACCCGGACGAGTTCCGTACTGGAGGTTGTTATATACCTAGCTTATAGTGTGAGTATAGCGGAAAAAAATTCTTGCTTATTCAGCAGGTGAAACGAGAACTGACGCACCAAAGAGCCCATGTGATGATGATGGTGCTCCTGAGAAAATAACGCATCTATCGGGGGAGGAATACGAAGTAAAGAATCACTGGGCTTGAGTTTTCTAGCGCTGCTGTTTTTTCGCCAATTTTGTAAGTTTTCTTACTCGTCTTCTGCATCTTACTGCCAAGATTTGGCCACCACCTTCGCGGTGCACAAGGCGCCACATCTCCAAGGCGCTGAAGCCTTATGTTAGGCTGCCACGACGTCCGAAAGCTTCGGCTACTGGTGGCGGCTATTCTTCTCGGCGCCATTCAAATGAAGCCGAAGTGATGAATGCGTTCGAACAGCTAGATAATCCCGTGTTTCACGGACCCGATGAGGACTGTGACGGCCCCTCGACGACACCTAACGCCGACGACGAGTGTGTTACTACGAAGAAGGGCGCGAACAGATAATCAAGAGGATTACAGAGATGCAACCATCATCGACTCCGCAGAAATGAACCGTGATGTAGAAGCAGAAGACAGGCCTTTGACAACAGTCACGTACAAGAAAGCCCGACCAGTGGGAATACCCGTAATTTTCAAGCTGACAGACACTAGCGCTTCGTTCTGGAAAGTCAATTCGAACAATTTGGCCAGTGAAGTAGTATCTGCTGCTAAAGAGAAAGTGGAGTCGTTTCGTGTCAACAGAAATGGCAACTTCTCCGTAAGTGTCTCTACAGTTACTGCATCCTCCAGACTTCTTGAGTTAACACATGTTGCTGTTCTTGAAGTGACACCGTACATACCGCAGTCGTATGTGAGGAACCTAGGAAATATTAGACAAGTACCAGTGCAATACAGTGAAGATCAACTGCTTGAATATTTAAGAGACAGTGGTGTAATCTCAGTCATGAGACAGTCTAAATGGCTCCGTCGTCTAGATGGCTCAGCATAGCCACATTTTCTCAGCAGTGTAATTCTTGAGTTCTCCCCCGACAAGCCACTGCCGCCTCGTATTCTCCTAGGCTTCACAAGTCATCCGGTGGAAGTGTACCTACAGCCCACTACACGATGTTACAACTGTCAACGATACGGACATGTTGCCAAATCGTGCCATGGACAACTTCGCTGCAAAATCTCTGCAGTAGCACATAATTACAAAGAATGCACATGTAAGAATCATCCGAAAAGTGCCAATCGCAATGGAGGCCACGTATCGTCATATGCTGGTTGTTCGAAACACCTGGCAGCTACTCGACTGAAGCGACAAGAAATTTTACTTGGAAGAGCTCCAAAAAAGGGATCGCCTTGTCCGTACCCTGCAACTGTGCATCCACTCTCTTTGACTTTAAAATCACAAAATAGTACATCACTACTGTCGTATGCGACGGTAACCAAGCGTGCTTCAGCTCAGAAAAACAAAAGTACAGCCAAAACTAACCGTAGAGGACGATCATCAAGCGTTCAAAGGCAGACAAGCGACAGCAGGACACCGAAACCGTCAGCAACTCAGGATAACCAAGCGTCTTCACCTTTCACCTCGCCAAAACCAAAGACCCAACAGCAACGTGCACTGAAAACAAGTGATGTGGATATGGTTATGTCGATGCTCTTCCTTGCTTTGAAGGCAATCCTGCGTGTATTTCCACAGGCCAATGACTTAGTGAGCACAGTCCTTTCAATAAAGCCTCTAGCAGTACAATAAAAAATTGTTGTATAGCAAAATGGCTATACAAATGAACAACTGTTTCCGCAACACAGCTGTGTTTCAGTGGAATGCGAATGGCCTTAGGTCCAAAAGCGCAGATTTTAGGAAGCTGGTTGCTCAATATAGCTTCCCCGTTCTGTGTCTAAATGAAACCAGCGTTTGCCCTGACCTTAGGATTTCTAACTATGTCACATATGCATGAAAAAGAAATCCAGGCTTGAGCAGGGCACTGTTATGCGTACGGCACGACATACCCTCTTTTGTTTTATACTCGTCGGAATCGGACGTGCCAGAATTTGTAGGGTGCAAAATTCAGTTCCAGAAACTTACCATCACCGTAATTTGTGTTTATTTGCAACCATCGACACGCATCTCCCAATCGTCTCTGGTTCATTTGTTCGGTAAGGCCCAGGGACCTGCCCTCGTCTGTGGAGATTTCAATGCGCACAATACCACCTGGGGCAGTACTCATACCGATTCACGTGGGAGAACACTCGAAAAAGCAATTGACTGATGTGGTCTTGCTGTACTGAATGATGGATCAGTAACGTTTTTAAAAAGTAATAATTATGCCAGCTGTCTAGATTTTGGTATAGCTCCTCCTGACATTGCACGAGATATGAACTGGTGTACAGACCTCGAA
This sequence comes from Rhipicephalus microplus, assembly GCF_043290135.1. Classification (NCBI taxonomy): domain Eukaryota; kingdom Metazoa; phylum Arthropoda; class Arachnida; order Ixodida; family Ixodidae; genus Rhipicephalus; species Rhipicephalus microplus. The sequence continues at coordinate 1,577,670 of NW_027464614.1, read as the reverse complement.
ACACGAGGGAGTGATCATTACGCAGTTCGTATGCAACACCCGAGAATGCAAGTGCAAACGACCACATTGATTTCAAATCTAACTGACTGGAAACAATTTCGTCAACATACTGGACGTGACTTCATGGAAGTCAATGAATTGGATACATTTACGTCCTACATTAAAAGCAGTTACTCCCGTGCGACAAGGTTTACAGCTCTCCCAGCAGGCCATTCCAGTGTAGATGCAGACTATGAGCGCCTACGAGTAATTAGAAGGCAAGCAGAACATCGCTATTGCCGCACTGGGAGGCTTGAAGATTGTAAGAGGAATCAGGCCACACACCCAATCTAACCGACACATGCAAAAGTTAGGTCGGAAAAATTGGAATGATTTCTGCAATTCAGTGACCCCAATTACTCCACTTCCGAAAATCCAAAAATCTTGCAAACAACCACTGCTCTAAGTCACCCAGTATCTCAGCGAAACCCATTCAGAGCATTGGCCATATCTTTTGGATTATCCGAACATGATGTTTGTAATAGGTTTTGCACAATGCTGACTGGAACTGGGCAATTGGTTCACTGCTGCACTGCCTAGTTCTGTAGAGCAGCAAATCCAGGATGCATACACTTTATCACATGCTCAACTGGATAACACGTATTCTCTACTAGAGTTGCGCACTGCTCTATCACTAACCCGCGTAAGACCGGCCACTGGTCCCGACAATGTATCGTACAGTGTTCTGAGAAATCTAGGACCCAACGGCATTCCAGTTCTTCTGCGGATATATAACGACATGTGGACGAAGGCGTACGTTCCATTGTGTTGGAAGGTCGCGAGAATCGTCCCACTACTGAAGCCCGGTAAATCACCGCTTTCGCTTGACTCATTCCGACCGGTCAGCCTCACTAGCTCTGTACCTAAAGTAATAGAAGAAATGGTTGACAGAAGATTAAAGCGGCGGATTGAAGCTAACAACTCACTTCCAGAACAGATGGTTGGCTTCAGACGACGGCGATGCACCATGGACTGCGTCTTCAACCTCGTTACATTTGTAGAACATGAGATGAGCTGTGGAAACATGGCTGTTGCGGCGTTCATAGATATTAAGAAGGTGCTCAACTCTGTGAGCCACTTTTCTGTGCTTCACGGGCTTACCTCGGGGTTTACGGTCGTATCCTTCAATGAATCGCCAACTTCCTATGTAACAAACAAATATACATTTCAACCAATAACGAAGACAGCGATCGCTTCAACATGAGCAGAGGTGTACCCCAAGGAAGCGTTCTAAGTCCGCTTCTTTTCAATGCTGCAACTGCATGTCTTGCAGAATTACTGCCCGAAGCCTTGAACATATCCATGTATGCAGACGACATATGCATATGGACGTCTCACAAATCACTGGAAGTGATCGAACATCGGCTTCAACAAGTACTAGACGCAATAAGTGATTACCTCAAAGAGCGAGGCATGCAGATTTCTCACGCCAAATCTGTGGTTCTGCCATTCACGAGAAAAAGACTGAAAAACTTGAAGCTTTTTGTGGATGGCCAAAGAATCGAAATCACAAGACAGCATTGCTTTCTTGGCGTTACCTTAGATAGCCAACTCATATGGAGTCAGCATATTGCTGATCTAGAAAATCAAGTGAACAGCACCATAAATGTTATACGTGGCATCGCGGGAACGAAATGGGGCGGTACTTCAGCGTCTCTCCTTCATGTCCATTGTGCACTAATCTGACAAAAAATTGCCTACTCTGCGCCAGTTCTCCAAAACATCTCTCAGACGTCGCTACACCGACTTCAGCTGTTACAAGCACGAAGCTTACGCATACGTCTGGGGGTTCCACAGGCAACAACAAGTTCTTTGATACTGGCAGAGGCAAGAGAACCCAACTTTACAATAATTAGAAATATGGAGACATGTCGGCACCTCTTTCGTCTAGTCACGCAACACCCTTCCCATCCGCTCATATCCAACGTCGTGAACTATGCTGGAGCACAAATACAGCATGTGTACCAACACTACATTTCCCGGCTTCCTGTGTCGACAGATTGGCCACTGGACTAAAACTACTCTCCATGGCTCCTTGAGCTATCAACTATTGAGACGTCAATAGAAGGACTTCGCAGCAAACTTGAAGTGCCAATCGTTGCCGCTCAGCAGTTGGCATCACATTATCTGTTTGACAGGTACCAAGGATACACTCACGTGTGTACACTGACGGTTCCGTCACCAAAGAGACAGTGACATCAGCATTCATAATTCCGGAATTGCACGAAGAATGTGCATGTCGGTTGGGCCACCTCTCTTCTTCAACAACGTTGGAGCTCGTAGCGATTTTGCTAGCCATAAGCTTTATTAAACTATCAAGGACACCAAGAAAATGGGTGGTAATTACAGACTCTCTGGAAGCACTGGCATGTGTGGAAAGTGCCACTTCAAGACACATTGATGTGCGCATAGTATACGCTATACTAAAAGAGCTCTCAGAAGCTACGAAGTTGAATCATCTAGTGGCATTTAAGTAGGTTCCCAGTTACTGCGGAATTAGGGGAAATAAAATGGCGGATGAGTTGGCGAAAACTACTCATAACTCTACTCAAACCTGCCTCATTCCGGTATCTCAATAGTAAGTAAATAGAATTTTAAGAACAACAAAACGTGAATTATGCCTGTCTACCTGGTTCACAGACAAAACAAAGGAATCAATCCTGTATTCTGTTGATCCTAATCTTGAATACCAATTCGACCGTGACCTCCCAAAACGTATCGACACACTCATTCATCGCCTACGACTCAGAACTGCTTACACAAAGCACTTCCCACTTTGTATTTATCCTGCAACATCGCCAGCATGTTCACGCGGCCCCGACGATGAAGATATCTGTCACCTTTGTTCGACTGTCCAAAACACGACACACACCAAAGGCGACTAAAGCAAGAACTGCATAGGTTTGATCCTGAGCGACCATTCGGGTTGAATAAAATACTAGATTCATGGCCATTCAAAACAAACGGCAAAGCAATGAAGGTGCTGCAGCCGTTTTTCGAAGAAACGAATATTTGTGACGAATACTGAGTGGACCAAAGTTCAAAGTGAGCGTGTGGTTTTCGTGTTTGTTCTGCCCATATAGGAAAACTTTTGCCTTCTCTCTCTTTCTCTCTCTCTCTTTCTCTCTCTCTCTCTCTCTCTCTCTCTCTATATATATATATATATATATATATATATATATATATATTTATATATATATAGTGAAGGTATGGGATATGGCACAACGGGAGCGTTGTCAACAAGGATAAATATATTTATTTCCCAACAGTTTCGGGAGGGGTCCTCCCTTCATCAGGGGATGAGTTATACTGACATGAACTTTCAAGCTTTGTTGCTCCCGCGTCCCTCTCCCCTTGAAAGATGTTTGCGAGAGTGAGAGGGAACTGAAAAAGGAAAGATTGATTGATTGATATTTGGGGTTTAACGTCCCAAAACCACTATATGATTATGAGAGACGCCGTAGTGGAGGGCTCCGGAAATTTAGACCACCTGGGGTTCTTTAACGTGCACCCAAATCTGAGCACACGGGCCTACTAAAAAGGAAAGAAAAGACAAAAAAGGAAAAAAAAGAGGAAGAACCACTGTCAACACTGAGAACGAAAGCAACTGTACGTCCACATACGGTTCCTATCACGTGCTGTTCAGTTCTTGACGTGTGTCGGGCCACCCGAGATTGTCGCCGCGGTGGCGGCAGGGTCCGTGACAGCGTGCATAAAGAAAGGGTTTCCCCTCATTGGGTCGGTCGGCGTGCGGCGGACGTAAAGAAAGGTTTTCCCTTTAATGGGTCGGTCGGCTCTTTTACCTTTAATCTTCGTCCGTTTCTCTTCAGTGGTCATCAAGTGGTAGGCGAACGTAAACACTTTGTATGTGCATGTGGAAAAAAGGAAGAAAAAAACAGAAGAAAAACAAAAACAAGAAAGGACAGTGTACACGTACGAGTCAGTCAGAAAAAAGCATGGTCTCCAGCTATCGATCTTTGTCACCAATTTCCTCCTGGCTTACTTCTCGGAGGCAGTTGAGTTTTTCGGGGTCCTCATTGATGCCGGCTACTAATGTTCAAAATTTGAAAATAAAATATGCCTCACGCTGTTCGCGCCCGCGTCTGTTTGAGAAACTACACTGCAAAAGAGTTACGCTGATATTTTCAAAACTGTGGTTTGGCAGGCGCCGATGTCTAGATAAAGGTAGCTTCAGCAGTGAAGTGGCGTGGTACCGGTGATTATTGAACCGCAGCCGAAATGGCGTGTCTGTTTGGCCGATATATTCTTGCCCGCAGATGTTGCAATGTAGCATGTATATTACGTTACTGGAGTCACAATTAAGGTTTTCATTTATGCAGAATTTGAAATCCGAGAAGTTCGCTCTGGATTTACGTGTTGTGACCATCTGTGGGCATACCTTGCATCGAGCTTTTCTGCAGGGATAGCACCCTGATTGAAATTTGGAGGTGTTTGTCTTTGCTCTGACAAGAATGTCCTTCAGATTTTTATCCCTGCGTTACACCACGAGAGGTGGCTTCGCGAAAATAGAAGTTAGTCGTTTGCTTTGCCTGATTATGTTTAAATGGCGGCAAAGTATGTTGTTAATTCGTGGCGCTGATGAGGAGTAAGTTAGTACAAGGTTCGTTTGGGAAGGCATTTTAGACACTCTGTTTGGTCCCTTAAATATATCATTCTATAATATAGAACGGAGACAGTCAAAACTGTTATCCTAGACCAGGTAGGAGCGTAGGCCTAGCTATCAAAATCAGCGACAGTCCGGGCCGAGCGTCTCGTGCTTAGCACTGACAATGTGTGTGCCGAGATTTGCATGACCCACTACAATCATCATTACATATTTCCCCCTCGCTGAAGATGGTGCCAAGTAAGTGTTCTAAGGTGTCGTGAGGACAAGTGGTTCGTGATATGGTTTGAGGCGATTCACATGTACGATTTCGCGGCCTCGGCGACGCAGGTCCACAGTGGCCGTGAGGGGTTCGATGAGGCAGTTAACAGCGGAAGTTTGTTCTATGACGCGATAAGGTCCATGGTACCTGCTGACAAACTCTGTAGAGGTACCAGGAGCAGCACTGGGGGCACCCACAGCCAAACAAGAGAGTTGGGCGAAAATTGGTAGTTGGACCGTCCATCGTCGTGACGAAACTTCTGTAGCCCTTGTTCTTGTGTAGTAAGGGTGCGAGCTAATTGCCGACATTCTTCCGCATACCGCGCGGCTTCGGAAAGTGGTGTGCCTTCGGATGAGTCGGGTCGGTAGGGGAGAATGGTGTCAATTGGAGATGATGGTTCTCGACCATAAAGTAAAAAGAATGGAGAAAAGCCTGTCGTCGCTTGAGGTGCCGTGTTGTAAGCGTACGTTACGTAAGGAAGGATAAGATCCCAGTTGGTGTGGTCGGAGGCGACATACATAGAAAGCATGTCGCCAAGAGTACGGTTGAAACGCTCGGTCAAGCCATTTGTTTGTGGGCGATATGCGGTAGTACAGCGGTGAATTACATGGCATTCTGCAAGAAGTTCTCGAATAACATCCGCGAGAAAGACGCGGCCTCGGTCGCTCAAAAGTTCACGTGGAGCGCCATGACGCAGAACAAAACGTTGCAGCAGGAAAGACGCAACGTCACGTGCCGTCGCGGTTGGTAGAGCGGCCGTTTCTGCATATCTCGTGAGATGGTCGATCGCTACAATAATCCAGCGATTCCCAGCTGATGTATATGGTAGAGGACCATAAAGGTCTATTCCAACCCGGTCGAATGGTCGCACTGGGCACGGTAACGGCTGCATTGGTGCAGTAGGACGGCTAGGAACGTGCTTGCGGCGTTGGCACTCTGTGCAAGATCGAATGTACTTTTGAACGAATGTGTACATGCCGCGCCAATAAAACCGAAAACGTAGCCTGGCGTAGGTTTTAAACAAACCGGCGTGCGCACACTGCGGATCAGCATGGAAAGCAGCACATATGCTGGCGCGGAGATGCCTGGGTATGACGAGTAGCCATTTGCGACCGTCAGGGTGGTAGTTGCGGCGATAAAGTATTCCATCACGGATGGCGAAGTGAGAGGCTTGTCGGTGTAGCGCTCGAGATGGTGGGTGGGCGAGTTTTTCAGGTAGGTAATCCATCAGAGACGCAATCCACGAATCTTTGCGCTGCTCCGCAGCCATGTTGATGGGCCCTGATAGTGGAAGGAAGTTGTCTTGGATGGAGACACTCGCAATATCAGTAGAAACAGGCGAACGCGAAAGAGCGTCGGCATCGGCGTGCTTCTGGCCTGAGCGATAAATGACGCGGATGTCGTACTCTTGGAGCCGTAAAGCCCATCGTGCCAAGCGTCCTGAGGGATCTTTGAGGGAGGATAACCAGCAGAGCGCGTGGTGGTCGGTAACAACATCGAAAGGGCGGCCGTACAGATAAGGCCGAAATTTTGTAATGGCCCAGATAATCGCTAGGCATTCTTTCTCAGTTACCGAATAATTTGCTTCTGTTCTTGTAAGAGTGCGGCTCGCGTACGCAACAACATATTCTTGGTAACCAGGCTTTCGTTGGGCGAGTACAGCGCCAAGACCGACACCGCTAGCATCTGTGTGGATTTCTGTGGGAGCGCTTGAATCGAAATGACGCAGTATGGGTGGTGTTGTAAGCAGTTCACGGAGCTTCGCAAAGGCATTGTCGCAAGCTGGAGACCACGCAGATAGATTGCGGTCTCCCTGAAGTAGGTCTGTCAGACGCGCCATGATCGAGGCGAAATCTCGGACGAAGCGGCGGAAGTATGAGCAAAGCCCAATGAAACTACGCAGCTGCTTGAGAGACGTGGGCCTCGGGAACTCGCGAACAGCACGTAGCTTAGCGGGGTCAGGAAGAACGCCATCCTTCGACACGACGTGTCCGAGAATGGTCAGCTTGCGCGCTCCAAAGTGACACTTCTTCAAGTTGAGTTGGAGGCCGGCTGCAGAGAGGCAGCGTAGAACCTGTTCCAAGCGACGAAGGTGCGTGGAAAAATCGGGTGAGAATACCACTACATCGTCTAAGTAGCACAAACACGTGTTCCATTTGAGGCCTCGTAGGATAGTGTCCATCATGCGCTCGAATGTTGCCGGCGCATTGCATAGCCCGAATGGCATCACGTTAAATTCGTATAAGCCGTCTGGTGTAACAAATGCTGTTTTCGGCCTATCATCCGGATTCATGGGCACTTGCCAGTACCCAGAGCGTAGATCAAGGGAGGAAAAGAACTCTGCGCCTTGTAATGAGTCGAGGGCGTCATCAATTCGAGGCAAAGGATAAACATCCTTTCGTGTTATTTTGTTTAGGCGACGATAATCTACGCAAAAGCGTATCTTGCCATCCTTCTTTTTAACTAAAACAACCGGCGACGCCCAAGGACTGTTTGACAGTTGAACGACGCCTCGCTTTAGCATGTCACCTACTTGTTCATCGATGATACGGCGTTCAGTTGGCGAAACACGGTATGGTCGCTGCCGTAGTGGTGGGTGATTACCTGTGTCGATCTGGTGGCATACGGTAGATGTGCGACCTAAAGTAGCGCTGTGACTGTCAAAAGATGGTCGAAACTTGTCAAGGAGGCTCAAAAGCTCACACCTCTGTTGTGGGTTTAGGCCTTCGTCGATGACACGGTTGAAAATGTCAGTAGTGGAAGGGTCATTCGCGGAACTACAGGAGAGGGCGCTGACTTCCGATGATTCATCAGGAACGTCAAGTGTAGCGATGGTTTCGAATGATTCTATCGAACCAATACATTCGCCTCGAAGTAGCGTAATCGTGAATGGGAACGGATTCTTCACAGGCACGTTGGTCGCACCACCTTGAAGAGTAACGAGAGCGGTTGGGAGCGGTGATAGGTGGCGATGAACGAAAGCAGCGGAAGGCGTGAAGAATGCGGTAGCGTCGACGACGGTGGAACACGACACAGGTGCGAAGACAGTAGCGCGTGAAGGGATTTGGGTGTCGTCACTAATGACCAACTTCGCGTCGGAAGGGCGATCGTGCACTGGTAGCGCATCACCAAGGGGACAAAAGGCGACTTCGGCACGGGCGCAATCAATGACGGCTTGGTGATGGGAGAGAAAATCCCAACCTAAAATGATGTCATGAGAACAGTGCGGGAGTACTACGAACTGAACTGTGTAGGGCACTCCTTGAATTACAAGTCTGGCAGTACACGCGGCCACAGGCTGCACAGGCTGTGCAGTGGCAGTATGAAGACATGAACCCAAGTAAGGTGTTGTCACTTTTCGAATTGAACGGCAAACTTTTTCGGCGATGACAGAAATTGCGGCACCAGTATCAATAAGGGCAAGTACGGGTACACCTTCAAGGACGGCATTAATTACATTCGGCGGCGAACGAAGAGGGCTTGTGCTTTGCGACGAGGACGCAGTTCTTGCCTCGGGCACTGCGTCATTTAGTTTTCCGCGTCGATTGTAGGGGGGGCGTCGGCGCATCGGGGAGGGCGAGCGTCGACGTGGAGAAGGAGATCGGCGATCAGGAGCTGGTCGGTGGCTTGGACGAGGAGCGTACAATTCGGGGTCTGGGGTGTATTGAGTGTACGTGTAATCGTTTTCGTATGGACGTAGGTTTTCACGTGAGTGGAGTGGGCGGCGGCGGCACAGACGTGCGACGTGCCCAGGTAGACCACACGAAAAGCAGATCGGTCGGTTGTCGGCAGTGCGCCATGGATTAGGGACTCGGCGAATTGGAGGTCGTGGCGGCTGGGCGGCATAAACAGGAGCAGGCTGTGGAGGCGGCGCTTGGAACGTCCGTGGTCGTGGTCGTGCTGCTGCTTCGGCGTACGTCAATGGTGCATTGACTGGTGGCACCAGCTGTGGAGGAAGGACCTCAGACACTTGATCTCGTATAATAGTCCGTAGAGTAGGGCTAAGCGGTGCACTGCGCTCCGGTAGGCCAGAGATGAGCGAGAGTTGGCGGGCAACTTCTTCGCGCACGAAATCTTTGATGTGCGAGAGGAGGACGGGGTCTTGCGAGAGTTAAGCCGGACATCGATTCCTGATGTGGGACAGCACGGCGGGTGACGAGACGTTGCCGGCGGAGCTCATCATAGCTTTGGCAGAGCTTGGTAACTTGGGCGACAGTAGCAGGGCTTTTTGAAATGAGCATCTGGAAAGCGTCCTCGTCAATACCCTTAAAAATATGCTTGATGCGGTCAACCTCTGTCATGTTCACGTCGACGCGCTTGCACAAGTCAATGACGTCTTCTATGTAACTTGTAAAGTTCTCACCAGGCAGTTGAGATCTCGACTGAAGGCGCTGCTCCGCACGAAGTTTGCGGACAGAAGGACGACCAAATACTTCGCTGAACTTTGCTTTGAATACTGCCCAGGTGGGAACGTCGGTCTCATGGTTCCGAAGCCTTAAGTGGGCAATGCCACTGAGGTAAATGCCGACAGTGACCCGTCTCGTGGCTTCGTCCCATTTGTTCAAGACACTCACGAGTTCGTAAGTAGCCAGCCAGTCGTCGACGTCGTGGTCGTCAGTGCCGCTGAATATGGGAGGATCCCGCTGACGGACCGCGCCGGAGCACACGATGGCCTGGGAAGCCATAGGAGGAGGGCTTGTGGCAGATGCAGTGGTCATGACAGCAGGTAGAGTCCGGCTTCGCAACTCCAGGATTGCAAGGAGACCCAGCAAACTCCACCAATTATAATATAGAACGGAGACAGTCAAAACTGTTATCCGAGACCAGGTAGGAGCGTAGGCCTAGCTATCAAAATCAGCGACAGTCCGGGCCGAGCGTCTCGTGCTTAGCACTGACAATGTGTGTGCCGAGATTTGCATGACCCACTACAATCATCATTAAAATTCCTGTTCATGTGGCGAGCACGTAAAATGGCATCGTCAATAATGTCTTCCGGACAATTTTGTTTCAATAAGGAATGCTTTAGGTGTTCCGCGTGTCTGTCCAATTCCCGCTTATCGGTGCATATTCTTCGATACCGGTAGACCTGAGAATATGGAATACCCGTTTTGCAATGCTTTGGGTGGCTGCTGTTGAAATGTAGGCACATTTGACGGTCTGTAGGCTTTTTGTAAAGGTTTGTTGACAAGCGGTCATTTTTGACCGTGACAGTGACGTCCAAAAGTTAATGCTAGTTTTAGAAATTTTGTGCGTGAATTTTATTGATGGCTGGCACTTGCTAAAATTCTCTATGAATCGGAAAAGACTTCCCTCATCATGGTTCCATATCATAAAAATATCGTCTAAGTATCTTCTGTAGTAGAAAGGTTTCAAGGTACGTCGCTCAATGAATGGGATTTCAAGTGAAGCCATAAAGGTGCTCGCAAAGTTTGGGGTCATTTTCGTGCCCATTGCAGTGCCAGTGACCTGAAGAAAATGCTTGCCATTGAACTCAAATGGTTATAGTTTAGTACAAGTTCAAGAAGTGTAAACAGTACCTCGCCACTTACACTGGTTGATGAGTCAGATTTTACATATTCAGAAACCATAGCCGCTATTCCGTCATGGTGGGGTATGTTGGTGTACAGTGAGCAGACGTCCATAGTCACCAGAAAACTGCCGCCTGGGATGTCGAGACTTCAAGTTTCGCAGATGAAGTGGTTTGTGTCCTTTAGGGAATAGGGAATTTTTGGGGGAATGTTTTTTATTAAGGAATTGATGAATTCTGATATATTTTCTGTTGATGTGCTGTTACTGGATACTATCGGACGTCCCGGATTGCCTGCTTTATCTATTTTGGGGAGCAAATAGAATCGACCGGGAACAGAATGGGCCGGTAACATTGCTTTTAACATTTTGCCGGTAATTTTCTTGTCCCGGCGGAGATTCTTTAAGGTTATTTTATCTCCCTTTCGAATTCGGAAGTCGGGTCCGTTGGAAGTTCTTTGTAGAATTTTGTGTCTGATAGATGTCGTTCCCCTTCCTTTAAGTAGTCCGACGTGTTTAGAATTACTATGCAGCCCCCTTTATCAGCCGGTTTGATAGTAATTCCGGCATTTTTTCGTAGTTCATCAAGTGCCCTTCGTTCTGACTTTGATATGTTGTTTCGAAATGGCCGACTTGGACAATCTTGTCAAAGCAAAGACAAACACCTCCAAATTTCAATCAGGGTGCCATCCCTGCGGAAAAGCTCAATGCAAGCTATGCCCACAGAAGGTCACAACACGTGAATCCAAAGAGAACTTCTCGGATTTCAACATCTGCATAACTCAAAGCCTTAATTGTGACTCCAGTAACGTAATATACATGCTACATTGCAACATCTGAGGACAAGAATATATCAGCCAAACAGACACGCCGATTCGGCTGCGGTTCAGTAATCACCGCTACCATGCCACTTCACTGCCGAAGCTACTTTATCTAGACATCTGCACCTGCCAAACCACAGTTTTGAAAATATCAGCGAAACTCTTTTGCAGTCTGGTTTCTCAAATAGACGCGAGCGCGAACAGCGTCAGGCATATTTTATTTTCAAATTTCGAACATTAGCAGCCGGCATCAACGAGGACCCCGGAAAACTCAACTGCCTCCGAGAAGTAAGCCCGGAGGAAATTGGCGACAAAGATCGATAGCTGAGAATGATAGCTGAGAGAATGACTCGTACGTGTACACTGTCCTTGCTTGTTTTTGTTTTTCTTCCTTTTTTTCTTCCTTTTTTCTCCACATGCACATACAAAGTGTTTACAATCGCCTACCACTTGATGACCATTGAAGAGAAACGAACGAAGAGAAAAGGTAAATGAGCCGACCGACCCATTAAAGGGAAAACCTTTCTTTACGCCCCCCGCACGCCGACTGACCCGTTAAGGGGAAACCCTTTCTTTACGCACGCCATCATGGACCCTGCCGCAACCGCGGCGACAATCTTGGGGGGCCCGACACACGTCGAGAACTGAACAGCACGTGATAAGAACCGTATGTGGACATACACAGACAGTTGCTTTCGTTCTCAGTGTTGACAGTGGTTCTTCCTCTTTCTTTTTTTCTTTTTCGTCTTTTTTCTTCCCCATTTTTTGTTTTTTTTTCTTTTCTTTTTTTAGTTCCCTGTCACTCTCGCAAACATCTTTCAAGGCGAGAGGGACGCGGCAGCAACAAAGTTTAGAAGTTCATGTCAGTATAACTCATCCCCTGATGAAGGGAGGACCCCTCCCGAAACTGTTGGGAAATAAATATATTTATCCTTGTTGACAACGCTCCCGTTGTGCCATATCCCATACTTTCACGAAGACTAACTGGACCATTGAAATATTACTCTCACTATATATATATATATATATATACGAGATATAACAGACAGTAATGCCAAGGAATGTACAGGGGAAGTTATTAGAACCAATGGAATGTAACTAAGAAGAAAGAAAAGTGGATAAAAAAATAACCAGCCGTGAGCAGGAATCGAACCTACGACCTTCGAATAACGCGTTCGATGCTCTAACCACTGAGCTACCACAGTGGCCTTCCCTCCATCCACTTTTTTGGGTTTATATGTGAATTTAGAAGTAGGAGTGACAGTCAGCGCCGTGGGTTCGATTCCTGCCCACGGCTGGTTACTTTTTCATCCACTTTTCTTTCTTCTTATTTACATTCCATTGGTTCTAATAACTTCCCCTGTACATTCATTGGCATTACTGTCTGTTATATCTCATTATTATTGTGTTAAAACACGGAAAAAACGAGCCCTTGGGTATACACTTCTTTCCCTTATTTTATTGAACGAGGGTCTCGTACTGGCAGACTTGGTGTGTTTAGGTTGTATAAAGAAGGACAATTAACCAGCTGCCCGCTCATATTAAGCTCACGTGCTACGTGACGCCAAACATGCGCATATGAGTGTTTTCACACTCGTCGTTTGGCTTATAGATGGCGCTGACTGTCACTCCTACTTCTAAATTCACATATAAACCCAAAAAAGTGGATGAAGGAAAGGACGCTGTGGTAGCTCAGTGGTAGAGCATCGAACGCGTTATTCGAAGGTCGTAGGTTCGATACCTGCCCACGGCTGGTTATTTTTTCATCCACTTTTTTTTCTACTTATTTACATTCCATTGGTTCTAATAACTTCCCCTGTACATTCTTTGGCATTACTGTCTGTTATATCTCATTAATATTGTGTTAAAACACGAAAAAAACAAGCCCTTGGGTATACACTTCTTTCCCTTATTTCATTGAACGAGGGTCTCGTACTGGCAGACTTGGTGTGTTTAGGTTGTATAAAGAGGGACAATTAACCAGCTGCCCGCTCACAATAGGTTCACGTGCTACGTGACGCCAAAAATGCGCGTAAAATTGTTTCCACACTCGTCGTTTGGCTTATAGATGGCGCTGACTGTCACTCCTACTTCTAAATTCACAAATAAACCCAAAAAAGTGAACGGAGGGAAGGCCGCTGTGGTAGCTCAGTGGTTAGAGCATCGAACGCGTTATTCGAAGGTCGTAGGTTCGATTCCTGCCCACAGCTGGTTATTTTTTCATCCACTTTTCTTTCTTCTTATTTACATTCCATTTGTTCTAATAACTTCCCGTGTACATTCCTTTGCATTACTGTCTGTTATATCTCATTAATATTGTGTTAAAACACGGAAAAAACGAGCCCTACGGTATACACTTCTTTCCCCTATTTTATTGAACGAGGGTCTCGTACTGGCAGACTTCGTGTGTTTAGGTTGTATAAAGAGGGACAATTAACCAGCTGCCCGCTCACAATAGGTTGACGTGCTACGTGACGCCAAACATGCGCATAAGAGTGTTTTCACACTTGTCGTTTGGCTTATAGATGGCGCTGACTGTCTCTCCTACTTCTAAATTCAAATATAAACCCAAAAAAGTGGATGAAGGGAACGCCGCTGTGGTAGCTCAGTGGTTAGAGCATCGAACGCGTTATTCGAAGGTCGTAGGTTCAATTCCTTCCCATGGCTGGTTATTTTTTCATCCACCTTTCTTTCTTCTTATTTACATTCCATTGGTTCTAATAACTTCCCTTGTACATTCCTTGGCATTACTGTCTGTTATATCTCATAATAATGTGTTAAAACACGGAAAAAACGGGCCATTGGGTATACACTTCTTTCCCTTATTTCATTTAACGAGGGTCTCGTACTGGCAGACTTGGTGTGCTTAGGTTGTATAAAGAGGGACAATTACCCAGCTGCCCGCTCACAATAGGTTCACGTGCTACGTGACGCCAAACATGCGCATAAGAGTGTTTCCACACTCGTCGTTTGGCTTATAGATGGCGCTGACTGTCACTCCTACTTCTAAATTCACATATAAACCCAAAAAAGTGGATGGACGTAAAGCCGCTGTGGTAGCTCAATGGTTAGAGCATTGAACGCGTTATTCGAAGGTCGTAGGTTCGATTCCTGCCCACAGCTGGTTTTTTTCATCCACTTTTCTTTCTTCTTATTTACATTCCATTGGTTCTATTAACTTCCCGTGTACATTCCTTGGCATTACTGTCTGTTATATCTCATTATTATTGTGTTAAAACACGGAAAAAACGAGCCCTTGGGTATACACTTCTTTCCCTTATTTTATTGAACGAGGGTCTCGTACTGGCAGACTTGGTGTGTTTAGGTTGTATAAAGAGAGACAATTAACCAGCTGCCCGCTCACAATAGACTCACGTGCTACGTGACGCCAAACATGCGCATAAGAGTGTTTTGACACTCGTCGTTTGGCTTATAGATGGCACTGATTGTCACTCCTACTTCTAAATTCACATGTAAACCCAAAAAAGTGGATGGAGGGAAGACCGCTGAGGTAGCTCAGTGGTTCGAGCATCGAACGCGTTATTCAAAGGTCGTAGGTTCGATTCCTGCTCACGGCTGGTTATTTTTTCATCCACTTTTCTTTTTTCTTACTTACATTCCATTGGTTCTAATAACTTCCCCAGTACATTTCATGGCATTACAGTCTGTTATATCTTATAATTATTGTGTTAAAACACGGAAAAACGAGCCCTTGGGTATACACTTCTTTCCCTTATTTCATTGAACGAGGGTCTCGTACTGGTAGACTTGATGTGTTTAGGTTGTATAAAGAGGGACAATTACCCACCTGCCCGCTCATAATAAGTTCACGTGCTACGCGACGCCAAACATGCGCATAAGAGTGTTTTCACACTCGTCGTTTGGCTTATAGATGGCGCCGACTGTCACTGCTACTTCTAAGTTCACATATAAACCCAAAAATTCAACGGAGGGGAGGCCGCTGTGGTAGCTCAGTGGTTAGAGCATCGAACACGTTATTTGAAGGTCGTAGGTTCGAATCCTGCCCACGGCTGGTTATCTTTTCATCCACTTTTCTTTCTTCTTATTTACAATCCATTGGTTCTATTAACTTCTCGTGTACATTCCTTGGCATTACTGTCTGTTATATCTCATTAATATTGTGTTAAAACACGGAAAAAAGGGGCCCTTGGGTATACACTTTTTTCCCTTATTTCATTTAACGAGGGTCTCGTACTGGCAGACTTGGTGTGTTTAGGTTGTATAAAGAGGGACAATTAACCAGCTGCCCGCTCACAATAGGTTCACGTGCTACGTGACGCCAAACATGCGCATAAGAGTGTTTCCACACTCGTCGTTTGGCTTATAGATGGCGCTGACTGTCACTCCTACTTCTAAATTCACATATAAACCCAAAAAAGTGAATGGACGGAAAGCCGCTGTGGTAGCTCAGTGGTTAGAGCATTGAACGCGTTATTCGAAGGTCGTAGGTTCAATTCCTGCCCACAGCTGGTTTTTTTTTCATCCACTTTTCTTTCTTCTTATTTACATTCCATTGGTTCTAGTAACTTCCCGTGTACATTCTTTGGCATTACTGTCTGTTATATCTCATTAATATTGTGTTAAAACACGGAAAAAACGAGCCCTTGGGTATAGACTTCTTTCCCTTATTTTATTGAACGAGGGTCTCGTACTGGCAGACTTGATGTGTTTAGGTTGTATAAAGAGGGACAATTACCCACCTGCCCGCTCATAATAAGTTCACGTGCTACGCGACGCCAAACATGCGCATAAGAGTGTTTTCACACTCGTCGTTTGGCTTATAGATGGCGCTGATTGTCACTCCTACTTCTAAATTCACATATAAACCCAAAAAAGTGAATGGAGGGAAGACCGCTGTGGTAGCTCAGTGGTTCGAGCATCGAACGCGTTATTCAAAGGTCGTAGGTTCGATTCCTGCTCACGGCTGGTTATTTTTTCATCCACTTTTCTTTTTTCTTACTTACATTCCATTGGTTCTAATAACTTCCCCAGTACATTTCTTGGCATTACTGTCTGTTATATCATATTAATATTGTGTTAAAACACGGAAAAAACGAGCCCTTGGGTATACACTTCTTTCCCTTATTTCATTGAACGAGGGTCTCGTACTGGTAGACTTGATGTGTTTAGGTTGTATAAAGAGGGACAATTAACCAGCTGCCCGCTCATAATAAGTTCACGTGCTACGCGACGCTAAACATGCGCATAAGAGTGTTTTCGCACTCGTCGTTTGGCTTATAGATGGCGCCGACTGTCACTGCTACTTTTAAGTTCACATATAAACCCAAAAATTGAACGGAGGGGAGGCCGCTGTGGTAACTCAGTGGTTAGAGCATCGAACGCGTTATTTGAAGGTCGTAGGTTCGAATCCTGCCCACGGCTGGTTATTTTTTCATCCACTTTTTTTTCTTCTTATTTACAATCCATTGGTTCCATTAACGTCCCCTGTACATTCCTTGGCATTACTGTCTGTTATTTCTCATTATTATTGTGTTAAAACACGGAAAAAACGAGCCCTTGGGTATACACTTCTTCCCTTATTTCAATGAACGAGGGTCTCGTACTGGCAGACTAGGTGTGTTTAGGTTGTATAAAGAGGTACAATTACCCAGCTGCCCGCTCATAATAAGTTCACGTGCTACGTGACGCCAAACATATGTAAACAGTGTTTTCACACTCGTCGTTTGGCCTATAGATGGCGCTGACTGTCACTCCTACTTCTAAATTCACATATAAACCCCAAAAAAGTGGATGGAGGGAAGGCCGCTGCGGTAGCTCAGTGGTTAGAGCATCGAACGCGTTATTCGAAGGTCGTAGGTTCGATTCCTGCCCACGGCTGGTTACTTTTTTATCCGCTTTTCTTTCTTCTTATTTACATTCCATTGGTTCTAATAACTTCCCCTGTACATTCCTTGTCATTACTGTCTGTTATATCTCATTAATATTGTGTTAAAACACGGAAAAACGAGCCCTTGTGTATACACTTCCTTCCCTTATGTATATATATATATATATATATATATATATATATATATGACGCATTCACAAGGTGATTCTAGGAGAAGCCGACGAAGAGGAAGTGCGCGTGCATTAGAATAAACGCATGGCATCTGGACCATCTTAAGATAGAATTTGAGAATATTTATCCCTCTAACGCAAAGCAAATGCCATTTCAATATTTAAATGATCGGCTGCAGGATTACTTGGCGCATGTGAACTTGAACAACATAATTGCGACTGATGCATCCGTATCAAATGAAAAGGCTGGGGCAGGTATCTTCTCACGTTCTCATGACTGGTCCTTTTCCGTTAGACTCCCAGATTAGACACCAATATTCATGGCAGAATTATTTGCTATTGTACTGGCACTACGGAAACTTCCTTCGGGCTAATCGGAAGCAGTCGTAATTACAGATTCTTTTTCAGTATGTGCTGCTCTGTCTTCAGGAGCCAACTTAACACTTATGCACATGTTTCGACAACTCATACCGACAAACTTAAAAAAACTGCAGCTCTTATGGGTACCAGGTCATCGTGGTATATATCTCAATGAGATGGCGGATGCACTAGCGACAGTATCTCTTAGCGGTCCCATTATCCCGATTTTGCCTGATACGGCTTACGCGACAGCAATAAGGTTTAGAAACCTCTGTTTGCGTGAATACGACTGCTACTCATTGGATAAATATCGAGATTTCGCACATCTAAGATGCCGCTGGAATAGACAGTGGTGTGCAACACGGCACTTGGAAGTTACTTTTACAAGATTGCGTTGCGGAATTCCTCAACTGAATTATTATTTGCATAAAGTTGGTCTAAAGGCGTCACCTTTATGTCAGACTTGCGAAGAAATGGAAACGATAGATCACTTCTTTTTGTTCTGTCGCCGGTATTCTCATCAGCGGAAAAGATACCTGGTAGCTCCACTTGAAAAATTGGGATTAGAATTAAATGTGGCAGTAATTTTGTCGTTTGGCAGCATTAAATTCGGTTATAGCCACAGGGACGTCTGCTCTGCGGTATTTGAATACATAATTGAAACAAAGCGATTGCCATGTTAATCTGCTTATATATATATATATATATATATATATATATATATATATATATATATATATATATATATATATATATCATTTTAGACCCACCATTACCTCTGTCTCAAATCGCATCTGATGGCCTGCATCGCTCCCTGCTCAGATATACTCCTTTTTCGATTTTCGGCTTTTCTTTCTATATATATATTTTTTTTCAGCCCAAAATTACGTTTTCTTTGAAAAACCATTAGCCTTTTAGTTAAGATCCTGCCGCCCGGTTCTTGGCCGATCCCCCTTTGTGGGTGTGCGCCAGAGTGTCAAGGATCATCATCATCATCATCATCATCTGGACCACGACGTGTCTCCATTTTGTAGCGTCACACAAGCCGACAGGACCAACCTCATCAACGTGCCATGGCTAAGCCAAAGCCCCCGCTCAACATACAGAAGTTCAAGGGAACATCAGAAGACGTCCCCATCGACAAGTGGCTTCTTCTTTTCGACATGAAGGCAGCCGAGGCATCATGGACTCACCGCGATCGGGTCACTCACTTCAACGAATACATTGAAGGGGAAGCGTTCAAGTGGTACCTGGCAGAGATTTTTGGCAACGGCGAGACAACTTGGGGCGATATCAAGCGTGACATGCAAGCCCGCTTTGCTTCGACTGACGGAGATGCCTTCCGTCTCTTCATTCACTACCGACTGAAAGGAGGGCAGACCATCAAGGACTACTACGACGAGAAAATGTGACTGGGTTCCTTGACTGACCTGAAAGAGTGCCACATCATTTCTGGACTGACTGATGGTGTTCCTCCTGATGTGGAACTGGCGCTCGCCGGACTGTCTTTCAACCCGTCATTAGAGTGGCTCACCGCTGCTCAACGGGTCGAGACATCTTTAAAACGGGTGAGAGGAGTTTCCTTTACTCGTAACGCTAGTATCGCATCAAGAGCTCCACGTCTCTTCAGCAGATCGCAGCAACCGACAATAACTCTTCAACCGCGTGCCCCGCAAAACGAATGTAGATACTGCTCAGCTGCTGGTTTCCCACGACAGTTTCACTGGCACAACGAATGTCCGCGTCGCGGCAATGTGTCCGCTATTGATACTGAACAGGGAAACGAGGAAGGCGACCCAGAGTTTCATTAGTACACTTCAGTGCTCTCATCAACGGAAAGCCAGTAAATGCAATTCTCGATACAGGAGCAACAATTACTTGTATCAGCGAGGATGTGTACAAACAGCTAAAGCTTCAGTTGATGAGAGACTCCAGCATCATGGTCCAGCAAGTTGCATCAAGCATTCGAACTTAGGGTCGCGTAAACATTCAGTTACAAATTGGGAACGTCATCAAGAAAGTTTATGCACATGTGCTGCGAGGCATGAGAACGCCATTAATTCTTGGCCTAGACAGCGCTTCATACTTCAATATTTCTGTAAATCTGGAAAGCAAGTCAGTGACACAAGCACTTGAGAATATGAATCTTCCGCATCACAATGAAAAGAGAACCATTCAAGCCCCGGTGATGCGAACCCCGACTTCAGAAAACTTATCAGAGCATGAGTCTGTGGCGCTCGACTCTCTTTTAAGCAAGTATGACGAGATATTTTCGAAATCTCAGACAGATATTGGGTGCATCTCTACTGAGAAACATAGGATCGCACTTACCAATGCTGTCCTTATTCGTCGAGCACCATACCGATGTTCACAGGCAGACAAAGTGGAGATCAACAAACAGGTTAACGCTCTCCTCAAGCAAGGTGTTGTGAGGCCTTCATTATCGCCCTACGCCGCACCTGTCGTTTTAGCAGAAAAGAAAGGTGAAGGACGCACTCGTCTATGTATTGACTACCGGAAACTCAATGCCATAACGGTGCCCGACTTTCAACCAATTCCACGTATAGATGATATTCTTGACCACTTAGGAAAGGCGGAGTTTTTCACTACGTTGGACGTAACGTCGGGATACTGGCATGTGCAAATGCATCCTGACGATGTTCAGAAAACAGCATTTGTCACGTCTGATGGTCATTTTGAGTGGTTGGTAATGCCGTTTGTGTTGAAGAACGCTCCAGCTACATTTGAAAGAGCCATGAAATCAATAATAGCGAAACATCAGCTCACCAATGTTATTAATTACTTTGACGATGTGGTCGTATACTCAGAGACATTTAATGATCATATACGACACCTTGAGGCGCTATTGAAAGCTCTCAAAACCGAGAACGTAAAACTCAAACGAAAAAAGTGCCAATTTGCACGCTGCAGCATTGAATACTTGGGCCACAAAATTTCACAAGGAACAGTGACACCTAAGCAAAGTAATGTGGCTGCCATACTCAAATTTCCTACACCAAAACGAGAAAAAGATCTCCAGCGTTTTCTGGGCACTGTAAACACCTACCGTCAGTACATCCCCCACTTCAGCGATATCGCTCTTCCACTCACAAAACTACTCCACAAAGGCAGCAAGTGGGTGTGGACAGAAGCATGCGAGCAAGCCTTTCGTGAACTGAAGGAGCGGATAACTGAAGAACCTGGGCTTCGCATATACGACCCTTCGAGACCATGTACTGTGTACTGTGACGCATCTGGCGAAGGCATCGGTGCAGTGCTGAAACAACCTGATGACAAAGGCAAAGAACATCCTGTTGCTTACTATTCCCGCAAACTACTTAAGCACGAGGTGAACTATGCTATTACAGAAAGAGAATGTCTTGCCATTGTAGATGCCATTGATAAATGGCATTGCTACCTTCATGGAAAGTCATTCACTGTTGTAACAGATCACTCTGCACTCCAGTGGCTGAAGAATGTTAAAAATCCTCAAGGTCGTCTCTTCCGGTGGTCTTTGAAACTGTCAATGTATGATGTGAACATCAAACATCAAAAGGGCACAAGTAATGTCGAAGCAGATGCGCTCTCCAGAGCCCCAATAGTTAATCTTCTATCACACGACGACCTTCAGCGATGCAACAATGAGCGTCCAAAAGGAACGCACTCATTGGAAAATAACATCATCATCGTTAAAAGAAAAGGACTACGGAAAATATACGTGCCCCATGAACTACGCCCAACCATTCTGAAGAATGCACATCAACATTTTGGGCATGTCGGAGTGAAAAAGACGCTATCACTCCTGTCTCCGCAATATTATTGGCCGCATATGGTAACCGATGTTCCCACTTACATTCGGCATTGTGATACATGCCAGAGATGCAAGAAGACGAAAACAAAAAAGTTTGGGACGCTTGAATCACTGCCTCCAGCTGAAGAGCCCTTCGACCTCTTTGCAATAGACACCATAGGAGGATTTTCTGGATATGGCTCGTCAAAAAGGTTTATACACTTGGTTATTGATCATGCGACTCGCTACGTATGGGCGTTTGCTCATAAAAGTGAGAACAGTGACGCCTACATTTCATGCTTAAAAACAATTTTTTCTTCTGGAAAACCACGGAAGCTCCTTTCAGACCGTGGAACAGGATTTACCGCAGGAAAATTCAAGCAGTTTTTAAAACATAATCGTATACACCAACTATTCACCTCATCTCATCATCCACAATGCAACGGCATGAACGAGCGGACAAACCAGACTATCGTAACGAGACTTAAATGTAAGATCAATGACGAACCACAGAAGTCTTGGACTAAGCTGCTTCCGGAGGTAATTGACGAATACAACAGAACACCCCACGAAGTGCCGGCTACGCACCTTCCTTTCATATGTATGGAATTCCATCTTATCCTACTGTACTGGAACAACGAAAAGAAACCGTCGAAGAAGCGCGAAAAACTGCAGTTACCAATTCTATCGCCTACCATAATAAGAACAAAGTCATTTATGATAGAAAATTTCTTCCGATGGAGTTCCAAGTCGGTGACTTTGTCCTTTACGAGACACCATGGCATCCCAACAACGGCAAACTGAGTTCTGTTATGGAAGGACCCTACAAGATTCTACGCAAGGTCTCAACAGTGAACTATGGGATCAACCGCTCCGTGCTACCCTTACGTAGAAACTCTGACATTGTGCATGTTAGCAAACTGCGGCGTTATTTTGAACCTTCTGAACTGAGACTTTCTCGAGGGGAGGGGGAAGTGTGACGCATTCACAAGGTGATTCCAGGAGAAGCCGACGAAGAGGAAGTGCGCGTGCATTAGAATAAACGCATGGCATCTGGACCACGACGTGTCTCCATTTTGTAGCGTCACATATCTATATATATATATATATATAGTTCATGTGGTACAGTATATATGCTATTGTTTTTTATACTTATATTTGTACCAATCAAGTGGAAAGGGGTAGCCGTCACCAAGTAACTGTGTGACAAAACCTCCTTCGTTTATTTTCCATTTCAATGAAAAAACGCATCTATGATTCACTTCAAAAACGCCCTCTTCTTTTTATCGTTCTCTGATGGCTCACACCCAATGTAGGAGATCAGCCGAGTACTAAATGAAGTTGTGCTGCATTTTCTTCAGTATATTACTCATGCAAGCTAAAATTAACTAATATTGCGAATTTTAGTACGAACTATTATTGATGAGATAGCCCTCAATGACGACAGTGTATCTCTCGCATTGGTTGAGGGGGACAGGTGAGCGTCGATAAGGTGCCATGCGGCTGGACAGCGCTGCCACGAAGCGATGTAAATTGGTGGTTGACAGGGGCGCAAGCTCCATCGGTGTTGAAATTTCCCCATGAAATTCAAGCACGTTTCCTTGTGTTCTGCAGGCGCTATTCAAATCAGAGAACAACATGCATCGACGCTGCAGTGCCGATGGTATTATCAATGTCATTAGCTCGAGACATTTCGTCGCTTGGCGACACTGCATTCGTCTAAAGCAACAGTATTTTGCTGCTCCGCTCAATTTGAATATATATTTGAAAAAAAAGTTCCTGGCAGAGCTCAGTTTTTTTCTTGTCGGAGTTCCTTTTGCCGAAAACATTCTTCTTGCAACAAATTTTCTCCAGATCATTAACACCAATCAAGTTATTATTTATGGCACACACTGACTCTCATAGCCTTAGCACTGGTTTCATTATTATATTCATTTATTTTATGTTCGGCTCCCATATTCGCCTAACGTCGTCCTCATTTTTAACCTCCTGCTAACTGTTTCTTGTCCTATCCGCTATAGTGGGTGACATCCTCGAATGAAATATCATTCCTCATATGCATAGCCTTCATCCTGATTACCAAGGCCATAGAAGAAGAAAGGACTACCCACGCGCAGCGGGCACCACGGACCACGGTTTGCCACGTTACCTCCCTCAATTTTTACTTGCATAGATCAGGCATATTGAATTCCCCTATGTGCATTTACTGTAATCAAGAGGAAACGATCAGTCATTTTTTATTACATTGTTGCCGTTTCGATTTATTGAGGCAAAGCATACTAGCACCACCTCTTCAAAGACTGGGCTTGCAACTATCACAACCTGATCTTCTTTCATTTGGAGCCTCCACACTGGGTTTCAGCCATAGGGATGTTTTATTCGCCGTTCAAGAATACATCACTGCGACTAAACGATTTTCTTGCTAAATTGCTGTCTCACTATTTTTCTTTTTTTTTCTGCAAACTTGATATCGGTATTTCAAATCAAAATTAAGTTACAAAAAAATTGTAGGAATGACGCAATGCTGAAAGTTTAGGGCAAATTCACCTTATAATCAGCCAATCCCCTTCTTTGGGTACGAGCCATTTGCAAAGGGAAACAACAACAACAACAACAACACGGTTTGAGGGGTTCGCCATTTCGTCCTCAGTGAAGCCCTGATGTGCTGCCAGGCTGCCCCCTTTGCTCTGCTGCTCGACGAAACGCCCGTGACGCTGCCTAAACACTGCCTCGCCCGTCGTTCTCACAGGTGAGCTGGCAAATTCTTGAGCGACTAGCTACGCGTCGACGTACTTTGACAGCGAAGGAATGCACAGGAGCAGCACTTACTCAAAGTTTTGTTAACTCCACGCAATCTCATCGATGCAATAAAGCCTCTGATTGTTAGTCAGTGCTGCTACCATGTGTTCCTGCATGCGCTACGTGGAACTTGCACTGCTTATTTGATTTGCATTGTGAGACAAACGAAACTCGATTCTTGAGATAGTACCACTCCAACGCCACCTGTGATTGGGAGGCTCAGTGGTCTTGATCTTCTTTAGATGAAGAGATAACTCCAAAGAAACACTTGCTACGCCTGTAGCTCCACCCAAATCGCTACCAAGCTAAGGTCGCTAGGTGCTTGAATTGTTCTTTACTTGTCATGAAATCCTAGGGTAAAAAATGGTGGAGCTTCATACAGCATGCGCAGTTCCCGCGCCATGGTTTTTCGTAGCTAACGGTGGCGAAACATTAAAACCAGCTTGTGCCTGTGCTGCTGGTATTTTTTTCACATAAACGTGCCCCGCTGTCTGCTAATTGAGGTGTTTTTTATGTTGTCACGGCGAAACAAATCCAGCGCGAAATAAACGAGCTCAAGAGAAACCTACACTTATTGCTCCTACTTCTAGGTGAGAATTTAGTCAATTTTTTTCCATCAATATGTGTGAGTTCCTAGATGAGTTGGGGCCAAATGGTATGGAATTGTGAAAAAATATATTTATTTTCATTCGTTTGAGCACCCATTTTGCCTCTTGCGGGGTATATCTATACTACGATCACATTCTTTGCTTTCGCATAAAATATTACGGGCTTGAGTAGGATGCTCTGTTGCCATTTCAAGATAGGTACCTTTACGAAATAAGGGAGCTTCTATAATAAAAAAGTGGATTTATTTTACAATTTAGGGCAAGGAAACGTTTACCGTTTACATGAGTTTAACACCCATTTTAGATATGTAATCAGTGTTATAGTAAGTTGCACAGTTCCAGTTTTGTACCACGACAACGTCTAAGAGAGATTTTTTAACACACTTTCTTTGTCGTTAAACGTTTAAAGTGGTTACCATCACTCGTTCAAATTACTCCTCATAAACTCTAGAAGGTAAGTAAATATTAAGCAAGCGTACATAATGCATTTCAATCAACAATAAAACTTGCTCTTTCAGAAGTCATAAAATGTTCAGCACATAAAAATTGCTAATTTAAGGTTCATAAAAAGTATATAAGTGATATCACGTTTTGCAAAAAACAACTGAACTCTCCACATCTTGAAGAATGTGCGAAAAACTCCATCCCAATCAGGAGTACAAAAAACATGACGACCTATCTTATGAGGCTTCTAAAAATGTTATGTCGAAGAAAAAAACAACCGTGACGTGCTTTAGGTGTAGAAATGAAAGATCATCTATGTTGTGAATATATGCTTTTTAAACTAATTTCTTCCATCGTGCTCCGGGGCTTGAGCCATTGTTATTTTGAGTATCTGACATTTCTCCTCACGGTAAATGCAATAGCACGCACCCAGGTGACGATTCTTACGGTACTCTAGTCTGTCAGCCTTTTTTTTCTTTCCTTTCAAAGACGATATTCTTTCTTCGGACATCTGAACGCCAAAATTTCGGTCTGTCTGTTGGTGTCTGTGCAACAATTCATCCAGCCGGCGAAAGCTTAACCTTGTGCTCAAAGCCCACACATCTTGATCTGGTGGCTGTGATCATACTTCCGAACATTGTCAATCTAAAAGCAAGTATTACGCATATTTGAAACATGACATGAATACCTATATGATAGAAAGTGTGACTTTTCATTTAGAAAATGCATAGGTGCGTGATTCGAAAGACCGAAATGTTTAATACGTCGCGCTGACAATGTGACGCCATTAACAAAGAGGGAGTTTCCTACGCTTCCTACAAAAAAAAACAAAAAATTCAGGGGCTCAACCAAGACGAGGCAATGTTTCACCTACCAGTGGCTCTGCATACTAAAAAAAAGAGGAGCTTTTGTTTCTTCAAATAGCGCCTCCAGACAGAAGACTATCGTTTTTGGGCGTCCTTTGCAACTAAGCATGGAAATACGCGGCCATTTTTCTTAAGAGCCACCTTGTGCTTTTTAAAATAATTTTAATCGATTTTACTTTAGGTACAGCCTTGATTTTTTTGTCGTGAATGTAAACCGAGGCTTGTAAAAACAAATTGCATTCTAAATCTAAAAACTAATAGTATTCTGAAAGGTAAATCTATGCTAAATTGCCAACTGGCCTTACGTGACATTTTTTTTGTTGTAAAAAATGCAAAAAAAAACAATTCTTTGGCAAACACTTGCATTTATTAGGTAGCATCTCCCCTTTAGTACTTTTTTTTCTGCGTAATGATGTTGCGCTGACACTGCGTTTAGCGTCATCGCGAAAGTTAGGTATGGTACTTGATGTTGTTTACGTGTGGTAAATGGCACTACGTCATCGCTTTTTTTTAACGGTAGCTAAATCGCCGAAGCAGGCTCTTGAAAAGAATTTTGTACCTGCAAAACAATCTGTTGTTGCCTGTTGTACTTGTTCATGAGCTTCTGCGTTCATATTAAACAAATTAACAAGGATGTTGTTGCATGAGCCTTCACTGGATATAGAGATAACGCTAAGGACTACTCAAGCCAGATCAGCTCCAACACCAAAGTATACCGCTATTCATACTGAAATTGATCTAAATGAAGAAATATGAGCGCTCGCGAAGAACCTGGTGGTCCAGTGGAACATGCTAGATGTTTTCTGTCTAAACTTAAAACTTGGACAGATTGAAGCTTGGAAAAGTCTTAAGAACACTGCCTGGGTTAAGGCTAGGGCAAGGCTTGGGCAAGTCAGCGCCTGTCCTTCCTTCTGTCATCATACGAACGCAAGAGGACGCTCAACTTGCTACTTCAATAGCAGAAAGCGACAGCGTAATCGTGCGCCGTTGCTACAGCATTCTCTCTCGGTAGCGTCGCGCTGCTTCAAAATAATCGCTTTGACGTTCCCGCTAGGAAAGAACCGTCTGTGCTGTAACATTAGCTGTTTCCAACAATGCAACATGCCTACTGCCAACTACCATTGCGAATTGCGGACTACACCATATTTCTCTCTTTCGCGAACCAGCGAAGGGTCCACCACGCATTGTGAGAGATGAACGTTTATATAGAGTCTATGCCAATTAGGGCATCTTTCTAATTAGCGATTTCAACGATCGACAGTTTCTCCAAACAGGTTCTCGGTGTCAAACATGCTGGAGGCGTTGGGAATGCTCGCGAATGTAATTACCGAAACGTTTTTACAATTCAACTAAATTATTGACCAAACCAAAATTTTAAAAATATGCATTTTTGAAATGACTCTAAACATTTATTTTGATCTTCTGCAACATTTACAACACGAATCTTCCCACAAGCCAAACATTTTTTCACTTCGGCGAATATTACGGCGGCTTTGGCAGTTTTAATTTTATTATGGAATGAAATTTACCGCAGTGATGCGGAAACAACAAAACTTGGCATTGGCAGAGTCAGCTCGAAAAGGAATGAAACTGGGTTTCGTAATTTAAAGAGTAATGATGTTTTTGGTAAACACCCTTAACACGCCAATACCACGCCTGAAACGCGATTCCCACGTTGCGAGGCTTGCTCGACGTTAGCATACGCAGTGGCGTAGACAGAAGGTAGCACACCAGACCCGGGTGCCCCCCCGCCTCCTCTTATCTGTTTGTTTTTTTCGCAATGGCATCGAGAACGAAAGATGACCATTTCAATAGGGTGCCCCTCTCACGAAATATTTGTGCTTAAGGCCCTCAGGAAATTCTACCCATTTCAGAGACTGCGATAGCAAGTTATGCAGTTCCCTTGCAAACTTCTCTTCACATTTACAATCATGAGAATGTTGTCGGATTCGTATCAAGACTAAATCAAGGCTAACCAATATCAAACTGAGCAGCCGCTTGCCTGTTCGTAAAGCGCTAGAGAATCCTGAAATGTCACCGCTTCAGCGTTTTCCTACCCAGGAAACTGTAAGGTTCTCAATGAGGTTTTCCTTACGGATGCAGCCTTTAGGGCGCTACCGGCGATACTTCACTGTTTGTGTTCACTATACTAAAGTGTGACCAAACAACCAGAAATGAAAACTAAAAGATTTCTCGCTTTTCAGCACATGGTAACGCTGAATACTACTTCAACTGATGTCACTAAGCAACAAAGCATGCCTTCTATTCGTAGTTTACATTCAGGAGAAGAGGCTGAGAGATAAGCATTGCACACTCTTCTGGTTCCCGTGGTACTTCGACAGCAGGCAGTGAGTTACTGCGAATAACGCGAGCAATGTGGGCAAACCCAGATTTTTGTACTCAGTGTAATCGTGTTGTAGTTGAGCACCGTCCTCCAGGAAATAATCTCGGCCATGCATGTCTGAGCGTCGCGTAACTTGCGTGATCGGTGACCACTTTGCATGTTCTGTAGCACTGTCCACATATCCACAGCGATTATGTGTTACTCGTTTTTGCCGTTTTTATTTTACACGCGCAGTATTGACCTGAGAGGGAGAGGTAGGCTTCAACACGGTGACCATGACTGCTGGATCTGTGGTCAGGTTCCCGGTGTTCTCCTCTGGCGAAACCACCACCGATACTGTGAGCCCCAGCGCATACACGTGAGTGATCTTGCAGAGTTTTCTACTTCACCGCAGGGACGAGCTAGCCGCGATCAACCGCCTATGTTTGACGTGGCAAACTGTGTGATAAAAGGCCTGAGGTTAACTACATGGATCATGTTTACAAAACTGCCTTAGTTTCGTGACCTGTAAAACTACGGCTGTATTGAGAATTGAGTTGCTTCATAATTAGATACCGTTTGTTTTGTTCTTTTTCCACTTTCTCTACGTACAGCTGTGTGCAGATGCTTGTTTTTTTAGCCAATTGCGCTACGAGAATATTTTTTCACCACCTCATCAGGCACAATTTTGTCAAAGTTCATACCAAGCCCACAAGTGTTACATCGTTACTCGTGCGTCAAAGCAGGCGAACATTTCAAGGGCAAACGTAGGAACACTGACCACACGAAACATGGCAGCCGTTTTATTTTTTACATTGAGTCCACTAATCAAGCTGAAGGAAAGAAGTGTTAATTTTAGTGGTTCGTATTCTTTGTTACATAAATAACTTTGAAAACAACCTATTGTCACAATGCAGAAACAGCAGCAGTCGAATACAGAAAACTCACTTTAATTGTACCAGAACACTGGCAAAACTGATCGGAAGAGAACCTCGTCTTCTTCTCTCTCTGCGCGTGTTCTTCATTGTTCTCTTGCTGCTGCATATTAAATGTGGCATTTGCCTCCCTCCAGAGAGCAGCGTCCCGATGCTCTTCTACAAAAGACGGTGTAGTATATGTATGGTGAAAATCAGTCCGAAAAGTAGGGCTTCATTTGCACGTGCACAATTTCTAGTTTTTGCTGGCGAGTTGTCGAGGGGCTGTCAGGAACGACCACGTAATTAACGTCGCTCAGGTGTTGTAAAACTGTGTATGGGCCAAAATACTTCTTTAGCAATTTTTCAGACAGTCCCCAGTGGCGGATAGGACTCCATACCCAGACTTTGTCACCGGCCCGATAGACGACATGTCGGTGTCGCAGATTATAACGTTGGACGTCGTAATTTTGCTGCTGGGTGATTCGGACGCGCGCAAGCTGCCTGGCTTCTTCTGCTCGTTGGGTAAAAGATACAGCTTCCAAATCGATGTCATCGCAGTCGTGCAGTAACATGGCGTCAAGCATCCTCGTCACTTCACGGCCATGAAGGAGACGGAATGGCGTTCTTCGTGTAGTTTCTTGCTGCGCTGTATTAGAGGCGAACGTGATGTACGGTAGAATGTCGTCCCAGTTTTTGTGATCCACGTCGGCGTACATACTCAACATGTCGGCAATAGTCTTGTTGAGGCGTTCTGTTAAGCCGTTGGTTTGTGGATGATAGGAAGTGGTTTTCAAATGGGCTGTTCCACTGAGCTTAAGCACTGTCTTCAGAAGCGCTGCCGTGAAAGCGGCACCTCGATCCGTTATTATGATTGTCGGAGCACCGTGCCTCAGGACGATATTTTCTACGAAGAATCGTGTGGTTTCAACGGCAGTGCCACTTGACAAAGCCTTTGTTTCCGCGTAGCGCGTAAGATAATCAGTGGCGACAATTACCCACTTGTTGCCAGCATGGGAAGTCGGATATGGTCCAAGGAGATCCATTCTAATTTGGGCAAAAGGTACCGTGGGCAAGTGAATTGGTTGTAATAGTTCAGCTGGTTTCAACGGTGGCGATTTTCGTCGTTGGCAATCGAGGCACGTGCACACGTAATGCTTCACAATAGCTGGAAGTCTTGGCCAGTAGTATTTCTGTTGGATTCTGACCAATGTGCGTGTGTATCCGAGGTGACCAGACGTTGGCTCATCGTGGCAAGCACAAAGTATCTCCTCACGAATTGACGTCGGAACGACAAGTAGGTGGGTGCTTCCTCTGGGAGAAAAGTTCTACTTATAGAGAACAGCACTACGTAAGCAGAATGATGGCAGGCTCCTTGAAAATTTTCTAGGGACGGTTGTTGTCCGGCCATTCAAAAATTCAGTGAGGGGAAGCAACTCACTGTCTTCTTTCTGCTTGCATGAAATCGCAGTGGTGTCGACGACTCCTACAAACGGAATGCTGTCATCTTCTGTGTCATCGTCGCGCTTTATCGGTGACCTTGATAAGCAATCGGCGTCAACGTGCTGCTGTCCGGACTTATACACGACCGTCATATAAAACTCTTGAAGGCGTAAGCTCCACCGTACGAACCGACCAGACAGGTCTTTCAAGTTGGTCAGCCAGCAGAGGGAATTATGGTCGCTGACTACGTGGAAGGAACGACCATATAGAGGTACGGACGAAACTTCATAACCGCCCATACGACAGCAAGACACTCTTTTTCCGTTGTGGAGTAGTTGGACTCGGCGCGGGAAAGCGTACTACTAGCAAATGCGATCACACGCTCGGCTGAGTCTTGCCACTGGACAAGTACAGCGCCTAAACCCACGTTGCTGGCATCTGTGTGGACCATGGTAGGAGCATCCTCATCAAAGTGAGCAAGCACAGGCGCAGTCTGCAGGCGTTGTCGGAGATCATCAAATGCCACCTGCCACCTGTTGATCGTCGCCCCATGTGAACGAAACGTCTTCTCTTGCGAGTCATGTTAACGGCGAGGCTATGTGGGAGAAATTGGCAATAAACCTTCCGTAGTGTGCGCATAGGCCAAGGAAACGCCTGACTGCTTTCTTGTCTTTTGGCACCGGAAATTTTCTGACGGCTGCAATCTTATCGGGATCAGGTGGAACACCTTCATGGCTCACCCCATGGCCTAAAAATTGGAGCTCCTTTGAACCGAAATGACAATTCTCGTGTTTCAGTGTCAGGCCGGCAGACCTTATTGCCCTGAATACTGATAGCAGCCTGCTCAGGTGTTCCTCAAATGTTTTAGAAAAAGCAATGACGTCGTCCAGATAGACCAGACATGTCTGCCGCTTAATGCCTGACAGAACGGTATTCATCAGTGTCTCTGAAATGTTGCGGGGGCTGAGCACAATCCAAATGGCAAGACTTTAAATTCATAAGGTCCGTGAGGCGTTACAAAAGCCGTTTTTCTCTATCTCGCTCGTCGACTGTAACTAGCAAGGACGACGATACAGCATGATGGCCAGAACAAGAAGAACGATCGCTTTATTCAGTCACTGATTATATAGGCGCACGATAGCACACCGTGAGTATCTGCACATGTCACAATAACGTAGCGTTCATACCTCAGCCTGTCGAGTGAATCATCGATGCGCGGTAATGGGTATACGTCTTTCTTTGTCACTCGGTTCAGCTTGCGGTAGTCGACACAAAATCGCAAGCTTCCGTCTTTCTTTTTAAACAGCACTACCGGCAATGCCCAAGGACTTCGTGACGGCTAGATGACGCCATCATCGAGCATTTTCTTCACTTGTTCCTGGATTGCTTCACGCTCTTTCGGTGCTACGTGGTATGGGTTCTGTCGTATTGGCCTTGCCGTCTCCTCCGTTATTATCCGATGCTTCGTCAGTGGCGTTTGACTGACCCTTCAGGTCGATGAAAAACAGTCTTTGAACGAGTGAAGAAGATCTACTAGACGCTGTCTCTGCGCTGGTGACTAATCCGTGCTTACGTCACTAGGTGGTGGGGCTGACGTGGCTTGCGGCTCGTCCTGTTGTACTACACAGCACTTGCGGATTTCGGTGATCTCATCGAAGTAGGCAACTGTAGTGCCTTGTGTAATGTGTCGTCGCTCGTTGGTAAAATTCGTCAACAGAACCTCTGCTTCACCACTCGCACAACATTGACGATACTTCCGGCAATTCCAACACCGTGAGAAAGTAGAAGCGTCAATACTTGTTCAGCGATTCCTTCTCCGGTATTCTGCTCGCTGCACGTAACTGAAACAAGGCGGCACGATAACGGAGGTACGTTCACATCGTCAATGACTCGCAGGGATTTTTCGGTGTAGCCCTGCGCTTTGATCTGCTGAAAAGGTCAGTACACAGTCCGGAATATTGATGAAGGCACCATATTCACGCAAGAAATCCATCCCCAAGATTGCCTGTTTGCAACACACAGAAAGAATAACAAAAGTTGCGACGAAGGATGAATCCCCTATCTTCATTCTTGCGGTGCACTTTCCGATAGGTAGGAGTAGCTGCCCTCCAGCTCCTCTAATCTTCGGTCCTGTCCATTTCATTCTAACCTTCCTGAGCGTGTCTGCCAGACTCTTACTCATTATTGAGAAGTCCGTGCCAGTGTCGACCAATGCCATGACGTCATGTCCGTCAATCGTAATTGCAACTTCGGCAGTAACAACCCCATCTTTCGTCGATTCATTGAAAATGTGTCTCTTTTCGCTCGGCAGTATTGGGGGGTTTTCAGCACTTCGACGATTTGCAACCTTCCCCCCTGAGGTCACTGCTTTTAGTTTCCCCGGCGCGATTTGATGATTTGATTTGATTTGGGGGGTTTCACATCCCAAAACCACCATATGATTATGAGAGACGCCGTAGTGAAGGGCTCCGGAAATTTCGACCACCTGGCGTTCTTTAACGTGCGCTTAAATCTGAGAACATGGGCCTACAACATTTCCGCCTTCATCGTAAATGCAGCCACCGCAGCTGGGAATCGAGCCCGCGACCTGCGGGTCAGCAGCCGAGTACCTTAGCCACTAGACCACCGCGGTGGGGCAGTTTCTCCGGCGCGAACTAGGAGATCTCTCTCTTGGCATGTCAGTGGTGCTCCGTCTAGAGGATGGACAATAACGCCCAGGAGAGGGTGAGCGTGACCGAAACCCAGGAGCAACGTCCCGCGGGGTCATGACACTCGTGTTGACGTCAACGTCAGGTGTTCCGTTGAAATGGCGCCGAGGAACAGTGAAAGAAAACTTTTGGTACCCTGCGGCGCGATACGGGCAATACAGGACGATGTGGCCTGCTTCTCCAGAGGGAAAGCACAGGGTTCTATGATCAGGGGTACGTCAGATGTCAGTTTTGCGAAGTGGTGGCCGCCTTGGCATCGAAGTTTCTCTGTAGTAACAAGGTGCTGTCGGCGGATGTTGCTGGTGGTACTGATGTGGTGTCGGCACGTTCGCTGGCTGTCGGCGGACTACGTCTGCATAGCTTGCCCTGGGAGTGCTCGTGTTCGGCTCAGGAAGCGAGAGCGCTTGCATGATCTCTTGGCGTACAACTTCTGTTACTGAGGCAATCGCGCAGTCAATCAGTCTGGCTACGAGCTTCTCGACTTCTTTTTGTACAATTTCTCGTATTACTTGGCGCAAAGAACCTTCGTCGGGTGTTGTTGCTGTGGTTGTGGCTGCCACGCTGATCGGTGCACTGTGGGTTGGGCGGTCATACTGGCGATAACGCAGATGCAGTGCGCGTTCGATAGACGTCGCCTCCTTGGAGAAAGAATCCACACTTGTAGGCGGGTTTCGTACGAGACCAGCGAAGAGCTGCTCCTTAACGCCCCGCATAAAGTGGCTAACATTCTTCACTTCGGGCATATTTGGATCTGCTCGATGAAATAGCCGCGCCATGTCCTCAACAAACATCATAATGGATTCATTTGGTTTCGGAATTCGTGACTCGAGGAGACGCTGTGCGATTTCTTGTCTTTCAGTGCTCGCGAACGTGTCTAGGAACTTCTGCCGGAACTCGTCCAAAGACGACCACACGCGATTCGTGAACCATGTTCGGGCTCCGTCTTGAAGCGGAAAATAAACGTAGCCCAATTTCTGTGTGGTGTTCTATCCGTTACCATTCGCTATGTGCTCGAATTCCTCGAGCCAGTCATGCGCATCCTCATATGCGTTTCCGTGGAAGTAACCCCAAGTCGAGGGTTCAAAACAGTCACCTGTGTCGTGCTTGGGCTGGACATGTTGGGGCCAGTGCTTCCAGGCGCCGTCATGCTTTCTGGCACAGTCACGCTTTCCGGCAATGGACCAAACTGCCGGCTGAGGCCTAACAGGCGCCGGCTGCTGCGGTGAACGGTGGTGTCGATGCGCGGAAGTCTTTCTGGACTAGATGCGGGGCTGTTGTCAGGCGTCCCGAACATTTACCCAGCGCCTCCACTAGTGTCACAATGCTGAAACAGCAGCAGTCGAATACAGGAAACTCACTTTAATTGTACCAGAACACTGGCAAAACTGATCAGAAGAGAACCTCGTCTTCTTCTCTCTCTGCGCATTTTCTTCGTTGTTCTCTTGGTGCTGCATATTCAATGTGGCACTATGATGACTAGGAAAGTAAAGGGAATGTTATCAGAAGTAATTGTAATGCAATTGTGAAGGAAAAGTGGACAAAAATGCAACTTGCCATCAGCTGGATCCAAACATGCGACCTTCAAATGGCGCGTTCGATGATCCACCACATAGCCATGACGGTGGTTATCCTCCCGTCCTCTTTAAAAGGCATGCATGTGCGGTAAAAGGAGGAGCGTCAGTCAGCGCCGCCGGTAACCATTACGGCTAGTGGGGGACACCTTCTCTGCCTGTTGGTGTCACGTTGCACGTGATAGTATTACGAGCAGACAGCTGACTATATTAATCTCACGCATCCTACCGGAATGAATCAGAGTTTTAAGAATGGCTCCTTGGTGCTTTTGTGTGTTAGTTCTCACTAAATTGTTAAGGCTGGCCCTTCATGTTCATAATTGCGGTGTGGTTGTCACACTAAAGATTCTGTCCCCGTACATCAAAGGCAGGAATCATAGAAGTAGTGGGGCACCCAGTAGAAAAGAATATTTATTGGCGTTCACGTCGAGCAGGGCGACCGTTGCTGCATGTCTGGCCACAGAAAAATGTATATTTTTTGATTATTCACGTCTAAGGCTCAGAATGCACTATAAAATTATACCTAAAGTTTCTTGACAGATCGGTTCAAGAAAGCAGTAAACGAAAAATGACATCGCGCTTTACAGAAGTAATTATTCAAGATGACATGCTATACAAGAAGAGCGATAAAATTTTCCGGTCCTAATCGATGGTGATAGCACGTAGCAGGAATCGAGTTGAAATACGGCCTACGAGAATGTACGTGACATTGCTTTACTTGTACGATCATTGTATCATGAATTATATGTATTTTTTTGTTTTTTTATTCAGGAGGAACATCGCTGCCATTGCGCGAGAGACGACGTGAGTATAGATGTTAACTAGTAATGGCATGCAGATTACTGTCAATTTCATTATTTTTAAGTAGTTGTAGTTGTGGCAGCAAACTTTCCGTTAAGCGTGCGACGATACGTGCGGGAAGCACACGGTAAAATGTACGCAAAGCGAAAGTCTCGCTTGCTATCCGACCAATCACCTGCGCATTCTACGATCACACGTGCGATAGATACCAGGTTCTCCGGCGTAGCAGTGATACCCACTGCTACAGGAGGGGGGGGAACAAGTGCCAAAAAGTGTTTTATTTCTCAATACCTCTTCATAACTGTGGCCAAAGAATCTCACCAATAATAACAAAGCTTAAAATATCTATGTCTGGTTACAATTGCCGATATGCTTATAACGTAATACAGCATTCTTAGTAGCTTTAGTAACCAACGTTTAGGCGTTTCTTCTCTCAGTAAAAGTAACCATCTGTGCGTGCGGATCACTATAAATATCTGATCATTTTACCTCATTTGTGGTAATGAAATAAAAAAAAAGTGTTAGCTTATCGCCTGCTCAGTTACACGAAAGACATTTGAATTGACAGAAGCATCTTACAAAAAGAGCGTCTTAGAAAAAAGACAAGGGATGTCATTAGTGGTGCAATATTTTAATGCATTAGCTGGTATTTTGAGATAGCAAATAATTTAGAGACAATTGATACCAATTGAACGGTTAAGTGTGCCAAGTATCACCAGCTTTCTCAAACATTAACGTAGCGAGGATTTCAGGGGAAGTTTGTGGCCATGATTGATTGATATTATGGATTGATGGCAATGAATGAAATTATCGTGCCTAACGTTCAAAATGTGCATCAAAATGTGAATTATTTCGAAGTTAGGTGAGGTGACAGCACATTACAGACCCAAAACAACAGCAAGGCAATCATCACCAATATCATTTTTTTGTTTTTGTGTTAAAAGTTCTTGCCTGCCAAGCCGCCTTTGCTTTCTGCTGTGCTGCCGTGTCAGCCAAGTACTGTCGAGGCAGGCCAAGTGTGCTTGGCCTTGCATTGTGTGGTGCACTCGTAAAATTCCAAAGGAGTTCAGCACAATCACGCGGACTATATCGCCATCATTAAACCTAAGCGGAGCATCGAGAGGACAAATTTTCAGTGTTTGCTGGCCGAGGAAAACAATTTTTGGGGCACGCACTCCCGTATATCCGTATTACCTGTATTCTCAAAAATTTATGAAAAATGTATAAATACGCGCCTTATGAAATATCTTCAGAAGTACAATATCTTATCACCGCATCAATATGGTTTTCGCAAAAATAAAACCACGGAAGAGGCACTAATTGATGTAAAAAGCCGCATAATAGAAAATATTGAAAATAAAATGTTCACGTTAGGTGTCTTCCTTGACTTGCGTAAAGCGTTCGATTCTGTTGACCATAATATCTTACTGTTGAAATTAAGCCGCTATGGAATTCGTGGAATAGTCTCTGATTTATTTAAAAGCTATTTATCATCCAGACAACAATTTGTTAGCATAGACAGTAAAAAGTCAGACTATTTAAGCGTAAAGAAAGGAGTTCCGCAGGGGTCCATTTTAGGCCCCGTGCTTTTCCTTTTATATATAAATGATATTACAGAGGTTCAGTATACACCCGAAATTAAAATGTTCGCTGACGACACAAGTATATTTTTCACAGGCTCCACCATTCAGGAAGTAGAAGCTTCGACAAATGTATATCTCTCGAAACTTTCAGGCTGGCTAACAAAAAACAAACTAAAATTAAACACACAAAAAACAAAATTTATTATGTTCAGGCCCATTAACAAGCACATCAGTGATAATATAGTAATCTTGTTTGACAATCAGCGACTCGAACAAGTCAGCACACAAAAATTCCTTGGAGTCTGGTTTCATGAGCACTTAACATGGACACCGCACGTAAATAGTCTCTTGGTAGATCTAGCTCGTTCTGTAGGGTGCTTGAGTAAAATTGCTTTCCTCCTCCCTTCATGGTTATGTAAATCATTATATTATAGCTTGTTTTACTCCAAACTTCTATACGGAATGCTTGTATGGGGAACAACAACTAAGACCAATTACGATCGAATATTAATCTTGCAAAAGCGCGCGCTCCGTGTAATAGAAAAATATAAAGGTCACCCCAAGGACTTAGACACTCAGCCGCTTTTTCTTAAACATGGAATTCTATCTGCTAGGAAAGTATATAATCTTAAACTGATGCAACACATCCACAAACATAAACTACAGGATTCCTTTCCACGCACTGTATCAACAACATATGGCTTCAGAAATTCTACCCGCAAAACTAAGAAAACACGCACGAACTATGGCAAGCAGGCTATTGATTATAAGATCATACAATTGCTAAACCTTCACGAATCGAATATAGACTTTACTCTGAAAACTAAACAATTTAAATGTCATCATAAATCCTTTCTTCTTTTGACTAAAGACATAGTAGATCCATAGGCTTTTATATTTAGGAATACTTGTATACTGAGTTGATTTTTTTCTTACTGTGAACAATGATACTTAAACAGAATCGTTTAATACCAAAATTGTTTCCTGTTTATGTAAAACATATTCTGAATGTATATCATGTAGAAATAAGCTGTGTAACTAAATAAGATATGTATAATGTCACTTATTTGTATATGTATGTTACTGATGTGTGAATATGTGTAATATGGCACTGATGCAGACTGTATCAGGAGGTCAAGACCTCGTCAGGCTATTTAGCCTTTAGTCTTTGCCTCCCGCAGGGAAGTTTTTGTATTTTTTTCCTGCAAATAAACTTCAAACTTCAAACTTCAAACACAAAAATTCCACTTATTAGGGCTCTAAGTTTTCCCATGGGGGTATTGAACTAGTAATTCTGGATGAACTAGTTTCAGATAATTTGGCTTAACAGCCTCAATAATTGGTGCTGGAAGGTGGTCTTTATTGACGTTTACCATTCGACTGGGTTTTGTTGAATTCACACAAAGTTTCGGCGTCCTTCGGGCAAAAGCCTTGATGCCGGTACACATGGTATCCTTTGATGCCATGTGAAAGTACGTGGCCCAGACAGCCTTTCGCATTTCCCCCAAGCTGGCTCTGTCTCATGTACTGGCCAAACGGTAATAGCATTGATGCTTGCACTGACCACACCACTAAGATGTCCCAGGCTATATATACATTTCCCGACAAAAAGCTTGATGCTTCTGCTTTCTTTCGTTTTCGTAGTGCTGGGCTCATTTTCTTATGAATGTGCTAAATGCCATACACTGTAGCTTGCACATTGTAACCTCTCCATATAGCTATGATGCTTCAACTACAAGCAATATTTTTCTATGTACAGAATAGTGGCGTGGCAGGCCGCCGCAGAAGTTTTAAGATATGTTGTTTTTAGAGAAAAGAAAACGCACTGAAACAAGCAAACGGCTTACTCTGTTTAATAATAAGCCACAGATTTCAAACAACGCGAAAAGAAAAATTGATTTTTTTTCACTATTTCAGTTTGCCCTGTCCCCTTAATAGCCGCAGAAAGGGCAGTGTACTGATACTAATGAGTCATAAGTGAACCACCCAAATCCTCGTTTCTGCAAGCGCAAAGAAATAAAAAAGAAATTGTATACTTGTGATGGACCCGAACCTGCGCCTGCAAAAAAGACGTGCGTTACTGCAGTACAGAAACGACACGTGGGCAACATGTCCCACGCTTTTCGCAACGTCGGCGCATCGATCATGATTTGCCCATTATTTGGCAATACAAGGATAATAATAAATGTAAGTTTGACAGAATGTGAGATGTATGCGAACGTCCGATTGGCGGTTGCTAGGATAATTAACGCATGTACTCTGCTGGCAGGGTTCTTGCCTGCAACACCGAGTTGGGAAACTCAGTTCCAAAGCTTCACAAAAAATGACCATGTTTTCAAACTATAACACATCGTACTAAATCACCTGATACTGGCTTTTAGTAAATTTATTTTATCAGAAAGAATGTGTAAATGGTAGCTGACGTTGCGAGGAGCAGGTGACATGGTGCTCGCGTTGGGCTCCTTTATTGCAGTGAAGCACGTCTTTGTCTACGCAGATGCTCATTTTAGTTAACCACGAGACCAGTTTTTTTGTTCACTTTACGTAGTTATACTTACGCTGACCGCAACACGGCCCGTCGTCTCCTCCCCTTTGCGGCACCGTAGGGACCAGATATTGCGGGAAAACAGCCCTTGAAGCTGCCAACTAGGCGGCACAAAAGACGAACGCCGCTGACTACTTTAAAAATTCAGAGATCCTTGCATCCCACTTTTTATGTGTTTCGGTATTTCAAAAACCCTCTTTATTCGAGGAATTTTCACAGTGCCAGGTACTGTGAATTAAGGAGTTTTTATTGTGTAAACACTCTTTTACTCTATGGACGATAATTGACCCTTTCCTAATTCATAAAAAAGATCACTAAGGAGTAGGAATCTGAAAATTTCTAAGGAATAGCAGCTTGCTATGTTGAGAAGATAATCACGTGTGTTGGCTGGTTCAGAAAAAGTACTAAACAAATGTACTTATTGAACGTAAAAGGCGATTAGCTAAAAACCTATGTGTGATAGCTCGTTGCTAGCGACTTAGCTAGGTAGTGCTATGCTAGTACCATAGCTACCGCTGTACTAGACGAGTACTATGCGAGTACTAGCTACCGCAACACTATGCGAGTACTATGTTAGTACTATGCTAGTACTTTCTACCATAGTGCTATGCTAGTGCAGCTAGCTAATACTTCGGTCCAAATAATTTCTGGGGCGTCACGGTTTAGTACCGCGATGCAGTCATATTGAGTTTGAAAACATTCTGAGATATCGAATAACAAATCAAACTGTGCTGTAATCATATAGTGTAGCATGAGTACAAAACTACAAGTAACGTTTTATTTGAAAAGCAAAGACTCATTTTCACTTGTTTCGGACACCAAATTACCCAGATTCATGAAAATCCAGTTATATATCATATATTTAGGCCAGGATGAAAGCGTTCTTGCTTGGAACCGGAGTGTCACTAGAGCGAACGTGTTGTGTTGAAAGCCTACTAACATCTTGGTTTTTGTCATAAGACGTTGGGGATCACGCTGCATTCTAAAGTAGGAGTACAACTTACGTACAAGTTTACATGACTGATAACTCGTGCAACGTTATGTTAACGTAACGTTCTTGCATAGGCAGCGGTGAACAATATTTTGGTGGGGCTGGCGCTGAGGGCCATTAGGTGATAATTGATGTATCTTTTTCGCCAAATGTTTTGCTGCATATTGGATACTACATTGCTTAAATCTTCACCTCGCGTTTAGTTTCTTGAAACAGTGGCGGTGAAATGCAACCGTGAATGCTGCAGTCACTGGTGCTTTTAAATTCACAGTTACAACATATCCCCAATGCTCTATTCGCTAATACACACCAACATACCGCTTTTTACACAATAGGAGTTTTTTACGGTTAAATTTAATCGTAATATAGCTTTGTGAATATTTTCTGCAAGTAAAATGTTGAGCGATTCCAGAGCTACCACTGCTTCTACAATTGCTACCTTGCTATTCGAAAACTGTGCAAATAGTATTTGATTCGTACTCACTTGACTCAGTCACAAAATTCACTAATCTCGGACAGCAAAAAAGGGGACACACCGATGCCGAGAGCTTTCTATTTCGGCAGCCTTGAGTTATTATTCGCTTGAATCTAAATCTCACATTGGTGCAATCGGCCTGATATAAAAATCCGACTACCAGCCCCTTTGAATGCAAAAACCACTCCTGGCGTATCTGGCTCTTTGTGGCGTGATTCGTGACGCATGGACTGCGGTTCCCCCTGAAGTCATTACAGTACATACCTTAATTCGGTCGTCATATACATTTACATGATATATGAGATGTGAATTGTCTCCTGCACTGCTTTATCATGCAGTCGGCTATCCGTTCCTCCTTTTCTCGCCTTACTATCGTGCGCGATAAACTGATCTCAATTACTTCCGTGTGCTTCCGACTGCGCAAGTCGCGATAACAACATGTAGCTGACAACCGCAAAATATTGGTAGGCCTAATACTTAGCCCTGACATTGTACACGTGTTTCTAAGAAAGAAGTGATTAGGAAGAGGTATCGCCTGTAGGAAGGGTAGCGAAGGCAAGTAGGCAAACCACTTTATTAGCCTTTGAACGCGCAGGGGCTTTTGCAATGAAGCCGAAGTGGCTGGTACTAACACTCCAATCTCGGGGCTTACCATCGCGCCATCTTATATGCTAAGCTACTGTGGCGAGTTCATCATAAATGAATCGTGAATACATAAGCAGTATATTTTTCCTTTACCTTTCTTTGCTTTTAAACCTAATGACAGATCAGTAGCTGTTGGAAATGCCGCTTGGTCATGCTTAAGAGATGCATTCAAAACTTATTTGAATAAGAACGTGCCTTTTGCGGCCACGTATGTACTTTCGAATAGCCTTAAGGTAAAAAGTTACAGACAAAGCGACAAATGAAAGTGACACTGCCAGTATAAACGAAGGCATCTTTGCAATTTCTTCTTGACAGCGTAATCGACAGAACCCGGGAACGCTTCATCGTGATCGCCATGAGCACCCTACTCTTGCTCATCAGCCTCACACTCTTCTTCATACTGTTCACGCTGCTCTCCGAGGACTGTGAGTATTGCTGTCAAAATAATGACGACCTTGCTACACGATAATGCTTAGAAGCCGGACTCACGGCAATGCATTGGAAAAGTTTTTGTAGCTTTTATTTTTCCATGGTGTCCTGACTGAAAGAGAGGAGGTACAAGTTGTACGCACGGGGTGAGTTCATGTGACAGAAATGCCATGCAATGGCAGGCAGCTCTTTCTACAAGCTCCTGGCGGTGCCCTTCTGAACTCTTCACCAACTTTCTCAAATGCATGCAGGGCGAGACTTCTTCGGCGAGGAAAAGCTGAACACTCGTGAGAGCAAGCAAAGCTCCCGTCTTCCGGGGGCGTTTCGCGCTGCTCGATATTCTATTCACGAAATGTTCCGGCTATATATGTTTAATGTAATCCTATATTTTTTATGCATTGAGTTGAAGCCTGGTCGCGTTCGAAATTAGTATGAAATAAGGGGGAAACGAATTGATCACTTCACATAGTTGGGTTCACTAATACAGCCTCGTTACTCATTCGTGCGTTCTATTCAGGATACGCTATGTTTTACTCATCCTCCAGCTTGGGTTGCTATTATGCGAAATGCCACTCTGTGCCTCTGCGTTCTCTGCATCTAGTTATCAAAATTATCTGTTACTCGAGCCAAGCTAAGTTTAATGTGATTATAGGGATTCTTACTAAATAAAAAGGTGTACATTAAAAGGTGAGCGTGGCGCGTATCATTCTGAAGGCGTGTCGACTACGCTAACTATACGTTCGTTACATTGTACATACGGTAAGCCTTTCCTAAATTACACACTAGGAACCAAAGCCCCACTTGTGGTTTTCTAGGCCGGTTTAGTGAGTGCTTTGATTCAACTTTGACGGGGTGAACGTAATTATGCATTTTCAGTATCAAACTTGCACCAGCGGTTCGATAATAAGGCTGGTTATTAATGTAATGGGTTCGATGTTCACAGCTGTAGACTCCTCC
The DNA here is from genome assembly GCF_043290135.1 of Rhipicephalus microplus. Classification (NCBI taxonomy): domain Eukaryota; kingdom Metazoa; phylum Arthropoda; class Arachnida; order Ixodida; family Ixodidae; genus Rhipicephalus; species Rhipicephalus microplus. Next base: position 1,534,107 of record NW_027464614.1, on the reverse strand, counting down.
ACAGAAATCTTGAAGAAGCTAACCAAATGTAAAGTAGCAAAAATAATTGTTGCCGTCGTGCCACCCACAATAAGAAGCGTTTCTAAACTTGAGCAGTCGCTTGGCAATATTGACCCGATTGTCACTCATACAAAATTTAGGCGTCTTGGCACATGACCATTAAAGAATATAGCTTGGGGATAAAGAACAGGGGCGTTCAGTCTTTGCATGCTGTTCTTAAAGTGACAATAAAGAAAGATGAACGGTTTTTCACTATTTAGCGAAATACAGTTTCACGTTCTCAAAAACGCCAGTCTTACAACAACATGACACCACTTTAGGATTCCCGCACCAAACGTTGAGACGTCATAAATTTTGAAGGCGTCTTCTGAACAATTAGGGAAATTGTCACTTGTGGGTGGGATAAACCTATCAAATGAATTTTTATAATATTTGAGCCAGCGAATTTTGCGAAAATTTGATGTCGAGCGCAGAGAGTTCAGCGCCAAATTTATAAATGAAACTTCCACCTTGATTTTCACCACTGATAATAAAATCAAGGTATTAAATTATGGGGCATTGGAGCTGCGGGATTGCAGTTCGCTGCGTCGTTGCTTCATTTGGCATTCCTTTAAAATGACTTGTGGTGCCATGAAAGTGCACTCCAAATATCAAACAAGAACAAAACAAATCGAAGGAGCAATCAAAGCTTCGGAAAAGCACTCACTACCACAGTTAAACAACTTGATGCAGTCAATTTGCTGGCACCAAGATAGTCGTGGATGAATCCCACAGACTGCCACTTATTTCGCCCAGGGCTTATGCCAGCCCCCCATCTAATCGCCTTATTCTCAATAACGTAAGACATTCGCTTTTAGTATTTGCAAGGTCAAAGTATCACTGAGAGTTCTCATTTTATTGTTTTATGCCTGCTGTTTTTTCTACTTACAGTCGCACGGTTCACAACGGTAATAAGTAAGCACATACATATTTTTATCTTTAGCCATACTGCGGTATAGCGTAAGGTGCCTTTTGTTTTTGCGCGGATGGTATTCGTAACGTGCAATGAATGCAACTACGGAGAGCGTCGTTTACTGCCAAGAACAGCAGCAGGGGTTCGCTACGAGCGCTTGCCGTGTTCTTGCCGTTGCGTCTGCCGATGCTGTTTGGCAGACGCCGAGGAATCATGCCGTTACATAGACATCGTCAGCGCATTGCTAGTATTTTGTAATGTTTATTGTTCCGGCGGTGGTCCTGTTTGTACGTCGCTGTGCTTAACCGACTACTCATTCTTTCACAGATAATATGCGGCCCACGCAGCGTGCTCAGAGAGCGCTTCTGATGACATTGCATTGCCTCGTATACCGGATACGAATGCTTCAAATGCGATCACGAAGCTTCGCACGGTGTTCCGAGCTTAACATCCGGAGGGGCCGGTTTCGGCTTCCTGCAGCAAAATCTGAGGATGCGCTGAGTGGGCCGCATCCCTCTCACGAGTTCTGTACGTTGACTTCGTTGCAGATGTACTACAAATCGCCGTGGACAGCGTTGCGCTGCCTTTGTCGGAAGAGATGGCAGTTTCATCCCAAACAATATGAACAGCTCATCGTACTAGGAGTGAAATAAAACAAGAGAACTGTTTTAAAAAACTTCCGTGTTTCATGCACGATTGTGGTTGCGCAAAATAACAAAACATATCCTAAGACTTCTGTTACGGCGGCTGTTCACGTTGTTCCGTATGAAAATTGCGACAGGACGTAATGCTGCTGCAGAAAGACTTAAGGTGAGTTGTGCACTACAGCCACCACACATTACGCAAAGGAAGCTGCAAACAACGCTGCGTGGTGTGACTGAAGGCAAGTAGGCGTATACATAATTTTAAAACCGCCAGCTTCACGTTAGAGTCTGCTGCGGATTTACACGGTGCGCCTGCGCCTCCGAAGATGTAGAATTTTCTCGCCTCAGATGTTTACTCTTTCCAGATTCTAACGAAACCATCCCGTAAGTTTCCACTTATTGTGGCGTAGCATGCTCTATAGAGCTTGTAGGTTTAGCTAACCGCATAAGCTCCTATTGAAAACCAGCGCGTATGTCAGTATCCGCGCAGCCAAACTGACAGCGCTGTATACGGCACTACGCAGCTGTCGGCAGCCGCTGAGAAAATGATCGGCGGAGGACTAATACCCCTGTCACACGTGCACCCACAAAGACTGTTTCACTCCCGCGTCCTTACGACATAGAAGAGGTCTGTGTGACACGGCCACCATTACGCCAACGAAGGTAAACGGAGCTTTTCACAAAGGGCGTTCAACGATCTCCCTTTGCAGCAGAACGAGGTACTGTCGTCCCCAGTATCTCAAGGTATGAAACAAATTTCGAGCGCCGGGTTGCCACACTGAGCACAATAACTCATTTCGGCAATATGAAACTGTTTTTTGTTGGAGTACTTATTCATGACGTGTTTGTTTTCATTTATATAGGCTCGCTGGAGTGCAGCTATTCTCCACCCCGACGCCCTCCACACCGTGCCTCGCCAGTAGGGCTGGGCGCTACCATTTAAAAATATTTCATCCACGTGTGCGGTTGCTGTCGTCGCCGTGTTAAGTTTGCCCGTGAGAGGAACGACTGGCAGCGCTGCATTATCGTCAACTGCTTCGACGGCTGCAGGATTGGGTAATGGGATCCGACCTCATTCAAAAGCAACTTAGAGTGCGCTCGCGATAGCAGAAAACACACTTTCATATACACGGGCTATAAAAAACACTATTCGTCGAGAACGGTGCACTGTAAACAAACGTAGCGTTGGGCGCAAGGTGGCCAGCGCCGCTGCCTGTATCGCTACATTTAGCAAATGCATTTTCATTTGAAAGTTTAATTTTTGTTCGCTTCAGACCTACTCAATATTGTATTTTTGTAAAAGTTACATACCAAAAATCCACAAAAAAGCATTGAGAGATGAAATCCGGACACTTCTGCGAAAATCCAACAGCACTGGCTGAGCCCCTTCACGGAAACTATAACAACCTTGTCATTGCTGTGTGACACACACTCCCACAATGCAATCTCCGTCAAACTCGCTAGGGGAGATTTACGTTGACGGAGTTTAACAAAGTTCAGTGGTGGCCGTGTGACAGGGGTATAACTCGTAAAATATTCGGAACGGGATACCGAGCATATATTTCATAACAGTTGCGGCGTTTATTCGCATACAACTGGGCAGTCGGCCTGTAAAATTTTGACGTCGATAGTGTTTTCTCCACATTACAAGACCGCCAAGGGATTTAAGCACATGCGCTGAGAGCTCACCGACCGCTAAACCCTCAAGGTTTGTAAATAAGGCAGATTTTCCCTTCATCTGCTTACTTCGGGTTTCAGTAGTTCAGAAACAACCGAAAACAACCTCATTCACAAAACACACCACACACACAGCTGCTCTCAAAACCCCACCCCCACCCCATGTGTTGGTTCGCCCTCTATTTTCTACGAGGCGACTCGGCAATGCTGGCATACCGATTGATTGATTGATTGATTGATTGATTTGTGGGGTTTAACGTCCCAAAACCACCATATGATTATGAGAGACGCCGTAGTGGAGGGCTCCGGAAATTTCGACCACCTGGGGTTCTTTAACGTGCACCCAAATCTGAGCACACGGGCATACAACATTTCCGCCTCCATCGGAAATGCGGCCGCCGCAGCCGGGTTTCGAACCCGCGCCCTGCGGGTCAGCAGCCGATTACCTTAGCCACTAGGCCACCGCGGCGGGGCAATGCTGGCATACCGGTAGGGTGGTTAGAATTGGGAGGTGTGAAAAGCTCCATGGTGGTTCCCACTCGCGAACCTGTAGCGGTGGCGCTGTAGTCAGAGGCGCTGCCAGCTTTCTTCGTTGCAACGCACCCGCGATGGTCATTTCGTCGTTTTAGCCAGTACGAAAGTTTTATCAAAGTGAATATCAAACAGCAATTTCACAAATTATGAATGCATGCACCTTCCGCTGAACGAACGTTCCATCAGAGCGATGTTTTCGACGGAGCATCGTTCCGACAGCACCACTCTTTATATGCTTGGTGAAACCAAAACGGTTTTCTTTTTTGTAACTTGGAACTACGTCCTAACGGAGTAAAAAAAAGCTTACTCTAGTGGAGCGAGGTATCTTTTGCGATACTAGTTTTTCAACATTGCCTTGTGCTAACCCGCGATAGATTGTGACAAATTTGCAGCTAAATCTGCCTAGACAGTGCGACTTACCGGGTGCAGTTACGCATTGCCATGTTCTCAATGCTTGACTTGAGGCAATATTCTGAAACGTGTAGAAACTGAGACATTTAGTTTCATAACTGCAAGAAAATTTATTACAATAAGCCGCTAATGGACATTTTTTACGTGACAGAACGCTTGAACTGTTTGATTTTTTCTCGCTTTTTACTTGATTCAGACCTTTAAAAAAGAACTCTCGTCGCGCAGAATGATCTGACCACTGCTTTGTTCAATTTTTTGCAATGTTCAATGCAACCAATTTCTTGAAACTGCTTAGAGATCGTGGAAGACTGGCTACTAAATTAGAATGCAGGCGCACTGTGCAGCACACATGTGTCAACTTGGTTTCCATAGTCTCTACCAGGTTTTACCGAGACTATGACAGATACAGAAGTCTCTTTAGATCCCAATGTCTAGTCGCCTGCCTAGGCAGCTTGTCGAGTCATTCTGGTGATCCTCCGACACACTAGGATTATCGGGCCACTTCTTTGCTGCTGCGTAGTCCGATGAAGCAGCATTTCGTCCTTTTTCTTCTTTAGGCAATTTCTTCGATATATATTTGGGCAAGCTTAGATCCAAATCCCTAGTCGCCTGCCTTGGCAGCTTGTCGAGTCATTTGGGCGATCCTCCAACGTACTAGGAATACCGGGCCACTTCTTTGCTGGTACGTAGTCCGATGAAGCAGCATTTTGTCCTTTTGGTTCTTTAGGCAAACTCTTCGATATATATTTGGGCAGGCTTGAGAATAAGGTGGGTACCACATCATTTCTTAAAATAGTCTTGTCACGCTGCATTCTTGCTTTCTTTCACAATATGCACAAATTCTCGCGCGCTGAATATAAAAACCAAGCGAGAAGACACAATTTTCAGGTAAATAATTCTACTTATCGAAAAGCAATGCCCGTGGTGTTAAGAGCACCACAAAGCGTTGAATATCCTCACTTTCCTATAAATAAATCTATTTATCAAAAAGCAATGCTCGTGGTGATAACAGCGCCACAAAGCGTTTAATTTTCTCACTTTCCGATGCCGTACACGCATGCACACAAGTTATTTCTGCCCTTAAATAAAGTCAGAAAATTTACCGTGCGTCAAAATGTTTTTTGCTGACTGCAGAATTTTCCTGGAGCGCTTTGTCCACCCTTGCAATGGTGCGCTTCTATTTTGCTCACCTGTCTTTGCATGCCAGAGCGCACAAAAAAGGTAAAATTTTTCAGCCAACGATCTGTATACCGCGTTGCATCCAGGCACAAAACAAGTCCACAGTGTTTTTTTTTCTTCTTTGTAGGCGCCCTTTAGTCATTTAAGTCCAAATATAACAAAGTCGTCGCATCATGCAGAACACAAACGATGCTGAGAAGCACACACAGCGAGTCACCAGCAGCCTCCCCCGGCATACACTTGCAGCCGACTCCGCCGCCCTAGCAGCAGTACCTACGATCGCCACGCTAAATCAAGGCCTAGCGGAGATCTCGCGCACCGCGGCGCCGCTCGGCAAGGGAAAGACGGCTCGCTTTTCACACCTCCCTATTCCAGCTACCCTAATACCGGTGCCTCCGTGGTGGCCTTGACTATAGTGTACTAGAATATGGGGGAGTGTGTTCGGGAAGGAGCCGCGGCTGATACAGCTGGTATCGACGGCCGCGAGTTGGCACCACCTTAGCATGGGCTGTCACCTCACGCTTTGACTTTTATGCACTTCTGTGCTTTGATATTAGTAATAGCAGGGGTTTAACGTCCCAAACTACCATATGATTAGGAGAGACGCCGTAGAGGAGTGCTCCGGAAATTTGACCACCTTGGGTGTTTAAGCTGCACCTAAATCTAGGTACACGCACCTCAGTATTTAGGATATCAACTCATGTCACGCTCGGCGCCGTATAGTTGTCCACCGATGCCCGTGTCTATAACCACTATCGCACGAAAAAAAAAACTAGTACCAAGGACACAGTTGGGCTCAAACCCCAGTACACTGCGTGCCAACCCAGCATTCTACCACTGAGCCACACCGGCACTTAAGACGTGATCGCAAACTTGTATCAGGAAAGAAAGCGCGTTATTATGAGTAATAAAGCGTTTTATAACAGCAAAAGAACAACAAGGCGTCACACAATGTGAATATCTTAATAAGCGGGTCGTCCAACCCATTACAAAAGCTTCTTCTTGATCACGTATTAACAGTGGCGAATACCCACTTCAGGCATGGTTCCTCATGGTCGTCAGACACTGCATGAACAATTGGCCCAGAATTCCTATCAAGGGTTTAGCGCATACCGCGCTTCTCCGAACAATGACAAAAAATAGCATAGCGAATGGTGGCGCACTACCCAGAAATTATTATTAATGCAGTAGTGCGTACCGAGCAAGTGTTCTTGCAGCAGTTGCCCAATGAGCCTTTAAAAAGGCTCCGCAACGCCGCTCTTCTGGCTTTCGCTGTGACTGTGCTGCGGCTTCCGCGCAGGACGAGCGTTTTTTTCTCCGCGGTGTATTTTAGATGCGGAGCATCTAATACTCGAGGCTTGTAGTGCGGCGCCGTCCGCAAGCTTCCTCCTCCTTCTTCCACCATCTGTGCATCCCTTCCTCCTCTACACACCGCGCGCGCTTCACTCCACCATCTGTGCACCCTGCCTCCTCTACACACCGCGTTCGACATCTACAATTCTCCTGATTCTCCAGTGGACGCGCATGCGCCGTCGCGCTTCGAGAACATTCAACAGCTGACAGGGCATGCGCCGTCGCGCTGTATATATACTCAAGGTCGGCGCTCGCTCGCTCAGTTGCCGCTCGTCGGTTGGTTTGTACGGCGCGTCTACGTCCAAGGTCGCGGTGAAATGAATTCCAACGAATCCACAAACACAATGATCGACGTCCGTTCGACCAGCGCCACCCTTTCGCATATGTGTGTACGTGTTCACTCATTTAACACCCCCTCCTACAACCACGTTAACCAATTTAGCCATCGACCCAAGTAAGTCGCAATTTAACACCCCATTTCACAACCACGTTAACCAATTTAGCCATCGACCCAAGTAAGTCGCACTTTAACACCCCGTTAACCAATTATATGCTCCGCATCCTCCTCAGTGTTCCCCCGAGGGAAGCTGCGGGCAATTTTTTTTCTCTAAGGTGTTTTTTTTTCTTCGCGGTGCATCAAAGTTCAGCTTAGAGAGCACGATTCTTTTTTGAAATCCTTGAAAGCACTGCAGCTCGCGGTTCAGTGCAGAGAGAGCAGTTGATATCCTCTTTTTCAGGATACTGAAGTGGGTTTTTGATCTAACAATCAATTAAGTAGTGAGTGGACGGAAGCTTTTCTCAGAAGAAAATAAGGAGAACAATGTGTCAGCCAGCCTTCAGTTTTGCTGCACGATAAAAAGTTTGCTTTTTTAGATTATGTTCCGAGATACTCTCTCTTCTTTTACTCTGTGTTCTCGAGGTGCCACGGGTGTACTTTTTGCCTGCACACGCATGCGTTGTTTTTTGATTGCCTGCTTATATATTCAATTTCTAATAAATCGTTTAGTTGCGACAAAGCGTTTCTCCTCTCTTCGTTTCTGTTATTCGTGCCCTTGAACTGACAGTTATACCATGCTTATCCACCTAGCCCATAGCTTTCGTTTCTGACCTTTTCTATATGAGTAACGCAACAATTTCTCTGCCCATCTATTTATTTCATATTCCCTAGGCTGTCTTCAAATCTTATTTTGCTCTCAGCTTGCCCTTCTATAAACTTGTCCACCCCATATCGCCATTTACAACCTAGTTTGTCGTCTTCGCATGAGCGCTGAACGCGAGGCACTCCACGGTGCTTTTATTTATATAAATTTCTGATTGCACCTCTGACCTCATTCACACCACTCAGCTAGCAAAAGTAAGCCCCGGAACTATTGCACCTTTCGCCAGACCTCGAAGCGGCCCCCTCGTACCTATTTTATGGACATTACACTCTGTGCTAAATTCTTGCAGCATAACTCATTCCGTTTGCTGATGAGGGTTTTCGTGAGCCTCCATAACCCTCAATCACCTATGTGCTGATGTACTTGTATTCGCTCACCCTAAGTATTTTCGGACCTGTATAGACACTACTAATAGGATCATTGAATACCAATTCACACTAAATAATCAGCGTACCTAGCGTAAACTGCTGGAAACACTTCCATTTTTTATTAGACAGGTTCATTTTTCAGCCATCAATAAATGTAGAGGCGTGTTCTAAGAGCTGCACAGCACTTGATAAATGCAAATTGTAAAAATCAGTGCATCAATTTTTGTTCCCACTACCAGTAAGGTTTATGTAATCGTAACCTACAGAAGCTACCGAAAAGACGTCTTTACATCGGCACAAATACTGGTCGTCTGAGAAAACTATACAGAAAGCTGCAAATCATCTGCATATGTTAAGAGTATGAAGAAGTTGCTTTTTTGTCTACCACAACGTTCTTACGAGACTAACAAATACACTGCAAAATGATGCGTCCTATAACATTGTCCTACCACTGATAGTAGGACAGTGATAATCTCCATCGCATCGGACGCCGACCGATGTTCTTTGTGACCGACTGAGCTGGGCGTGTGTGCTGGCAGTTGTGGTTATTCGTGCGTAAACGATGCGTCTATAGTCTAATCCCGCACCAGTGTTTTTCTTTTCTTATTCGGGATTTCTCACGTCTACCGCAGTGGTAGATTAGTTACTGCGCTTGGACTGCTGAGCCGAAGAGCACGGGTTTGAAATGACATAACCGCCACAAATACCCAAAAAGGAACGGCATTATTTCAAAATTTTGAGAACTGCTTTTTTGGAACGGGGGGAAGAGGGGGGAGCATGGGGATGACTCCAGCATGGATGGGCAAATTGATATGGCTGTACCATTAAGATCCGGTTGGCGGCTAGCGCCACCTAGCCGTAATTCTTAGTGAACCAAAACTAGATTTATCTTTTTTTTTCCTTTAAATGGTGAACTTATGGACGGGTACTTTGTAGGGAAGGATTTAATTTCCACTCGTGTCTTGATTGTAGCCACCAATCAGTTAACCTCCTTTTAGTTACTTATACTCGCTTAAAGCCTATTTTGCCCTCCCTCTCCCTAAAACCCAGTATTTTGAAGAAGTCTGCACCATAATTCTGAACTATAAGGTGAAGCTCTTTACCGAACATTATCAAGTGTTCGGCAGTTTCCCCCTTTTCTACACATGCACTGCATACCGTGTCTACCCCTTCGTATTCAGCCCGATAGACGTCAGACTCTGCCCAGACAGCGCTGCGAAAAACGCTGCCACCAGCGCCCCGCCCCCATTGCCACGCCGGCCATAATTAAGTAGTGCACAGAGAGCCATCCGCTAGCGAACGTGCATAGGCCCTTCTCTTTTGTTGTCCGTGAGGCGCGGTTTTCTGAAAATCAAGGACCTGGCAAGCTTCTTCCATCAATGGTCCAAGCTCGCTTCATAGAAGTGGGAAGGGCATCAAAACGAAATCTGAGCAGAATGCAAAATATGTTTAATTTACTTCGGCGTGCTGCACTTGGCAATTCCAATGATTGATTGATTGATTGATTTGTGGGGTTTAACGTCCCAATACCACCATATGATTATGGGAGACGCCGTAGTGGAGGGCTCCGGAAATTTCCGCCACCTGAGGTTCTTTTAACGTGCACTCAAATCTGAGCACACAGACCTACAACATTTCCGCCTCCATCGGAAATGCAGCCGCCGCAGTCGGGATTCGATCGCACGACCTGCGGGTCAGCAGCCGAGTACCTTAGCTACTAGACCACCGCAGCGGGGCACCTGGCAATTCAAGTGCAAGCAGGCATTGCAAGACATCGAGTTCGAGGCAAGCTCTAAACTTGGGCATACACATGATGGTAAAGTGGTGAAGTGCATACGAAAAAAATCCATGTGATCAGTGGTACGAAGATCGCTTTATCTGGTACGAACGGCCGTGGTGATTTTCGTTTTGCAGTTGCAATCTCCATCAATTTGACGCTTGCTGTGTATTTAGGTGTTTTATTACGCATGCTCGAAATGCAGCTGTTGACAGTTGTCTTCCGTTTCTGTGTACTGCAAATGGGGATACTTGCATGTCCGCTTTCTCAGTGCACATCGTCATCATCATGATCATCATCAGCCTGACTACGTCCACTGCAGAACAAAGGCCTCTCCCATGCTCCGCCAGTTAACCTGGTCCTGTACTTGCTGCTGCCAATTTATACCCGCAATCTTCCCAATCTCGTCTGCCCACCTAACCTTCTGTCTCCCCCTAACACGCTTCCCTTCTCTGGAAATCCACTTAGTTACCCTTAATGACCAGCGGTTATCCTGTCTACGCGCTACATGCCCGGCCCATGTCCATTTCCTCTTCTTTATTTCAACTATGATATCCTTAACCCCCGTTTGTCCCCTAATCCACTCTGCTCTCTTCTTGTCTCTTAAGGTTACACCTACCATTTTTCTTTCCATTGATCGCTGCGTCGTCCTCAATTTAAGCTGAACCCTCTTTGTAAGTCTCCAGGTTTCTGCTCCGTAGCTAAGTACCGGCAAGATACAGCTGTTATATACCTTCCTCTTGAGGGATAGTGGCAATCTACCTGTCATAATTTGAGAGTGCTTGCCGAATGTACTCCACCCCAATCTTATTCTTCTAGTTACTTCAACCTCGTAGTTAGGCTCTGCGGTTATTACCTGCCCCAAGTAGACCTAGTCTTTTACAACTTCAAGTGCACTATTACCTATCTCGAAGCGCTGCTCCTTTCCGAGGTTGTTGTACATTACTTTCGTTTTCTGCAGATTAATTTTAAGACCCACCTTTCTGCTCTCCTTGTCTAACTCCGTAATCATGAGTTGCAATTCATCCCCTGAGTTACTCAGCAATGCGATGTGATCGGTGAAGCGCAGGTTACTAAGGTACTCTCCATTAACTCTTATCCCTAACTGTTTCCATTCTAGGCTTCTGAAAACCTCCTGTAAGCACGCGGTAAATAGCATTGGGGAGATTGTGTCCCCCTGCCTCACACCCTTCTTGATTGATATTCTGTTGCTTTCTTTATGAAGCACTATGGTAGCAGTTGATCCCCTGTAGATTTCTTCCAGAATGTTTATATATACTGCATCTACGCCCTGATTCTGCAGTGTGTGCATGACGGTTGATATTTCCACTGAATTAAATACCTTCTCGTAATCTATGAAGGCTATGTATAGTGGTTGGTTATACTCTGAGCATTTCTCTATTATCAGATTGATAGTATGAAGGCTATGTATAGTGGTTGGGGGCACGGCACCGCAAGAAAAACGGCGCACTCAAATATGCTGCTTTTCCAGGCGATGCTCTCCTGTGTCCTGCCCTGCTTCAACTTGGATTCGACTTCAAATGCTTGGATTAATAGCCGAATAAATATACTGGCGCCTGCAGCATTGGATCTACCCGTGCAGCCAAGTTTATTCGACAACGCGAGCCTCGCCAAGCAACCCTGGTCGTACACTGACGCGTCCATTGGGATGTGCACCGCAGCGAACACATATATACGCCCACCGAGACCAACCTTCCTTGGGCACGGCACCGCAGCGAAAACGGCGCACTCAAATATGCTGCTTTTCCAGGTTAGCAATTTCGCTAATGCTTCATGTTGCAAAAGCAATGACTACTGTCTTGTTGCGTTGTCGTGCCCACCTGAACTTTGCAGTGCTATGAAACGAGTGTTATCTTGCCTGACAAATGTGCACTCAGCGTACTTAAGGTTGTTGCTTGTGTTTTCGGGTGACGTCGAGTTAAATCCCGGGCCTGGAGCCAAAATGGAAAATATGTTGAGTAGTGTTTTGTCGACTGTACAGCGCATAGAAGCTGATTTGAAAGGCATATCGGAGAGAGTGTCAGTACTCGAAGGTAATACGGGTTCTCCTACATTTGAGCCCAAATCGGATAGTGCGGTACTCGAAACATTGCGTCGAATTGAAGCTACTCAAACTGCTTTACTTGAGGAGGTCAGGGGCATAAAACAAGGCCATATAAACACGAACGCTGAGGTAAAGCTTCTTTCAAAAAGGGTGTCGAAGCTGGAAGGTAGTCTACACTCCTCACATACCACAGATGCCACTTCGAGTTCCGCTATGTCCTCCATCTCTAAGAAACTCGTGGAAATCACATCCCGACGTGATGACACGGAAAACAAACTCAGGCGCTGTAACTTGCTATTTTTTGGAATAGAAGATGATGAAAACGATGACTGGAATGCATCTGAGCAGAAGGTGATTAAATTTTGCTCGGAGAAACTACAGAAGAATACAAGTGCCGCGCAATTTGAACGAGTTCACAGACTTGGTCGCTTTACTGTTGGCAAATACCGGCCTATAATAGCAAAATTTGCTTTTTTCAAAGATAAGCAGAGCGTTCTTGCTTCAGCTCATAAACTAAAGGGATCGACATTTTCAGTACACGAGGATTTCTCTTTACCCACGCTACAAGCCAGAAGAAAGCTAATCGAATTTGCCAAAAGTGAAAACAAGCCCTACAAGCTCGTCTTTGATCGCCTGCGCATGGGCGATAAAACGTACATATATGATAGTGCTACTCACGCAGTCAAGCTGTCTGCTAGATAGCTGAGACATAGGCGTGCGCATGTCTCTAGAGAAATTCGGAGTAAATCTGCACCGGCTGTGTGTGTTTCCTTTACTAACATTCGCAGTTTACTGCACAAGCGTGATCTCATTTGTTCATTCTTAGAAGATAGCCTAACTGATGTCCTCCTGCTCACTGAAACGTGGCTTACTCAGGATGTTGATGACAGTGAAATTCTTCACAGGAATGCCGAATATAACGTCTTCCGACGTGATCGTCAAAGCAAACGTGGGGGAGGTGTCCTTATTGTTATAAAAAAATCTATACCTACTTTTGTCATTGATACAAACTCAAACTTAGAAATTGTCTGGGTCACATGCACGATTTGTGTCACTAAAATACTAGTAGGCGTATGTTACCGTCCTCCCGATTCTGAACCATCATTTATAGATCAACTTCGCAGCAGCACCACATTAGCTATTGAGAAATGCCGCACTAATAATGTCTATCTGTTTGGTGACTTCAATTTACCACAAATTGATTGGATCAATTGTTCATCCACTTCAAAAATGTCTCTCGACTTTGTGAATTTTGCCCTTGATTTTAATTTCGCTCAAATAATCAACCAGCCAACACGGGGCAATAATATTTTGGATTTATTACTTACCTCGGATCCTGATAATGTAGGTGAAATCTCTTGCTTTGAAGGGTTTAGTGACCATAAGCTCATTCAATTATCAATAAACATTCCTCTCAAAGTTGCGGGTAAAACTACAAAAGTTATTAGAGACTACAGTAAGGCCAATTATAGTTGTATGAATTCTGACTTGGAAGAATTCTATCACAGCACATTCTTGCCCTCATTGTCAAGTCGTACCGTCGACGATAATTGGTCATTGTTTAGAGAGGAGATTACCTTATTAGTCGACAAATACGTCCCTGAAATTGCCATATCTAATGATAAAAGAAACCCATGGTTTAACAAATATTTGCGAACTTTGAGAAATCAAAAAAAAAAGGCTGTATAGGACCGCGATGCACGCTTGCAGTGCCTCTGCTTGGAATTCATATAAGGAATGTCTTAAAAGTTATACTTCGGCGTTATTCACTGCTAAACACAAGTATTTTATACATGACCTACCATCATTATTAAAATGCAATCCCAGAAAATTTTGGCAACAATTATCACCTGCTTCTGCTGTGACAGATATTACTTTGAAAGGCAAAAATCAATTACCTCTCCCAAGAGACCAGTGTGCGATTGCATTTAACACATTTTTTTCTTCTGTTTTCACACGGGAAGATCATTCTAGCATTCCTGAGTTTCCGGAACTTGATTACCCTTTCATGGCACCCATAGATATTAACATTGAGGGCATCACTAAACTAATCAGCAACCTCAAAGTTTCTACTTCTAGTGGTCTAGCAGATATCAATTCAAAGATACTAAAAAATACAATTCCCATGTCCTCTCAAATATTATTTCACATTTTTAGACAGTCTTTGTGTACCGGTCAGCTTTCTAGGGACTGGAAAGTCGCAAAAGTTATTCCCATATTTAAAGCAGGATGTAAAGATCAGGTTGAAAATTATCGTCCCATCTCGTTAACCTCTATCAGCTGTAAATTACTTGAACATATCATTGCTTCTCACATTTACAGTCATCTTGAATCAAACAATTTTTTTAGTTCCACCCAACATGGCTTTAGGAAAGGTTTCTCTTGCGATACGCAACTACTTGAATTCACGACAGATCTACAGACTAACTTAGACATGAACACACAGACAGATTGCGCTTTTCTCGATTTTTCGAAGGCCTTTGACCGTGTCGCCCATTGTCGTCTGATTTCCAAACTGTCTTCTCTTAAATTGGACTGCTTAACGCTATCATGGCTTCAAAATTTTCTTTCATTTCGTGAACAGCTCACATTTGCAAATGATTCTCAATCAGATATCGCAGAAGTCACTTCAGGAGTGCCGCAGGGTAGCGTCCTTGGTCCTCTACTCTTTTTAATCTTCATCAACGATCTGCCGATTAACATTTCATCCCGTATACGCCTTTTTGCGGACGACTGTGTCATTTATCGAACCATAACATCTCCCTCTGATCATCAGGCCCTTCAAGGTGACCTAGACCTCGTTTGCAGTTGGTGTGATAAGTGGTTAATGAGCTTGAACACTTCAAAATGTAAAATAATGTCGGTTTCCCGAAAAACCTTGATTTCCACTTTTTCATACAAAATTAAAAATAGTGAACTATCTCGAACCACATCATACAAATATCTAGGGGTTATTATTTTCTCTAAACTTTCATGGTCTTCCCACATAACTTCCATTTGTTCCAAGGCATCCAAAACACTAGGTTATTTACGTCGAAATCTCCATTGCTCCACATCGAGCGTCCGCAAATTAGCCTATTTAACATTCGTACGTCCACAGTTAGAATATGCCTCACCAGTTTGGTCACCTTATCAAAACTATTTAATACAGATGATCGAGGCCATTCAAAACAGGGCAGCCCGCTTCATCACTCAGAACTACCAATGTCACAGCAGTGTATCTCAAATTAAACGCGAGATTGGTTTACAACCATTGGATATCCGCCGCAAGATAGCCCTCCTTGTATTGTTTCACAAGTACATTAATAGCAGAAATCAATGCGCTTTCCCTCTACACACACCGGATCGCATGTCTGCACGCATGCGAAATCAGCGCAGCTCTAAGCGTATTTTTGGCAGAACACGCGCGTTCAACTTATCTGCTTTGCCACAGGCAATCTCACTTTGGAATGATCTTCCCAACGAGATAGTTTCAGTCACTAACAACAACGCGTTCCGCGAGAAACTACTCTCTCATTACATCTAGCATCATTTCATAGACATTTGTATGGAGGTGCATATACTTGGTGACTATATTTTCATTGTTCTATTACTGTGATTAGTGTCGCTGTTATGTTGCATTTATTTGTATATTTGAACTGTATACGTTCTCATTTTTATTTCTTTTTTTCTGTAAGCCCCCCTTACCCTATGCTCTAACGAGAGCCTGTAAGGTATGTTAAATAAATAAAAATAAATAAAATGTGTTCAATTGTTGAGTAGCCTGTTCGAAATCCTGCTTGTTCCTTTGGTTGATTGAATTCTAATGTTTTCTTTACTCCGTTAGCAATTACCTTTGTATATAGCTTGTATACTACAGAGAGCAAGCTGATCGGCCTGTAATTCTTCAAGTCCTTGTCATCTCCTTTCTTATGTATTAAGATGATGTTAGCGTTCTTCCAAGACTCTGATACCCTTCCCGTCAGGAGACACCTTGTAATCAGGGTGGCTAGTTTTTCTAACACAATCTGTCCTCCATCTTTCAGCAGATCTGATGTTACCTGATCCTCACCAGCAGCTTTGCCTCTTGGCATACTCTCCAAAGCTTTTCTGACTTCTTCTATTATCACTGGTGGGGTGTCATCTGGGTTACTGCTAGTTCTTATAGTGTTAAGGTCGTGGTTGTCTCGGCTATTGTACAGATCTCTGTAAAACTCTTCCACTATTTTAACTATCCTATCTATATTGGTAATTATTTTGCCTTCTTTGTCCCTTAGTGCATACATCCGACTTTTGCCTATCCCAAGCTTCTTCTTCACTGCTTTGACGCCTCCTCCGATTTGCAGAGCGTGTTCAATTCTCTCCATGTTATACCTTCTTACATCGCATACTTTACGCCTATTATTCAACTTTGAAAGCTCTGCCAGTTCTATTTTGTATGTTGTACTTGACACTTTCATGCTTTGACGCTTCTTAATTAGGTTCTTCGTTTTCTGGGAAAGCTTGCCAGTGTCCTGTCTAACTACCCTGCCTCCAACTTCCACTGCACACTCCGTAATGATACTCGTTAGATTATCAATCATAGTATCTACGCTAAGGTTGGTTTCCTCACTAAGAGCCGAATACCTGTTCTGCAGCAACACTCTGAATTCCTGTACATTCCCTCTCAGTGATAGCTCCTTGATTGGCTTCTTGCGTATCATTTTCTGTCGTTGCTTCTTCAAGTCTAGGCGAATTCGAGAACGTACCATTCTACGGTCACTGCATCTTACCTTGCCAACCCTTCCACATCCTGCACGACTCCTGGGTGTGCAGTCATAATAAAGTCTATTTCGTTCTTATTTTCGCCATTAGGGCTCCTCCATGTCCACTTGCGGTTTTCTTGTTTTCGGTAGAAAGTATTCAAAATCCGCAAATTATTGCGTTCTGCGAATTCTACTAGTAGCTCTCCTCTGGCATTTCTAGTGCCGATGCCATAATCTCCTACCGCCTGGTCTCCAGTCTGCTTTTTCCCTACCTTTGCATTAAAGTCGCCCATCACTTTAGTATACTGTGTTTTTACCTTGATCATTGCCGATTCCACGTCTTCATAGTAGCTTTCAACTGAAGCGTCATCATGGCTGAATTTAGGCGCGTAAGCCTGTACTACCTTCATCTTGTATCTTTTATTCAGTTTATTACAATACCTACCACCCTTTCATTATTGCCATAGTATTCCTCTATGTTGCCAGCTATGTATCTGTGAAGTAGGAACCCCACTCCTCTTCTGTTTGCCAAGCCCCGATAGCAAAGGACGTGCCCATTTTGTGGCACAGTATAGGCCTCATCTGTCCTCCTAGCCTCACTGAGCCCTATTATATCCCACTTAACACCCTCTAGCTCCTCGAATAGTACAGCTAGACTTCTCTCACTAGATAAGGTTCTAGCGTTAAACGTTGCCAAGTTCCGGTTCCAAATGCGGCCTGTAGTCCAGACTTTCTTAGCTCCCTCCGCTGCGTTGCAGATCTGACCACCGCCATGGTCAGTTGCTTCGCAGCTGCTGGGAACTGAGGGCCGTCAGTTATTTGACGTATGCATGTGGGAGGTAGTGGCCAGATACTGCACCAGGGTGGCCAATCCTTCTATGGTGAGGCAGTGCGTTCCCGGCGGTGGTTACCGGTGAGGCCGCACCCCAGGCCTCTTAATGCAGTTCCATCAACACCCGGATTTTTTTTCCGGTTAGGAACTGCGCGGCACCGGGATTTGAACCACGGACCTCTTGCATGCGAGGCGGATGCTCTAACCACTACGCCATCGCCGCACCCGGATTGTTATGTTCTAAATGTAGGTTTCAGCGGTGTGTCAGTCAATTTTGTGGTTATTTTTATAAAAATGTTTTAATGAAATGAGATTTATGCTGATTACCCCCTTAATTAAGGGTCTAGAGAGTACGGAGTTGGGCCTCCGATTACCCTATGAGGTGCTGTTTATTGATATATTAAGTGGACAAAATTTAAATTCGTTTGTGAGGTGATGTTACCAAATAAATATTTTAGTGATTAGGATTAATTTTTGTCACGAAATAGTTCCGGTACTATTACTCCTGTCCTGATGAAACCTGAGCAGCGACAGGTCTACAATTAGGGCTTTGCACTGTATGAGTTAGAAGTTTCCCGGTAGGTTATTAGCAAAGTTAAGAGCGATCGTAAGGGAAAAAAAACACGTGGTTCGACTTTGATCGGACGGGCGTACCTTTCTCCCGAGCAGTGAGCCACCCACCTTCTCTGAGCGAGGGAAAACGCGGGCGCCACACGTTTATTAGCGGTTTTCGCTATATTCTTTCTAGCTCTGTATCTTCCGGTTACCTTAAGCTATCAAAACTATTTTTACACGAAAAAAACGGTCTGTTGTGTTCTAAAAGAAGATATTAGCTATTTTTCGGTGGCGTTTGTAGCTTCTTTTGAAAAGTAGTTTTAATGAAATGAGCTTTTTGCCGATTACCACCTTAATTAAGGGCCTAGAGTGTACGGAATTGGGCCTCCTGGTAGCCTATGGGGTGAAGTTTATTATTATATTAAGCGGACAAAATTTAAATGCGTTTGCGAGGTGATATTACGAATTTAATCTTTTTAGTGATTAGGCTTCATTTTGATTGCGGAACAACTCTGGAACTGTGAAACCTAGCCTGATCAAACTTCAGTAGCGTCAGGTCTACCCTAAGGACTTTCAACTTCATAAGTAAGAAGTTTTCCGGTGGAATATTAACAAAGCTACAAGCGATCGTAAAAAACACGTGGTCTGACTGTTGTTGTTTTCACAGATTCACACTGTTTTCCGCTCCTAAAATTTAAAATTTTCGTTTGTAGTAGCAGTATTTGTAGCGGTTGAACTCCTTGTATCTTCACAAACAAATAGACACCACTCTGACCCTTCTAGAACCAAAATTGCTAACGTTATAGGCAGATATGTGCAGAGCTCACTTACACGTGCTGCTGACGCGGCCAACGAAAGGCAAAACCGATGCCTCCGGATAGCTCGGTAATCCCAGAGACCAACGGCAAAAAAAGAAAGAAAATAAACAAAAAAAACTGTTTGTGGTCTTGATTATTTTGCGATTTACGTGTATGACGCACGTGTTCGCATTTCCTAGTTAAAGCCGTTACTTAAAGCATTTAAAGCCCTAGTGTGCGTAATGCTGTGCGGTGGCGACAACTTCAGAATATCGGTGTTCGCAGGTTGCGCAATGTTTATCGCGGCCGGGCGTCACCTTCTTGTTCAGCTTCATATTCAAAGTTACCACGATTCTCTGTCTAGGCTACTCAAAACAATAGCAGGAGACCTACATTGTCACACGTACTCAAGCGAATGAATGTGGAGAAGGCAAATGTGCGCTTATCTAAGACGACGTGAACATGCATGTTCGCAACGGCATGTATTTAGTGCTATAGCCATTCTGCTTTGCCATAGCTGCGGAAAACAGTAAAACTGAAGTCATCTACGTTCGTGGCAATTCCCAACACGCAACAGTAGCGTCAACTGGAGTCTCTTTTGTAGAGCGCAGAGCTGTTGCGTCTGTTCTTGTTTTCGCCATCGTTTAGGCAAGTGAACTAGCAAGCACTTCATGGCGCTTTGGTAACGCGTCCAACTAGCGGACAGAAACTCGTAGCTCTTTTTCTGTGTGTTCAATACTGAAATACATCCAATATTTAGCTCAATCGTTGTTTCGTACGCTGTAGTTGCACATGGTTGCGCAGCAAACTGTGCAAGGGAGACAGGCTTTGCACTACTCAAAACAGCGTCTACAGGTGGGGCTTCGTGTCCGCAAAACTCCAGAGTCGGGCGTCTTTAAGTCTTAATTGGCTAGCAATACTCCCGTACTGGCCTCAAACAGTAAAGATCTACGCCGAGTATAATTATGGATCCTTTCCATTGCAATTTCCTGCTCAAAATTCGACAGATATCTAGTGCCGACTTGTTAATAATACCAGTTCTCCACATGTCGGTCTCCATTTCCTTCACCTTCTTCTTAAGCGATAGTTCTTTTCGTTGTTGTTGTTGTTATTGTTGTTGTTGTTGTTGTTGTTGTTGTTTTGTTGATGTTGTTCGGCCCCCAGCTGTTTCCTAAGTATTTACTCGTGTTTTCTGGTTCGCTTCTTCTGTTTTGTATCGACATTCCTTATGTACAAATAGCTGGCAACCTTCCTAGGCCAATGCTCCCCCGCCATTTCTCTCAATTGCTTCTCAAATTTTATCTTGCTCCTAGCTTCCTTGCCCTTGAATGATGTCAATGCGATGTCACTTTGTACTCCCTTACTTTGGTGTATTCCTGTGAGCTCCTGAAGCAAGCCCACCTATTCCACGTTTCTTAATTTCTGGTCTTGCTTGAACTTCTCATGTCATGCACAAGACCACATTGCCCGTCAAACCAGGAACCATGACCCCTTTCTAAATTCTTCTCCAAACATCATACCTATTGTAATTCAACAATGCCCTATTTTTTATCACCGCTGCATTCCTGTTGCCTTTAATCATTACGTATATTTAGTGTCTCTTAGGTACTCATTCCCATTGCTTATCCATGCACCCAGATATTTGTATTTTCTGTTATCTCCAGAAATCCTTTCCCAAAGATCACTACCTTCATTATCTATAGGAATCATGACTGCGGATTTTTTTACCGAATCTAAAGTCTCATAGTCTCTCCCAATACCTCAGATGGCCATCAATTTTTGCAAATTTTCCTTGTTGTCTGCCATTAGCACTATATCATCAGCGTACATCAATGCTGGTAGCGCCTGTTCAATGAGTTTTCCTTGTTTGACAAAACAGAGTTTGAATCCAAGTCCACTCCCCTCTTATTTGGCATCTAATCCTTGTAGGTACAACATGAATAACAAGGATGACAGCGGACAACCCTGCCTAAGCCCCTGGTTTATCTCTGTGGGCCTGGATACCTGTTTTTCTCACTTTATACCTACCTCGTTCTTTTATAAATATCCTTTAAAAGATTAGTGACTACATCTTCCACGGCTAGTGTGTCCAGTATTCCCCACGAGTCCTTTTGAAAGAAGCTATCGTAGGCCCTCCTGATATCCGAAAATGCTTGCCACAGGGGCCTATGTTCCTTTTCTTCTATTTCGATGCACTGCGTCAGTGAAAACAGATTGTCTTCCAACCTCCTGTACTTCCGAAACCAACTCTGCAGTTACCCCATGTCACAAAACGAGCGCTCAAAAAGGGCGCGCTGCCAAATTCTCGCGACGAAGCGCCGGAGAGACGCCTCAAGGTCAACGTTAAAAAAAAGAAAACAAGCATCCAAGGACTCCCCGGGCGCGCGTCTCTCTTCCCTCGGAAGCATAGATTCACCGACGAACCTCCTCGCATCGGCGGCCGAGCAAGCCCTAGGAAGTTCTCGATGGAAAGGGGCGTGGTGATGCAGGGTTGCGTCATCTGTCTCGCGCTTTCCTTAGCCTTCTCTACGTATCCCGTCGACGAAATGATCAGTTTTCTGGAATCTCACGGGGAAGGTATTTAACCGAGCAGCAGAGATGGGAGATCATGAGAAGAAGAAAGTACGTGCCAGAGTGCATAGGGTGTTCCACCGGGTAATCGGCGAAGGTTTTGTCCTCAGTGACAAAGCAGGAGAAGAAGGAATATTGCTCCAGAGTGCGTAGGGTGTTCCGCCTTGTCGGCGAAGCCTTTTGTCCTCAGTGACAAAGGAGGAGAAGAGAGGATTTCCACCTGAGTGGTGAAGACTCGAGCTACAGGCAAGAGTGTGTGTCTACTGCCAGCGAGCGAAGACGCGTGGCAACAGCTGCACGTGGGGAGCCGACGTGTTACCGGCGAAGAAGTTTGGTGCTTGGAGAGCGGCCAATTGATGACGCGAGGTTTCCTGGAAGAGAAACTTCGGAGGCAGAGGAACCACAGCAACGCTGGACATTGAGTGAGTGATTCTCGGAAGAATATTATTCAGACTTTTATTCCGAGGGCTTTGGACTGAATAAGTTTTGGAACTCCTTAGTCTTTAAGTGTCTTGGTTGTTCGATGCATGCGACTGCATTGTAGTGCGTATTGTTGTTTGTGTCTGTTGTTTCGAGTGTGGCTGATTGTACTGTGTAGTAATTTGTTTTATTGGTGACATATCGTATTCAACTAGTGTCGAGTCTGCATAGTGGCGTATCGTTTGGACCTGCCATAATTGAGAATATAATTTTGTTTTGTTTATCAACTCTCGGCTCTGACTTGTTCTTTGGGCCACAGCCGGCATCCGCTGGCGCACCAAATAGGACCACTTCTAAATTGTCCATGCTTTCGTGGTGCGGTTCGGGGGGCCGATACTTCGGCCCTTGGGATTAGCCCGGTGATCGCCTCCCTAATTAACGGGACCTGTGACACCGCAGCACCCCCTCTTCATCTGTCCGTGACTGCAGTCTTTCCTTTACAATCTGCATCACCTGCCTGTAGACCACTGGTGTCACTGTTATAGGATGGTAATCGTTTATGTCAGCTGTCCACCTTTCCTTTATACATCACGCTTATCTGGCTAAGTTCCCATTCATCGGGGACGTCGCCATCGATAATTGTTTTGCTCGCTGCCTCTTTTAAAGTCTGCTTAGACTTGGGACCCAATGCATTTATCAGTATGATTGAGATTCCTAGAGTTTCCTAATTTACACTAGAGAATATTCGGGCGCTAGTGTCTATGGCAGCTGCAACACACGGCGCTTCAGCGAGCATGGGAATGATGGGTAGTACACACATTTGTCTAATATTCATACTTCTGGCCTGCTTTTGGCTCCGTGTGTGTTCGTGTGGCTTGGAGCTGTTTTCTTACGAAACAACTATTAGCAGATGTTCAGGGGTTGCGCTTCACCATTTTATTTTTCTATACTTACTCTCCAAATCGGCTCACGAAGCTCATAAGGACTCAATCTTCCTTTCAAAACAAAACCGAAACACAGCAATAAACGAAGTCGCAAGTACGATTCGCCGCCAGTAAGTACGGACTAGGCAAACATTTGTACTACTCATCATTTCCATGGTTGCTGAATGAAAGTGGACAGTGCCCTCTAGTTAATTTTAGGAAACTCTATGGCCATCCGGGCCTGTTGATGTACTACTAGGGACACCCTTTTAGCCCTTTCCCACTCTCGTTGTGAAAATGGTGCCACTGCGCCACTTGATCTATCCTTGGCTATTAAGGTGCATAAGGCACCTTATTGAAATCTTTGTTGAAATAATGCAAGAAAGTGCGCCACTGCCTCGCTGAGCGAGGAAATACCTCTCTCTTTGCGCTGAAGATGCATCACTGCATATGTACATTTATTAGGCGAAACAAATCCACGGCATTCATGCATCGTTGAACTGCCGTAACAAGAAGGATGTCGACAAAGAGCAGCAAAAAGTAGTGCACCTTTTACATACTGATTTCCTGAATCTTCATAAAACGACTTTACTTGTGGCACAGAAACCCTTCAAGTCTATTTGAAGCATTGACGTGACTGGCGCTTCGGTAAATGGAGCAGTGGGAAACCCATGCACGGGAATCGCTGGGTGTCTGGGCTGCGCTCTTCAAGAAATTTCACGGTAGCGCAACTGTCATACTTCTCCTTCGGGAGAACGTTGTACCAAGACCTTTGACGGTTTCGCTTCTGGAAATGGTGCAAGTAAACATTCCTCGTTACATTATTTTTAGCACCCGAACCCGTATTTACTACCTGAAGGAAGGGGATTCACCAGGCCCGATTTCAATGTGCCAGAAGCAGAAAGCAATACCTAATAAAACAAAAAACAATGAGGTAAGCTTTTTATAATATATTGACTTGTTTAAAATAGCACTAACAACGACAGGCACGGAAGTTTAAGCAGCAATAGCAAAATCAACAAATAGCTATTACCGAATCACCTTTTCTGTACATGAACAGCCTTCTCTGCTTCGGCCAATCGTGGTGGAAAAAGTCCGTGTTACCGAATTACTTGCGCAATGCCACTGCGCTGAGATAGTAAAGATTTAGCAGGTAAATATGAAAATATAAACTATACGTTATTGATGGTCCTCCTACTTGAAAGCAGTTTCGTTGACCGCAGGGTGCAGGTAAAGTAATCGAAAAACACAGACGTGAGTCACGCGTATACAATACTGAAATTCTTCGAGGAATCTCGATGGTAATTTGGCGCTGCTAACGAGCAGTGATGTGATATCGGCCAATGCAGCGACCCTCCTCATAGTGTTTAGCAGCTTGGGTAACTGCCTCGTCTCACTCACAAAAGCGAGGCACGGAAAAATTGCGCATAACGTACCGAGGGAATCATATCCCTATAGCAGGAATTAGGGACAGATTGCAGTATTTTGAGCGTGCGTTACAGGGGCAAGTGTGCAGTCCCAGTCATAGTAATTGGCAGTGACATATAATGTATACCCCAGTATCGAATAAATGATTCAAGCCATTCATTTCATGATCGTAAGCCGCGGCCACGGTGTTCTGTTGCAAGACGCTATATTACCCTAAATTGCCTTACGACGTCCTACAGAAATGCACATTCTTTGGTCGACAAGCGGTTATCGAGGTGCGCCGTGCCGTATATTTACATGGTGGGAAATGAGAGGCAACATTACTAGCAGGAGCACATTGCAATAGTAAAGTTTCTGCCTAGCTTTCGAAGTGATTGATGGGAGCAACCATCTAGCAGTTGGTAGTACAAATCGTATGCCCATATATACATATCCTACGCAGTCCAATGGATGAAAAGCACAAGGCAGTGTTTGAAACCCAGTGAGTTCATGGTAAGGATGATTCTAGCACCACTGCAAGGCGAGTTATGAGCACGCGTAGCAGCGTGAAGTGGTAAATTCAAAGTGAACAATAGCGAAGCCGCAAAAAGGTGTAGCTATTTATTGGCCTGGCATGTGCGCACTGTGGGTCGTTACGTTGTGGAGCGTATGTGTCTGAACGTTGATATAATAAAACAAATTCATTTGGATCTACTGGAGAGATAGTCGCGTTGATTCAAAAGCCACCACGTGTAATGAACTCGTGTGCTTGACAGCTTCTTCCTAGGAAAAGCGACGTTGAATTAATTGATTGATATATGGGTTTTAACGTCCCAAAACCACCATAAGATTATGAGAGACGCCATAGTGGAGAGCTCCGGAAATTTTGACCATCTGGGGTTCTTTAACGTGCACCCAAATCTGTGCGCACGGGCCTACAACATTTCCGCCTGCATCGGAAATGCAGCTGCCGCAGCTGGGATTCGATCCCGCGACCTGCGGGTCACCAGCCGAGTACTTTAGCCACTAGACCACCACAGCGGTGCGGACGTTGAATGAAGCAATACTACTCCTGAAAGGGCCAGTCAAGAGGCTCTGCCGGAGCGCGCAGGAAAAGCTCACGCATGTTTCATACTTCTGACCAACCTTTTTCTACACCCAGTGACGTCAACTCCGCAATCGGCGACGTTGACTAAGTTACTGTTTATTCATGCCTGGTTTAGACCAATCGAGGAGCTGCGTGCTACATCACGTCACTGATCACTGAGTTGACGTCACTGCGCGTTGAAGAAGGTTGGTCACGCGCAGGTAAAATGCACGAGTTTATCCTGCACGTTTCGGAGCCTATTGACTGGCCCTTCAATACAAACAACTCAGGGTTCTTTGATTTGTTCCAGAAGCACCGTATTTTTCGGTGTATAAGTCGCGGTTTTTTTCTGAATTTTTCGTCGGTGCGACTTATACAACGGTGCGACTTATATACAGTCTAAATCGGATCAGATGCCGTGAATTAGGGCCGTTTCACATGACACAAAAGTAGCGATTTTCAGTCCGTGAATTCGCTCGCAGCGAAAAAAAGGCGCCAGTTCGCTCCCACCGCAGCGGTCCGTGGCGAGCTTCCAACATGTTGGAAGTTTTCGCTCTGATCGCAGCGGCGGGAGCGATTTTTGTTCGGGACCCGTCGAAATAGGGCCAGGCCCGTCAAGCCGTCGAAATAGCGTCGACGTGTTTGTTTTAGCAAAGATTGGAAAGTGCTCTTCGTTACCGTTCATAGAAGCTTAATAATATCGTAACGTACAGATTTTTATATTTGAAACATTCCAGTGTCTGCCACAACAAACGGTGGCAAGAAACGTTTCTCGCCGCTCCAGTCGCAGAGCGAATATCGTGGACCGTTCGCGGTCTATGTCAAACGAAACCGCCATTAGCGGCGGCTGCGAATAGAGTGATTGAAGCGAACGGAACGATTTTTTTTTTTCGCTGCAATTGCGGCATGTGAAATAGCCTTAAGGCGGCCTGGACATTGCGGCCACGCTTTCTCCGTCGGGCAGTTCGCCGTGCGCTCCCTTTTGTCATGCACGGAAACCACATTTCAGAAAAAAATAAAAAGAGTGGTAAATTACCTCCCTAGAAATAATAGTGCTTATATAGTTTTGCACAGAAAATAAATAATCATTGAGGGGCGAAAAAAAGTAGAGGTACTTAACGAAATTATAAATAAT
Organism: Rhipicephalus microplus; assembly: GCF_043290135.1. Lineage (NCBI taxonomy): Eukaryota > Metazoa > Arthropoda > Arachnida > Ixodida > Ixodidae > Rhipicephalus > Rhipicephalus microplus. Next base: position 1,507,536 of record NW_027464614.1, on the reverse strand, counting down.
GGAAGGCAAGTTCGCATTTCGGACAAGAGCCGCTGGAGCCGCTTCGGTTGCCATCACTTCCGCCCGCTCGCCCGCCGCAGCAGTCGCACTTGCTGCCATTGTGCATGGTCAGGTGTTCTGTGGCATGGTAGCATAGGCGTAGCGGCGTTGTTGCAGCGTCCTCGTTAACCATGGCGCCACATGGAAAGCAAAGTCGGCGAAGTTTTGATGCGAAGTTCAAGCTGCGTGCAGTTGAATTTGCAGAACAACACGGAAATCGTGCTGCAGGAAGAGAATTCGATGTCGCCGAAAAAGTAATCCGGGACTGGCGCAAGGCTCACAGCGTCCTCCGGACAATGAAGTCTACTAAGAAGGCCAACCGCGGCAAGAAGGCACGCTGGCCGGACCTTGAGCGTAGCCTGCGAACGTGGGTGCTACAACAGCGAGCCGAAGGGAGAGGCCTGTCTACAGTGCAGCTGCGCCTGAAGGCGAAGGCTTTGGCAGCGGAGACCAACACTGAGGGATTCAGTGGTGGTCCATCGTGGTGTTTCCGCTTTATGCGGCGGAATCAGCTCGTCATGCGAGCCCGGACTACAGTGAGCCAGAAGCTACCCGACGACTTTCAAGCGCAGCTGGAACGCTTCAGCTCATTTGTGAGGGAGGAAATTGCAAAGAAGAACGTCAGCGCGAGCCACATCGTCAACATGGATGAAGTGCCGTTGACCTTCGACATCCCGCTCGGGAGAAGTGTTGCCGAGAAAGGCCAGAAAACTGTGACGGTGAGGACAACTGGCCACGAAAAGTCTCACTTCACCGTTGTGCTCGCCTGCTGCGCAGACGGCACCAAGTTGCCTCCCATGCTCATATTTAAACGGAAAACCTTGCCGAAGGACATTTTCCCTCCCACGGTGGTGGTTCAGGCGAACGCGAAGGGTTGGATGGACGAAGAAACAATGGGCGTGTGGCTTGACCGCTGTTTTTCACGTCGACCCGACGGATTCTTTCACGTGAAGCCAGGAATGCTGGTGATGGACAGTATGCGGGCTCATATCACCGACATCGTAAAAAAAAAGATCAGTTCGAAGAATTGTGTGCCTGTTATCATTCCCGGCGGCATGACCAAGTTGCTTCAGCCGCTCGACATATCCGTCAACCGCAGCTTCAAGGCCGTTCTGCGACGTTTGTGGGAGTCATGGATGTCGGAGGGAGAGCATAGCTTCACTAAAACGGGTCGCATGAGACGCGCTGAGTTTGGCGAAGTGGCGAAATGGGTGAGCGAAGCTTGGCATTCCATTTCTGACAAAACAATTGTGGCGGGCTTTCGCAAGGCCGGGTTGATCCCCGGCGTGGCCGATGTTGAGTCCGATTCGAGCGAGTCGGAGGACGACAGTGACGAGCCAGCAGTGCTACAACCCGAAATAGCCGCCCTGTTTGTGAGCGACTCGGAGGAAGAGGACTTCGATGGTTTTGACTTGTCGGAATAATAAAAATACTTCTGACTGGAAATATTGTTTTTATGTTTGTTGGAAGGCGCTCGCACGCGTCTGCCAACAGCTGGAAACTTGCAAAAGCGGCGGCCGCCTCAAGCATGCATTTTCGCAATGCTTTCTCACGACGCGACACTCGGCCGGATAAGCAGGTGCGACTTATACACCGGTGCGACTTATATATGTTTTTTTTTCGGAAAAACTGCCATTTTGAGGGGGGTGCGACTTATACAAGGGTGCGACTTATAGACCGAAAAATACGGCATATTGTTGACAGGGAGTGAGGGCGCATCCTAGAGGCACATACACCGCGGGGACACAAAAGGTGGTTCAAAGAGAGATACGCCACCGCATTGAAAAGATGAGTGGGACAGAGCATCTGCATCAGAAAGTTTGCGTATGGAGAGGCAAATGACGTGGTTGTCGTGTTTTAGCATGTTGCCCAAGTACCCAGACAACAAGCTGACCGGATGGATATATTCAATAAAGAGTGTCGACATAGCATCTGGTGGTCTGTTACAAGACCGAATGGGTGGCCGCACAATGCGGTTACAAACCACCATGCGGAGCTTCCTTCTGGCTCGTTAGATAGCTAGGCGCTCCTTCTTTTGCAAAGAAATAGTTGGCTTCGGTTTTGATCAGCGCAATAATGGCATAAATAATGGTTTACTCGTCAACATCACGCTTACGCTGGGCGAGCACAGCGCTGAGTTGCACTTCATTACTTCATTATAGGTGTACCAGCGAGGGCTGCAAGAAGGCGTGAGCCCCCCCCCCCTCTTTACACAGTGCTCACTGCTGTTGGCTGCACGTTACGGAAGCAACGTTGGAAAGCAACCGTAATCACTCACCTATTTTTTACGAGAGAATATTACAATATAGTGAAATTTCTGCAACATTTTTGCTGTGACGCTTTTTCTTGAAGGCTCTCGCAGTGTGGCCTCCGGTGCTTTTGCGTCTTGTGCTGCAGCATTGCAGAGCAAGCCAGCGCTAAACAGGAGCCCAATAACATAGCATAATTTGTCCACGCTTTCGTTCTGCTGTGACTGGCCGATTCAGTTACAGATGCAAATGAGCAAACTCTTTATGGACTGGTCAAACCTTCTGCTGCTTAAGAAAATTTTTTTTGATCGAAAATGAATATTATCACCGCGGCTTTGTCGAAACATCTGTGAGCTGATGAATGTTACGAATCTTATTTATGTTCTAGTGTTATCTGGAAGCGTGAGAAAAGGGTTTCCGCTTTAGTCTCCGATAAATATTGCCACAGGCATGGAACGAGGTTTAGCCATGCCAATGCGAGTATGTGCCATGGTGTGAAAGAAGAAGAGGACGGTTGGTGTGCTCGTGCTCTAACGTTCGGTTCGGCTCGACGTCCAGTGCTGCTCCTGTGAACAGACGTTGTGATCGTTCTGTAATCACGTGACATTTTCTGGTGGAGGCGCGGGGTAGTGTTGTATGCACTGCAATCAGCAGCAAGGTCCCGACCCTAGTCGTGACTTGGAAGAACCAGCTGACCTACAGCGTAGCAGGCGACAACTAGACCTACCTCCTGAATTCGGACCATTTCCAAAACTCGGCAGTAATATGGCTAGTGCGTGAACGCAAACCCAAGAAACATCAACGCTGCCTCCTCCATGGTTCTTCAACGTCCCACGAACTCCGAAGCCGTTCCACGGTGACCCTTACGAGGATGTCGACGACTGGCTTGAGGACTACAACCGTTGCGACAGCGTCAACGAGTGGAACGAGCAGCGAAAGCTTCGGTATGTCTACTTTTATCTCGAGGATTCTGCGCACACTTCGTTCGAAAACCATGAAGCCTTTATGACAACCTGGCCAGAGTTTGGCAACCAGTTGCGAAATACCTTCCGAAGCTCTGACCGAAAGGAGCAAGTGGAACGGCTCCTCAATTCCCAAAACCAGCGTCCGAACGAGAGTGTTGCCATGTTCATTGAGGACATGTCGCGGCTGTTCAGGCGAGCCGACTCCTCAACGACGGAAGAGAAGAAGGTACGCCTCCAAATGCGGGGAGTGAAAGAGCAGCTGTTCGCGGGACTAGAGCAGAACCCTCCCAGCACTTTAGAGGATTTCCTCCGCGAAGCCACGACAATGGAGAGAATGCTAAGGCAGCGTTCGTACCAGTATGAGCGTCCTGGCAGTCTTTCGTCAATGTCTTCGGCCCTGCCAACACCTGACGTCACGACTGTAAAATACCTGACGAAGCTCCTGTGCAGTATTGTGCGTGAGGAGCTGCAAAAGCTGCACGTGGTGTCTTCTCCGCCCCATGTTGGTGCTCTAACGGATGTCGTTCGCGAAGAGGTCCGGCAGCTGGTCCACCTCATGACGACTCTGCGTGCAGCCGAAGTCCAACCCATGATGGCCCCGCGTCCAGCCGAAACTCTGCTATTAACGTACGCGGAAGCACTACGTATTCCGGCACCGGCTGCTGGCTATCCGTCCCGTCCGTCCACCCTGCAGACGGCACCGTCGTTCTACTCGGGACCACCGCTGTACGGCAACCCACCCCTTACACGAAAATCCAGTGTATGGCGCGCTCCCGACAACCGGCCTCTATGTTATCACTGTGGTGAACCAGGTCGCATCTACCGTGAGTGCGAGCTACAGGCACATGAGTCTTCCTGGCTTTCTTCCGGATGCTCGTCGACCCAGAGATGGTGAGCGGCCCCGTGCTATCGCCGAATACTTGGCAAGCCAACGATCCTCAACCCTGCGGTGTCGCCAATCCCGCTCACCACCTCCACGGCGTTCCACGTCACCTGGCCAACAATCGACCTTTGCGGACGTCCTTGCAGGAAGATCGCCTAGATCCACAAGCCCGCGCCGGGAAAACTAAGAACAGCGACCTCTGGGGGTGAGGCCGCTGTTGATCGACCATTACAAGACCCTCCCCCGAGTTGCCTGCCGACATCTGACGACATTCTTTCACCGACGTGTGCCATCGACGACAAACGGGTCTCTTCTCGTATCTCTATCATTGCTCGTATCTCTAACCCGTATCTACCAGAGCGGTAACTACCCGCTGACCGCTCTGGTAGATACGGGTGCCGATGATTCTGTTATAAGCGCTGACCTCGCTGCACAGCTAAGAAAGGTAACGACACCTTGGGGACATGGAACCAACCTCCGGACTGCGGGAAGTCACCTATTGACACCGCTAGGAATGTCCACTGCCCGCCTACGAATTCGTGAGTCGACGTACATTGTTTCATTCGTTGTATTGCGTGAATGCTCCCAAAACCTGATTCTCGGAATGAATTTTCTCCGCGAGCATGGAGCCATTATTAACCTTCGCTACCTGCTCATAACGTTATCTAACGACCATACAGCCCTACGAAAGGATGCAGTTGCGCCGACCACAACACTTCGAATTGCTGACGACACCATCGCACTGCTGCCGCGAGCCAGTATGTTGGTAACTGTGGAGAGCGACTGTGACAACAAGAGTAGTGGCATTGCGGAAACTAACCTCTCGGTGCTCTTGGCTCGGCAGATTTGTGTCGCGCGTGCTATCGTCAAACTGAAACATCGGAGGACTCAGCTTCTGATGACGAATTTCGGCGGCCAGTACAAACACTTGGCAAAGCGAACAGCGATCGCGAACTTTGAAGCCATTGATGACGAAGAATGTTCCACTATCGCTCCGATTGCCACTGCTGCCGAAGGTAACACTGCATTAGCCAGTACAGTTGACGTGAATTACCAGCTATCCTGTGAGCAGCAACAGCAGATACGCATGATTTTACGTACGTATAGTGATTGCTTTGCGTCCACCTCCAAAATCAAGCAGACCCCAACCATGAAGCACCGCATTATAAAGGACCCTACCGAACGGCCTGTACGACAGCACGCCTACCGCGTGTCGCAAAAAGTACAAGAGGCAATACGTTTTCAAGTGAAACAGATGCTCGACGACGACGTCATCCAACCCTCGAACAGTCCATGGGCGTCACCCGTCATACTTGTTAAAAAGAAAGACGGCACTCTTCGATTTTGCGTCGATTACCGGAAGCTCAACAAAGTGACGAAGAGAGACGTCTACCCTCTCCCACGCATAGATGATTCTCTGGATCGACTTCGACATGCCCGATATTTTTCCTCAATGAATTTACGCAGCGGCTACTGGCAGATCGAGGTCGATGAACGTGACAGGGAAAAAATAGCATTCATAACTCCCGATGGCCTTTACGAATTCAAAGTGTTGCCATTTGGATTGTGCTCTACACCGGCAACGTTCCAAAGGATGATGGACATCGTCCTGTCTGGTCTGAAGTGGGAATCCTGCCTCGTGTATTTAGACAACGTCGTTGTTTTTTCCAAAACATTTGAGCAACATTTACAACAATTTCAGTCCGTCTTCGTCGCTATTCGATCCGCAGGCCTATCGCTAAAACCGGAGAAGTGTCATTTCGGCTACGAAGAACTAAAGTTACTTGGCCACCTTATCAGTCACGATGATATTAGTCAGTCAGTAAGTCAATGAACCTTATTTACAAATTGTCCTGAGGAGCCGATTCCCCTCAAGAGGGAGGGTCGGCTGCGGGCCGCACCCACGTGGGGACAGGAAGAGCGAGCCCCTCCACCAAATTGCGAGCCCTCTGGACAGCCCGGATTTGGACCTCTCAGTCCGAGCTGGTAATTGCCGTCCTCCAGGCAGCTTCTGTGCTGAGAGGCTCGCCATCGCGCAGCGCCGCGCATTGCCAGAGCATGTGGGGTAACGTGCAACATCTCTCTTCGCAATGAGGGCATTGCGGGTTTATGCTGTCGATAAACTTGCTGTACACTAAAGGCGACGGGTAAGTACCCGTTTGCAGCATTCTTAAAGTGACTGACTGGGCCCTAGAGAGTTGCGGGTGCAGGAGCGGAAAGCTACGCCTGGCCAATTGATAATTTTTGGAAATTTCGTTAAAGGTGAGGAGCGAATCAAGCTGCCGGATGCCATCCCCAAATTTAGATGCCGATTGCCCGTCACGGTGGGACAGTTCGCGTGCTCGGGCATGGGCAAGCTCATTGGCATTGGGGATAACAGGGTGGACATCCTTGCCCATGTGGGCAGGAAACCAGGTGATGTGGCCGTCGATTTCCGTGCAATGTGGTCTTTTGGTAAGAAGATGGGCCGCCTGCTCACAGACTGACCCGGTCATGAACGCTCGTGCAGCAGCTCGAGAATCAGATAAAATGCGCGTGCGCATGGGAATCGCCACGGCCATTGCTATAGCAGCCTGCTCTGCCCTAGCCGGCGTGGTATCTCGAAGAGATGCTGCTGTGAGGATTTTACCGTGAAGGTCAGTGACCACAGCCACGAAATTGGATGTACCGGGATACTGTGTTGCGTCAACGAACGCCACAAGTTCAGGGGTGGCAGCGGCGGAACTGAGGAGCGACCTAGCCCTAGCGGCCCGGCGGCCGACATTGTAGAGAGGGTGAACATTTCTAGGAATTTGTGAGACCGTAATCTGCTCCCTCAATTTGGGTGGAAGCTGTATTTTTTTGTCTGCTACCATAGTTGGTTCGCAGCCCAGAAACTTCAGGATGCGTCTCCCAGCTTTGGAAGAGGACAGTCGTGCAGCTTGTGCTGTTTGTTGCGCTTCTGCAATCTCACTAAATGTATTATGCATACCAAGAGCCTTAAGCTTTTCCTCATTTGTGTTGTTTGGAAGGCCCAAGACCCTCTTAATGCACTTTCGAATAATCGCATCCAGTTTCCCTTGTTCTTTCCTTTCCCACCTATGCGCTGCGGCAATGTAATTAATGTGACTCATAAGAAAGGCATGGAAAAGCCTCATGAGGTTGGCCTCACAAAGCCCTCCACGCCTGTTAGACACCCGAAGTATAAGCTTGACCATGCTCTCCGCCTTTGCCGCAATACGAGTCAGAGTGTGAGAGTTACTTCCGTGCTCCTCCAGGAACATGCCTAATATCCGAATTTTATTGACACGGGGGATGGCCTGCCCTGACCGTGTGTGAATTTCGATCCTGATCTCTTCCGGCGGAAATGGAATAGTGGTGAACTTGCGTTTCTCCGGCTGTGTGTACAGGAGGAGCTCCGACTTGGCGGTCGACAAGTGCAGCCCCGTGCTATCCAAAAACTCCTCCGTGCACCTGAGGGCCTGCTGGAGGGACTCCTCAACATCTCCGTCCCTACCCCCAGTGCACCATATAGTAATATCGTCTGCATACAGCGCATGTCCGATGCGGTCGATACGAGAGAGTTCGAGCGAGAGTTTCCTCATCGGGATATTAAAAATTAGCGGCGAAATGACCGATCCTTGAGGGGTTCCCCTAGGTCCAAGGTGAAATTCCTTGGAGCAGAGGTCCCCGAGCCGAACGGTGGCAACGCGATCCCTGAGAAAAGAGCGGACGAACCCGTAAAAGCGGGCCCCCAATCCCAACTCAGAGATCGAATCCAGTATGTGAAGATGTGAGATATTATCGAAAGCTTTCTCCAGATCGAGTGCAAGAATTCCTCGGACATCTCTGGTGTCTATGTCGAGAATTTGATGTTTAATCATTTTCATAATGCCCTGCGTAGAGAGCACGGGACGAAAGCCAATGAGATTGAAAGGGAAGAGCTCGTTTTGTTCAATGTGATGGGAGATTCGGTTAAGGATTGCATGTTCCACGACCTTACCCACGCAAGACGTGAGCGAGATCGGTCGGAGCGTGCCGAGCTCCGACCGATTCCACAGTGCCCTATTTTTATTCACTAGTGCATTCCTGTTACCTTTAGTCGTTACGTATATTTCGTGTTCCTTTAGGTACTCGGTCCCATTGCTTATCCATACACCCAGATATTTGTATTTATCTGTACTATCTAGCGTGACCTCCTGTGTCCTAAGCTCACTACTTTCATTATCATTAAAAATTAATTATGACTGCGGATTTTTTCTTACTGAATCTGAAATCTAACCTATTTCCCTCATTACCACAGATGTCCATCAATATCTGCAAATCTTCCTTGTTGTCAGCCATTAGCACTATATAATCTGTGTACATCATTGCTGGTAGTGCCTGTTCAAAAAGTTTTGCTTGTTTGACAAAAGAGAGGTTGAAGCCAAGTCCAGTTTCCTCTAATTTGGCCTCTAGTCTTTGTAGGTACATCATGAATAACAAGGGTGACAGAGGACACCCCTGCCTGAGCCCCCGTTTTACCTCTGCAGGCTTGAATACCTGTTTTTTCCACTTCTTAACTACCTTGTTACTTTTATAGATATCCTTTAAAAGATTAGTGACTCCATCTTCCACACAAAGTGTGTCCAGTATTCCCCACAAGTCCTCTTGAACCACGCTATCGTACGCTCCCTTGATATCCAAAAATGCTAGCCACAGGGGCCTCTGTTTCTATTCTGCTATATCGATGCACTGCGTCAGTGAGAACAGATTGTCTTCTAACCTCCTCTGTTTCGAAAACCCATTCTGCAGTTTCCCAAACACCCCCTCATCTTCTATCCATGGCGGCAGTCTTTCCTTTGTAATCTGCATCGCCAGCCTGTAGACCACTGATGTCACTGTTATAGGACAGTAGTTGTTTATGTCATATTTGTCTCCCTTTCCCTTATAGATCACGCTCATCCTACTTAGTTTCCATCCATCGGGGACTTCACCTTCGTTTATTATTTTGCTCAATGCATCTCTCAAAGTCTGCTTAGACTTCGGACCCAATGTCTTTATCAGCATAATTGGAATGCCATCTGGGCCTGTTGATGTGCTACTAGGAACCCTCTGCCTAGCTTTTCCCACTCTCGTTGTGAAAATGAAGCCATTGCACCACTTGATTCATCCTTGTCTATTGTGGTGCATAAGCCACTTTGTTGAAAATTTTCTGTCACCCTTGTTCTTATATGTTCAATAGCTTCGTCCCCTTCTAGCCTAGCACCTTGAGCTGTAGTTATAAACCTATATTCTGGGCTCATCTTATTTCTTATAGAGTATAGATGGTTCTAAAATTTCACAGCTGCCTTTCTATCCTTTTTATTTAATTCTGCCAGCCACTGAGCGCCCTTTCTTCTAATCTTTCCATTGATCAGAAGGTATTCTTCCTTTTTACATCTTAGAAAGATTCCCATTTTATTTCAACATCATCTGTCACTTCACCCCGCTGCTTAGCATGTTTGTGTTCCCTAGAAGATATCAAATTATGCCTTTCACACATATCCATGTTCATTTTGCCTGTTAGGTCGGTATACACATTTATATTGCAACAGCTCGAACATCGCCGAAGACGCTGCCACAATTCGCGTTCGTAAAAGCCGCCAAGCAAGTAGCAAGAAAGCCGCGCCATGGAACGCCGTCCTGCACGCGCCACGATGCTACGCCACGGGACCGGCACGAGACTCGAGGGGCAGAGGAAGAGACCGACGAAGTTGGAGTCAGCGAGCAAGAGGCATTCTAGGCTGACCATTTTTAGCTTTGAGTTTACGGGCACAAGTTCGCCCATTATAAAAAGTTTATATAGTACCAGGTGCTATAAATATTCGTAACAATCTGGTGGAGGTGCTGGGTATGATTCCAAGCCCACCACAGGCAAGAGAGAGAAGCCCAGATCCCAGAAGATTGGAGCCAGCAGAATTGACACCTGTGCACCAACGCACGATTCGCCGACTACGTGGTGAGCAGCCCGAGTTTGGCCCCCTAATTGACCCATCAAGACCTGTCGAGACCTCAAGCACAAGCGTCACTGCGATGGCCACCCAGTCGATGCCATCTCCATCTCACCTCATTGTGGATTCGCCACGTACACCAGAGGTCTTCCACGGTGAGACCTTAGAAGATGCCGAGGACTGGCTTGAAGGCTTCGAGCGCGTTGCACAACTGAATGGTTGGGACGAAGCCCGTAAACTTCGTTACGTTTACGTCGCCCTGCAAGATTCGGCACCTACGTGGTTTGAGGACCACGAAGCGTCCTGGCTGTCATGGGACGACTTCCGACGAGAGCTAATCGCAACCTATGCGAACACGGATCGCAAAGAGAAGGCAGAGGCTGCTATTCAGGCAAGGAACCAACGGAATAACGAGAGAGTGGCCACGTACATAGAAGACATGTCGCGGCTCTTCCGCCGACCCGACCAAAACATTGCCGAGGAGAAGTTGCGGCACCTAATGCGCGGAGTAAAAGAAGAGATTTTTGCAGGCCTGGTGCGTAATCCAGCGCGAACTGTGGCGGAGTTCCGTTCCGAGGCAACGACCATGGAAAGGACACTACAACAACGTGCGCGACTGTACAACAGAGACTTCGGCGTCTCTTCAGTCAGGGCGGAATCAACAACCCTCCCCACCAACGTTGATGCCCTCCGGGAAATGGTGAGGGCTATTGTTAAGGAGGAGCTCCAGAAACTGCAACTCCCCCAAAGTCCTCCAGCGATGCCATCAATCGCAGACGTTGTACGTGAAGAAGGGCGACAAGCAATTATTCAACCACAGCCTCAGGTGCCACACCACACGCAACCGGAACCTCAGCCTCAGCTGCCGTACGCGTAAGTCGTACGGCAAGACATGAGACGCCCGAGCTTTGCGCAAGCTCCCGTTATGCCACCGACCTTTCCTCGCAGTATGCCACCGCCGATGCCAGAAGCGAGACCCCGCAAATGTGATGTATGGCGCACAGCAGACCGGTGGCCCCTCTGCTACCACTGTGGGGAGGCAGGTCATCTTTATCGGACATGCCACTACCGTCGGGTCGGGCTACGTGGCTTCCCAGGGAATGCACCCTGCCCTCGTAACGGTGAGCGCCTTTGCGAAATCGAAGAATATTTATCTTCGCGCTATGCATATCCAAACACTCAGCGACATGAATCGCGGTCGATTGCACCAATGCGCCATAGGTCGCCGAGTCCACACCCATCATCTACTTTCCCGAGGCGTCGTTCACCAAGCCCTCGACAGGAAAACTAGAACCAGCGACCTGTAGAGGCAGGGCCGCTGATTTTCGGAAAACTGAAAACCCTCCATCGCTAAGCGGATCAGACGACGACACTGACACAATGACGGACAAGCGCAGTAATGGTGACGTGACATCCGATCTACAAGTCAGAATCGACGACATCGAAACCATAGCGTTAATAGACACAGGTGCAGACAACTCAGTAATAAGTAGCACGCTCGCAAAGAAGCTGGAGAAAGTGCTCACTCATTAGACCGGACCACAGATACGCACCGCCGGAGGGCATTTAGTCAGCCACATAGGAATGTGCACAGCGAGAGTGGGAATAAGAGGCCATGTGTACGTCTGCAGTTTTATTGTTCTCCCCGAATGTTCCCGTGAGGCAAATCTGGGCATGGACTTCCTGCAAGCGAACAGTGCCATCATCGACTTGCAGAAATCCCAAGTTTCTTTCTCTACAGAGAACGCTGTTGCCGTGTGTCATGCAGAGCAACCAATTGTTTCGTCTCTGCGTATTGTGGATGAAGGTGTAACTGTGCCGCCACGTAGCAGCGTGACAGTTTCTGTGAAAAGCGACGTTTTTCGTGAATATGCCAGACTAGCTGATGGAAATATCGAACTGCTACTCACAAAAGGGATACGCGTGGCGAGAGTCCTAGTGAACCTGCGGAACGGATACACTGATGTGCTATTGACTAACCTTACCAACGAGGTACAGCATGTGGCGAAGGGAACAGCCATAGCATCACTTCACGACTACGTACAAGTCTCAGATGTTTGCACCTTAGGAAAAGTACCCACAACGCCCTCAACAGTGGACAGTGTCCTCGAGAAAATAGATATTGACCGAGAGCTTTCATCTCTGCAGAAAGACCAGATTGTGGAGTTGATCAAGGAATTCGCAGAGTGTTTTTCCTCTTCATCGAAAGTCGGACGTACACCTGTAGCAAAGCACCGCATTGTAATCGAAGGGCATGTTAGACCAGTATGTCGGCATCCATACCGAGTAGCCCCAAAAGAAAGGGAGACGATAAAGAAGCAAGTACAGGAGATGCTCGATGACGATGTCATACAGCCCTCCAAAAGCCAATGGGCATCGCCGGTAGTACTGGTGAGGAAGAAGGACAACACCATGCGGTTCTGTGTTGATTACAAAAAACTCAACCTCGTCACGAAGCGAGACGTGTACCCACTCCCACGAGTCAACGATACGTTGGATAAACTGCGCAATGCTCACTTTTTTTTCATCGTTGGATCTAAAAACTGGGTACTGGCAAATAGAAGTCGACGAACGAGATCGAGAAAAGACGGCGTTTGTGACACCCGACGGACTCTACGAGTTCAAAGTACTCCCACTTGGTTTGTGTTCTGCTCCCGCTAACTTCCAGAGGATGATGGACACTGTGCTCTCCGGCCTCAAATGGCAGTTATGTCTTGTCTATCTTGATGACGTGGTAATTTTTCCACTACGTTTGAGCAGCACGTACAGAGATTGAGAACGGTACTGGACGCTATTCGTATGGCTGCACTTACGATCAAACCCGAAAAGTGCCACTTTGATTCCGGGAGCTTCGGTTCCTCGGGCACATTGTCAGTTCTCACGGTGTCTGCCTAGATCCGGATAAAATTACTGCGGTTGAAAATTTCCCAAGGCCAAGAGACAAAAAAGCTATGCAACGTTTACTGGGGCTTTCTGCCTACTATAGGCGCTTCGTTGAAAACTTCTCTAAGATTGCGGAACCACTGACACGGCTTACAAAGGAAGGTGTACCATTTATCTGGCACCAAGAGCAAGAAGACGCCTTCTCTGAGTTACGACGGCGTTTGCAGTCACCTCCCATACTCGCTCATTTGGACGAAGATGCCAAAACAGACATTTATACGAACGCCAGCAACGTTGGCCTCGGTGCTATTCTTTTTCAATGGCATAACGGGGAAGAAAAAGTTATTGCTTATGCAAGTCGCACTTTTTCGAAAGCTGAGTATAATTATTCAGCTACGGAAAAGGAATGTCTCGCAGTTATATGGGCCATAAGTAATTTCCGTCCATATTTATACGGTAGACCATTCCGAGCCATCATTGACCATCATTCATTGTGCTGGCTTGCGAACCTCAAGGATCCTTCCGGAAGACTTGCTAGATGGAGCCTGCGTCTACAAGAATATGACATCACCGTAGTCTACAAGTCTGGCCACAAGCACAATTACGCGGACTTCTTGTCACGAGCACCAGTCCAGACCTCGTCTCCTGAGCATGAACAAGACTCCGCATTTCTTGGAGCTGTGAATGTGTCGGAGGTGGCTCATGATCAGCGAATGGACCCAGAATTACTTCTGCTCATTCAATACTTAGAGGGGCAGCAAGTCGAAGTACCGCGAGTTTTCGTCCATGGACTACGTTCCTACGCAACAACATTCTCTACAAGAGAAACTTTCAACAAACCATTGAAACGTTCCTACTGCTGATACCATCATCACTGCGAGCGGAAATTTTAGAAGCGTGTCATGATGACCCATCGGCAGGTCACTTAGGCATTAGTAGGACTTTGGCAAGAATCCGCCAGAGATATTACTGGCCAAAATTGATGGATTCAGTACAGCATTAGGTAAGATCATGTCGAGAATGCCAAAGACGCAAAGTACCACCCCTAAAACCAGCAGGTCTTTTGAAACCGATAGAGTCACCGAAAATCCCGTTTGAGCAGGTCGGAATGGATTTGCTAGGACCATTTCCTATGTCATCGTTTGGAAAGCGCTGGGTAGTTGTAGCAACCGACTGCATGACCCGGTATGACGAGACGTCATCTCTCACAAAAGGAACGGCAAATGAAGTGGCTCAGTTTTTTGTGACCCAGATAGTGCTGTGACATGGCGCACCTAAAGTCCTTATAACTGACAAAGGAACTGCGTTCACTGCCAGGCTAGTACAGTCTGTCATGAAGCTAACGCACACCGACCACAGAAGAACTACCGCATACCATCCGCAAACTAACGGGTTAACTGAAAGGCTGAACAGGACGCTTGCTGACATGATCGCGATGTATGTGGACGTCGAGCATCGGACTTGCGACACCATATTACCGTATGCTACATTTGCATACAATACCGCAGTACAAGAGACAACCCACTTCACGCCATTTCAACTTGTTTATGGTCGGACAGTAATAACAACATTAGACGCGTTGCTGCCTGTCAACAGCACGAATGAAGAGGACCCTGACATAAGCGAATATGTAGAAAGGGCAGAAGAGGCGCGACAACTAGCACGGAACCACATCATTCAACAGCAGGACGTCGACGCGCACCGTTATAATCTAAGACGAAGGGATGTTCAGTACTCCCCTGGAGACCAAGTGTGGGTCTGGACGCCTGTACGTGCACGTGGCCTATCAGAAAAGCTTATGCGGCGCTATTTTGGCCCTTACAGAGTTCTTCGTCAGCTTGGCCCATTGAACTACGAAGTGATCCCTGAAGGTCAAGTATGCACAACACGATGCCGGAATCACCCGGAAGTTGTACATGTAGTACGGATGAAACCGTACTACGACAGGAACTCAACAAGTGAACTGACTCACGTCGTCTAACACAAAGACCAGTCCTATTGTTTAGAAACTGTCAGCCGGCTCTATGCATCGGGGCGATGCGTTCTAGGAGGGGGACTAATGCCACAGCTCGAACATCGCAGAAGACGCTGCCACAATTCGCGTTCGTGAAAGCCGCCAAGCAAGTAGCAAGAAAGCCGCGCCATGGAACGCCGCCCTGCACGCGCCACGATGCTACGTTACGGGACCGGCACGAGACTCGAGGGGCAGAGGCAGAGACCGACGAAGTTGGAGTCGGCGAGCAAGAGGCATTCTAGGCTGACCATTTTTAGCTTTGAGTTTACGGGCACAAGTTCGCCCTAAATAAAGAGTTTATATAGTACCAGGTGCTCTAATTATTCGTAACAATATCTTCTATGTGCGCATTCATATCTTTTAATATAATTATCTCGCACTCTTCGCCTAATTCCTCAATGTTCTTTGATATACACTTCACCATTGCCTGGCTTTCCTCTCTGGCCTTTGCTCCCGTCCACAAGTACACAAATCCAAAGAGTGTCATTTGCCCTGCCACTATCACTTTAAGGCATAAATGTTCCTTGCACTCCTGCTTGACCCTTTGCCAGTTTCTCCTTTTATGAATGAATGCCCTAATACCACCCCCTTTCTGCTGCCTTCTGTTCTATTATAATATTCTCACGCGTAGTCCGGATTGTTAGGAGCTTGTTCCATGTCCCTGAGATGTAATTCTACAAAACCGTACACCATTGGCCTCTCCTCATATAGCTGTTCTATCTCTTTCTACTTCAGCCTGTTTCTGCCACCCTGCATGTTAATATAACCTGTGTCTGAATTGGCTCGGCCCTCGTGGCTACGTCTATTTCTGCCCCAGACTCTACCTATCTTAAATACTGGTGCCACTTTAGAATCGTATGTGTCTATGCCACATGTAAAAGAGTCCCCCTCGCCGTTTTTCTCATTACTAACTATCCTGCAGCCGAAAGAGCCCTCGTGGCCCACCCCCCCGCCCCTCAAAAAAAAGAAGCTACTGCGCGTCCTGCAAGTCGCCAACCCACCTCATGACATAGCCACCCATTGGAGTGAATTCTGTCTCGTTGAAAACCACCACCTCAAAGCCTTTCTCTTGACTCATCCGCCATATTACTTGGTTTGCATGGACAACCACTCTTTGCAGATTGTGGTCACGCACTGGTACCTCCAGTATCATGCATATCACTACCTGTACATAAGGAGAAGCGGCGCGCATGTCATCAAACCGATTCGTCAGCTTGGTTGCTGGTCCTGCCGTATCTTCATTTAAGACATCGTTTAAACCACCGGAAATTGTCGCGAGGTTTCGTCTATCAGCTGTAATTTTGAGCTTTGCGCTCGCTTGCCTCATGACTGCTTGCAGCTTGCGTCCTGGGAACGTCCCTACTGCAACCCTCTTGTCACCTCTTACCCTCTCTTTGATTGCTTCTGAGCATCCATTTAAATTCGAGTCCCAGGCGATTATCACATGCTGTGACTTTTCAGCTGCAGTGTCCTGCACCTGGGGGTACTTGCACATGTGACGCCGGCTGCTTTGTCCCCTCCCAGCCTCATCACTGCTTCGCTGAAGCTGGGTCTTGCGACCATTGACTGGCTGAACCTGCTTTTTCTAAACTTGCTTGCTCTTTTTTCTCTGCCGTTCTGGTTGCTGGTGCCCTACTGTTCTCTCCGTCAGCCGCTCCTTTGTTCACCTCTGCTAGTGCTTCCTCGGCGGACTTCAGCCTTTCTCCCATAACCCTCGTTCTCTCTTGCTTTGTCGCCAACGCAGTCTCCAGCTCGGTGATTCTCATCAGCAGTTCACTCTGGGCAACCATCATTTTCGCTATGCGGACTCCCTGTCTGCGCTTCACCAGTCTTCAACTTCACGTACAAACAACTGCACGCGCCCCCACGCGGCTTCTCCTTGGAGGCTTCAGTGCGCTCCGTAGGTGACGCTACGGCTACCCACTACCAGCAGGTTTGAATCTGGGCTCGGGGGCAACAGTTCGGGGGCAACGATGAAAGCCATACTACGCCCGACATAAAAATTGCAAACAATACCTTAAACCAGGCGTTTTCAAACGTTCAGGCCTTGGGGAACCCTATCAGCTTTTACCAGAGTGCCGCGGAGCCCCTAAAGTTTTTTGAGCATGAAGACAATCCAAAGCAAAGAGAGGGGGGAGGGCATCAATGCCTTTCGACACGTGCAACCGCAATCGCTGCGCCCATTTCAACCTGTTTGTTTTTTTTCATGATATCGCAGTCCACTTCCGTTGATCTAGAACTCCCGATAATGTATAAAATAGTGATTTCCATGTGAGTCAAATAAGATGCCCCCCGACCCTGAATAATATTATTGGGGAGTATCATGCCCCAAAACCACGATATGATTATGGAAGACGCGGTAGAGGAGGCTTCGGGAGATGTTAAACACCTCGTGTTCTTGAACGTGCACCGACGTCGCACAGTACATCCCTATCATTTTGTCTCCATCGAAATGTGACTGCCACAGCCGAGATCGAACCGGCGACCTTCGGGTCAGCAGACGAGCACTGTATTGATGTGGATGCCAACCGTATACTCAGCATGCTTCAGACGCCACGGAGTGTGAGCGATGGATTGATGTAAAGGAAGCGCTGGATATACAGAGGCCTCTTTTTTTTCCAAACAAAAAAATGAGACATGCCAGTAGCACAACGAAACGATCATTGACCAGTACATCGGTCGTAAATTTATAAGCCTAAATACCAGTCAGCTGGCCCGAAGCAAAGCTTTTTACGGGTATCAAAGGGCTGTTTTCTTGTTTGGGATACGAAACCAGCACAGAAATGTGGAAAATCACCAAGTATAAAAACAGTGCCATGTGATCACCGACTCACACCATAATCCACAAATAAAGCACCAAGGTGCCCGTCGGTGTAGTTTGAACTAAAACACGGCTCATGAGTATGGAATTATCAGCACTCCACGCGTTTGGTCACCACGGTTTCCCAAATCTTGCAAGAGTCACAGTGCCCACTAAACACGACGAGTTGTTACTGCTGCTTCCACGTGGCTCTCTCATTACCCGCTGGCGCCCAACCTGCAGATGTGGCGCACGATGGCTTAGCCAGTGAGACGAAATGCATTGAAAATTTGCTTGTCTACACAAATACATTACTTACTCTTGGGGCTAACACAAAGGCTACCTTCAATCTGACCGCTCGTGGAACCCTAATATCACCTGAATTGAGGCACTAAGATGAGCTAGGTGGTTTACATTCACTTTTTAAATGCTTATTAGTGCACTTTTTACCCGGACGAATACAGGTGTAAGACGGGACGCGCGCAGCATTCATGTTTAATACCACAGTTATAAGCCTTTAAGAATCAATGCATCCTCACGAAGTGAGTACTGATGATGAAGCGAAGCAGGGTCTTAAAGTCCATAATGTCTACGTTGATATCACTGACTGGACAAACAGATGAACGTGCAGACAATAGTTATAGAATCGTTGCGTGACAATGACTGATGAGGGTTGTCAGTGTGCATATACTGCACTGAATGCAGCCTGCTAATTTTAAGCTAATAAGTAAATGTAAATTTACTTAAACATGACTACAGCATAAAGAACTAACCTCCCGTCGTCACCTTTAACATGCTGTTTGATGAAGTTAAGCGCATCATCCAGGAACTGCATGCACACATCTTCTGACCACAGTCCCTGCGACAGAAAAAGAAGTAACAGAAAAATTCTATAAAACATCTCGAAATCAAAGCACCAATACTTGTTCATTAGGCGAATAATAAGAATGAAGAATCCAATACTTTTACAATTGTGTAAGCAAATTGTTTTAGTTGCTAGCATTAAATACCCTAATTATTAGAAATTGTTCCACCGTCAGTACATGGCGTTCAAAAGGTACAGTTATGACAAGCTCCGGCTAACGTAATGTATATAACAGTAGCAGAATATTCTTTGACCTCTTATAAGGCAAAATGAAAACAGAGCTGGAAAAACGATGGTTCCGAATAAGCCACGGGAAGCAAAACGCACGTTGCATGGCAAGAAACGTACGCATTGTTGTTCGTTTTGCTTTCCTGCCGACGGACAGCACAAAGGAGCAAAAAAAACAGAAATCGAGAGTTATGCGATGGATTTTGTGTGTGTGTTTAGGATACACAAATATATGTGCCAGATGCGAGCTGCTCATATGAAAACTGTCTTTTTCGATATAGTCATTCAAATATTTTTTAATAAATACCATGACAGTCAGTTTAATCTTTCTTTAGAAAACTCATGTGTTGTGTTCTGGGTTTCAGTTTGGGACTGACATGTGAGGATGCCAGGGGGCGCCGCTCTGGCATCCAGGATTTCAAGGGGACTGTAAAATAAAACCAGTGTGTGTTGGGTAACCGTGGAGTGAGGTTGTTGTGCTTCTCTTCGCCGTTTCGCGCCAACCCGCGTGTTCGGGCTGGTCGGCGTCCCCGCCGGCCGCGTACGTCTTCGTCGGCCGTCTTCTTCTTCTGCTTCGTCGGGACCGGCGAGCCCCCAACACAGCATCATGCTATATTATTTCAGCAACGTAAATCTTAGTAGAAACATGAACTATGGAGTTCGTGCATTTTAATTTTTTAAACACACCTTCTGAATATTTGAAAGAAAAATACGAGATTAGATCTCTGCCACATCTGTTTGAGAGACAATGAAGAGTGTCACTCACAGTTACTGCTGCTACAATAATGAGAGTGACGCGCAGTCATATTTATAGAATTGGAAGTCACGTTCGCTTTTGCAGAACAGGTGTATTCTCATGAGTCAACAGTCGAAAAAACACGTCTTACAGCATTCAGCAGCACTATCATGCTTGCACAGTTCTTTTATTCATGCCATCTACGTCAGCATAGTATTTCTAATCAAAGTGGATGATTGGGTCAGTTGGTGATTCATGATTAGTAGATACTGCCGAGTAGAGCACACAGACAAATAACAGATGGGGACAAGCGCAGACGATCAACTTAAGGCTTATTTTTCGCATACTACATATACGAGTTGAAAACAGTAAGAGCAAAAGAAAAACAAGAACAGTTAACCATTAACAAACAACAAAGATTATACACTCAAGGAACAACCCAGGTGAAAATTTCCAGCTGGCTTTCGGCTGGGAGCTGCTGGTTTCTGGTGGAACCTGCAACTAACCTGTTGGTTTTATGCTGGTTGTATTGGTTCCAGCAGTGGTTGTATTGGTTCCACCTACCTAATACAAATTCTGCACAATAGAAAAATTGTGTTATTTATTTATAGGTAAAAGTTAACAAAATAGTAGTCCTATAAAACATATATTATCATCACGAATTAGCGCTGTAGTTTAGTACGGAACACACGTTACGCCCTTGTCGTGACTTGTCTATCTTTCCATTTTTGTGTTTAATGTGTTAGTTGCAAGTTTCCTCTCGAATCTGTGTGATATTAACATGTAATAGTTTATTCTTAAGTCAGTTTTACCTGTAAAAAGTGTGGCAAGTGAATACCAGCCTTGTTGAGCTGTTCTCGGTGCTGTGAAATATGGTGTCTTGATTTCTTGAGTGCAGATTGAGGCCCAGCGTGTTTCTCAGCCCTCCACCTTCTATACAAGTAAGTTGCATTATTATTTCAAATATATGTAAAGCATGCATATGCCGAATGTTCTTGTGCTTTATTAAGCTCACTGTCATTGTACATTGGTGTTTGCAATGTTAATGAATGCACGTATGCATGCCGGTCAGTGTAAGCCATGTTTCTTTGTCTCCGTGTAAGTATCTATTAAGAAAGTTCTTAATTTTAGTTTGCTGAGTGAACTAATGGGGTTGTAGAGATGTAAAAGTTAATTCACTTGATATGTATATCCTCACGCGCACTGCTTCCCGCGGTGTTAAGTAGCATTTTTTAAAGATTGATATATGCATTTCCGATATGCACGGAGAACAAAACCTTTTATTTTGTTAAGGATTGCCTTCATCATTTGGCTGCCCTCCACAACACAGGCATCTGGGGTGTGGATCAAGGTTCCTTTTAGATTTCCACCAAGAACGATTTCAAACATGGAGCATGAGCCAAAGCTGGCAGACAACCCTTTTGTAGTGTAAATACATTTTTGAAAATAAAGATGATTGATCAACGATTGTATGTTATGTGCATATTTATTGCACTTTTGAAAAGCAGCACCTTCAGAACTACATGATCTTGGTGGGAACCAACTTAATCTACTCATTGGTATCACTGTAACTCGTATTATGAACTCATATTACTAAGTATTACAAAAATGAAAAGCGACGATTGTTCAGCTGTGATGGTACTAACTTCCAGTTAGAAACAGGTCAGATTTAGCTGGTCTAATTGAGCTGTAATAAAGCTTGCAGCTGATAGTATACAGCACGAATTAGGCTTATTACCAGCTTTGCCTGCTCAGCTCCACGTCTGCGAGTTACAAGTTGGCCGTCTGTTTTCAGAACTGTGCTGGAAACTCCAGCTAGTGGTTTCATCAGCTGCTGGTTCCATCACCTACTCGGAATGCACTAATAAACCAGCACTGCTGGATCCAATAGCCTACCAGAAGAAGATTTTCACCTGGAAAGACAGACGATTAGATTCATTGCTCATGCGCACCATTTTCCAGCCAACTTTTTATTTTTCTTTTTCTCATTTTAATTATATGTATGTGGTATATATATGTGAAAATTAAGTGTTCAGTTGACAAACTGCGCATCTCCCCGTCTGCTTGTCGTCCGTGTTCTCTACCGCAAAGTATACATCGATTATGTTTCATGTCTACTCGACCGAATGAAAGCTACTGCTATTAACAAGCTAAAGCAGAGTTGATGCTATCTATCTGTCTGTCTGTCTGTCCATCTGTCCGTCCGTCCGTCCGTCCGTCCATCTGTCTGTCTGTCTGTCTGTCTGTCCATTCATCTGCCTGTTTGTCTAAAGGTGCCTATGTTGAAGCCTATCCTAAAAAACGATATATGTGAAAAGATCTATTTCACGTTCGGAGGCTCTCTGAAGGCGAAACCGATAAAAACAAAAAGAGCAAACTTAACAGCAAAAGTTGCCAACTGTTCGAGTTGAACCAACTCCCATGCAGGAATGTGTTGTTTCAAAAAATTCAAGCTAACTTGAAGTATTCAGCATTTCTTTCCTCGTATATTCATAAAGCTATCTCATAAGACAGTGAAACGCGAGTTGGTTTACAAAAGCTGGAGATGCTAACAGCTACTGCAACCTGTCAACTTTTAAAAAGAACTGACAGGTTTAGGGCAGTGTGGAGTGGACAAGCACTTATATTTAAACAATCCCAAACAGATTACTGTCTGTTGTAACCACATATATTTCAACCATTTCTTGCCGAGCCAGTGTACATCTTTAGTTTTACCTTCGCACTAAGTTTCAAAAGTATATAGTAATAATAATAGGTAGTTACAGTGATGAAAGCGACATTTTGCTTTTTGGAGCAGATTCTGGAGGGAAAAAGGGTGCTTTTAATCAGGCTCAAGTGTCTTAGCAGCAGAAAAAAATGCAACAGCTTAGGGTTGCTATTGGTATTTTTGGAGCAGTTGTATGTTCGTAATGACTCCAGAAGTCTAAAACACCACTTAACCATCAATTCAATGCTTATATTTATTATTAAATGTTCCATATGCTAGTATGCAGCTAGTATACAAGCATTATAGTTGGCACAAATCATGGGTGGGAGAAAGCGTTCAGGAGACTTCGAACTTTACTTGTGTTCAGGCTGGGGAGGACACCCCTTGCAAGGGTCCCACTAGAGATTTAGCTTTAGCACGTAATATAATTGACTCGACAGTTAAGTATAGCACAATCAACTTTTTAAAAGACTTTTTATCTTTTGCTGCATACCTGTGTTAAATGCTCTTCAGCTGTGTGAACAGCTGTGTGACCCCATGCCCGTTTTTTTAATTTCGTTTGAAAGCCTGATTTAATTTTTATGTAAATAAATATACAGCCCATATTAAAGATATGAATTGGACACCATGGCCTGATATGTGTCACCCCTTGAGATTTTTCTCGATTTATGCCACTGAGTAGCTTACTAGGATGATATTGTATACAGCTTGCTTTCCGTTTCGCTTAGGCTCACACGATGATCCCTTGTTTCAACTTCATTTTTTTTTAGTTTGCCAACACCATTTTGAAGCAGGTTCGGAATAGTTACTAGCAAATATTGCACTTCGAAGCAGCATGGAGCACCACTTCCATCACTGCAGTCACAGCTTAGAGGGCTTAGCGGAATAGCGTTATCTAAACGCGCATGTGTCATACGCTAAATGACACGTAGCCTTAAGGGTGCGCCCACTATATTTCATATAAAGCATTAACAACTTTTGTTGGTTGACATAGTACAGGACAATGTTTTTCAGTGCCCCTCAAGTAACCACAAATATCCAGTAGGCGGACGACGGGACACTCGTTTCGGATATTCCAAACATTCATCAGATGTCAATGGATGTACACAGTAAGTATGATGGACATACATGATATGTACAAAGGTAACAAATTTGTACGCTCGCTTGTCATCCATCTAGGACAGCCAACACAAACATTGACAGGCCGTTCAAGAATATATATATATATATATATATATATATATATATCAATGCCATCTGACTGTCGGATGTTTGTGTACAGTGACACTACATCCATTGTCACCTAGATACTATTGTTAGAAACATCGTTGACAGGCTGTTCAAATATATATATATACATATACACACATCAATGCCATCTGACTGTGGGGTGTTCGTGTATAGTGACACTACATCCATTGTCACCAAGATACTATTGTTAGGAACGTCAAGTCTGGTGATTTCACGAAGAAAGTGGCTAGTGTCCAAGCGTCGCAAGCTAGAGCGGGGTGCAGTAACTGGGACAATTACTACACATTCACTATTACCGGCAACACCAATAGATATCAACTGGAATGTTGAAACCGTGCCTCCGAGTGTAATTAATCTTTCTTCAGCGCAGCTATCTGCCACCGAAATCAGACTACTTTCAAAACGCCTCATGTCCTGTCTCGCTAGTGGAAAGAATTGCAGTTGTATTAAGATTTGGTTTACTTCGCCAGAAATATGCACCTACAGGAGTACTTCGATGACCATGAACCGAGTCCAACAGCATTCCCTGGTTCTCCAGCAAAAACTTGATCACTACCTGAGCAGCGGGACAGACACCTAGATATGTATATATCTACAGTACAGAAAGACATCATATCAGCTTGTTCAAAAACACGGCGCTATAGAAACAATCTCTCCTCGGAAGAGCGTAAGTCTTTGGAGTTACTAAGCCGTCGAGCGAATTTAGTAATTAAGCCTGCGAATAAGGGTGGTGCGATAATAATATTAAATAAAACTGAGTACCTGAGAGAAGGCTATCGGTTTCTCGAGGACAAGAACTTCTATGCTGAACTTGAAGACGACTGCACTCAATTATTCGAGTCAAAAATAATCTATGAACTTAATTCGCTTCGTAAGAACGGAAAAGGCATGGCTGATATGTTCATGGCACTGCAATCAATTCAGCATACTCCAGGCCGCATTTACTTGTTTCCTAAAATACACAAAGCCAACCAACCTGGTCATCCTATTGTTTCAAGCAACAGACACAGCAACAGAAAAATTGTCAAGTGCACTAGACTTCATTCTTAAGGATATTGTTCCAACTATCCCTTCATACAATAAAGACACTGACCACTTTCTCCGTCAAATCAGCAGACTCGAGGTTCCTAACGTTAGTATCCTTGTGACAATAGATGTAGGGTCACTATACACAAACATCCCACAGTCAGATGGCATTGATGCATCAGTCGCAGCTTTCAAGAAGGCCAGTGTGCCTGTGTGCTTAGATGAGGACATGCTGTCATGTTTTCTGCAGTTGATACTCAGCCACAATAACTTTGAGTTCGATAATAAGGACTTTCTCCAAAGAACAGCACAGATATGTGTAAAAAATGGCTCCTAGTTAAGCAAATATTTTTATGGCATTCATTGAAGAACCCTTTCTTGCAAGCAGATCATTGAATGAAGCCTCTCATCTACAAAAGATTCTTGAAGGATATATTCATGATTTGGCATCACAGAAAGGAAAGTCTGCTGTCAGTCATAGATGAATTAAATTCAACTCACTCATCAATCTCGTTTACACACACCTACTCCAAATCAACTATAAACTTTCTCGATGTTACTGGTCAAACGATGGAGAAACAGATTTGCACGAACCTATACCAAAAACGAATGGATCGCCATCAGTATCTTCATTTTAAGAGTAGCCATCCGCATCACTACAAGAGAGCCATTCCATACTCGCAAGCACACCAATACCGCCGAATTTGTTCAGACGTGTTAGATTTCTAAGGTCATGCCAATGATCTTAAAATGGCTCTTGTGGCTGTTGCAAATGGAGTCTACCCGGTCTCTTGTGGTAGCATTGTGTAACCGGGTGGAGGAAACGAACGCTGACAAAAAGAGAATTCGAAAAACAAACAGGTTTATGGCATTATTTACACTTATTTACAGCAAAGAAAGGTTAGAGGTTTCACAAACCACGAGCACGGTGGTTGAACTGGTACACAGTTCAGAGCCCCGTCCAGCACTCACTGGCGTCGTTTTAAGCCCTTTTGGGCTCCTCCTCTCCGACTGGAACACCAATCACACACAGAACAGGTCAGGGGGACGAGCACGCACGGCCCATGCGAACGTCCAATATTGAGTCGTGATCACTGCACTGCAAGGTGGCGCCTTCGGGGCTCTTCCTCGCCGTGTGTGTGTCACTAGTCGAAAGGTCCCACGCTAATGACAGCATACATCAAAGGGTCCGCCAATCTGTTTGCTCAATTACCGGGGCCATTTGCGGCGGCCGCCACGATCTCTTCCAAGGAAGATGCTGTCTTTGTTGTCCGTTCTCGAACAGTTTACGGCGTCATGACGACACGATGGGTGGAGAAAACGAATGCTGACAAAAAGAGAATACGAAAAACAAACAGGTTTATGGCACTGTTTACACTTATTTACAGCAAAGAAAAGTTAGAGGTTTCACAAACCATGAGCGTGGTGGTTGAACTGGTACAGAGTTCAGAGCCCCATTTAGCCCTCTGTGCCATCGTTTTAAGCCCTGCTGGGCTCCTCCTCTCCGACTGGAACACCAATCACACACACACAACAGGTGAGGAGAACGAGCATGCACGGCCCACATGAACGTCCAATATTGAGTCGTGATCTCTGCACTGCAAGGTGGCGCCTGCGGGGCTCTTCCTCGTCGTGTGTGTGTCGCTAGTCGAGAGGTCCCACGCTAATGACAGCATACGTCAAAGGGTTCGCCAATCTGTTCGCTCAATTACTGGGGCGATTTGAGGCGGCCACCACGATCTCTTTCAAGGAAGATGCTGTCTTTGTTGTCCTTTCTCCAACAGTTTACGGCGCCGTGACGACACGACGTCTCACCCTCCAGCCAGCAGGGACAATGCCTGGCGGGCATAGGCAGCCGGCCGGTCGGCTACTTGATTGAGGATTAAAAGAGCGCCGCTCCCCATCAGCTCTGACGCCGGTCACAACAGCTTCCTTCTCGCCAGATGAGTAGCTGAGGGCATCAGTCACCGCTGCTGCTCGAAGGTACGATAAAAGAGTCCGTAGTTGAAAGTCGGGAACTGGCCTTCGCTTGCCGCATGGTCTGGGTGATTGCCGAAATCTTCGACAGCGTCTGGCAGACTGGGTGCCGAAGGGGTTGAGAGCCCCACCAGTAGACTGAATTACGCACATTGGCGTCTGCCCAGATGAATTGCCGGGGCAAACCTAACAGCTCCTTCGCTGCCCAAAAAATCTCGACTGGCCAGCGCTCCCAACCGCTGGGCACGAAGAGAATGGCTGGTGACGAGGAAGATGGCCTGGTTTTGACCCTCCAGCAGCGAACTCGTAACTAACTCCCAAACCAGCTCACAATAATTGACAACAGCAAGGCGAACCACACAACACAATACCATGCTGCAGTCAAGCACATTGGACCCACTTAAAACCCTCCAGGCTTCTCAAGAAACACAAACAAATGAAAAACCTGTACACTAAAATTTTGAGACAATTTGGTGCCGCAAAAGTTACAACAATCTGGACGTGGAGATGCTTACCAAAGATGGAACAAATTGCCATGCGAGAAAAGCACACGAAGGCAAATGCAATTTGGCCCTATATAACCATGAGTATGCTCTTTCAAAACTAGCTTCCTACCATCCTTGCTACTAAGTTATAACTTTCATCCGCTGACTTATCACTAACTTAAAAAAACACAACCAACTACTTGAGTTTTACTTGAATGCTGCCAGATCTTATACACAAGGTATCTGGGCGCCCTTTTTTTCCCTCTCATTATAAACTTGCAAGGCGTAGTCGAGAGTACCTACTTTTAGGACACCCTGACACCAAGGAAAACTCAGTCGTAACAGATTAAACTGCGTCCTATAAATCCTAGAATTGTATCTCAAGCCTCAGAATTTGAAGAATGCAATGCTCTCAGCTCAAGTCATCATTAGATCCTTATAAGCAATCACTAAAAGAACAAAATGAAGGGAATAAACCTCTCATACGACACACTCATTTGTTGAATGTAGCTTCATGTCAGCCTATGTTTTTAAAGCACATGACTTCGCTGTGCGCCCGAGCACGACATCATACTATCATACAAAGAGCAATATCGTATCAACACACACCTAATCATAGGTCATTTCGCTATAACCTATAGCGAACATCACTTCAAGTTTAGGGGGCATACCAAATCTTCATCCCTGACCTACATGCTTTTAGCTCAAAGAAAACTAATTTCACGCAGTCGGCAGACTGATGCGGGCCACTGCTTCCATATAAAAACTAAACTAAAAACACTTACAATACTTTTAAAAAATCTAGAAGGGAAAAACTGCTGCTACACGAACTAGCCGGGGAGAAGACAAAGGAATACTACTTTAAAACCAAAAGTAAGCAAATAAACATGCTTCTAAGAAAATTTCCTTGGTCGCACCCTCCAGCTTATAGTTGTCCCTCACTTCCATCGCACACGCGGCGGTCGAGGTCTTGGCGGATTTTCAGAACGCCCGGCACTACAACGTGCACGTCCTACAAGCTGAAGAGCGCAGTCACGCATCATTCGCAATTGCTGTGGGCTTCTGTCAATCTGGCGGAGGGAACCCAAGCAATGCAAGGGAAAGAGTGACGGTGTTCTCTTTGGTCTAGCTCCTGTGCGGACCGATGATCTACCCATTCTTCTTTCGCCCGGCTCACCCCTACCCTTTTCTTCCTTTGCTTAGTCGCGCGCGTACGCTTCAATTTTTTATGACAACGCTTGTGACCAATCGTTTTCTCGCAACTAGGAAATTGGTCTCGAGTTGCGTAATCGGTGGTTTTACAGGTCAAGGGTGCTTCTGAACCACGTGCCCTACTACTTTGGCACTTTGATTTCTCGGCTGTGTTGGCTTGTTGGGCCAGTTCACCTGTACTGAACCTGTATTCGCCCGCGCACTGAAACGTGCAGTCGATAGAAATGAAGTACCGATGACTTTACACGGGAATGCATTCGCGAAAAACCCACTTTTCTATTTCTTTTCGTCCAGCGGCTCGGACACATGCAGAGCAGCTTGGACGCCGATGCGAAACGCCTCGTTTTGCGTGCTACGCTCAAATTTTTCGAACTTTCCTCAACACGCGTAGTGACTTTTGTCTTGCTCACGGCTCTCTGACATCTCTTGCGTCTGCGTCACTTTTTACATCTGGTTTCCAAGCCTCCCGATCGCATCTTACACTCATGAACCCTCTGACAGCTTTTGTCAGCTGTCTCAGTCGCACAGTCTAAAAGATTTTCGACCAAATCATCTTTATTCTCACCCTCTAGACTTGCAGACTGGTTAACACACTTAGGAACAATGCAGCTGCTTTCCTTCGAAAAATCTTGCTCGCAATCTTGGGAGCTGTCTGCAACTGCACTGATACCATTCTCTACTTTCGCTGCTTCTTCTGAGCTTTCTCCGGTGTCCTTGACTACTTCCACCTTGTCTGCAAGATCCACTGTCGTGACAAACAAAGTTGAGCTCTGTACCAGCTTTTCTACAGCTATCTTAGCTGTTTCGCTAGCATATAACTAGTGCAGCACTTCGTCACACTCCCTCTGGCCTTCGGCGGTCTCTCTCGTTATAGCAGCATTTTCCGCAGCTCTCACATTCGGTTGATCTGCGAACGTGCTGCGCTCTTCACACGTGCTAGCCTTCTCTTATGCTCTGGACTGCACCTCACTCATTGGATCATAGCACTTCTCCTGCACTACAGTTGCGGATGGCTGAAAATTCCGCCGCATTGCTTCAATTTTACCTTCCAGAAGTTTATTATCCAAGTCGCGTGCTTGATCACGCTCTTTTCTATCCCTTCTTTCCTTTTTATCTCATTCCTTTTCCTCTCTTTCTTTCTCCTTTTTTGTTCCATTCTTTCCGTTTCTTCTTTTTCTCGTTTCTTATTTTGTTTCTCCAACCTTTTCAAGCTTTTAACAGGTATCCAATATCCTTCTCACTGGCGTTTTGCAAAGTTAGCTCTAAAGTTTGTGACCTGCCCATTCCTTCCTTAATCTTAATACCCAGGTCATTACATAACTACAAAAGTTCATGTTTTAGCAGTGCGTATACCTCCATGATTGCCATTTGTCTTTGGTCTTGCCTCTCGCACAAATAGAGGTGATCCCTAAAACACACTCAGAACTCAGACTAGGTGATCTTCCTAACTTCGAATCAAACAATCTAGTTTATACTAAACTCACACAATGAAACCTGGACAGTTAAAGCAAAGACCAAGCACTCACCTCAACACAGCACCATGTCGCGAGGTTCGTCTCACCGCTGCCAACCAGTTGTTGCGAATGGGAGTCTACCCGGTATTTTGTGGTGTAACGTGGTAGAGGAAATGAACGCTGACAAAAGAGGATACGAAAAACTAACAGGTTTATTGCGCTATTTACACTTATTTACAGCAAAGAAAGGTTAGGGGTTTCACAAATTAAGAGGGTGGTAGTTGAACTGGTACATAGTTCAGAGCATCGTCCAGCCCGCTGCGGCGTCGTTTTAAGCCCTGGTGGGCTTCTTCTCTCCGAGTGGAACACCAATCACACACAGAACAGGTCAGGGGGACCCGCATGCACGGCCCACGTGAACGTCTAATATTGAGTCGTGATCACTGCACTGCAAGGTGGCACCTGCGAGGCTCTTCCACATCGTGTGTGTGCTGCTAGTCGAGAGGTCCCAAGCGAGAGGTCCCAAGCTCCTGACAGCATACATCAAAGGGTCCATCAATCTGTTCGCTCAATCAGCGGGGCGATTTGCAGCGGCTGCCACGGTCTGTTTCAAGGAAGATGCTGTCTTTGTTTTCCTCTCTCGAACGATTTACGGCGACGTGGCAACACGACATCTCACCCTCCGGCTAGCAGGGACAATGCCTGGCGGGCATAGGCAGCCGGCCAGTCGGCTACTTGATTGAGGATTAAAACAGCGCCGCTCCCCGTCAGCTGTGGCGCCGGTCACAACAGCTTCCCCCTCGCCAGATGAGTCGCCAAGGGCATCAGTCACCGCTGCTGCTCGAAGGGACGACGAAAGGGTCCGTAGTTGAAAGTCAGGAACTCGTCTTCGCTTGATGCATGGTCTGCATAATTGCCGAAAACTTCGACAGCGTCTGGCAGACTTGCCGCCGAAGGGGTTGAGAGTCTCCCCAGTAGACCGGCGGCTTACGCACAATAGAGTGTGCCCAGACGAATTGCCGGGCCAAACGTAACATGCAAAAGAGTACCCAGAGAGAATTATCGATGATGCTATCAGCCGGGCGTGTAGTTTAGATAGGAACAAAATTTTGTCGGGCTCGAAACCACGCCATTCAAAAAACCAAACTAACCTTGTCGTGACATACTCATTCATAGTACCACACCTCAATAATATCTTTTTAAAACATTTGAACATTGCACAGCATAGTGGGCGACTATCTTCAATTTTCACGGAGCCGCCGCGAGTGGTCTATCGCCGCGAAAAGAACATAAAAGACATTCTAGTTGGAGCTGAGACGACCGAATCTGAAAGCAGAGAATCGGGTTGTAAGCCATGCGGAAAACCATGCTGCCAAGTCTGCAAAACGGATGACCAACACATGTGTTGCCAAGGCTTTGTCCTCAAAGTTAAGGACTCACTGAATTGTGACCGCCAGAACGTGGTATATATGCTGCATAGATATGTCTGTGGCCAGCAGTATATTGGTCAGATTGGTACACGATCAGACTACGTTTCAATAACCACAAAGCCCATGCACGCACACTACGAAATCTCCTTTTAGATGCGGAAGCATCTTATACTCGCGCCTTGTAGTGCGCCGTCCGCGCCGTCCGCGCTGTCCGCACCGCTTCTCGAACATTCGACAGCTGACGCGCGCGCAGGCGCCGTCGCGCCGTCGCCCACCATCTGTGCCGCGCGCGCTTCTCCTTCGAGAACATTCGACAGCTGACAGCGCATGCGCCGTCGCGCCGTCGCCATCTGTGCCGCGCGCGCGCTTCTCCTTCGAGAACATTCAACAGCTGACAGTGCATGCGCCGTCGCGCTGTATATATACTCAAGGTCGGCGCTCGCTCGCTCAGTTGCCGCTCGTCGGTTGGTTTGTACGGCGCGTCGACGTCCAAGGTCGCGGTGAAATGAATTCCAACGAATCCACAAACACAATGATGACGTCCCTTCGACCAGCGCCGTCCTTTCGAACAAGTGTGTACGTGTTCACTCATTTAACACCCCCTCCTACAACCACGTTAACCAATTTAGCCATCGACCCAAGTAAGTCGCAATTTAACACCCCATTTCACAACCACGTTAACCAATTTAGCCATCGACCCAAGTAAGTCGCACTTTAACACCCCGTTAACCAATTATATGCTCCGCATCCTCCTCAGTGTTCCCCCGAGGGAAGCTGCGGGCAATTTTTTTCCAAGCATCTGAATTTGCCAGAACACTCATTCGATAAAATACACTCCACCCTCCTCCTGTCAGGCTTCCGGGGGACTCGTGAACGGGAACAAAGGGACATCCACAAATGTCAAACATTAACAGATGGCATCAATGAAAGCATCAGCAACCTATAGTTTCTTAAGACTTGCAGAGGAGAGATGGCACACCAATCGAGTCCGGCATAATAAATATATTATTCCTCGACATCCTCAAAGGAAGTGCCCAATAGTTATCCGGGGGAATAGACCAACCAAACATTTTCCCAAGCTCTGTTCGCATATGTATATCTTTGCTTTATTACTGTTTTCATTTATTTCAATTTTATTTATTTTTGTTACGATTTTTTACTGTTTTTTACTATATTTTACTATTTGTATTATTTTGTTTTTGATTACTGTTTTGTCTGTTTGCATTTCTCTGAGTTTCCAGAGTTGTGCTTATATCTGTCCTACAATATCACTGCTTTCATTATCTTTTGTTATTATTTGTTCCATAATGACATTTCACATTTCTTTCTATTTTTGGCCATTACATTTACCTATGTTTGCCCTATTTTTTGTAAGTGGAAGAACCCAACCAGTGCGAGCCGGTTTCAATCACAAGTGCTTCGGGGAGTGGTACAAAAGGGCTGGATACATACACGCTGTCATATTAACATATGCCTTCTAGCGAAAAATTTAGCCTGTACTTTTCAAATGGCCTTGTGTGTTTTCACCATCTTTGCCCCGAAATCTACCGCCCTCCCCCCCTCACATATGAAACATGTCAGTGTAGTCTCAACAAAATACCTGGTTCCCCTTCTTTCCTAATTGACTACAGAAAGGGCCACATCGGGGGCTCTCTCTGCAGAGTCGCCCCTTTCGCTACAAGCAATTGCCTGCCACTGAAGCTCACCAACAATGTCCCTCCACAACCTTCTAAGACGCGACCCGGAAGCCGCTCTATCCCCCCACTCTCTTTCTCCTTTCTCCCCCATTTCTTTCCTTTTTTTACATTTCTTTTTCATTTTTTTACTTTGGCTTTTTTTGGTTTGCCTCAGCGAATGAGAGGAGAATATGTTCGGCACAGCATATATCAGCATCGTAAAACAACACTAATTTGTCACCCTCTCCCATTTCCTTCTTGCACCACAATGTCGATGCGGCATGTTCGCATAGAATCGCACTTGTTCGCAAACCCTGACGAACACCGATCCACCGCTCAAAACCGTTGGAAATAAAACTAAGACAACCCCGAAGTTTCTCTCTCTCTCTCTCTCTCTATATATATATATATATATATATTGCTACGATACTGATATATATATATATAAATATATATATATATATAAGGGAAAGAAGTGTATACCTAAGGGCTCGTTTTTCCGTGTTTTAATACAATATTAATAAGATCTAACAGAGAGTAATGTCATGGGTTATACAGGGGAAGTTATTAGATCCAATGGAATGTAAATAAGAAGAAAGAAAAGGAGACGAAAAAATAACCAGCCGTGGGCAGTTTTTTCATCCACTTTTCTTTCTTCTTAATTACATTCCATTGGTTCTAATAACTTCCCCTGTACATTCCTTGGCATTACTGTCTGTTAGATCTCATATATATATATATATGTATATATATATATATATATATGTATATATATATATATATATGATGAATGGGAGACATGGCCTGGCTCATAGGCCATACTTATCCGTTTATTCCAAAGCACTTGTTCATTCTCTGCCTCTATCACAGTCACTGCCTTCTTGCGTCACAGGATTACCCCTACCGCGAAAGAATGCACAACCTACAAACTTTAAAGCATCACAAATGGAGTCTCTAAATAAAAAATATATCAGAAAATGAAGTGGTACCATGCAACACAGCAGTTTCGTGTACTTGCACAAATGCGTTCATAAGAAAGAAAGTCCAGTAATATCTAGGAGACCTCAGGGGGGGGGGGCGAGGTTGGCTGTTGCGTTGTGGAGAGCATATCCATGCCTTCAACGTGGAAAATGACGATGACACAGCCTGGATAGTAATGAAGAATGAGCAAGGCTGCGAATCCTTGTAGCATTGGAAGGTCGGATGTCTCATGCGTTGGATTCTGAGTTGTAGCTGCGACAGACGCTTTGCTTTTAGAATGCGTGATTCTTGACAGATTATGACGGCATGAAGCCTGAGTGCTGGGGGTGTGCAAGAAGTGCTTCTGTGTCCTTCTTGGCATTTTCTATGATGTTGTAGCATGTGTAATCGCAGGCGCAGAGAGCATCTGTGGTGAGGTTTCTTCATCCGGAAAAGTCTTACGTTTTGAAATAATCCTTAAATCAAATATATTATTTTTTCAGTGTTGCTCAGGTCACGAGTGTACTTCCGTTAAAGTTTTCATTCGTCGTCATCTTTTCTTGGTTTGGTGATGGCACTGTGAAAATTGCGGGTGGTCATCGATGTTGAATGAGCAGATGCTCTTGGTAGTCTCTGTGTTATTTACGAGTGGAATGTAAGCACGATTTGTGTCAAAGAAAGCAGTAGATGCCTTTTAAGTTTTATCAATGAGACTCACATTCAGTGGTGAATCCTTACGCTTTAGACTTTTGGTTGGTTCAGCTCCTGAGGATGAGATCGCAGCAAAACATGGCTTGATGTGCTTTCAATTCCGTATGTTTGTTTCTTTCCGTGACAATTGAGATAAGCGTTCCTGAAGTACAGCCACTTTCGGAATGGCAGTGGCTTGACAAGGTATGAGGCAGATATTTCAGGTTGTCTGTTGCGTATATAGCGATATCCTGAGGCGTGCCATGTGAGGGACGAGCGCCAAAAAAGCTACTTCACCCAAAACCAGGTGGTGGCTTACTTAAGCAAGACGAAGAGACAAGTACATTGGGTGCTTGAATAATGTCTTGATTTGTGTATTGTATGGAAGAGGTTAGCCTTGGCGATATTTGTGCAGATGGGAAACCAGGTAGAAGATTGCGCTTGTAGAAAAACGGCTGGGATGTCTTTCCATGAGCAGATGGCTGACTTCACCTGACGGGAACTGTAAACTTCTGCTCTGTGCTCGAATGGGTGGAGGCTGCCTATGACTGTGATTACTGAGTTTGATTTCATTATTATGGTTGGTTGTAATCGAATTTTCATTATAGTCTTGACGACACTTTTGCTGGCATTGCTGATGTTGCTGTAGAATGTCCTGCAGTGGGAGCCCTTTTTGAACATCAGCTGGTAGTCTGTAGGCTGTTGTCATACAGTTCGGGCAATCAAGATAATGCTTCACAGTTGACAGAAAGCTCTTCAGAAGCTTCTCCTACATTGTTCACTACAACGGGCTCTTGTGCCAGGCAACGTGCGAGGTTCAATGCGTCTGATCCTTCTGTTTTTCTTCGAGTGTCAAGTGTGTATGCACTGGACGGTGATGCATGAGCCCATGTGGAAGGAGTATGGCTCGACAGGGTATTTTAACGATGCGTCAGCTCCTCTATCGCGAACACGGCGTCCTTATGAGGCAACGGCTGAGTGTAAGGAGCGCTTGAAAAGCAGTGTGATGGAAAACCGGGTGGCGGATCCACGCATGCCAGATGAAGAATGAAGGGCAACAGGTGGGCGAGCAAGATCTCGTGTCGTATGCTGGAGCGACGACTTCTAAAATACCGGTTTTCGGGAAGAGAAACTTGATGGAAAGCCATGTCCCTAGACTAAAGATCGTGGACTGTGACTTCTGAGTGTGAATGTCTCCAGACGGTTAGTAATGAGGAAGTTTTTGTCATAGTCATTAAAACGGGCAATCATATCTTCTAGTAGTAGTAGTAGTAATTTATTTTATTTCTTGAAAGGCAAGAAAAAGGATACAGAAGCAAAAGGCGTTTCATACGCCTGACAAAGGCCTCTGCACCTGTAGTTCGTCACAGATGCACTTTTTTTTTTTTTTTTTTTTTTTGCAGATACAAACAAGCAACAAAAACTCTAACATGTCATGTACCACATGAGCGCTAACAAAAGAAATACAGGAATAAAAAACAAGCAACACATAATACACTTAGCATAATACAGATGCAGGAACAAAAAATGGATGCATCGTATGCCACAATGAACTACTTACTTTCTTAACATTAACATTCTTCCTACTTTTTTTACACAATATAGATTAGTGATGATAAGTTATTTCTTTTTTGATCAAAATTTCTTTAACTTGTTTTTTAAATGTCCCTAGACTGACGTCAAACTGCAAGCCATTTTGGAATTCATTTACTATTCGCGTTGATTGGTAATGCAGTGTTTGCTTTCCGTAATTTGTCCTGGTTCTCGGTAAACGCTGCAAGTTTCTTCTTGCAGGATAACGTTGGTCATTTTCTTTTTGTTTATACCACTTATTTTTGTGTACCTCTTGAAGCAGTTTAAAATAATATATTTGGTTTGCCTTTAAGATTTCATGTTTATCAAAGAGCACTGAAGTGCGCAAACGGTCTATTCTACCCTGGTAATTTTCATAACAGCGAAGTATTTTCTTTTGTAGCATTATAAGTTTGTTATAATTTTTCGCTGTTGTGGTACCCCATACTAGTACGCCGTAACAAAGTCTCGAATAGAATAGGGCACTGTACAAATTTTTCTTCAGCCACTGAGGAATGAGGGAACCAATTCTGTACAGGCATCCTACCGTTCCCGCAAGTTGCCTAACTAAATGATTAACGTGGACATTCCACGTTAAATCTTCACTGAACCATACCCCAAGAAATTTTTGATGTTTTTCTCGTTTTATGATGTTCCCGTCAAAGCTTATCTTTATGTCATATTTAACATGTTTATTTATTGGGCGAAATATGATATATGTCGTCTTCTTGGCATTTAACTGTAGCTTGTTTTGTTTAAGCCAGTTTGAGAGTGACGTCATATATTCATTTACATTTTTTTCTAGTATTTCTAAGTGATCTGATGTGAAAAATACATTTGTGTCGTCTGCATACATAATAAGCTGTGGTGAGGCGGGTATACATACAATATCATTAACATAAAGCAAAAAGAGCAAAGGACCCAGTATAGAACCCTGCGGAACTCCTTGGGTCAACTGAAGCCGACTTGATGTAGCTGTCTTCATTTGTACTAGTTGATACCGGTTATGCAAATAGTTTTGTAATAGCTTAAGGGTGACCCCACGTATGCCGTACCGTGATAGTTTCCGTAACAATATATCATAATGTATTGAATCAAAGGCTTTTTTTAAGTCCAAAAATAAACCAAGCGTAAATTTCTTATTTTCCATATTTGTAATTATTTGATCTTTAATAATCGTTAACGCTTGTTCAGTAGACTTATTTTTCTGAAAACCATACTGACATGTTGTGATGATGCCATACTTATTGAAAAAGGATAACAACCTGACGTGAATAACGCCTTCAAAAACCTTTGATAATGTCGAAAGTACTGAAACGGGTCTATAATTTGACATATTATTAATGCCACCTCCTTTGTAAATTGGGGTTACCCTTGCAACTTTTAACTGTGCCGGAAACACGCCTGTTTTTAGTACAAGATTTACTATGTAAGCAAGCGCCTCGGATATTAGCGGACATATCAACTTTAGTTCAGCTGCAGTGATTTCGTCTATACCTGGCGTCACATTGCTCTTAAGTTTTTTTATTAGGTTAGCTATCTCAGCACTGTCAGTAGGAAGCATAAAGATTGAATTCTGCATAGCTGTTGTTTCTTCGAAACACGAGTCATCTTCGCTTTCAGAAAAGCCACTGTACGCGCCCGCATTGACGAAATGACGATTTATAGCATTGGCTAGGTTCTCGCCACGCAGCACCACGTTTCCCTCTTGCATTTCTGTGATGTCATATCTTGCTTTCTTTCTCCCAGTAAGGGCATCCACTGTTTCCCAGACCCTTCTTGGGTTATCACATATGTTCTGAAATTTTTTCTGATAATATTCTCGTTTAGCCTTTTTTAAGTCTGATGTAAGTGCGTTGCGGTATTTTTTGTACTCGGCAAATGCTTCGGGTTCTCGTAGGCTTAAAAAATTTTTAAAAAGGCCATTTTTTATTTGAATACGTTTATAAAGCGAGCAGTCTATCCAAGGTTTCCGGCAAGTTTTTCTCTTTCGGAAAGAGACTTCTTTCCTAGGAAATGCCGTGTTGTAACAGTGACGTAATGCATTCAAAAAACCATTGTAGGCCTCATCAACATCTTTTATCTTATATATATCATTCCAATCTACTGCTTTGACGAGCTGAAAGAATAAGTTCTTACTTTCACTATTTATGTTGCGTCGGACGAAGGTTTCCTTCTGTTGCTTTTGGTGTTTCAATGACAAGGGTATGAAACAAAAAACTGGCAAATGATCGCTAAGATCACTTGACACGATACCGCTTATGGTCTCCGCTGGGTTCGAATTTGTAACGCATATATCGAGTAATGTTGCACTGTCCCTGGTCACTCTGGTAGGGGAGCATACATGATTTGCACAACCAAACGCAGAAAGCAGTGTCTCAAAATGTACGGCGGGCGTATCGTTTGCAGCAAGATTGATATTAATGTCCCCCATGATAACATAAGAAGTGTTGTGAAGTAATGGGGAAGATAGGAGTGTGTCTATAAACTCTAAAAAACGTGTTTTGTGCCCTTGAGGCGGCCTATAAATGACAATCGCTACAAGTTTATCAACCTTTATAGCCAGACATTCAAAATCTGTTGTGATTACCGACAGTTCTAGTTTTTCATGGGTATATTTTTCTTTTAAATAAATTGCGACTCCACCTCCTTTTCTGTCCGCGCGGCAAAGATGCTCAGATCGATATCCAGGAAAACTTGGGACATTATTATCATCGGTTAACCACGTTTCAGTGAACATAAGCATATCAAAGTTTATTGCCGCGGTGTCTAGAAAAATGCTTATGTCGTCTATTTTACTTCTAATACTCCTGGCATTCACATGTAAAGCAGAAAGGAAATTCTTATTTTGTGGATAACACGATTTTAAATCAAGAACATTGTAATACTTATGAGTTTCACTGAAAACACTCATAGTGAACAACGAAAAACAGCATTGGTACACGCAAGATACACTCAACAAACTCAGCACATTTTTTCTATGTCATCTTGACAGGTCACATTAACCACAGCAGAAGATTCATCCTTACGGGCAAGCACTCTACCACCAGAAGTCCAGACAAACTTCCATTGTTTTTCCTTTTTTCTTTGGATGGCGGCTGAAAGCAGCGCCTTGTTAGCTTGAGTTAGGTGCTCATTTACAAAAATAGCAGCCCCTGGTCTAAGACCAAGCATTGAAGTGTCTAATCTCCTCTTTCTACATTTAGCCAGAAAATCATTCCTCTTTCCACGCCTGACGAACCGAGCAAGAATGTTCTGAATTGTAGGTTTTGGCGTGCGAACCCAGTGACAAATGTCAATATCTGACGTGTCAACGGTCTCACCCACGCTATCCCCAATCTTTTGAAGAATACTGAAAGCATCACTACCAGGTGGTACGCCTTTAATCTCCAGGTTATTTGAACGCTGATACTGTTCTAGCTCATCACACTTCTTCGACAGGCGCTCATTCTCTGTCTTTAGTTTCCTGTTTTCACTAAGCAGTTTCTTCATTTCCTGCCTTACTGTCCTGATATCTTCTGCGACGTCTTTAACATCATTGCATACATCAGAACAAAAAGACACTCCCTCTTTCAGTTCCTTCATTTCTACCCGGAAATCACGTTTGAAGTTCTCAAACGCCCTGAACAGGTCACGTAACTCTTTAGAATCTGCCGTATCTTTTCCAGAGCCCTTACTTCCCATTTCCAAAATGTCATGCACAACAACAGCAAAGACGCTATGTTCGGCAGCAGTGCACTCCTATGCCAGAGAAACAAATGGGACTAGCCTCACCTGCAAAAGCAGTAGATTGAGCGTCAGAGGTACGCCTTTCTTGTGCACTGCTGCCGAACTAAGCGAGCCGCAGGATTCCGCCGTCTTTTCTACTGTTCGCCGTCACTCCCTCCGTGTCAGCTGACTTGATAGGCTCATGCGCCGAAATGGCTGCGCAGAAACGCCGAAGCGATGTCCGGGGGCCAGCGTGTCTTGCTTGTTCGTTGAAGAAACGGCAGTATTTCCACGAGGCTCGGTAGGCCGACTTGGCAGGAAATCTGCAAAAGCAGTAGATTGAGCGTCAGAGGTACGCCTTTCTTGTGCACTGCTGCCGAACTAAGCGAGCCGCAGGATTCCGCCGTCTTTTCTACTGTTCGCCGTCACTCCCTCCGTGTCAGCTGACTTGATAGGCTCATGCGCCGAAATGGCTGCGCAGAAACGCCGAAGCGATGTCCGGGGGCCAGCGTGTCTTGCTTGTTCGTTGAAGAAACGGCAGTATTTCCACGAGGCTCGGTAGGCCGACTTGGCAGGAAATCTGCAAAAGCAGTAGATTGAGCGTCAGAGGTACGCCTTTCTTGTGCACTGCTGCCGAACTCTCATCTCTTTGGTCTCTCATCTATTGCCACAATTCATCGTTATCTAATATGTATGT
Source organism: Rhipicephalus microplus (assembly GCF_043290135.1). NCBI lineage: Eukaryota > Metazoa > Arthropoda > Arachnida > Ixodida > Ixodidae > Rhipicephalus > Rhipicephalus microplus. Next base: position 1,467,078 of record NW_027464614.1, on the reverse strand, counting down.
AAGGTAAAATTTGAATGCCTCATCAGTCACTTGGTCGCTGAAGTTTGTAACCATCTCCAATTCCGACCATGATACAGTGGTAGCGTGGAGCTCGAACAGGTCGAACCAGTCCTGTACAGGTCCATCATCTGCAAGTCCGGTGTACTTGGGGACGGGAAGGTCAGTCGATGGTTTTGTTATAATGCCGCGAACTGCATGCGCCTCAGATCACCTCTTCTGTGGTCGTTATTCATCTGACGCGTATTGCCGGTGGCTTCGTGAATGATATGAGGCTGATGAGCGGCGACCAGGTCTTCATCCCGTCAACTCGTGTGACGCTATGTCGAATGGGACACGTGGCCTGGTTCATACGCCATGTTTATTCTAAAGCACTTCCTCATCCTCGGCCTCCACTATCAGTCACTGTCTTCTTACGTCACACACACACACATATATATATATATATATATATATATATATATATATATATATATATATATATAATATCGCTTGTGTGTGTATATAGCTAGTGCGTATTCAAGAATGACCTTTCATGTGAACAATGTACCCACACAGCCTCGGAGGCCCATCTTTTTCCCACAGAAGTTTTTCTGCTGCAAATGAATTCTAAAAGAAAATAGAGTCCAAGCGGACTTTCAAGAACCATCCAATTTTTATTATCATCATATATCAAGACTAAGAAGCACATATCTCACAGGCCGCAGCCACGATTGTGAAAGGAAAGTGTGTTTGTAGTCTTCCAAGATTTCAGTGTTCAATGCCCTTACGCCTTCAAGTGCGATAACTTCTTAGGTGGCAGCAACTGCTTCTTTGTGGGTTGATTAAACTTTAAGCAAAAAGCCCAACTCCCGCTTGTTTATGGCAATGTTATTATGGTAACCGCAATACGTACATACGAACAAGCACAGGAAAATAACTGTGTGTAGCGCATGCTTTTAAAGAAGATATACAGGCACCAACAACGTGCTCGTCTAAAATCGGTTAATAGCAAGGAATATACAAGCAAATGAAGAACTGAAACATGCCACGTATTAGCAGGGCTCATACAAATGATGGGCAATAGTTAATGTGAGATTAAAATAGATAAATGTTTGATACGAGACGTAAAGAATAGATATATAACAAGTGGCCTTATCTGTTCCGTGCGAGTGAGCGTGGTTGCTGCTGCTTGCCGCGGTAATCTCTGCCAAAAACAGTGGTGAGCTCGTGCCACGTTTCGGTGCTTCTTGTAAAAAAGTCATCTATTGTAACTGCACATATTAATGTGGATGTCCACAAGAGCGAACTTGAAAAAAAAACTGCCTTCTGCGCTCGGAGCCTCGGAGACCGGCTCAGCGTACATACGTGCAATGCAACACGAACAGCTTCCTTCTTCCCGCTCCTTCCCTTTGCACAACGCTGATCAAGCAGGTTTCGGGACAATAGGCACAATGGGGCATGTTTTCTTCCAACACATCCAGAGGGGCATAGCTAGCGTAATGTGTATGTTCGAGGAATCTGAGCGACTACAGTGCACCCCTTATTCAGAAGTGTCGAATATGGTGCATGAAAGTTTGCCTACATGATGACTGCTATAACGCACTCGATCTGCATTTTCGCGATTTCACATACGATAATAATGTCACTAAATACATTGTTTCTAATGACATATGCAACATATATTGAATCAACTAGATGGTTTTGCCGCATGAAGCAAAATTATTTGGCACCCTGGAATCAAATGCATGTGCTGAAGTTTGAATGAATTTTTGAGTAGCTTTTTAATGAAATTTCATAAGATTGTCACCCGGGATTCGGCAGGTGTATATATATATATATGTGTGTGTGTGTGTGTGTATTTTTTTTCACTACACTTTAATTTTACATTAATTGAGAGCAAACACACATATTCTTGGCATGTCCTTATATGGACAGCCAGTCAACGATCAAAACTTGATGTCCAGTCGGACATCCCGATCAGACGTCCGGAAAACAGCCACACGGGACATAGATTTTCACAGTACATTCATTGGCTATCCGAGTTAGATATCCACACGGCCGGACATTTGTATTCATAATGAACAGTCAGTGGATATCCGTGGTTACTTGGGCCGCTTCGAAGTGAATTTAGTGTTGATTTGGATGTATAAACTTTTTTTGTAGCAAACTGCTGTGTAAAATGATTACGCTTGCCTTCAGGTAGCTTTAGTGAGCCAGTACTAGGCTAACTTCTCTAACATTGATTTTGAGATCACTTTGAAGAACGGTGCCAACGAATCTGCAACATAAATGTTATCGCTTTTGTTGCGTGGTTCATAATAATTTAATTTGTTGTTAGTAACATGTAATAATATTGCCGCGTGCAGGAATGTAGGCGAGCATTCTCAGCTTGTTCGCTATCACAGCTTGGCCATGTAGGCACTATCCTCTGACATTAGCAAGCTTTCGAACGGCGTATGCAAAGAATCGCACACGCTATTCATTGCAGTCACTGACATTGTGCATGCGTCATAAAGCTAACGATAATTAGCATTTGCAGTCCATCCACAAGGTGGCCGCAAAGCCCCTTTGAGATGACTTGAGCATGCGCCAGCGTTTGTAGTGAAGAAATGCTATTCTAAAGCTCATACAGCACCCACATGCAAACACTACGCCCTGGGCGCCCGCTAACTTTGCGTACACTATTAGAAAACTCCTTATAAAAGCAGTCTGTCCCCACAGATCGTTTGCAGCATGGTAAAAATATTTCCTCAATTTGCACAATTACACAAACTTTAAACTAAAACCAACATGACAGGATGTTACGTGCAAGAACTATGACGTGATTATGAAGTACGCTAAAGTGACACACTTGAAACCACCTGGGGTTATTTACTGTGCTACTGATTTAAATCTTCAGCTCTGCGCCTTCATCGAATTGCCATCTCAGCGGCCGAGATCACACCCCACGACCCTCGTGTGAGTAGTGTGACAACAGAAACCACTGTACCACTGAGACACTAAGGTATACACAAGAGCTGCTTTGCGGATTAAATTTTAGCACTGACAAAAATTTTCATAACTATGCTGTATTCAATAAAAAGTTTTTTGTTCAACGACCCACTCGGAACAGGTGAAGCAAAAGTAAAAGAAAAGGGTAAGTTGGGTTTACTTCAGTGAACACTTACTTGTGAAAATTCAAGTGGTGTGATCCATCGGAGAAGACACGGTTCGTCTTGAAATCCACGTAGCTTGCTGTAGAACCTAGCTCGCACTGAACAGAAGGGTCCACAGCTTTTACTTCTCCGGATATCACAAATGTGTGCATTCCAATCTGGCCGCGCAAGACGGTGTTGTACGAGTCACCTTCTCTCACAACATCGCCTTCCTCGGATGCCACCCATGGCTCAGCTGCGTCGGAATAAAATAATAATTTTGATTTAACACATGATCCTTCGCTTGAATCTATGTAATATCTGTAAAACAAAAAAATAGTGAGGTATCATAGTAAGTAAATTAACGTCTAAGCTCTGATTTCCTTTTCTTTTTCACGATTTGTGGTGTTTCTGCACAATGCTATATGCCTCCTTTCGATCATGTGTTCTTTCAGTTTCATGGTGATGAAAAAGTATAAACACAAAAATGGCAGATAAGCGAATGGCACTCCAGCGTGAAGTTCAGAAATTGCAAAACGTAAATGCCGACCCCCCCCCTTCTCCTAAAATATGAAAGCAATCGTACGGCTGCAGAGAAACAGCAAGGGAGAACTGACTCTACCTATGGAGTAAGTACGGGCGCTGCTTCCAATCATGGAGTCAGCACCCGTCCTGTCGCGCATTTCTTTGTCGCGTGCTCGTAAAATGGAGTGCAGGCATATTCTAAGAATGTGTGACGACCGAGCCTCGAAAAGTATTTCATCACAACAAAAATGCCACATGTTGGGTTTCATGGTGGCACCCACCATGGAACTTTACATGGAGCCATGGAGCTTTACAGCTACAAACTGCAAAATATGAAAAAATAGAAAGAAGTAGAAGTGTCGCCGCAAAGGGGACGCAATGTGAAAGCAATAAATTGAAATGCTATATGAACTAGGGCTAGTAGTGTCGATCCACCCATTCGTGTTTCGATTGAGGTGTTTCATATTTCTAGGACAGAGTAGGGTACCCGTTGCAGGCGCCTTGAAGTTCACTCATAAATCTTACTCAGCCATTTTGCAGAAGCCGGCAAAAAGCGGTGAGTGTGGCAATAGCAAGAATTTGTTTCATTGAACCATAGCAGAGGAGTTTAAAGCTGGAGTAAAAAGCCTGGTGGGTGAGCGCTCAGGCCGCCTCATTTCGTCATAAACACTTATGGCCAAGAGTCCAAATACGCGCTTCCGGGTAGGACCAGTGGCAGCCCTCCTTAGAATTTGATTGGCTAAAGAGCACCTCTCTACAGAGAAGTAACAAACACACGTTTTTTAAAAAGATGTTATTTTCGCCCTCGAAGTGGGTTCCACGACTGCAAGTGCTACTGCTAGTCCCTCGGTATGCGCTGACTTTTGTGCTCGGAAGGATAATTCGTTGACATGTTTTACCTGACGTTGACGTGCCTGGTAAACAAGAGCAGCCGCATAAAATTCCTTGGGTGTCGGCCCTACTATGTCTGTGTAGTATACACCAGTTGGGTAGCCGTGTTGTTTTTCAAGCATCCAAACCCGCGCTTGTTGCCTAGCTAATATTATCTATGTGCATGTCTATGTTAGTGGGGAGTGGAGTGACCCAGAGCACAGGGCGCCACGTTTTTGGAGTAAGTGCCTCCTCTGTAGTGCAAGTGTGTTGGATATATAAGCAGTGGAGCAGGCAGCGTACAGGGGCCGTCTGTATGAGCCCCGTGTATTGACATATAAGGTGGGCTTCCTGCACTACTTGGTAAGAGTTGAGCACACCGAAACCCTAACATTGGATGTAGCCGCCGGGAAGTCCATAGCTGCCTCAGTAGCCTTGCAGACATGGGCGTCGCTTCACCTTCCTGCTTGTTAGTGCAAAGCTATAGTATTGCGTAGAGGATCCAGATTTTCACGAAGTCATGGGTAAGCCGAAGTGTGTCCCTGCCTCGCAGGCCACCTTGCTTGTTAGAAACAACACAATTTACTCTACCTGTCTTGAGTTTCGAAACAGTAGTCTTGTTTGACGTTTGAGTGTGGTGAATGAACGGGCCGAAAATTCATATTTCCTCCACCTGCCTGACAGGAAACCCAGACAGATAGATGTGTATAGCTGAGTTGTCTTTTGTATTTGCTCTGACAAGCAGAAGGCCTGATTTGGTCGGAATCCATGAGAACCTACGATTGTTGAGATACGCTTTGACTATTGATGCGCTCCGCTGAAGGCGTTCCTGCTTTTTCCCGAGGCTCCCCTTAGTCGTTGAACCTGAGAGGTGCTAACAACGCTTGCTGATGGGTACTTTGTTTTTCGCTTCACGCCCCACATGCAGCATTCCCCCAATCTCGAAACATGAAAATAAAAGGAGGCAGAGGTGCCAGTGCTTATACTGTATGCATCAATTCTTCCAGTATTCCTATTTTCATCACTATATGTTGCTGTGGGAGCAACAATCCAAAGCTGTCATAGTAACAGTTCTTATCAAAAAGAATATTTGTTGGCAAGTGTCCCAGTGAAAAAGGGTTACCAAAAATCAAGTGAATGATAAAGACAGACACATTTGTGGCGGGAGCGTAAGTGGTAGAAGGAACACCACCACTTTCTTCCAATTTCTTTCACTTTCACATTTAGCTACAACACCACCTCACATGTGTGCATGTCTCTCACACGCTTGCATGTTTTCTTTCAAAAAAGAAAAAAATAATAAAAAATAGTACAGATAACTAGAATCGAAACTTCTGGAAACCCTCCCGCGAATTACTATGATGTTTACTTCCACAATACCATTCACCATAAATCACCAAAGTTCTTAAAAACGTTATATGGAATAGCAGAGTATATCAAACTAATTCCCATATTTTGTGAGCTCGACATATGTGGGTTTGACTTTGGGTGCGATTACTGTACTGCCTATTTGCGCACGTGCATAAATTCCGCCTTACGCTGCATGTTAGAAGGAATAACCGTAACATGAACTTTTCATCGTGTTAGGAAATACTGGACTTTCACTTGTGCTAATGATGCGGTGAAACTTGATGCCCCAGTATGTCATGCGATCCACAGAGCAGTTGTCCTTCCTCCCTTGGAGGTATTCGTGCACATCCTTCTTTGTCGGATGGACACGTAGATAGATGACGCCTCGGTGTCGGGAAGCCACCATCTGCCAGGCCGTTGTCTTGTCGTACGGTGTGCACATAAGAACACACAAGCACAACCGATGGCCGACGAAATCTGTGCGTACACTGCACAGAAAGGGCATGCATGAGTACATTGCAAAAGAATTCATGACTTTAAAAATTATTTACATGCACTACAAGAAGAAGAATTGGTGATGCCAAAGCAGTTCAAACTGTACCATTCAATGATCAGCCCACAACCAGTAACAAAAAACCAAAATTCCTGTCATAAGAAGAAAAGTTTGTACGTGAACCGCGTGAAGCCACTGCAGTCACCCAGCCAACACATCAAATGCACTTTGCCTTCTTCTGTCATGCTTGTTATCCGATAGGCAACTGTCTTTGTCTGTCGATGCCACTCTTACAGATATAATCAAATTTGTCACTAAAACTCCACCCACTAAAAACCGCTAATCCTCAACTACTGGTGCATTTTGAGATTTAGAACACTTCCCGAGAGCTGGCAGTGCTGCAAGTTCCTTCCCGCCATAACGTCGCAGAAAGGAGTGTTAAGACGGTAAAGTTAAAAAGTACATGCACAAGCTAAATGTCCCCACTTATGAAGCCCGTGAAGCGATGTTAAATTTGTTGCTTTTCTTTCGCCAACCCCCATTTTATGCAGAAACTGAAATAAAAACTTCCTTGAGACTTGACTGATCATAACCAGTTTCACTACGTTCACTGTGGCAAGGCAAAGGGCAGTGGAGTAGCCAGAGGGTAGAAGACCAGGCATGTTCCCTCCTCCCTCCAGAAATTTTTCTCTCTGTATAACAGACCCCAAAATGATACTCAACGACATTTGCCTGCCCGGCCTCCACTTTAGATGACAATTGTGCCTCTCTCCCTTCGGAAACATTATTGCTGCCTACGCCCATGCTTCATATGCGGCAACCCTCGCAAATATTCTGATAGAGCTAGGTCTCAATCAGTCTGATACAGTATCCTATAAGTTGTACGAGTCTTGTACCAGACTGATACAAAGTCTTACCAGTTCTTATAGACATTCACATCAGTCTGATACATTTTCTTACCAGTGCTACCAGTCTCATATCAGACTGATACACAGTCTTACCAGTGCTACCAGCTTTTGAATAAGGTTGATTGGTAATTTATATGGCATATATTAGTCTATATGTTTTTAGTTTTTTGTTCATTTATCGGATCTTCATAAGTTGCATTACTGTCATTTTAACGGTAATTCTTTTTTTTGAACACACTGCCCACATATATGTGATTGGTCGTTTCTGCATGTATATTAGTGTATCAGTGTTTTCTATTGAACACTTGACGACCATTGTGTGAAATATTATGATGACTCAAAGAGTGCCACTGGCAGCTTTTGGATGCATAGAATAAAATGTACAATGTTTCATGGTGGTGTATATTATAACTGAGCTTTAAATATGCAAAACAGCTTTCAGCCTAGATGAATGCTTTATTCTGTGTACAAATGCCACTGCAGGTGCCAGATAGCAACACAGTTAATGCTGACAATGATAGATGACATCTAGAAATTTCAAGATACTAGTATCCAAAGCTTATCAGATGACCGCATAAACATAACTTGAAACAATACAAACAAAACTTCTCATCACGGAGCTATATTAACATAATTTCTAAATTTTAAGTTATAGGGCCAGTAAACATTCCAAGGAAGATAACTTACTAATGAGTCAACTACTGTGAAATGAGCATGCTGATACAATAATTTTTCTAAACGGCGTGGATTCGAAAGCCTCGAGTGGTGCTGCAGTTTCTCCCTTTCACAACACAAGCCAACCCCAGCTGTCTCTCCCACATAGTGCTTTGCCTTTATTGACGAGCCACTACATTAGTGTCATAAACTATAGTGGATGAGATACTTTAAAGAAACAATGAAATGCTTCTTTGACTCATCATTATTTGACCTCATCATCAAAACTTAATGCCTCGCAAATCCACTGCCAGAAATATTTCAAAGCAACTTGAGGGGTTTTTTGCGCACTTCCACCGCTTAATTTTTTTCTCCGCGGTCCCAACAAGCTGCGCCGAAAACTACAGGGAGAAATGGCAGTAAAGAAGTGCGATATGTATGCACTCATTATGAGCTAGATTATGCTTGAAGAAACACAGCAGCTTTTTCGTGTTGTCATTCCCACATGTGAGTGTGACTATGCAATGTTAGAAGATTTTGGACAGCAGCGCCAGCATTTGGCAGCACACTGTGGCAAGAAGCACATTAGACTAAAACGCTGCTCTTGATTTATTTTGGCTATAGGCCAATAGCATGCTTTCAGTTGTTTTACACCACATACAGGCATCCAAAAATTGGAAGTAAGCACAGTCATCTATATAAAAAAAGTCTCTTGCAGCTGGAAGATTTGGCTGATATGTTGATAGCAGCATCTGTTATTCACAGGTGTGTCTTTTCACAAAGCCCAAGCGGTGGCACAGACCTGCTATATTACTTGCCTGTAATTCTCACAAGATTGATGAATCAAAAACCATGTACTAATTAAGAGTAAAGCATTTGACTGCAAAACCCACACACACAGACAGACAGACACACACACACAAGAAACTGCCTAATCACTTGAAAAGTTCTGTTGTGAAGAGAACAACAATAGAAAGGATCAAGCCAACATTTAGTTGTCCTACCTTGCTAAACTCATATTAGACTGGCTATATATGCCACAAGTTTTAAACAAGTTTGGTATATCAGCAGCATAGCAAACACATCCACCTTTCATGAGCAAATACACTGGCCACATCCTTCGGCAAAAGCACAACTTTTTTTCTCTGTTTCTCAGCAAATACCAATGTGAGATGGGTTCTTGAATAGTTTTGATGTAAGCCTCACAGACATGAGCACGCACACTGAGCCTGGCAGTTTATTGACATGCACCAGTGTAAAATACATGCCATTGTTGCATTTAAAAAGTGTCGCTCATGCCAACATTGTCGCGAGCCGCATCTGCAGTCCGGTCGCAATCGCTGAGTGAGTTTTCCTCGAAGCCGTAAGTGTCGTCGGGATCAGGATTTTCATTGCTGTCACCATGCGCACCACTCAGACTTCGCGTGTCGAAGGCCGCTACTCCAGAACATCAATTACCAGACAAAGACTGAGGAATGCTCTTGCTGAGTGTAGCTGGTTGGCCGACTACACCTCCACCGCTCCTTGTCCGAGGACTTTGCGTGTCGAAGGCCGCTACTCCAGAACATCAATTACCAGCTAAAGACTGAGGAATTCTCTTGCTGAGTGTAGCTGGTTGGCCAACTGCACCTCCACCGCTCCTTGTTCGAGGTACAACATATTGCGATCCAGGCTCCAAATAGCGTTTTTTTTTCTTTTTGATCGAGGCTGGGGTTCATCTCTCGTCGAACTTGACACCAACTTCAAATAGCGTGCTTAATGGTGTCCAGCAAACTGAGGCTGCGGGACTGATAATAAGTGAACGAGTAAAGATCAATTAGTTGATATGTAGGGTTTAACATCCCAAAACCACCATATGATTATGAGAGACGCCGTAGTGGAGGGCTCTGGAAATTTCGACCACCCGGAGTTCTTTAACTTGCACCCAAATCTGAGCACACAGGAACGGGTAAAGATCGATTACATCAACCAAGGCTTCACATTCACAACCTGCTTGCTGTGCCTTGAATGTTAAGCACGCAGCGCGGATTTCGCCGAAAACTATAACATGAGCCACGAGATTACGGTGCGAGGTCGTGAACCTTCAGAACACCTCGCGTGCTGAAGGTGTATTCTACTGTAGTCGCCACGGAGGAAGGTGGTCGTCGCCATGGTGGTCGCTGACTGCCATTATGGCTAGATGATTTTAGCGATAATGATGTGATAGATGGATAGATGAATGGATTGATATGGCTGTACCCTTCAAATTGGGCAGCGGCTAACGCCAACGCCATCTAGCCTAACCAACGCGAATATGGCGACGCAGCGCATGACCTCTGAAATTTCCGCTGCACGCCCGTCATTGCGCGTTTGCCATCTCGGAGGCTATGCACAGCGTCACAGTTTTACAATAACTGCGTTCATTGTTTATATATAATTTGCTGTGGGTTCTAAAAAACTACCCTATAAAGTTGTAAAAACATGAAGTAAATGTTTTATTGCGAATAAATATTTTTGTTTTCATAAACTAAATTGCGTTGTGTTGAGGAAGAAGTCTAGGACTCGTGATTGCATAAACTACTCGGGAGATCCAAACGGCCGATCCACAGAAGTTTGGAGATCCACAAATGTCACTGCCATCGTCATCAATAACAAGTTCGTGGCCGCCTTGGCGCATGTGTAGCGCATGTGAACATTGTTGCGTGTCCTAAATGCTCAGTATCGTGCCTGTACACTCGCAATTCTCCAAGATGTTTGGTTTCACGATGATAATTAAAAATTAATAGTCCCGGTAAGGGCATGTAAGTACATCAATCCGAAGGATACGGGCAATTTTGATCCTTACAAATGGTGCCGGGTATTCTGGAAGAATAACACACACTGCGGCCACTAACACGCTCAAGTGATTAAGTTTTACGGTAAATCCGCACCCCTTGTATTTCAATACGAAAACAAAGAGGAGTAAGCAGTCATTCTGAAGTTATTTACTGGTCATATTTTCATGGGCACCGAGGATGATGCAAGGAATACAACAGAAAAACGACCATCCATTCCGCAGACCCGATTGGGACTCCTCCGATAGCTGCAGTTTAAATGAAGTGGACAATGAGTCGTTTAAAAAGTAAGTTGCAATTGGTCACACTGCAGCTGATATACTACTTGCAGCGTAATTATTATCGACAGCCAAGTTTGGCTATCGTTGACATTGCGGCTGGTGTGCTACTGCGGCGCTATTATAATTAACAGCCAATTTTGCTCTGCGCGTGGTGCCGTGTCACACATGAAGCACCAATGCTCTGATATACTCCCCGCCCCCTTAGTAAATATATCAGAGCATCGCTGCTCCACTACTTCGCGGGTGCCGGAACGTAGTATTGAAGGTGGTAGAAAAGTTGCAGTATGCTGAAGAGCTATTTTATTTTATTCTATCGTGGTACGAGCGCAGCTTAGTCACACATTTTTGTACAACTGACTGGTTTAAATTTATTTTTGCTTGTGCGGATATACGCCCTGTTTGTGCTTGCGAACTAGCACTGACGTTTGTGTGTTGCGTTGTCTGCAGTTGTAAGAAACACGACGTCAAGCTGCTGTTAAGCAGAAGACAAAGCACGTCAGCAACCGTTTTAAGAAGCAGCAGGGAGGCCTGCTGTTTGCTGATGCTGAAAAAAAGAACAGAGAGAGAGCTTCTGAAAGAAGTGAATATATATGCGGAGGGCTCAAAATACAAAAGTATTAGAAAGAATAAGCCTACTGGAAAATGCCATTCGCAGCAAAAATTTCCAAACAGGTTTATCATTTCTTCATAAGCTGTTGTAACGCACTGCTGCTAGAGTTGTATGCAGCAGCAAGTTGCCCTATTCTTATAGCGTGCAATTTTGCTGAAAAGCAGAATGCAATGTAAGCTCATGGGTGGCAGGTATGCATGCATGTTTTTCTAATCACTTGAAAATGTGCTTTTACAACTTTCACAGTGTGATGGATATTAAAAAGAACACCACTTGGTCTAAATTTCTTGAGCCCTCCACTATGGCATCCCCTTTAATCACACCATGGTTTTGAGACTTGACATGCAACGTATCATTACACTTTAATTGCATATCTCAACTGCATGCTATGTTTATCATATATATTATTTGACCATGCACACCTAGGATGCTACCATGACAATTAAGGGTGCAATATACTTTATTTCTGCACACTCTATTTTTTCATTGCAGCAAAGAACCTTGTCCTTTGCGGGTGTTGCAGCCGCAAGCCTCAAAACAGAAACGACTAGCACCTTTGCCACCACTATGTGCTGCCACACTGGAACCACCACAGTGACCACGGACAGCCCTGAAGTAGCCCACTCAAGTGTGAGAGAGGCTGCACCGCTTATCAATTATGTGCCCACTGACAGAGAGGTATCATAAAACTCTAGTATGCTTTGTCTTGAAGATATATTGCTTTGCTTTAATGAGAAAATGTGCATTGACAAACCAATGCGTGCACATCATCTTTGACTTGTTTTATCGGTGCATCTATGCAAAGCAATTGCCGTTCCCAAGATGTTGTACAATCACACCATGGGCTTGAAAAGACGGGCCCGTTTTGTTCGTGAGGCGGCCGTTGCCATTTTTTATACAGCAGGCCTAGTCGGTAGAAGTGCTACTGGCGCAGCCTCCAATCGGTTTAAAGGGGAGGCGAAATCTCCCTCGGAGAAAGAAACATTTGCTGTGTTTTCAGGTAGGTGAAATTTTGCAATCTGACCAAAATTCATGGAAGTTGGTGGCTCCAATTTTGCATGTAATCAGCGGAGGTTTCACTGCCAACTTGTGTTATAATTACTTACTAAAGCTTCAACAATAGTTTTTGCCTACTGGAACTGGGTACTTTTATGCAAGAATACACAAACTAGATTTAAACAATATTAGAGAGGCAGACTGGTAGCACTCCTACTTATTTCCGTGCCATATTGACTCCTCTATTTAGAGTGAACATAATTGTCACTTAATAGGTGTCTGTAACTTGCTTTGTTTTTGATCGTGCAGATTTTTCCAACCATTTTTTTGAAGCACACCATTCTGATTGGAGAGGTTGAGCAAATGAAGAAGCTCCTCAATAAAGCTTTGGCAAACAAAATTAATGACTTTATGAAATGAAAAGACTAACCAAGGAATGGCACATCAAATAAAATATTTTGTTTAATTTCTGTGTTCATATTTGTGTCCTGCTTGCTCTGATGTAGTGGTGCACCTGCCAGTTGGCTAAGCACCGATTCACCTGTGGGCCTATCAGAGTGGAATGCTACGCTTATAGGCTGGTACACCAGTACCGGTACACCGATAGACTGATACACTCATAGACTGATACATTCATAGACTGATACACTCATAGACTGATACACCTATAGACTGATACACCTATAGACTGATACAACTGTCAATAACCTGATAGCCTATCAGTTTTTCTATCAGAATTTTTGCTAGGGAAGTCAGGCAGGCTCGCGATTTGCTTGAGCGATCTCAAATTGGCAAGCGCTGTGGCGCTTGTTTATATACATTTGTTATTAGGTGGTAGCACACTGCAAACGATTTGCTCGCTGACCGATTTGTGAGTAAACTTTGAAAAATGAAAATGTTCTTCGCAACCTGATAGAGGGGTGACGCGTTGTTGTTGAAATAGTTTGGCGGAGAAAATTACTCATATTTCTTTCAGCAGTGATGTTGAAACAAACCATCTAGACAGCAGGAATTTTATAGTGGATGTAGAAGGGTATGAAAGCACCCACAGTGACAGTGACGATGCACGATCAGCTGCTAATTACTCACGAAGAGCAAGTTACACTTCGTCCCTGGGTTATTGCTTGTTCACACTCGTAAGTTACTTTGATTGTATTAGGTGTATGATATCCTGGATATCAAAATAAAACAATAAAATAATTAAGCCACGAAATCAATCGAATGCAATAATTGCATGTAGCCCTATTATTGTACATATTATGGAGCGCCAACAACCTCAAGCTCAAACAGCAAATTGAAGCGGTTAGAGCTATGTAAATGTGCAGTCACAGCTACAATCTATGCCTTTTGGCTAACTTCATTCGACTTCACCGGTACCTTCTGATTGGCAGTATTGTCGACAAATTTTCGCAAAGTTGAAGAATTTACGTTGTCAAAAGCATACGCATGCATTCTTTTCAATATGCAATTTTCGATCCTATCGATCAAAGCTGCAGCATAATGGTACAGTGAATAGACCAATCTCACCAGCAAGCTTCACTATGTCACCACAACCGCAGAGCATGCTGGTAGCAGTAAGTACTCTGTACGTTCGGCTGCCTGCAACAGGTGCATCGGCAAGCTTTAACTACCGTATTTGCATAAATTGTGATAGCTGGGCTCACGTGATGCGTGCTGGGATGCAACAACAACGTCCTTAAGTAAAACAACTTGGCTTTTACGTGTTCTGAAATAATGTAAAACATCCACAGGAATGTGTGCAACAGTTAACCAAATCGGACAGAGCGGCAATTATCATGCACTTTCTAGTTCGGCGTATTTGTGAAGGCCGTGTGCATATTGCATCGTGTTTTAGCACTGCATTATTGCGGTATAACAAACTTGCCTGCGCGACCAATGAACAGGTGTAAGAAAGCAAAACTTAACGCAGTGGGCACGGAAACAGTGCGCTTTGCATGGCTTCTAACCACCGGTTTTTCATCTTGCAGAATCTGCTGATGCTCCTGATAGCGTGGTCAGCGGCAGCACACGTGTGTTCGTGGGAGATAGTGATGAAGTTGCCACCCTCGTACGGACCGGACAACAGGGTTGGCGATGAATTCTCTACAATTTCACTGAGACAGATGAACTCTACTTCGGGTTTCTAGCCGCATCGACGTCGCCAACACCTCCCGTGGTCTATTTAGGCACACGGCGCATTGATTTGCCTTTCAATGGGCACGGAAACAGTGCACTTTGCATGGCTTCTAACCACCAGTTTTTTATCATGTAGGTGTGTACAAACTTTTCTCTACGCGCTAAAAAATCGGACGACCCATATTTCGATACTGTTTCCGTGCCCAAAAGTGCTGTACGAAGTTGTATGCGACTTTTCATGCTTTTTTTGCTCCTACAATCTGAAGATGTTTAAACTAACCCGGGACCTAACAAGCGCTCTGAAAGCCTACTTGATATTGATTCATTACCAATAAATCCCGCCGAGCAGATGAAAGCGATGTTTAAACTACTCAAAGATGTACACAGCCGTTCACTCCAAAGTTCGAAAGTGCCAACCAAACTAGCTGCTGACGTTAAAGCAATTAAAAATGGGCAAAAAGACAGAGAAATAAAAATAACCGGCATACAAAAAAGACTAGACGAAGTCGAAGAAAAATCGAAAGACTTTGATCAACTTGGCAAAAGTTTATCAGAAATACAAGTGTCGATATCTGGTCAAACGCACCGAAGTAATAACTATCAAACACGCTTTGATGAGATTGAGGACAGATCTAGGCGTGACAACCTAATCTTTCATGGTATAGCTGACACTAAAGAAACCTGGAATGAAACTGAAGCTAAGCTATCAGCAGCGGTAAATGAAGTACTTGAATCTTTCTGCACAGAGTCAATTGATTGCGCACACCGACTTGGCCTGTTTGCACCTGCCAAATGCCGCCCCATAATAGCCAAATTTTCCAACTACAAGACCAGAGAAAAAGTTTTGTCACTTCGTAACCAGCTGAAACAAAAGAACATTTCAGTGACGGAAGATTTTTGTCAACGTACCCGCACTTGTCGCCAAAAACTAATTGAATTTGCAAAGAGCTATCCTGGGCGCCCGCAATCTAAACTGCGCTCTAACAAATTGCTCATAAATAATAAATGTTTCTACTACAACTTTGAACTTGATCGCAATGAAGAAATACGATCGTGTGGCAAACAATTAGGTCGCGGAGACTCCACTGGGCGAAATGCTTCACTGTAGGGAGAAAGGAGGGATAGTGGCATATCATCGCATCGTCAATCGCATCCGGTATCTGTATTCTTTGCTAACGCCAGAAGTGTTCTCAATAAATGGTATGCCCTCTCACCTATTATAGATACATGCGATGCGAAAATAGTAACTTTAACTGGAACGTGGCTTTCCGCACAAACAACAGACTCAGAAATATTTCACGAGGCAAACAACTTTATGGTATATCGCTGCGACCGCACCGAGCACAGAGGAGGAGGCGTACTACTTGCGGTCTCGAAGGACATACCATCGTCACAAATCCAAGTTAACAGTTTACTAGAAATAACCTGGGCTTTACTAACTTTGGGTAGCTGTAAACTGGTTCTAGGTACCTGCTACAGATCACCTTCCTTGCCATCTACATTTGTTAACGAACTGCACGACTCCAACGAACTGCACGACTCCAACAACATAGTAGGCTCTCGTTTCCCTTCGTTACCTATGTTTTTGACTCGGAGATTTTAACTTTCCCAACATGAAGTGGAACACAATGCCGATACGTATATCCCCCTTTTCACAGCAGAGTGAAGATTTTCTGAATACATGATCTGTTTATTGCTTGAATCAGTTAGTAACTCAAGCCACAAGAATTACAAGTAATACAGCAAGCACTCTCGACCTAATACTAGCAACGCATCCTGACATTGTCTCCGAGATTACATACTTACCAGGAATCGGTGACCACGTCTCGCTAAACTTTGTCATCAATATTAGGCCTAGTAAAAAGACTAAACAGCAGAAACACATACGATACTACCGGAAAGCTAACTTCGAAGCAATAAATAATGAGCTAACTCTATTTTACGATAATTTTGGTAGAGATTTTGAATCTCGTTCCGTTCAATCTAACTGCGATCTGTTCGCATGCACAGTCCATAAATTGATAGAGAAGTACATGCCTAATCGCACACTCATTTCCAATCCCCAAGCGTCGTGGTATTTCAGTCATCTAAAACACCTATCTAATCGGAAAAAGCGTTTCTGTCGTTTAGCTAAAAGCTCGCCTTCACCTTTGTGCTGGACAACTTACAAATCTGCTGCAAACGCCTACTTAAGAGCTCTAAAAACTGCAAACAACAACTATCTAACTAGAACACTACCTGAAACACCGAAAAATCACCCTAGAAAGTTTTGGCAAATGATTAACCCAACCACCAACAACACTATATTGCTAGAAGATTCATCTGGAAATAATATCCCCGATAACATGTGCGCATCATCTATTAATGATTCATTTTCAAGCCAGTACTCTGAATCCGCCAACATCATACTCTCTTATGCGCACCACTATAATTACATGCCCATGGATCCAGTATTTATTGAGGTAGCTGGAATATTGAAACTAATAGATAAGTTACTATTCCACTTCTCTCCTGGCTATGATGGCATTAATAACAATTTTTTTTTAAAAGCACTAACGTAGTTTGTTCAATGATACTAAGTCAAATATTTCAACAATCATTGAGTACTTGTTAACTTCCAAAGGAATGAAAAATAGGGAAGGCGGTTCTAATCTATAAATCTGGCCCCAGAAACTCACCTCTTAATTACCGACCCATATCACTAACAAGTAATTGTTGCAAATTATTAGAACATGTATTCTTCTCGAACCTTGCTAACTTTCTAGAGTCAAACTCATACTTTGCTAAAGCGCAACATGGTTTTAGAAAACAGTACTCCTGCGAGACACAGCTTGCTTCGTTTACTCATAATCTGCATCAAATCCTGGATCGATCATCTTGCGCTGACACTTTTTTGTGGATTTTAGCAAACCATTTCACAAGGTTTGCAATAAATTACTGCTCTTAAAACTAAGCTTGCTAAATATCGACACTAACGTTCTTATTTGAATAGAACATTTTCTCTCTAATCGTTTCCAATTCGTAACTGCTAACGACCACCATTCACCACTCACTGAAGTACAATATTGTGTGCCTCAAGGTTCAGTGTTGGGACCTTTATTATTTCTTGTATATATTAATGATCTAACTTCTTCAATAACTGCTAACATACATCTGTTCACAGATGACTGTGTTTTTTACCACGAAATTACCAATGTTGATGATACTAAAACACTTCAAGCTGACCTAAATATTATAGCTAATTGGTGTAATATCTGGTTAATGAAACCTAATATTAAGAAATGTAAGATAATGCACGTATCAAGAACTAACTCGAATCATAACACCTACCACCTAAACAACGTTCCTTTAGATTTCGTCTTGTCTTATAAATATCTTGGCGTGCACATCACAAATAACTTAAGTTGGACAACTCATGTAGAGTACGTGATTAACAATGCTAATCGCATGCTCGGCTACTTACGACGTAACTTCTCCAAAGCACCCTCTTCCTTGAAACTAGTACTCTATAAGTCTCTCATACGCCCCAAACTCAAATATGCATATGAGATCCCAGTCATGCTAATCTCATCACCTCTCTTGAACTAGTACAAAATAACTCTGCTAGGTTAATCCTCTCTAACTACAACAGCACTGCAAGTATGACTTCAATAAAAAATAATTTATCACTTATTTCATTGGCTCACCGGCGAAAAATTGCCCGTCTTTCACTGTTTCATAAAATTTTTTATCACCCTACACTTCATAATGACCTGATACTCCAGCCTCTGTACATCTCAAACCGTGTTGATCATCACAATAAGGTAGGAATCGCATCATGTCACAATAGGTCTTTCTTTCAGTCATTTATTCCCCACACATCTCATGATTAGAACCGCCTTCCTTCGAATGCCGCAACCGTCACTGACTTCAAACTTTTTCACGAAACATTAGCTAACAATCTATAACCAAGAAAATCTGTTACCTATGCTTATTGCTTCTGTTTTTGTATATTTGTAAATAACAATTTTTTATACAATCTGCAGAAATGGTAATATTATCTATATTTATTGTATAGTTTTATTTGTATTTATTGTATTTTTATTTGTATTTATTGCACTGTTTTATTTGTATTTTTCATGTATTTACCCACTCCCCTCTTTAATTCCTTTTTATTTATTTATTTATTTATTTACTCTCAAGGCCAAGGGCATTACAGAGAGGAGTGGGGGGTAAAACACTCTACAGGTATACAACGCAGCAGGAGTGTGATTACACATATGAAATACACATAAATAAACAAACAATAACAGAAAGGAAAAATCAAAAGGCGCGAAAAAAACATTTGCCGTACACGGGAACAACCGAGCAGAATTTACACAAAACCGCGGAATTCGCGGGGAGAAAAAAAATCAGGTAATATGGCCACTAATAGCCACCTTGAAATTGGCTGGATTAATTATTGAAGCAATGCAGGTGGGGAGGGGGTTCCAGTCCGAGCTGGTTTTAGGAATAAATGAGTTGAAATAATAGTTGGTCCGGCTGCTGGGTACGCCAACCTTGAACTGATGGTCGTTTCTTGTCGAATGATAAGTGGGAGGAAAAAGCATCGAATCTTTTAGCGTTGAATTGGCGTGATAAATTTTATGAAAAAGACAAAGTCGTGATATTTTCCTTCGAAGAGACAGATCAAGTAGGTTAAGGGAAGATTTCAAGGACGAGACGCTAGCCGTACGAAAATAGTTTGATAATATGAAGCGTGCGGAACGATTCTGGATAGCTTCGATATCATGAAGTAACGAGTTGATATGCGGGTCCCAGATCGACGACGCATACTCCAGCTTTGGCCGAACTAAACTTTTGTATAAAACGAGTTTTATATCTGCTGAAGCAAGAGCGAAATTTCGTCGTAAAAAACCGAGCATGCGGTTAGCGTCGCTTGTGATATGATCGATGTGTGTTTGCCAAGAAAGGTTATCCGAGATGTACACGCCAAGATTTTTGTAACATGACACTTTGGTTAGGGGGTCGTGGTTGAGTATGTAAGTGCACGCTGTAGTATTATGTTTATGACGTGTTACTTGCATTACTTTGCACTTATTTGTGTTCAGTTTCATTAACCATGTATCGCACCAGGTAGAAATGTTATTAAGGTCAGTTTGTAGCGCACTTTGGTCGGCGGAATCCAAAATTTCTCTGTAAATTACGCAGTCGTCCGCGAAGAGTCTAATAGTTGATGATAGTGTATTCGGCAAGTCATTAATATAAATTAAGAATAACAGGGGACCTAAGACAGAACCTTGAGGCACACCAGACGTAACAGAGCAGTGCGTGGAAGTAAAGCCATTAGCAACAACGTATTGTGTGCGGTTACTTAGAAAACACTCCAACCATTTGAGAATATTTACATCTAGATTGATTGAGTTTAATTTAGAAAGCAGTAGTTTATGACAAACGGTATCGAATGCCTTCGCGAAGTCGATAAATACGCAGTCGATAACTGAGGAATGGTCAGCGGCGCAAAATAGGTCGTTAGTGAGGCTAAGTAACTGAGTTTCACAGGAGTAATTTTTTCTGAAACCATGTTGGAATTCGCTAAAAAAGGAATTGTTTTCGAGAAAGCGGACTAAATGGCTATGGATAATGTGCTCAACAATTTTACATGGTGCACTGATGAGCGATATGGGTCTGTAATTGATGGGATTGTGAGTGTTACCTGTTTTGGGCAAAGGAACCACCTTCCCGACCATCCAATCCTGTGGTATTGTAGAAGTTTCCAGAGACTGTGAAAAAATCTTAGATAGAATTATAGCGGATAACATTTCAGCATTTTTTAAGAATTTGGGGTTAATACCATCATCTCCGGGGGAGGAAGGTTTCAGATTCCTTATCAATTTGGCAACACCGACCCAGTCTATGATTAATGGATCCATGGGTAAATAATTGCAGGCAGGGAAAGGGGACAAACAGTATGGCGTACAGGTCACAAATACCGACGAAAATACCGTATTTAAGGCTTCGCAGCACATTTCACTTGGGATCATACAGTCATCTTCAGACATCAGTTCAATTTTCTTTTCACTTTTTCCGTTGATGGTTAGCCAAAATCTACGGGGATTAGTTCTAAGCATAGAGGGGAGGGTAACTTCAAAGAAAGAACGCTTAGCCACGGCAAGCGCGTGCGCATATTCATCGGCTGATTCATTGTACGCAGCCCAATGGTCAGTTGACCTCGAGCATTTGGCTTTCCGAAAAAGGCGCTGCTTTTTATTGCGTAGTCGCTTTAGGGTCGGTGTGAACCACGGGGATTGAACGGTATTCGTTATTCTACGCAGTGGTACATAGTGGTCTACTAACTCAGACACCTTGGATTTGAACCGAAGCCAGTTTTCGTCTACAGAACGCTGATCAAAATTTTGAAACAATTCTCCGGTGAATATTTCAAGCTCCCTATTTATTGCAGCATAGTCTGCACGTTTATAGTCTCTGAATGTTTTGGAGGTTTTCTGACGTCTGGGATTCCTGTTGGGAATAGTAAAGTGGATTGCTGAATGGTCACTGAGACCAGGTATCACAGAAAGGGATGTAACATGATCTGGGTGAGTTGTGAGGACTAAGTCTAGAATAGTTGAGCTGGTAGTAGTAACACGGGTCGGGTACTTGACAAGTTGTATTAGATTGAAATCTGAGCACACACTGATAAAAGATGCGCTTTCAGACGAGCTGTAGCTAGCCTTTGGTTGGGGTAAACACCAAGAAATATCGGGCAGATTGAAGTCACCCAGAACAAAGAACACTGCAGCAGGAAATCTAATATGTATCTTATTTAAAACATCATGAAATATCTCGGAAAAGCCTGGAGAAGAGTTTGGAGGCCGATAGCAGGCACAAAGAATGCAGTCTTTGTGGTGCAGGCGAATGCACACACAAATTAATTCTAGTTCAGAAGCGACATTAACTTTGAAAGACACAAATTCATTTGATATCGCAATTAAGACGCCTCCGCCCGAACGGCTACCTCGGTCGTACCGATAAAGAACGTAGTTTTTTGCACCATGCAAAACTTCCCTGCTATCAATTTTTGCTGTCAACCAAGTTTCCGTCAGTATGATTACATCTGCCAGGCACGCATGAACAAGGGATAATATTTCGTCACGCTTGTTCATTACGCTCCTTACATTACAAAGGAGAAAGGAAATTTCCCGCTCAATAGCATCAGCTTGTGTGCGCACATCTAGCTATGTTGAAGACTGACCTTCACTTTTGTTTGGGGAACGCGATCCGGCTTGGCCCAGAATATTATGATTACTTCGGCAGTTTTGAAAGCACCCATCCTTTAGTCCAATTTCAACAACACGATCGGTAATGCTGCAATACACATAGCTCTTTTTGTCGATTACAACTTTGTTGTACTTCAGAGAAAATGGCTGGCTGGTGGCCTTCGCGAAATCCAGCAACTTTTTACGTACGATGCACGTTGCCTTACAAAAGTCCTGAGCAACTGAAATGTTGGTACCGCGTAGCTTGGACTTTTGTGAAAAAATTGACTCTTTCGTTTTAAAAGACGCAAATTGGACGATGATTGGCCGGCACTTATTTTTGACAAACGCTCCTAATCTGTGCGCGCGATTAATCGCTTCATCGGACAGTTGTATTTTGAGTTTGTCAGAAAGAATTCCCCTAATTTTATCTTCTGCTTCAGCCCACGTCTCTTCCGCACAATCAGATATTCCATAGAATACCAAATTTTCTCGTCGTGCCCTGTCTTCAAAATCATCTAGCCGTGATTGTAGTGTGGCGCTTTCATTACGTACAGCTGACGTAATCATCGCGTCCAAATTCGCTTCATCATGTAGTGCGTCAAAGGAATTTACTTTTTCTTCAACAGCGGCAAGACGCATTGTTAAGTCGGATACCTTGATGTCAAGAATTCGTTGGTTTTCTTTTACCTCATTGATAGATTCCAAGAGCTGGTCGTGCCGCTCGTCTAGGTGCTTAGTAAGACGGTTAATTGCAGACAAGACTTGGCTAGTTTCAGCGGCAGGGTCCAGTTTTGGGGGACCAGGGTTAAGCTCTACGTCGCCTGCTAGTACAACAAGTTTAACAACATACACAATGTCATAAAACTCAGACACTAAAACATGTGGGCACGGGAATAGCAGCAGGCAGATATTATCGGATTTCTTCGAATAGAGCGAGGGTACAGTACCAACCTGAACAAAAAAGCAGAAAGGGTTTTTAGCGAACATCGTCGCTGCTGCCATTCCATGCCCACTGAATTGTGGCGAAGTCGGAAGGCGGCTTAAGTAGGCCATGCTGGTTGCGGTCGATGTCCCTCTGGCGGCTTGGGCAGCGTCCCCTTGCGGAGACACGTATGGAGGCAGGCCACATGGCGCAGAATGGATCGTTGTTATCTCCAGGACCGGGCGTTTTCAGCAGCATTTGGGTGCGCCGAAGTCACGGCGCAGGCATAACGGCACGTGTGGAGAAGTGCAGCCAACTGAACAAAAAAGCAGAAAGGGTTTTTAGCGAACATCGTCGCTGCTGCCATTCCAAGCCCACTGAATTGTGGCGAAGTCGGAAGGCGGCTTAAGTAGGCCATGCTGGTTGCGGTCGATGTCCCTCTGGCGGCTTGGGCAGCGTCCCCTTGCGGAGACACGTATGGAGGCAGGCCACATGGCGCAGAATGGATCGTTGTTATCTCCAGGACCGGGCGTTTTTCAGCAGCATTTTTGGTGCGCCGAAGTCACGGCGCAGGCATAACGGCACGTGTGGAGAAGTGCAGCCAACTGAACAAAAAAGCAGAAAGGGTTTTTAGCGAACATCGTCGCTGCTGCCATTCCATGCCCACTCATTTCATGTCCTGAGGGTAATATAAATAAAATAAAGAAAAATAAAATGACATGTTCTCGATTCCCTTCGTCGAGCGACCCCGCCAGCGGAAAGAGATGCGATGCAAATTGTTTTTTTTTTTGCGCGAAACAGATATATATCTATTGTTATGGTGCACCAGCGACATGAGCAAGCATAACACTTTGGGAAGAGGATGAAGGCGCCTGTGCATTAGACGCTTGCGTGAGAAGCTATTCAGCCATATTGTTCGGCTGCCGATTCACTGTGGACGCTATACTATAAAGTTATACCTCGCCTTGTCACATTGGGTGGACGTGCTGGGTAACCGCCTTGCAACAGAACTTCGCAGCGGCCGTCGTACGAAGGGTCATTCTTTAACAATGACAGAAAGTATGGAGTCTGCATCTGCTCCTGGTGTTCCTGCAGCTGGAGATGATGCGGCGACTACATCTCCTCATGTGACCCTAATCTTCGTGCTCGAGACTCCGCGCGAGCCTGGCATGTTTAGCGGTTCTGGTGATCCGGATGAAGTGGATGTTGAAGATTGGCTGGCAGAGTACGAAAGTGTGAGTACTCAATATCGATGGGGCCCGACTCTTATGCTGGCGAACCTGTTGTTCTATCTTACAGGAACTGCGATTCGTGGTTTGAGAACCATGAAGCAGAACTTGGGAGTTGGGCAATGTGCAGGGAGAAAATGTTGGACCTGTCCGGGAAGCCTATTGGAAGAAAAATGGCCGCGAACAAAATGCTCGGGCCTAGGGCGCAGACCTCGACAGAGTCGTACGACTTAAACATAGAAGATGTGTTGGCATTGTGTCGCAAAGCCAATGCCGAGATGCTGGAGGCTGACAAGGTTGGACATATTCTTAAGGGGATTGCGGACAACGCATTCAACCTGCTCATGTGCAAAAATTATTCCACAGTGGACGCCATTACAAAGGAATGCTGGCGCTTTGAGCAAGCGAAGAGCCGGCGGATTGACAGCGTGTTTGTGAGCCTTCCGAATACGGCTGCAACGTC
The DNA here is from genome assembly GCF_043290135.1 of Rhipicephalus microplus. NCBI lineage: Eukaryota > Metazoa > Arthropoda > Arachnida > Ixodida > Ixodidae > Rhipicephalus > Rhipicephalus microplus. Next base: position 1,442,474 of record NW_027464614.1, on the reverse strand, counting down.
TTGTGAAGACCGTGCAAGGACACAGCCGCCACCTCAAGTTTCATCGGATCAGGTGACCCAAATTGTATGGCACGAACTTGAAGCCATTTTCCTTGCTCCAGCTCACACTGCTGCTGCATTTTCCTTGCTCCAGCTCACACTGCTGCAAGTGACACAACCCCACTCACTGCTAAGATGGTTCAAGCCATTGTCCGCCAAGAACTCGTCAGCATAGGTATTCCTTCAGCATGCGCTTTGCCCAGCCTGCAGTGAGCTCCATGGTGTGCACCCTCGTCCTATCACAAGCAGCAGTTTACGGCTCGATCTCACTATCCTGCTGGGTGGAGAACCTCCGACAATCGACCAATTCGCTTTCATTGCCCCCGTATCGGTCATGTCGTCTGTCACTGCAATTACCACTGCTCCTCTCTATCTCAACGTCCTCTCCCTATCAGCAGTGGCCGATGACCGATGATTAGAAACAACTTGGATTCCCATCGGCTTCCGTTATCATTTACCAATGCCCGGACAGCGTGACAGAAAAGGCCTACATGCAAACTATGGGAGAGATGGTAGCGAAAGCCTCATATCTTTTTTAAAAGTGCACGTTTCTTTTAGTTGTTTTTACCTTCTAAATAATTAGAACGAAGCAAAAGTTTGAAAAATATCTGTGATATTTAACACGGAGGCCAAGGGCTTTCCTAACACATACCGTGGTTGCTGGCCAATGCTCACAGAATTTGCCTGTTCATCAATCTTACTTCCTTTTGTGTAATAAATACTATTCGACAGAAATTCGGGGCATGCGAGCACATACAAGTGGTAAAAAAAGTAAAGCGGTTAGAGCCGATGTGTCCGTTTCTTTGGTCACTTCGTCGTAAAGTCAGACGAACAGTTACCGAAGAGCCACAGACGCTCATTTGTTCCATTCATTAATTGAGTTCGCACTGGCTTCTCTACCGAACACCTCTTCTTTGTTTCTTTTCATTCAAAGGACCAAAGTGTACCAGCAAGTGCACAGTGTGGCATTTAAACTGCACATTTTTTTACCACGCGCACACCGTTTGGCCCATGCACAGCCCTACTGCACTTAAGAAAAATAGTTCACCAAAGCTCAGCAAAGCTCACCAAAGACAGGCAATTTTCAGAAGCCCACAAACAAGAACGGCTGTATAGCACTTACGTAATAGTTCAAAAGTCACCAAAGATATTGCAATTCATTTAGCTTTAGGCCAATGTAAACGCATGCACTGTTTATGCTCACTTTCACATTCCACAGCGTGTTACGTGTATGACTGCGCGCCGTCTTCACCTCGTTCGCACGTTGACTCAACGCTTCTTCTATTGAAATGCCTGCTGCGTAGGAGAAAAATAGCAGCCACACCCTTTCCCTCTTTCATTTTAGAATGTTCTTGGTCGCTAGCGTCATCTGTGGCAGACGGTGCAACAATGCAACACTTTGCATAGCCTCCGAAACAGTGGTGTACAGTTGCAGGTCTCTAACAACTCTTGACTGACGCGCCCTTATGGGCCGCGCATGAAAAACGCTTAGCTCGTACCATCTGCCGCCGTGATAACAGTGTTGGTCGCGACCACCGCCATGCGGCGCTAGTTTAATACTGAAGCAACGCCTCCTCTAGAAAGATGCCTGAGGAATGCCTGGCGCTCCCAGCGGAGTTGGCCTGCTTTCAGTTTTAAACAAGCTCCGCACAGTGGCGCTCGCAACCGACACTATTATCACGGCGATGGACGGTACCAGCTAAGCATTTTTCATCTGCAGCCAATAGGGGCGCGTCCGTCGAGAGTTGTTCGAGACCTGCTAGTGTGCACCACTGTTTCGGAGGCTGTGCAAAGTGTTGCATTGTTGCACCGTCTGCCACAGGTGACGGTAGCGACCGAGAACATTTTCAAATTGAAGAAGGGAACGGGTGTGGCAGCTGTTTTTTTTTTCTCATGCGGCAGGAACTTTCCTAAAGGAGGCGTTTACTGAAGGCAGGCCAACTCCGCTGGGAGCGCGAGCCATTTTTTAGGCATCTTTATAGAGGAGGCGTTGGTTGGATGGACGTCATGACCATCACAGCCGTGCAGCCACGAGCTGTTTTTCAAGTTGAAACAGGAGGTGAGTAGATATCAGCGGTACTTGTATTTGTCCTTGTTCTCTCAGTGGCATATGCGAATCAGTGCTCAGGTTTACGGCGGTGAAAATAGCGCATGTGTTAAGTAGCGGGCGCTGCGTAGTCTTAGCTGTAGTCCTAGCTCGTCACGGCGAGATTGCCCATGGCGTAGTTTCTGAGGCTCTTTGATTTTCCACTTCTCGGTACCCGCGGGCTGTCAGAGCCAGCCAGAGCGCGCTCGTTTTTTTCGGGCTGCTCCATAGCCCCCGCGGCGCACTTCCGGTTGGCGTACGTTTTTCTGAGGTTGGACGGTTCTGGCGACCCGCGAGGAGCCCGAGGGTCGCCAGACGCTTTCAGGAAAATTCAGTCTTGGAAGCTTTCTGGAAGGTTTTGGGCAAGTTTCGGGCTAGCAGACGCTGAAAAGGTACGATGCGCTCTTGGTGCCATCTTTGTGAGGACTCGATGGATTGCAATGTGAGCGCTTGAGGACTGCGCCTTCGTACGCTGGAGGATAATGAATGCGTGCACTCGAGGATATTATTTCAGCTTTTTGGCGAGCTTAGCTATGTATTTCCAAGCGGACAATGCAGAAAAAAAACAACATACACACGGCGCATTGTTTTGTTTGCTGCCATGAAGGTAGAGTTTTTTTTTGTTTACGCTGGCTGTCCCAGCGTTCGATTTTGCGATCTTCGGGCAGTTTCGGGTTGTCTTGGTTTCCCCACACACCTGACTATGGCACTGTTTCCTGTTCAGACCAGAACTAGCTGACTGACCCTATGGCTAGCTCTGGCTGCCAGAGAGCTGCCTGAGGCCTGAAAATCAAAGAGCCCCACAGTCTCTTGTTACAAGTAAAAACCGGACATATTCGAAACGTTCTTTCGTACAGTGTTTGAGCACAGATTCCATTCGGCTTATTTTTCAAATTAACTATACACTGTTTTCAGGGAAAATTTGAAATTAACTGCATGGACCCGGCTCTTAAGGTCAGGTGCCCAGCTGCTAGTGGTGTTTAGGTCCGTTCGATTCGCCTGCACAACGTTAACCAGTTCACGGGGTGCTGCACTTTGCCATTCGTTTCAGCGGTGCAGCATTGACAACCTGTGAACACTGCCATTCATTTCAAAAGGTGCAGAAGAGATGCAGCATTGTTTCACGATTTTCGTGCACCTCCTACACTGATGGTACCGGCTTGGTGGAGCCGCGCGTGCAGCTGAGCAGACAACGCAGCACTTAAGCACAGACGTCGTACCCGCCTCTATGAACGCGGTGTGTTTTGCCAAGATGTTTTCGCCTCATAAAATGTCCACATGTGCAGTTTGTCATCATTCAGTGTTAGCTGAATGGTGTAAATTGAGCGAACAGAAATAAGGCCTGCACCTTTTTGGCACATCGTCATTCGTACGAGTTTCGGGGGTCGCGCTGTGCCAGCACCGCTGAACTCGCGCTGCACAATTTCTGAACTGAGCGTGCACAGCCGTGAGCCGGTTCAAATTGATGCAGGTGAATCGAACGGACCTTATGTGAACACATGCTGCGCGGCCATTTCTTGTTCGCTTCTGGCGGACTGCCTGCCGCTGACCACGATTGCATCTCGCTAATATGCGCCATGCGATTTAGCATTGACGCCGGTGCTTTGTTAGTTAATTCCAAATCATAAACTTGTCCATGTGGTCATACTTAAACGGCAAAACAGATATGAAGACTGGTGCCGAATGCGAAAAAGTCATGGGTCATCTACCATCTAATTTCAGCCGTGCCTGTATTATTTTTTCTTTTACAAAATGCATTGACGCAATAAGGTTCCTCGGTATTGTTGGGTCTACTTTAGTGGAATTGTACTTTTGGAAAAAAATAATATGATAAAATTTTTGTTTCAGCGACTTCAGGATTTCATTTATCGATATTGAGACAGTTGTCATTTCAGATGATGCCACAGTTTGAAAGTTGTGGTAAGTCAATAAGTACACTATGTTGGCGAGTGATGCTATTCTGAATGTAATGCATTTATTCATAATTTTCAGAGTGTAATCTGTCGTAAATGATCTATCGTTGCAGTATCTGGCCACTACCTCCCTCATGCATACGTCAATTAACTCACGGCTTTCAGTCCCCAGCAGCTGCGAAGCAACTGACCACAGCGGCGGTCAGATCTGCAGTGCAGCAAAGGGTGCTAAGAATCTCTGGATGCGGACAGGCCGCCATAGGAACCTGAACTTGGCAACGTTTAACGCTGGAAGCTTGTCTGGTGAGGCAAGTCTAGCTGTACTATTCGAGGAGCTAGAGGGTGTTAAATGGGGTATAACAGGGCGCCGTGAGGTTAGGACTGCTGAGGCCTATACGGTGCTACAGAATGGGCATGTTCTTTGCTATCTGAGCTTGGCTGACAGAAGAGAACTTGGAGTGGGGTTCTTAATTCACAGAAACATAGCTGGCAACATAAAGGAATACTATAGCATTAACGAAAGGGTCGTAGGTTTCATAATTAATCTCAATAAGAGATACAAGATGAAGGTGGTACAGGCTTACGCCCCTACAACCAGACATGATGATGCTTCAGTTGAAAGCTTCTATGAAGACAAGAAATCGGCAATGAATAAGGTAAAAACACAGCATACTATACTGATGGGAGACTTTAATGCAAAGGTAGGGAACAAGCAGGCTAGAAACTAGGCAGTAGAAGATTATGGCATCGGTACACGAAATGCCAGAGGAGAGCTACTATAGTAGAATTCCCAGAATGCAATAGTTTACGGATTTCGAATACTTTCTACCGAAAATGAGGAAACCGTTAAGTGGACATGGACGAGCCCTAATGACAAAAAGAAAAACGAAATAGGCTTGATAATAAGTGCAGACCTAGGCATCGTGCAGGATGTGGAAGTGGCTGGCAAGGTACGATGCAGTGACCATAGCATAGCACGGTCTCCAATTTGTCTAGGCTTGAAGAAGGAATGACAGAAACTATTACGCAAGAAGCCAATCAATGAGCTAGCACTTAGAGGGAAAGTAGAGGAATTCAGAGTTGCTTCAGAACAGGTACTCGGCTCTTATTGAGTAAAACAACCTTAGCTTAGATACCGTGAATGATAATCTGACGAGCATCATTACGGAGTGTGCAGTGGAAATTGGAGGCAGGGTAGTTAGACAGGACACTGGCAAGCTTTCCAAGGAAACGAAGAACCTAATTAAGAAGCGTCAAATCATGAAAGTGTCAAGTACAACAGACAAAATAGAACTGGCAGAGCTTTCGAAGTTGATTAATAGACGTAAAGTATGCGATGTAAGAAGGTATAATATGGAGAGAATTGAACACGCTCTGAAAAATGGAGGAAGCGTCAAAGCAGTGAAGAGGAAACTTGGGATAGGCAAAAATCGAATGTATGCACTAAGGGACAAAGAAGGCAAGATAACTACCAATATGGATAGGATAGTTAAAACAGCAAAGGATTTTTACAGAGATCTGTACAGTAACAGGGACTACCACGATCCTAATAATATAAGAACTAGCAGTAACCGAGGTGACACCCCCCCAGTACTGATAGAAGAAGTCAGAAAAGCCTTGAAGAGCATGCTAAAAGGCAAAGCTGCTGGTGAGGTTCAGGTAGCATCAGATCTGCTGAAAGATGGAGGACAGATTGTGTTACAACAACTAGCCACCCAGGTTTTACGAGGAGTCTCCTGATGGGAAGAGTACCAGAATCTTGGAAGAATGCTAACATCATCTTAATACATGAGAAAGGAGATGACAAGGACTTGAAGAATTACAGGCCGATCAGCTTGCTCTCTGTAGTATACAAGCTATTTGCAAAGGTAATTGCTAACAGAGTAAAGAAAACATTAGAATTCAGTCAACCAAAGGAACAAGCAGGATTTCCAACAGGCTACTCAACAATCGGCCACATTCACATTATCAATCAGGTAATGGAGAAATGCTCAGAATATAACCAACCACTATACATAGCCTTCATAGATTACAAGAATGCGTTTAATTTAGTAGAAACTTCAGCCGTCATGCAGACACTGCGGAATCAGCGCGTCGATGAAGTATATATAAACTTCCTGGAAGAAATCGACAGGGGATCAACTGCTACCATAATGCTTCATAAACAAAGCAGCAGAATACTAATAAAGAAGAGTGTAAGGCTGGGGGATACAATCTCCCCAATGCGATTTACCGTGTGCTTACAGGAGGTTTTCAGAGGCCTAAAATGGGAGCAGTTAGGGATCAGAGTTAATGGAGAATACCTGAGTAACCTGCACTTCGCCGATGACATTGCATTGCTGAGTAACTCAGGGGACTGATTGCAACTCATGATTAAGGAATTAAACAAGGAGGGCAGAAAGATGGGCGTTGACAATAATATGCAAAAAACAAAAGTAATGTACAACAGCCTCGGAAGAGAGCAGCACTTCGAGATAGGTAATAGTGCTCTCCAAGTTGTAAAACACCATGTGTACTTAGGGCAGGTAATAACCATGGAGCTGAACCATGAGATTGAAGTAACTAGAAGAATAAGAATGGGGCGGAGCATATTTGGCAAGCACTCTCAAATTATGACAGGTAGATTGCCACTATCCCTCAAGAGGAAGGTTTATAACAGCTGTATCTTGCCAGTACTTAGCTACGGAGCAGAAACCTGGACACTTACAGAGAGGGTTCAGTTTGAATTGAGGACCACGCAGCGAGCAGAGGAAAGAAAAATAGTAGGTGTAACCTTAAGGTACAACAAGAGAGCAGAGTGGATTAGGGATAAATGGGGGTTAAGGATATCATAGTTGAAATCAAGAAGAGGAAAGGGACATTGGCCGGGCATGTAGCGTGTAGACAGAATAATCGCTGGTCAGTAAGGGTAACTAACTGGATTCCCAGAAAAGGCAAGTGGGTTAGAGGGAGAGGAAAGGTTAGGTGGGCAGATGAGATTAAGAAGTTTGCGGGTATAAATTGGTAGCAGCAAGCACAGGGCCGAGTTAACAGGCAAAACATGGGGGAGGCCTTTGTTCTGCAGTGGACGTAGTCAGGCTGATGATGATCTATCATCAGCTGAATGTATTATTAGTTTCATATATCTGTTTTATTTTCTTGCATGGAGTGAGTTCCGCTCGTTAGACTATGTATAAATTACACAAAAACACATGATTCTTTCAGTTGTCCAACCAAATCTCTATGAAATTTACACCAAAAAATACTGTTTACAAGAAATGGGCCTAAATTATTGTTGTGTTTTGGGAATTTTATTCAAGATTTTCTACAACGAAGGCCCACTTCTGCCAGCCCAAGTACTTAGTGGAATGTCCAATGAATATTTCGATGAATTGATGCGTTTTGTTTTGGCAAGATTTTTCTTTTGTTGGCACCACAACCACTGCATATAGTAAACTTTTTCGATGCTTCTAAACATGTGTTACATTTATCAACTTTCTAATTTATGTATTGCTTTTTTTACAGGTCAGCTATTTGTTGCTAAAGAATGTCAGCAGTGCTGAATATGGTGTGCACGAAGATCTCCATCATATTGTATAATGTGATTACAAACAAGTACTGCTGGGCCACTGAGAACAATTTTTCATTTAAAAGCCTGCAAAAGTGCTGCTGCTTCTACTTGGTGAGCATCAACTGAAAAAAAAAAATAGATTGGTTTTGCTTTGCCTTTCATTTTCAATATCCTTATGACTTTTTGTTATGTCAATGCTGTGATCTTTGGTTGCTGTTCTTTACAAAGTGTTTCGATCACTAGGACCAGAGTATTGCACATACTGCATCACTGATGTTCGTTTGAAAACTTGACCTACTAATACTATTTTTTGTGTTTATATATACTGCCCTCCTGAAAAAAGCTAACTTCTGCCATCTAGAGCAAGATTAAGCATTGAAACAGTTTCACTGCCACCGCCTAAATGTTGTATTATCTTATTTCCTGTTTTACAAGCTTGCCGATTTGTGGGAGCTGGCAGCCAGAGCCCATAAATAATTTCATCGTTTAAACAGTCAGATGGATGACTAAGCGGTAGGACTGCTCAAGAATAAGCATTGAAATAAAATAGAGCATTGACAACAGAAGCTACAAGACAAAAATAACCTTCGTAAATAAAGGTGCATTGACTACCTCAGTAATGTTTATAAATATAAAGGTACGTACATACAAAAAAGAAACAGGGACACTAAACAGTGCTTCTGTGCCAATGCTGCTTCCAGAATGCTATCAGTAAAATATTACCTTTTTTCTAATTGAGAGAATATATGTTCTAGAATGTGCAAGGATAAACGGATTTCTTTATTTGTCTTCATTTAAAAATGCATATGCAGTCCAACAAGTATTTTCTTCCCGTCTGTGCAGGTGCTGTCATATTCATAGTCATGCATAACCTATTAGTTTTCCAACAAGTGTTCCTACTGTGTGTTTTGTTGAAAATTGATGAAAACAGTTGCTTATGAGGTGGCTTATTAAAAAGAGGACCCCATGATGATATTTTTTTTCTCCAATTTTCCAGATGAGACATACTCTGTTCATAAAACTTGCGCAGCTGTTCTGGACGTAACAAAAGGTTGGCTCGTGTTTGCTTCAGATCAAGAAGGTAGACCTATGCAAAAAGGCATGCCGGTACGATAGATGGCTTCAAGAGAAGCTCCAGCAACACTTCAGAATCACAAGAGCTTGGGAAATAAAAAATAGCATATTGCCTTCTATTTATTGCGTGTAAAATAAACCTGAAGCTCTAAAAATAAAATGAATAGTTTTGTTACTTCTCATGGGGGAGGAAGGGGGCATGAAAAACATACAAAAAAATTGCCGGGGCATCAAATTATAGCCAAGACAAAAAAAACTAATGAGTCAGAAATCGCATTGGGCGAAATAGTTGGCTCCCATGCCAAGAACATGCTTAGCTATTGCATGGTATTTCAACGCAGTGCCAACCATGGAAAGGGGTGTTTCCAATGATTTTCCAAGCACTGCCTTCCTTTGCTTGGCCAATGGTAGGCTTCCCAAGCACATACTTTCCTTGGCCTCCAATAACTTTCCAAGCATGGAGAGCTTGGCCACTGGTGATTTACCATGCTTGGCCCAAGCAAATTTTGCTGGTAGGGCTGAACCTCACTACCGAAAGGACAGCACCCGCTTTGCATCTGCCGCGTAGCCTTCTTCGCCAAACAACTACAGAAGGTTCAACAGCCGATCTCCGTTATCACATGGTCGTAAGTTGCGTTTGCCTCTAGGACGTCGTCAGTCGTCTCGCTCACCACAGACTCACAGGCCGTCATCCCCATTCAACCCCGCTCCTGCCTATCCGGAAAACTAAACGGTGATGCGCCCTGAGGTGACACTGCAAAATCGACCTTCTCCTCAAATCCTCTCTTGACGCGAACGACAAGACCAAGTTTGTTAGACGTTGACGTTGATGGTGTGACTATCTCTGCCCTTATAGGTAGTGGAACACACATTTCTGTAGTGAGCGCGAACCTTCGCCAACGCGTACATAAAGTGTTCACGCTTGCCGCTTCCCGCACACTTCAAGTCACTGATGGGATGACCCCTGCCATTCAAGGGTGGTGCACAGTCCGTGTGTACATTGCCGGACATTCTACATTAGTTCAGATTGCCATCATTGAAATGTGTCCTCATGACATAATACTTGGCTTGGACTTCCTGTCACATCATTCTGCGCTCATTTATTGTGCCATTGGTGCTCTTCAGCTTGAGCTGCCGCAGCTTGCCGATTTTCCAGCTGACCATTCTTCACATTTATGCTCTCGTCACCACAATCGCTTCCCTCCGCAAGCTGCTACATATGTCATTTTGTTGTGCTCACGTGATGTGCCTGATGGTGACTACCTCGTCAATCCTATTGTCTACGTACTGATGGCCCGAGACATCGCCTTTGCTCACACTGTTGTCTCCGTCACTGACAACACTGTGGTTATACCCCAACTTAACATCAGTCTCTTGACTCAAGTTATTCAGCAAGACATGCCTTTGGCCACCCTATCTCTGCTTGACAGCTGCAACGTTACTGGTTTGGACACCAATGCAACATCCCCCTGTGTTGGCCACAATTACATTCTGCCTCCTGATGAGATTAACAATAAGATTGCTCCCAATCTCACCCCAGCGGAAACCGTCGGCCTCTGTCGTCTGATAACATCCTATAGAGATATTTTCGACTTTGACCACCACACTCTCGGCCAAACAACTGCCGTGTCTCACCAGATCAACACTGGTGAAGCTAGTCCTATACGGCGGCGTCCATATCGCGTATGTCACAAGGAGCGCCAAGTAATTCAGAATGAAGTGGACAAAATGATTACTAAAGACGTCATAGAACCAGTATCCAGCCCCTGGGCCTTCCCAGTCATGCTCGTTAAGAAGAAGGATGGCAGCTGGTGCTTTTGCATGGACTATTGCCGTTTGAACAAAGTCACTCATAAAGATGCTTAACTTTAGCCTCAGATTGATCACGCCCTCGATTGCCTTCATGGTGCCCAATACTTCTCGTCTATTGACCTTTGGTCGGTCTATTGGCAAACTACCGTTGACCTCATGGATCGCGAAAAAACCGCTTTCGTTACGCTCGACGGCCTCTACCAGTTCAAGGTCATGTCGTACGGGCTATGTAATGCTCCGGCAACTTTCTAATGCATGATGGACTCCCTTCTCCGAGGATATAAGTGGTCCATCTGCTTATGTTACTTAGACGATTTCAGCCTCTTTTCACCTACCTTTGACAGCCATATCACACGTCTGACAGCCATTCTGGATGTTTTTCGAAGCGACACTCTTCAGCTCAATTCTGCAAAATGCCACTTCGGACGTTGCCAAATCACCATACTCGGCCACATTTTCAGTGCCCCCGTGTTCAACCGGATTCCGACAAGGTGCGAGTAGTACAAGAATTTCCTGAACCACGTTCAACCAAGGATGTCCGAAGTTTTGTAGGGCTATGTTCCTATTTTCGTCGATTTGTCCACAACTTTGCCGACATCGCTCAACCGCTTACTGATCTCCTAAAAAGGACGTTCCCTTCACCTGGGGCATAGACCAAGCAGACGCCTTTTTGGCTCTTATTCATCTGCTGACTACCTAAATCAGTGGTTTATTGTAAATTTCAGGGTTAAACTTACTAATGTTTGAAGTTTAAAAAGCACGACCTCAACAAAATTGTTGTCTGTTTTCGAAAAAAAACGTAATTCTATTTCCATCCAATTCCATAGAAAATGTGCCTAATTTCATTTTCATTCCATTTCTCCAAGCTCTGTCACCATTTCATTCTTATTCCATTCAGGGGTCATGAAAATGTGGAATCATTCCGGATTCATTCCCATTCCGGAGTGGCTACTCTGCAATACTGGTTTCCACTATGCGGCCATTCGTTTTTTTCTCAATAAGGGATGTCATTCAGGCTTCCTTGGTGTATATTGCCGTTACCAACACGACAAGTGGCGTCTTGTTCCAAGGTGCCGGTGGCCACACCTTCCCTGCTGACATCTCGCTTCGTCCTCAATCGGCACCTCAGCCACTCAGGGGTGCTGCCCAAGCAGTCTCGGCCAAGGATGCCGACGCAGTGAGTGCGCTGAGAGAGAAGTGCTCCATATCTTCAGACGTTACCCCAGGTTTCACATGCGGTTCGCCTGAAAGCCCTGTCCAGGTTTCCCAGACCACTGCGCGAATCTGCGTCGAGGTCAATGCCTTGAAAGCTTGGATCTTGCGATCTTCTTGCGGCCTTACCAGGGCTGCACACGACCGATGCCGCTGTCACTAGTCCCGTTAATTAGGCAGCCAATCGCCAGATCAATTCCAAGAGCTGAAGTATCAGCCCCCCGAACTGCATCATGACAGCAAGGACAATTTAGATGTCGTATTTGGTGCGCCAGCAAACGCCGGCTGTGGTCCAAAAAACGAGTATTGACCAAGAGTTGATAGCAAATAAAAATATATTCTCAAATACGGCACATCAAACAACACACAAATAGGCACATTCGGCAATAATTCAGGATGACTGCCAATTGGGCGTGTTGGTAATTGTTCATAATGAGACAAGTGCAAAAAAATACACACACTCAGATAGGACACAGACAGGCGCTTACTAGCAACTGAAATTTATTTTGAAGCGTACACTAATAAATACCACACACGCATGAACGTCATTTCCCAACTTTCCCTGTCATCATCAAAAACGTGATAATACAAAATATGCACGCGCACATAACCGGAAACACGTACCAAGAACTAAGAAAAGAAAACGTAAAAAACAAAGAAACATAAATATAAAACGTAACACAGAGAAAAACACTGGGTTACGTGACGTCCAAAAAAGCAAATTCCGCATCTGTTAGTAGAACTGACGTTTGGCTGACGCAACTGTCCCCTGCTTTTCTTATTCTATATGCTTCCATTATTTCTCTCGTCGTCCGCTTGTTGTGCCTGTCAATTATTCGTGTTTCGTAAAATTTCGGTTGGCATGTGCATTCCTTGCAGTGCATTGCTAAGTGTGAGTACGGGGCCCCATTTAGTGAACTCTCATGTTCCCGAAGGCGCACATTTACGCACCGACCCGTCTGACCAACGTATTCCTTTCCACATGTGAAAGGAGTTCCGTATACAACATCTTTCTCGCACTCAACGTACCTTCTGCCATGCTTTATGCTGCATTTTTTCAATTCCCTAGTTCCTTTCTTGATAGCTAGCCTTTCCACTGCTGGACAAATCATTGATAACTTGTTTTCGGCTGAAAAAACAACCCGCACGCCATACCTTAATGCAACTTTTTTCAATCTATGTGAAATATTGTGCAGATACGGAATCAACACTGTCCGCTCTCTTTCACCCTCAACTTGTCTCCTCTCTTGGCTTGTGCCAATGATTGCATTTTTTACTTCCCGACGATTCTTCTCACAGGCCAAAAGGATACATTCATCTTGGTAAGCGGCTCCCCTCAAGCGCTTGATCTGCGCGGAAACACTTTCATTCATTGAGTGTACGCACGATTTTATGAGGGCAGCTTTGATGCAAGAAGTTGCAATCCAATTCTTTACTATCTTCGAATGTGCCGAACGATCACCAAACTTCTTGGTCGGTAACACATCGACCTCTCACGCGCTTCGGCTGCAGAACCCACTTTCACCCAGTGGCGGTAAACACACCCTCTTCTCCTACTTGTGATACAAGCCTTCACCCTCAGCTGTAAAACCTCATCTCAACTGCTTTGCCACTAAGGCATTAGCCTTCGCTCGACGGCGGAAAAACTCTCATCACCTGCTCTAATCACGCTGGTTCAAAATGTTCTTCTCTTGATCACCACTCTCTGAACTCGCTTAAATACGTTCGTCCTAGGTTTCGGACGTTTCAGGTCGTTTCGTTCGTGTGCCGCACCTTCAGAGCTGTGAAAAGGACAGGAGCTTTCTGGTAAGGTGACGCAACTAGGCATGGCCACGCCTAGAGTGACTTAGAATATGGGGAGTGTCCAAAGCGCCGGATCCCGCGCCATGGCCGCCGAGATGGCGGGTGCGTGGCGGGTTTCTTTCCGGCCGTCCCAATCGCACGAAGAGCGCGCGTTTTATGATGTAGGCGTGTCCCGCTGCTTTCTCCGCACCGCGGCGCTTTCTCTTTCCGTCGAATCCATGGAGATTCTGTTCGGACTGGCACGGTGGATGGACGTGTTTTTTGAGCGCTCCCGATCGACTGCGCAGATAAGTGGTTTTGCATGTTTTCAGCTTGCCTTTATAAGGCAGCAGTTGAAATCTTTGTAGCACTTATTGCATTGTACGGCTTTTCTGGGGGTCAGTCACCATGTATTCACTAGTTTGAGCGTGTGTGTGTGTTTGTTTCTTTGCGTTTTTTTTCTTTTGTCGCCCCATGGGGGAGTTGCACGTACATCGAACACACAATTTTTTGTAGTATAGCTTAGAATTTCTCTTTTTCGTAGGGCAGGGATCGTGTTTTATAATTATCGAGTGAGACAAGTCATAAGGACTTGTCTCAGGAGAGTAGGCACGAGGGAGCGGCAGGCATGTGTTCGTCACTGACCAAGCCGCTGCTTTTTGTTGTGCAGTCTTTCCTGGTTGGCGCATGGCTTCTACCACAGCATGACGCATCGACTGTTCCAGTCCTGCAAGTTCAGCTGGTGCCTCCGGCGCCGATTATCGACGAGCCATGCTTTCGTCACCAACCGGATCTTGAAACCGCCTTCAAGCCCTTTCTTGGCAGGCAAGCGTCATCGACATGGTCAACACTAGACACCGACTACTTAAAGGACGGGCATCGTACGCCAGCCTTTAGTGGGCACGAGGGAGCGGCAGGCATGTGTTTCTCACTGACCAAGCCGCTGCTTTTTGTTGTGCAGGTTAGTGAAATTCCGTCACTGTACTGTAAACGTTCTTGTAACGTTTGCCTGCTGCTCTTTCCGTGCCCAAGTGTCCTTTGCGAGATGTTTTGTGAATGCGTTCTTGTAACAAAACAGTTGCTGCTTTGCGGCGATGTGGAGACGAATCCGGGGCCTAATTCGGAAGTCCTAGCAGCTATCGCCAATCTTTCCGCCAAAATGGAGTCGCGTCACGCTGACGTTTTGCAGCAATTTGCTGACCTTAAAAAGAATCAAGAAAATTTGACGCGAACGGTCTCCGAGTTAGCAACTTGGATGGACGCTCTTGAGTCAATTGTCGATACCCTTGACCGCGGACCATGTGCCGCTGACATAACAAACATTGTTTCTGCCGCTGTCCAAAGCGAAAATGCGGAATTGAAGTCAAGGATGGACGAGCTTGAAGACCGGTCCAGAAGGGACAACCTTATCTTTTATGGAATAGCTGACAATGAAACGGAGACAAGGGAGCAATCTGAAGCACACGTGTGTAACCTAGCCTCTCAGCTTGAAATTCAAAGTTCTGAACTTTCTGGTAGTATCTCGAGAGCACATAGGTTGGGCGCTTTTTCAGCCACAAAAATGCGACCCATCATCGTCAGGTTTTCTTCTTCCAAAGTGAGGGACCGCATCCTTTCACGAAAAGCCAAACTTAAAAGCTCAGGCGTGTCAGTGGGGGAGGACTTTTGCAGAACCACTCGACAGTCGCGCAAGAAGCTAATTGAATTTGGCAATGCAAGCGGTCAGCGTTTTTCACTGCGTAGCAGCAAACTTGTAATGAACAAGAAAACGTACGTATACTGCGCGGCGACCGATGAGGTTTGTGACGTCACTCCTAACCAAGTGTCGCATGCATCGAGTGGTAGCACGTCAGTGCATACTCCCCGCGCCAGTCCCCATCCATAGCTATCTTCATCGCAGCCACATGTCGAGCACGTGTCTGTACTTTTCACAAATACATGGAGCATGATGAACAAGCGGGTGCAGTTATCTTCTACAATTGATTCATGTTCAGCAGATATTATTGTTTGTACAGAGACTTGGCTGTCAGCCAAAATAAAAAACAGTGAAATATTTGAATGCGAAAAATCGTACAACATTTATCGTTACGACCGTGACGTACGTTCTGGGGGAGGTGTATTGATTGGTGTCAGCAGTGCTCTGAAATCTTATGTGGTTAATGTATCTTCCGGCCTAAAACTTATCTGTGTACGAATCTGTCTGCCAAGCCAAGATTTCATTCTCTGCGCACGTTACCGGTCGCCCACCGCCTCGCCATCGTTTTCTGACGAACTACATGATGTTTTAAACAGTGTCGTTATTAGTTACCCGAATTTGCCCTTATTTCTTTTGGGAGACTTCAACCTACCAAACATAAAGTGGCAAAGCGATATTGTAACCCTTACTCAAAATTCGTCTGAGTGTGTTGACTTCATAAACGTATGTTCTGACTTCAATCTAACCCAACTCGTACATAAACCCACACGCACTACAGCTACTTGTTCCAACACCTTAGACTTGATCCTAACAAACAAGCCAGACTTGGTTACCTCCCTTAGTTACCTTCAAGGAATAAGTGATCATTCCATGTTACACTTTAATCTAAAGGCACGTGTTTCTTCTAACAAAAGTGTTAAAACCATCCGGGATTACTCTAGAGCAGACACCAAGTCAATTACAGAAGAAAAGGAGCGATTTGTCGATGAATTCATGGCGAACTTTGAATAACGATCAATAGAAGAAAACTGGTCTGTTTTTAGAAATAAACTTTTATATTTAGCTGACCGTTACGTTCCACAAAGAAATGTCCGCTCTAATCCCCGTTCGCCATGGTTCAATGCTACACTTCGACGCTTACGCAACAAAAAGAAGCGATTGTTTCGCTCTGCCATGAGAGTAGACAGACCCAGCCGTTGGTCCGAGTATCAAAACGCTAACGCCGAATACCTCCATGAAGTTGCTAATGCAAAAAATGCTTACTTTAACGTTACTCTTCCCTCTTATGTACGAAAAAATCCACGAAAATTTTGGTCTCTTGTGAACGGTAACAAAAACAAGATAGTGCAATTAACACACTGTGGTGAACCTGTTCCAAATAATGAATGTTGCAAGCTTTTAAACGATGCATTTTGTTCAGTTTTTCTGCGCAATTTTTCGTCTTCTGTTCCAACAGCCCCTAGCCATAATTTTTTTCCTATGGACTATATTGTAATAGATTGGGTAGGAGTTAGAAAACTGATCAACAACTTGAATATGTCTTCTTCTGCGGGTCCTGATACCATAAATTCCAAAATATTGAAATGTACAGAGTTGTACTCATCACTAATTCTTTCGAAGATTTTTCATCAGTCTTTGCAGTGTTCATCCCTACCTGGCGACTGGAAAAAGGGCAAGGTGGTTCCGGTTCACAAATCAGGTAACACTAATTCACCGGAGAACTACCGTCCCATTTCATTGACAAGCATTCCATGTAAAATGTTAGAGCACATATTATATTCACATTTAGTTAGTTTTCTTGAAGAAAATTCCTTTTTCAACAACTGTCAACACGGCTTCAGGAAGATGGTGTCATGCGACACCCAGCTTTTGTCCTTTACTAACGACCTGTTTGTTAACGCTGATCAAGGTTTCGATACTGACTGCATTTTTCTTGATTTTGCGAAAGCATTTGACACTGTATCTCACGACTTACTAATTCTGAAGCTTACCAAACTCAACATTGACCCTAATGTTCTCTCTTGGATTATTGACTTTCTTTATAACCGAACCCAGTACGTAACCGCTAATGACTGCTTATCCCCCTCTTGTGCTGTAACGTCTGGCGTACCTCAAGGGTCAGTACTGGGGCCGTTGCTCTTTCTTATTTACATTAACGATCTTCCCGACTGCATCACTTTTTCAACCATTAAACTCTTTGCTGATGATTGTGTATTGTATCTCAAAATTTCTACCCCAGCTGACAACTTGAAACTTCAAACCGATCTTAACAACCTATCCGAGTGGTGCAATAAATGGCCCATGCGTCTTAACGTGTCCAAATGCAAATGCATGCGAATTTTGCGTCGCGATAATACTGCTAACACGTGCACGTATAGGCTTCATGCCGCTTCTTTATCGCACGTCGATTCATATAAATACCTCGGTCTTCATATCACAAATAATCTCTCTTGGCAGATGCATGTTGAGTATGTAACTAACAACTCTAACCGCATGCTCGGATATTTACGTCGCAATTTTTCATCTGCACCTTCATCACTAAAACTAACTCTTTACAAAACGCTAGTACGTCCGAAATTAGAATACGCATGCGCCATCTGGGATCCTTCCAAACATACTCTAATCCTCGCCCTCGAATCAATTCAAAACCGCGCAGCTCGTTTTGTATTTTCTAACTACTCCCGCCATTCTAGCGTAACTGCAATGAAGATGTCCCTAAACTTGCCTGATCTGTCGTTGCGTCGTAAATGTTCTCGGCTTTCATTTTTTCACAAAATATTTCATCACAACCCCATTTTAAAAGAACAGCTTTTCACAAACCCCTCCTACATTTCATCCCGTTTGGATCATGGTTTAAAAGTTGGTGTGCCATCTAGTCGAACTAATCTTCATTATGACTCTTTCATTCCACGAACAAGCAGGGACTGGAACCACCTTCCCGCCGCCATCGCCTCCATCACAGATGTAAATGACTTCAAGGTCATCACCCATCAAGAAGTGCTTTGAATGTATTGTTGCGCGCTTTAGTTGTGAAACCCCACTCCTTTCTGTAATGACCTCGGGCCCTGAAAGTAAATAAATGAAAAATGAAAATGAAAATGAAGGACAATTGGTGTCATAAGGACATGGTTAAAAAGACTGTAAAGTGTTCAGAATGCGGAGTGAGTTTGAAAATGAACCCAAGTGCAGAAGCAAATGGAGAAGAGGCTGACGAGAAGCATAGGCAATGTGAGGTTGAGGAAAAAAAATGGAGAAAACGATGGTTGTCCAGAGTGAACTGCTGTTGAGAATCACCAAACTGGAGACTGCGTTGGCGACTGGGCAAGAAAAAACGGGGGCAATCGGAGAAAGGCTGAAGTCCGTTGAGGAAGCACTAGCCAAAGTGAACAAAGGAGTGGCCGATGGAGAGAACAGTAGGGCACCGGCAACCAGAACGGCGGAGAAGAAAGAGCTAGCAAGTTTGGAAAAACAGGCTCAGCCGGTTCAATTGTCGCAAGATCCAGTTTCAGCGAAGTAGTGGTGGGGCTGGGAGAGGACAAAGCAGCCGGCGTCACAGGTGCAAGTAACCCCCAGGTGCAGGACGCTCCAGCTGAAAAGTCACAGCACGTGACAATCGCTGGGGACTCGAATTTATATCAAAGCGCAGAATCAATCAAAGAGAGCGTAAGAGATGACAAGAGGGTTGCAGTAGGGACGTTCCCAGGACGCAAGCTGGAAGCAGTCATAAGGGAAGCGAGCACAAAGCTCAAAACTACAGCTCATAGACGAAACCTCGTGATAATTTCAGGCGGTTTAATCTATGTTTTAAATGAAGACACGGCAGGACTAGGGACCACACTGGCGAAAGGGGTCGATGGCATGCGCGCCACTTCTCCTCTGGTACAGGTAGTGTTATGCACGATACCGGTGGTACCAGTACGTGACGTCAACCTGCTAATAGCGGTTGTCAACGCAAACCAAGAGATATGGCGGATGAGTCGAGAGAAAGGCTTTGAGGTGGTGGAAATAAACAGAGAGGTGCATAGGTTGGTGGGTTTCAACGAGACAGAACTGACTTCGACGAGCGGCTAGGTCATGAGTTAGGTTGGCGACCTGCAGGAAGCGCAGAAGCTTTTTTGGGGAGCACGCGAGCCTCTTAGGGTGCAGGATAGCTAGTAATAAGAAAAACAACCAGGGAGACTGACAGGTGGTATGAACAGATACGATTCCAAAGTGGCGCCAGTATCTAAGATAGGCAGAGTCCGGGGCAGCAATAGACATAGCCACTAGCGCTGAGCCAAGTCGACATAGGGTACATTATCATGCAGAGTGGTAGGAACAGGCTGAAGTGGGAAGAAATAGAAGAACAGCTATGAGTGCAGAGACCGATGGTATACGGTTTTGTAGAAACACATCTCAGGGACATGGAAGAACCTCCTAACAATCCGGACTACGCGTGGGAATATTGTAACAGAACAGAAGGCAGCACAAAGGTGGGTGGTATTGGGGCATTTATTCATAAAAGTAGAGACAAGAAGTGCAAGGAACATTTATAGCTAAAAGAGAAAGTGCCAGGGCAAATCAAACTCCTTGGTTTGGCGTACTTGTGGACGGGAGCAAAGGCCAGAGAGGAAAACTAGGCAACGGTAGAGTGTATATCAAAAGACAATGAGGAGTTAGGAGGAGAGTGCGAGATAATGATACTAGGAAATATGAATGCGCGCATAAGAAGATATAGATGGGTATATCGACCCAACATGCAAAATGATCATGTATACATGTGGAACACATGATTTAATCATTTCCAGAAGTACCGAGAAGTGTGAAGGGCAAAAAACAAGGGAGGTAGGAAGGCTGCAGTCGACGATAGATTACACACTGATGTCACATAGGATGTATGATAAGCACAATAGACAAGGATGAATCAAGTGGCGCAATGGCTCCATTTTCACAACGAGAGTGGGAAAGGGCTGAGAAAAGGGTTCCGTGTAGTACATCAACAGGCCCAGATGGCATTCCAATTATGCTGATAAAGACATTAGGTCCGAAGTCTAAGCAGGCTTTGAGAGAGGCAGTGAACAAAATAATAATCGATGGAGAAGTTCCCGATGTATAAAAACTTAGCAGGATGAGCATGATCTATAAAGGAAAGAGGGACAAAGCTGACATAAACAACTACCGTCCTATAACAGTGACATTAGTGGTCTACAGGCTGGCGATGCAGATTATAAAAGAAAGACTGCAGGCATGGATAGAGAATGAGGGAATGCTGGGGGAACTACAGAATAGATTTCGGAAACACAGGAGGTTGGAAGACAATCTGTCCTCCCTGACACAGTGCATCTAAATAGCAGAAAAGGAACACAGGCCCCTATGGCTAGCATTTTTGGATATCAAGGAAGCATACGATTGCGTGGTTCAAGAGGACTTGTGGGGAATTCTGGATACACTAGGTGTGGAAGATGGAGTCACTAATCTTTTAAAGGATGTCTATAAAGATAACAAGGCAGCTATAAAATGAAAAAAACAGGTATCCAAGCCTACAGAAGTAAAACGGGGTCTTAGACAGGGGTGTCCTCTGTCACCCGTGCTATTCATGATGTACCTACAAGGATTAGTGGCCAAATTAGAGGGAAGTGGACTGGGCTTCAACCTCTCTTTCGTCAAACAAGGAAAACTTATTGAACAGGCACTACCAGCATTGATATACGCATATTATATAGTGCTAATGGCTGACAACAAGGAAGATTTGCAGAGATTGATGGACATGTGCGGTAATGAGGGAGATAGGTTAAATTTCAGATTCAGTAAGGAAAAATCTGCAGTGTGATGACCTTTATTGAACCAGAGAAGTCGCAAGGAAAAATGGCCGTACGACAAGTGCGGCAAAGGCTGCTCAGGTTCTCGTGAAATCAGAGCACGGGGTTTTTCGTTCTCTTTGAAAGGCGCATATGCGTTAGTGCGTAAGCTCCTCTACAATACCCCCGGGGAGGAAGAGTAGCCATCCTGGCAACTCAGGGAGTAGGCACAATGAGGGGCTCGTAGGAGGACTTGAGACGTGTACGGTCTCGCGTCCTTGACGGCGCAAGTCTGGCGATTGTGTTGAGGGCTCGATGATGTAATTCACCAGCGATGTGGCGTCAATGACACGGTATGGACCATGAGAAGACAGGCCAGGAACGTGCGGGGGCACCCAAAGCCACACGAGGGAGCCAGTACGAAACGTAGGCGCTATGTGATGAGCGTCGCCATGTCGGGTTTTTTTGTAGACCTTGAGCCTCACTTGTCATAGACCAAGCCAACTGACGGCAGTCTTTCAGCGTATCTGGCGACTTCCAAAAGCGGGGAGCACTACTATGCATCAGGGCGGTACGGGAGTATGGTTTCGAGTGGGTGGGAAGGTTCACGTCCGTACAACAGAAAGAACGGGGGAAAACGGATAGTCGCTTGCGTCGCGGTGTTGTAAGCGAAGATAACAAAAGGTAATACAGCGTCCCAGTAGCGTTAGCGTGGTCGGAGGAGGTGTACATCCTCAGCATGTCGCCAAGTGTGCGGTTGAACCGTTCAGTGAGACCATTCGTCTGTGGATATATGCGGTAGATTTCCGGTGGATGTTGTTGCATTCAGCGAGAATAGCTTGGATGACCTCCGACAGGAACACTCGACCCCTATCAGTGAGTAATTCCCGTGGAGCCCCGTAGCGGAGAATGAAGCTGCGCAGAATGAAGAGTGCAACTTCTTGGGCGGTCGCTGCCGGTAGAGCTGCAGTCTCAGCGCAGCATGTCAGATGATCGATGCCGACAATAATCCACCGGTTTCCAGAGCGACTATATGGGAGGGAACCGTAGAGATCAATACCCACGCGGTCGAATGGGCGAGCCGGGCATGGGAGTGGCTGTAACATGCCAGTAAGGTGCCGCGGAGGTGTCTTTTTCTGTTGGCAAGTGGGGCAAGACTGAACGTATTTCTGCACAAAGCGATACATTCCATTGTTGGCGCAGCCTTTCGTAGGTTTTCAGGACACCTGCATGACCACTTTGGGGGTCTGCATGGAAATTCATGCAGATGTAAGAGCGCATAGGAGTTGGAACAGCAAGGAGCCACTTCCGACCACCAGGCATGTAGTTGCGGTGGTACAGAATGCTGTCTCGCACGGAAAAGTGGGCTGCTTGTCGGCGTAGCGCTCTCGTGGAAGGGACAGCAGATGGATCGGCAAGGTAGTCGAGTAACAATGCAAGGTATGGATCTTTGCGCTGCTCCGAAAGCATGTAAGTGATGCCTAATGGTGACAAACTGGTAAAAATGGGTGACAGAGAAGCCACATCTGGGGTTAATGGCGATCGCGAAAGTGCATCGGCATCCACATGCTTGCGACCGGAACGATATACTACACGGATGTCGTGTTCTTTCAATCGAAGTGCCCAACGTCCCAGGCGTCTGGACGGGTCTTTCAATGTGGACAGCCAACATAGAGCGTGGTGGTCTGTGACAGCGTCGAAAGGACGGTCGTAAAGGTACGAACGAAACTTCGTCAAGGCCCAGATTATGGCCAAACAGTCCTTCTCTGTCACGGAGTAATTCAATTCAGCCTTCTTGAGAGCGCGACTTGCATAGACAACCACGTATTCGTCTTGGGTGCCTTTCCGTTGTGCCGAAACCGCAGCAAGACCGATGCCACTTGCATCGGAGTGAATTTCTGTGGCAGCAGCGGGGTCGTAGTGACGAAGAATAGGTGGTGACGTCAGCAGGCGGCGCAGCTGGCGAAATGCGTCGTCACATGCAGGTGACCATGCAGATATACCTTTGCTGTTGGAAGGCAGACTCGTGAGAGGTGCGATGATGGACGCGAAGTTGCGCACAAAGCGACGAAAGTAGGAGCAGATACCGACGAAACCTTTTAGGGTTTTCAGTGATGTGGGCAGCCGGAAGTCAGCGACAGCTCGAAGCTTATCGGGATACCGAAGAACACCGTCTCATGTGATGAAATGTCCCAAGATGGTTAGTTTTCGTACTGCGAAGTGGCACTTCTTGGAGTTAAGTTGTAGGCCTGCAGAAGTTAGACACGTCTGAATCTCGTGGAGGCGAACAAGATGTGTCAGGAAATCAAATGAAAAGACTACCAGATAACACAAGCAAGTTTCCCACTTATGGGCACGCAAGATGGTATCGATCATGCGCTAAAATGTGGCAGGTGCGTTGCAGAGCCCAAATGGCATGACGTTTACCTCATATAGGCCATCTGGCGTTACAAAGGCTGTTTAGGGTGATAACATTCAGCCATTGGCACCTGCCAATACCCAGAACGCAGATCCAAGGATGTAAAGTACTCGGCGCCTTGTAAACAGTCAAGAGCATCGTCTGTTCGTGGTAGCGGGTAGACATCTTTCTTCGTAATGTTGTTTAAGCGGCAATAGTCCACGCAAAATCGAACGGTGCCATTTTTTTTTCTTTACCAGAACCGCAGGTGATGACCAAGCGCTTTGAGAAGGCTGTATGACTCCACGTTTAAGCATGTCGTCTACTTGCTCCGTAATGACGAGGTGCTCTTCAGCGGAAACGCAGTAAGGACGCTGTCGCAAAGGCGAATGTGAGCCGGTGTCAATAGTATGAGTGATAGTCGTGGTGCGGCCCAAAGCAGATTCTTGAAAGTCGAAAGAAGAGCAAAACTTGTTAAGGAGATCAACAAGTTGGCGGCGATACAAGAGGGGAAGGTCTGCGTCAATAGCATGGTCGAAGGCTGACAAATTTGATGGCTCAGACGCATGAGAGATTGCGGCAATTTGACATGGCGTTTTGTCGGGAAGAATAATATCATCAATATGGTCGACAGGTTGCACATATCCCAACGTTTCACCACAAAGTTAGCCAATGGGGTAGTTCCAGTGGTTGGTAACCAGCATTACGGTTAAAAAAGACGCAATTGTAAGAACGGCAAACGGGAGAATGATGCCCTTGCGTTCAGTAAAAAACGGAGATGGTGTAAACACGTCAGCTTGCGCCACACATGAAAGGCTTATAGGGACCGAAGCTTCCAGAGGCAAGGTGCTGTCGTCGCCAACGATGAGTTTGCTGAGCCGAGGAGACCGGTCGGGTGGTAGAAATTAACATATTGGCACAAGGAACACTTCGGCACGGGAACAATCGATGATAGCTTCATAACGTGATAAGAAATCCCAACCGAGGATAAGGTCATGAAAGCAAGATGGCAGAACAAAAAACTTTACGACGTACAAAACGTCTTCGATGACGACGCGCGCTGTACACACAGCTGAGGGATGAATGTGTTGCGCGCTAGCCGTGGACGGCACCATGCCACAGAGAGATGTGGTCACTTCAGTTTCTGACAAAATTTGGCGTTCATCACAGAAATGGCGGCCCCGGTATCAATTAACGCTAATGTGGCGACTCCCTCAACATCGACATCAACAACATTTTGCGGCGAGAACGGAGGCCTTGGGAATTGCGCACAAGTTGCAGTTCTTGCCTCCAGAACTGCACCGATTAGTTTCCCTCCTCAGGAGGTGGTCGACGACGCGTAGGCGATGGCAATCGGCGACGAGGGGATGGGAAACGAGCAGTCGATGGGCGGTGGTCCGAGCCTGAGCGCCTCTGTTCATAGGCAGACGCGGTGGCCTGCTGCGGCGCGTAGGTAGGACTTCCGAAGTATGCATTTGCAGGTGTGGGGCGACGGCGGCACAAGCATGTAATGTGGCGAGCGATGTCACAAGCGAAGCAGATAGGACGATTGTCTTGAGTGCGCCACTTATTAGATCGGCGGAAAAAGCGAGGTGGGGGCCTGTAAGCTGGAGGCGAGGCCGGAGGAGGTGGAGCCGATAAGGCGACTGAATGCGGAGGGGGCCGCGCGACCACAGCTGCGTAGCTGAGAGGTGAAGGTGGTGCAGGTGGTGCGTAGCCGACAGCTGAGAGATTGGGTGCTACTGAAGTGCATGGGTAAGGGGCCTGCACTGCAGGGAGGACATCGCAAATTTCAGTGCGTATGGCCTGCTGCAGTGTCGAAGGCAGGCTTGCGGTGGGCGTGTCGCTATGCGGCAGCAGGGAGAGCTGTCGGGCGACTTCCTCCCTGATGAAGTCTTTGATCTGGTTGGGCAGACTTTCTTGACGAACGTTGGCAGTTGCGAGTGCGACGGCCGTGATCGAATCCGGCGGTGGGACACTCTGTCGGGGGATGGAACGTTGATGGCGCAATTCATCAAAGCTCTGCCAGAGGCTTACGACGATTGCCACTGTGGTCGGGCTTTTCGCTAGCAACATCTGGAATGCGCCATCCTCGATGCCCTTGAGAATCTGCCGAATTTTCTCTTCTTCAGGCATAGATGGATTCACACGCCTACAGAGGTCAAGCACGTCCTCTATGTAACTAGTAAACGTCTCGCCAGGCTGCTGGGCTTGGTGGCAGAGGCGCTGTCAGCGTGGTGCTTGCGGACCTCTGGTCGGCCGAACGCTTCAGTCACGAGTGTCTTAAAAGAGGACCAGTTGGCGATGGCGGTTTCGCGGTTGGTAAACAAAAGTTTAGCTACGTCTGCCAAATAAAAGATAACGAGGCGAGCTTAGAGTCGTTGTCCCACTAGTTGCTGGCGCTTGCGCGTTCGTACAAGGAGAGCCAGTCTTCAACGTCTTGCTCACCACTGCCGCTGAAGATTGGTCGGTCCCGTTGGCGAGTACCACCGGGGCAGGTAGACGGGACAGCCGGTGGTGCTGGCTGGGCTGGGATAGGCTCGTTGGCGACTGCGTCAGGCATGTTTCGTGGTGGTCTCTCGGGCAACTTGCGAGAGCGGAGCTCCAGGTCTGCTTGGGGATCTGAGCAGCCTCCACCAAATGTTGATTGATTGATTTATGGGGTTTAACGTCCCAAAACCACCATTTGATTATGAGAGACGCCGTAGTGGAGGACTCCGGAAATTTTGACCACCTGGGGTTCTTTAACGTGCAGCCAAATCTGAGTACACGGGCCTACAACCTTTCCGCCTCCATCGGAAATGCAGCCGCCGCAGCCGCTCCACCAAATGTGATGACGTTTATTGAACCAGAGAAGTCACAACGATGTCGCAACAAAAAAATGGCCGTACGACAAATCTGGCGAAGGCAGCCCAAGTTCTCGTGCGGGGTTTTTCGTTCTCTTTGAAAGGCGCATACGTGTTAGTGCGTATGCTCCACTACAGCAGTCATCATTTTTAATGATAATGAAGGTAAAAAGCTTAGAATACAGGAGGTCACGCAGAGATAACAGATAAATACAAATGTCTGTGCGTATGATAAGCAATAGGGCAGGGTCCCTAAGGGAACACGAAATATGCGTGACGACTAAATGTAACAGGAATGCAGCGGTGATAAAAAACAGGGCACTGTGGAATTACAACAGGTGTGAGGTTGTGAGAGAAATATAAAAAGGGGTCATGGTTCCTGGTCTGACGTTCGGCAATGCGGTCTTGTGCATGAGATCAGAACTTCAAGCAAGGTTAGAAATTAAGCAACGTGGAATAGGTAGGCTTGCCTTAGGAGCTCAGATAATGCACCAAATCACAGAAAGAGAGAGAGAGAGAAACAATATTTGTTCACGCATCCGGCGTGCGGGAAGTCACCGGCCACGCAGGGCGTGGGTATTCCCTATTTGAAGACTATGGCTTATAGTCCTATCGTCCCAGGCCCTAGATCTTGAGGACGTTGTGCTCCGGCTAGGCATTGGATACTCGGGCTCTTCCGCTCCTGTTGTCAGGGGCGTCGGTTCCCTTCCTCGTCTGCTTTTCCAGGGCCTCCTCAAGCCGCTGGATGGCCCTTCGTTGTGTGGTTGAGTCTTGGGAGCGTATCCATGCTCCCATCTCTTCGGGATACCGGGCGTCTTGGCACTGACCATTCGCATTGTTGTCTAAGAGTACACGGTGATATGGGATGGACATCATTTGAGGGCAGGGAAGCTAGAGGCAAGATAAAATTTGAGAAGTGATTGAGAGAAATGAGGGAGGAGCATTGGGCTAGAAAGGTATTCAGCTACTAGTACATGAAAAATGTCGATGCAAAATATAAGAAGCGAACCAGAAAATTGACGGGTAAATACTTAAAAAACAGCAGGTGGCCAAACCAAAAAAAAATTATCGGTTAAGAAGGAAGTGAAGGAAATGGAATCTAAAATGTTGAGAATCGGCATGATTAAGAAGCCCGCACTAGAGATCTATCGAACTTTTTTAAAGCAGGAAATTGCCAAGAAAAGGATCCATGTTAACACTCGGGGTACTTCTCTACTGTTTGAGGTATCCGGCCAAATATTAAGGGGGTACTCCGTTCGTCCGTCCGTCCGTCCGTCCGTCCGTCCATCCATCCATCCATCCATCCATCCATCCATCCATCCATCCATCGACCCATCCATCCATCCATCCATCCATCCATCCATCCATCCATCCATCCATCCATCCATTCATCCATCCATCCATCCATCCATCCAACAATTCATCCATCCAAAAGGCTGCCTCCGGCGAAGCATCTAAGTGGCGAGAAAAAATGGTTTAGCGCTTTTGTATAACTTTGTGTTCATTTAGAAATGTTGAGTTAAGGAGTACGAGACGCAAAGTCAACGCTGGGACGTTTTATTTTCAAATAGGGTTTTTATTTTGCTGTAGATTGACGCCACCCATCTTAGAGCAGTTGAAATTGCGATGCCTCTGCAAGAGATCCGCATGTGCTCGAAACTATGCTTCAAAGTTCGCGGGCTGTATAGTAGGGGGGCAGGGCACTGGCGAAAAAGAATGAAAAATGCCAGCACGATCTGCAAGTGAGGTCAGATGAGTGCCACGTTCTATGTTTACGGATTACTTTTTACATTCGCTTGAATGGATTTTTCTTGCTATCATTGAACTAGCACTGGTTTTATTTCTCACGCTATTTCGAACATTCTCGTATACCTCCACAATGTAATCACAGCTGCGCCACGACGTGATTTTATTGCTTCTTAGAAATGGTCTTCGCTTCTTAAGCTGGTACGCCTGCCGTCCAGCCATGGTCGCCACAACTGGACGCTCCTATAGACGAGAGCGTGCCTATCTGGCACCCAGGCACCTTTGGCGGAATACCCTCGCTCCCAGATACGCCATAATTTGTTTGCAACTGCCAAGGCGCTTCTCGCTAGCATGAAATGTAGTGGCTCTGGGAGTTTGAATAGCGAAAAGCACCTGTTCACGCTGCGCCCGCATATAAAATATCATCTGGGTACCACTGGGCTGTCATCTGATGTGACAACAACCAGCGCAAGAGGAAGAGATTGCTGAGCTCTGCCTGGACCGCGCATCCCAGGAATCGTGCCGGTGCGGTGTTTCACGATTGCACAGATTTCCGTCGCTATCAGGAGGAAAAACTACGAGCCCAGTGAAGTGTACAAGTAAATATACTTATTGCGCTTATTCAAGCGCGATTCCAGCTGTTATTTGCGTGCCGTATGCCTGTGGTATGCGGCACGAAACTATTGCAGTACTCTTGCGCAGGCCGCATCTCAATAAAAGTATATACATATTACGACTCACGTGTAGATGCACGCGCGTCGCATGTTTAGTACAACTGCAATGGCCCACTATCGCGATGAAAAGAGATGTGA
Source organism: Rhipicephalus microplus (assembly GCF_043290135.1). Lineage (NCBI taxonomy): Eukaryota > Metazoa > Arthropoda > Arachnida > Ixodida > Ixodidae > Rhipicephalus > Rhipicephalus microplus. The sequence continues at coordinate 1,413,731 of NW_027464614.1, read as the reverse complement.
ACGGCATGGGAAACATGGCTTTTGACTTGGCCGAACTGCGTCCTGCATTGACTGCCACTACGCAAATCTGCATGTGCTTTCGGCCGGCGTCACCGTAGCATTTTAGAACCTTGTTCTGGCTGGCAGTTTTGCACCGCGTGTGTGTTCCGAGTACCCGGCAGGACTGGCAATTGATATATATGCGGCGCATGAGAGTAACTTGGAGGCACATACTAGCGCCCAATTGACGCAGGCTTACAGCACAAATTCTGCCTTGTCACAGCCAAGGCACGCCGAAATTAACGCTATTCACGTTTCTTTCAGTCGGATAATACGTGCCTGACGAAGTTGCTTCCGCAGTCTGCAATGTACGTGCTGCAGACATTCCGGACTGTCGAAAAAGGTGTCCTAGACATTTCACACAGAATCAGCATAAATTTCTCGCACAGGAACAGCGCGAAACATGATTACAGCCACACTGGGGTTGTGAACTTTCGCGTTTCATTTGCAGAGCCTCTGCTAGCGTGGCACTTGTGGGTGTTGCTTCGCCCCGATTGCAACAGAGAGCACCACGTGCTTTTCAATATGGCAGCAAGCACTGAGCTCACTGTGTTCTGTTATATAGATGAGGCACGTTCAGTGGGCCTTCTCAACGAGGAGCAAAATGCTGTTTGGCACGCGAGTTATAAATAAACAAAATCACGGCATATGCACGGAGTGAATGATTAGCAGGGCGAAGCGTCCGTCCATGCATTCATTCGTCCATGCGTCCGTCATTTACTATTCAAGGAGGTTCTATACTATGTCTATACTAGTGGAGGTGCGCCCCGATAAGTGACACCTGTCGCCGCCTTATTGCAAAAGGAAAGACTCGGAAGCAGACGACAAAGCGCGATTTGTAGCTCTGCCCTCGCAGTCGCCTTTGGAGTTGGAGACTCTGACATGCTTTTGTAAAGCATTTAAAGATTTTACAAGGCCATGTTGACTTCATGCGCTGTTTATGGCTGCACAAATCGCTTCAAGAAGACGCCTGGAATCACTTTTAACGTGTAAGTATTCTCGCTTTGTTCGCTTGCGGTGGGCGTGTCGCTATGCGGCAGCAGGGAGAGCTGTCGGGCGACTTTCTCCCTGATGAAGTCTTTGATCTGGTTGGGCAGACTTTCTTGACGAACGTTGGCAGTTGCGAGTGCGACGGCCGTGATCGAATCCGGCGGTGGGACACTCTGTCGGGGGATGGAACGCTGATGGCGCAATTCATCAAAGCTCTGCCAGAGGCTTACGACGATTGCCACTGTGGTCGGGCTTTTCGCTAGCAACATCTGGAATGCGCCATCCTCGATGCCCTTGAGAATCTGCCGAATTTTCTCTTCTTCAGGCATAGATGAATTCACACGCCTACAGAGGTCAAGCACGTCCTCTATGTCACTAGTAAACGTCTCGCCAGGCTGCTGGGCTTGGTGGCACAGGCGCTGTCAGCGTGGTGCTTGCAGACCTCTGGTCGGCCGAACGCTTCAGTCACGAGTGTCTTAAAAGAGGAACAGTTGGCGATGACGGTTTCGCGGTTGGTAAACAAAAGCTTAGCTACGTCTGCCAAATAAAAGATAACGAGGCGAGCTTAGAGTCGTTGTCCCACTAGTTGCTGGCGCTTGCGCGTTCGTACAAGGAGAGCCAGTCTTCAACGTCTTGCTCACCAATGCCGCTGAAGATTGGTGGGTCCTGTTGGCGAGTAGCAGCGGGGCAGGTAGACGGGACAGCCCGTGGTGCTGGCTGGGCTGGGATGGGCTCGTTGGCGACTGCGTCAGGCATGTTTCGTGGTGGTCTCTCGGGCAACTTGCGAGAGCGGAGCTCCAGGTCTGCTTGGGGATCTGAGCAGCCTCCAACAAATGTGATGACGTTTATTGAACCAGAGAAGTCACAACGATGTCGCAACAAAAAATGGCCGTACGACAAATCTGGCAAAGGCGGCCCAAGTTCTCGTGCGGGGATTTTCATTCTCTTTGAAAGGCGCATACGTGTTAGTGCGTATGCTCCACTACAGCAGTCATAATTTTTAATGATAATGAAGGTAAAAAGCTTAGAATACAGGAGGTCACGCAGAGATAACAGATAAATACAAATGTCTGTGCATATGATAAGCAATAGGGCCGGGTACCTAAGGGAACACGAAATATACGTGACGACTAAATGTAACAGGAATGCAGCGGTGATAAAAAACAGGGCACTGTGGAATTACAACAGGTGTGAGGTTGTGAGAGAAATATGAAAAGGGGTCATGGTTCCTGGTCTGACGTTCGGCAATGCGGTCTTGTGCATGAGATCAGAACTTCAAGCAAGATTAGAAATTAAGCAACGTGGAATAGGTAGGCTTGCCTTAGGAGCTCACGGGAATGCACCAAATCAGAGAAAGAGAGAGAGAGAGAAACAACATTTGTTCACGCATCCGGCGTGCGGGAAGTCACCGGCCACGCAGGGCGCGGGTATTCCCAATCTGAAGACTATGGCTTATAGTCCTATCGTCCCAGGCCCTAGATCTTGAGAACGTTGTGCTCCGGCTAGGCATTGGATACTCGGGCTCCTCCGCTCCCGTTGTCCGGGGCGTCGGTTCCCTTTCTCGTCTGCTTTTCCAGGGCCTCCACAAGCCGCTGGATGGCCCTTCGTTGTGTGGTTGAGTCTTGGGAGCGTATCCATGCTCCCATCTCTTCGGGATACGGGGCGTCCTGGCACTGACCATTCGCATTGTTGTCAGAGAGTACAAGGTGATATGGGATGGACATCATTTGAGGGCAGGGAAGCTAGAGGCAAGATAAAATTTGAGAAGCGATTGAGAGAAATGAGGGAGGAGCATTGGGCTAGAAAGGTATTCAGCTACTTGTACATGAAAAGTGTCGATGCGAAATATAGGAAGCGAACCAGAAAATTGACAGGTAAATACTTAGAAAACAGCAGGTGGCCAAACCAAAAAAAAACTATCGGTTAAGAAGAAAGTGAAGGAAATGGAAACTAAAATGTTGAGAATCGGCATGATTAAGAAGCCCGCACTAGAGATCTATCGAACTTTTTTAAAGCAGGAAATTGCCAAGAAAAGGATCTATGTTAACACTCGGGGTACTTCTCTACTGTTTGAGGTATCCGGCCAAATATTAAGGGGGTACTCCGTCCGTCCGTCCATCCATCCATCCATCCATCCATCCATCCATCCATCCATCCATCGATCCACCCATCCATCCATCCATCCATCCATCCATCCATCCAACCATTCATACATCCAAAAGGCTGCCTCCGGCGAAGCATCTAAGTGGCGAGAAAAAATGATTTAGCGCTTTTGTATAACTTTGTGTTCATTTAGAAATGTTGAGTTAAGGAGTACGAGAGGCAAAGTCAACGCTGGGACGTTTTATTTTCAAATAGGGTTTTTATTTTGCTGTAGATTGGCGCCACCCATCTTAGAGCAGTTGAAATTGCGATGCGTCTGCAAGAGATCCGCATGTGCTCGAAACTATGCTTCAAAGTTCGCGCGCTGTATAGTAGGGGGGCAGGGCACTGGCGAAAAAGAATGAAAAATGCCAGCACGATCTGCAAGTGAGGTCAGATGAGTGCCACGTTCTATGTTTACGGATTACTTTTTACATTCGCTTGAATGGATTTTTCTTGCTATCATTGAACTAGCAATGGTTTTATTTCTCACGCTATTTCGAACATTTTCGTATACCTCCACAATGTAATCACAGCTGCGCCACGACGTCATTTTATTGCTTCTTAGAAATGGTCTTCGCTTCTTAAGCTGGTACGCCTGCCGTCCAGCCATGGGCGCCACAACTGGACGCTCCTATAGACGAGAGCGTGCCTATCTGGCACCCAGGCACCTTCGGCGGTATACCCTCGCTCCCAGATACGCCATAATTTGTTTGCAACTGCCAAGGCGCTTCTCGCTAGCATGAAATGTAGTGGCTCTGGGAGTTTGAATAGCGAAAAGCACCTGTTCACGCTGCGCCCGCATATAAAATATCATCTGGGTACCACTGGGCTGTCATCTGATGTGACAACAACCAGCGCAAGAGGAAGAGATTGCTGAGCTCTGCCTGGACAGCGCATCCCGGGAATCGTGCCGGTGCGGTGTTTCACGATTGCACAGATTTCCGTCGCTATCAGGAGGAAAAACTATGAGCCCAGTGAAGTGTACAAGTAAATATACTTATTGCGCTTATTCAAGCGCGATTCCAGCTGTTATTTGCGTGCCGTATGCCTGTGGTATGCGGCACGAAACTATTGCAGTACTCTTGCGCAGGCCGCATCTAAATAAAAGTATATACGTATTACGACTCACGTGTAAATGCACGCGCGTCGCATGTTTAGTACAACTGCAATGGCCCACTATCGCGATGAAAAAAAATGTGAACGGCATGGGAAACATGGCTTTTGACTTGGTCGAACTGCGTCCTGCATTGACTGCCACTAGGCAAATCTGCATGTGCTTTCGGCCGGCGTCACCGTAGCATTTTAGAGCCTTGTTCAGGCTGGCATTTTTGCACCGCGTGTGTGTTCCGAGTACCCGGCAGGACTGGCAATTGATATATATGCGGCGCATGAGAGTAACTTGGAGGCACATACTAGCGCCCAATTGACGCAGGCTTGCACCACAAAATCTGCCTTGTCACAGCCAAGGCACGCCGAAATTAACGCTATTCACGTTTCTTTCAGTCGGATAATACGTACCTGACGAAGTTGCTTCCGTAGTCTGCAATGTACGTGCTGCAGACATTCCGGACTGTCGAAAAAGATGTCCTAGACATTTCACACAGAATCAGCATAAATTTCTCGCACAGGAACAGCGCGAAACATGATTACAGCCACACTGGGGTTGTGAACTTTCGCGTTTCATTTGCAGAGCCTCTGCTAGCGTGGCACTTGTGGGTGTTGCTTCGCCCCGATTGCAACAGAGAGCACCACGTGCTTTTCAATATGGCAGCAAGCACTGAGCTCACTGTGTTCTGTTATATAGATGAGGCACGTTCAGTGGGCCTTCTCAACGAGGAGCAAAATGCTGTTTGGCACGCGAGTTATAAATAAACAAAATCACGGCATATGCACGGAGTGAATGATTAGCAGGGCGAAGCGTCCGTCCATGCATTCATTCGTCCATGCGTCCGTCATTTACTATTCAAGGAGGTTCTATACTATGTCTATACTAGTGGAGGTGCGCCCCGGTAAGTGACACCTGTCGCCGCCATATTGGAAAAGGAAAGACTCGGAAGCACACGACAAAGCGCGCTTTGTAGCTCCGCCCTCGCAGTCGCCTTTGGAGTTGGAGACTCTGACATGCTTTTGTAAAGCATTTAAAGATTTTACAAGGCCATGTTGACTTCGTGCGCTGTTTATGGCTTGTAAGAGATGGGAGGAAGATGTTGCCGGTGATGGCATCCGTATGGAGGAACTGAACGCTGACAGAGGATACGAGAAACATAACAGAGGTTTATGACATTATTTACACATATTTACAGAAAAGGTTGGGATAGTGGTTTAACAAACCACGAGCGTGGTGGTTCAACACTACATAGTTCAGAGCCAGGTTCAGAGAGCCCCGTCCAGCACTCTGCTGCTTCGTTTTATGCCCTGTCAGGCTCCTCCTCTCCGAGTCGAACACCAATCACGCACACACAGGTTAGGGGGGCGAGCATGCACGGTCCACATGAACACTGCACTGTCGTGGCGCCAGCAGGGCTGGTCCTCGTCGTGGGTGTGCCGTTAGACGAGCGTTCCCACGATCCTGGCCGCATACCTCAAAGGGTGCACTGCACAGCTCGCCCAATTAGCGGGGCGATCTGCGTGCGCTGTCCGTCGCGGTCTCTTTCAGGAAGACGCCGTCTTTGTTGGCCTCTCTCGAACGGCTAACGGCGTCTTGGCGACACGACGTCTTGGTCCTCCGGCTAGCCCGTACAATGCCTGACGATCATAGGCAGTCGGCCAGTCGGCTTGGTATTGGGGATCAAAAGGGAGCACCGCTCCTCTGTCAGCTCCGGCGCCGGCCACGCTAGCTTTGCCGTCGCCCGATGAGTCGCCGAGTCCATTAGTCACCGCTTCTGCTTGAAGCGACGACAAAAGGTCCGCTTTTGAAGGACGGGAACTCGCCTCTGCCCGCCGCCTGGTCTGGATAATCGCTCAAATACTTGACAGCGTCGGTAAGACTGGGCGCCGAAGGGATTGAGAGATGAATCCCCAGGCCAAACCTAACAGGCTGCACAAATCGCTTCAAGAAGACGCCTGGAATCACTTTTCACGTGTAAGTATTCTCGCTTTGTTCGCTGACGATCGCCCGTATTTTGTTAAATTAGAAACAATATAAAAGGTGTGCATGCGTGTAATACATGCGTATAGATTAATGAAAGGTAACTTGAAGCTTTAAATACTCGCTCACACGATGTTCTCGCTGAGTTTGAAGTTTATGGACGAAGGACTTGCAGTCTGTGGCTGCACGTATCAAACATTGGAACGAGTAGGGCGTCTGAATGTCCTTTGAATTCCAAGTTTTCTGGTGTTGTCTTACAACGCAAGACTGACTGCGTGCATGCATATTTTAGTGGCGAGTGTATATCGAATTTGGTGCATGTCTATCGAGGAATTCACAAATGTAGAGAACAATTTCATGCCGTGATTATCCGTGTTACAGGTTTCCAAAAGTCAGTGCGCTGCATTCTGCCTGGGAACGTGCTGTTCAAAGAAGTAGAGTGCTACGGACGTTGACCTCCTTGCTGTGTTGGGGGCTGGCTGGTCCCGATGAAACAGAAGAAGACGGCCGACAGAGATGTACGCGGCCGGCGGGGACGCCTACCAGCCCGAACACGCGGTTTGGCGCGAAACGCCTAAGGAAAGAACGACAACCGCACTCCATGGTTACCCAATACACACTGTTTTATTTTACAGTCGCCTTGAAACCCTGGATGCCAGAGCGGCGCCCCCTGGCATCCTCACATGTCATTCCGAAACCGAAACCCAGAACACAACAACCATCCCCTCCTCGAAAAAAGTTCACCTATACACTGTATATTTATACATGCTCGAAACATAAGTATATACAAAGTATGTACGTTAGAACACATGAAAACTCGGAGCACGGCACACCGAACTCACACACTACGAGTCCTGAAAATGCACTGACAAACAAAAAAACGTACACAACTGTTCGGAACAAGAGTTCTACATCACATAGTCTTCGAACCGACGCGGCTTCTGCCGCTTCCGCTTAGGGCGGGCCCTTTTGGGTATAGAATCAGGTGTCTCTGCACCATGGTCACTTGTGCTCTGATGTGACACATCAAAAGCAGTGTAAGATTGTGAAGGCTCTGAACGAGCGTTAAAATTCGCGGTCTCATCAGAGCTCGCAGCATGAGCTTCGGAAGAATTTGGCGGACCGAAGTCCGGTTCAACGGTCTCAGCCGTATTTGAAGGTTCGAAGTGAACCGTATGACTTGGTGTACTTGAACCAGCGACACCCACTGGTAACTCCTCCCCCCTTGAAGAAATCCCTGTACATGGAGGCCACATGTAATAATCTGATGTACAGTTGAAAGGCGCGAACGGAACGTGATGGGGAAGACTTTTAGGTGTTGAAGGCGAATCCGAATGAAAAATAACAAGGCGCGAAGCATTCCAGATGTTACCATCACTTAAGCGAAAAGAAGTGGGGCTAACCTGGCCCAAGACTTCGTAAGGACCTCGATACTTGGGGCGCTTGCCTGGCACACGAACCTTCACTAGATCGCCAGTGCGAACTTTGGACTGCTTTGCACCTCGACGGGTGTCGACATACTTTTTCATTGCTTGTTGCTGAGAAAAAACCCTGGTACGGATTTGATCAGGAGAAGACACTGCTATGTTACGAGGCAAAGAGACTATGTCGAGAGCAACTCGCGGTTGCCTACCGTGGTGAAGTTGAACAGGAGACACTCCAGTGGTGTCTTGTGGTGTGAACATGTACAAAGCTAAACATTCAGTCAAGACTTGCTTGAGGGAGTCAAGACTTGCTTGAGGGGACGGTGCTCTAATTGGGCGATCAGGATATGTTCCTGCAGAACGCGATTAAAGCGCTCGATTTGCCCATTTGATTGGGAATAGAAAACTGATGACCTCAAGTGCTGAATTCCTCGTTGTGAAAGAAAAGCCTGGAAATGTTGGGACTGAAACTGGGCACCATTGTCCGTAACTATGGCATCAGGAAAACCTCCCCGGCTGAAGATTAGAGACAGAAACTCAATGATGACCTCAGAAGTAACCGTACCTGTGAAACAAATTTCTGGCCATTTGGAATGGTAGTCGATGAGAGAAACGATAAACCGGGCATTTTGCGGAACATTATGCAAAGGACCGATGATGTCCATGCCGAGTTTCTGCCAAGGCCGATCAGGCCACTGGACTGGCTGCAACGAAGAAAATGCAGGTTTGGAAGACTTGTCAGCTGCCTGACATATATGGCAGTTGTAAACTGCATGCTCGACCTGCTTGTCTAAGGCTGGCCATCAGTACCTGTCTCGGAGATTCTGTTTGGTGCGGACAACGCCTGGATGGGCCTCATGGGCAAGCTGTATTAGCTTGTTGCAGAAAGAAGCAGGGGGAATCACGCGTTCATCGCGAAAAAGCAAGTCCTCGACACAAGACAGTTCCTGTGAAGTAAGGCGAGAATTCAGAAGCAAGAGCACATTTAGAAGGCCATCCTTCACGTAAATATTTGAGAACTTGAGACAAAGTGGAATCTGCAGCTGTAGCTGCCTGAAGCTCAGCTTTAGTATTGCAGGAAGTAACTAATGAAACAACTTCCTTATCCCGCTCTTCAGTAACTGGTATCTGAAGAGGAAGGCGCGACAGTGCATCAGCAACCACGTTATTAGAACCTTTGCAATATTGAACACCGAAATTATAATACATGAGTTTGGCACACCAACGGGAAATGCGAATGGGGCGGCGTTCTTCAGATCCTGCAGAAAGAAGAGCCACTAGTGCTTGGTGATCTGTAGGTAATGTGAAGTGCCGGCCCCACAAGTAAACATGACATCTCTCACAGGCAAAAAGACAGGCGAGAGCTTCCCGCTCTCCTACTGAATATCTGCGTTCAGCAGGGGTCAATGTACGAGATGTAAAAGCGATAGTGATCAGCTGATCACCTCTGAGTTGTTGAAACACTGCTCCCAGCGCAGCATCAGACACATCCGTCGTGATGACGATAAGAAGCTTCTCAATGAGAATACTAACAGCTGGCTTTGAGGCCAGTATTGACTTAACACGAATGAAGCTCTGCTCAGCTTCAGCTAACCAGTTAAAAGGCTGTGCTTGACGAAGTAGAGTACGCAGTGGTTCAACAACATCAGCATAGTGAGGAACAAACTTGGCATAATAACCAACAAGACCTAAAAAAGATTGAAAAGTTTTGGCATCAGTAGGCCGTGGGGCATTGACAATAGCCTGAACTTTAGATCCAACAGGTGTCAAGCCGCGGCAACTGACATTATGTCCTAGAAATTGTAACTCATTCACAGAAGAAATGCACTTGTTATTAAGTTTCATACCACATTCACTGATGCGGTTGAGAACAGTATGCAAGTTAGCATCGTGCTCTTCGCGAGTACGTCCCCACACCAAAATGTCATCCAAGTAACAAAGGGCGTCATTGCAACCCTTAAGAATAATCGACATCATTTTCTGAAACACTGCAGGGGCAGATGCAAGCCCGAAACACACGCTGCGAAACCGAAACAAGCCTTCGTGCGATACAAATGTGGTTAAGTCTCTACTGCACTCAGAAAGTTCAACTTGGTGATAAGCGGACATGAGGTCCAGCTTGTAGTAACATACCGCTCCGGAGAGCTGATGAAGCAGTTCTTCATTGTGAGGAAGTGGAAACCCGTCTACGACGATCGCCTTGTTCGGTTCTCGTAAGTCGACGCATAGTCGAAGGGATCCATCTTTTTTCTTGATGACGACCAGTGGAGAAACCCAGGCTCAATGATTCCACTGCCTTGAAGGCGAGACAGTTCCGCAGAGACTTGCTCACGGAGAAGAAGAGGAATGTGGCGCAGCTTGAGGCGCACAGGGCACACACCTGGTCGACGCATCACTTTATGCACATAACCGCACACATTCCTGGGTGAACAGGTGGTGGAATTCAGAAGGCGCGTTGGCCGGAAGATCATCTTGGACGTCGACTTGAGCACACGTCATAGACGCACCGACGATGTTGATGGACAAGGCCCTGATGGCATCACGTCCCAAAAGCAAGCTGCCATTGGCAGTTACATAAAAAGTAATGGAAGCAGTGCGACTGCGATAGGAGACCTGAGCTGTAAAATGACCTAATATATCAATCGTTTCCTTGGAGTATGTTTGTAGAACGACGTGTGAAGGCAAAAGCCGAATGTTGGAAAAATGACTATGAAAGTCAGCGGCACTGATTAAGGAGACTGAGGCACCAGTGTCCGCGAGCAATGACAAGGGCACATGGCCCAATGAAGCTACGATGCTAGGCTCGGACGTAGTGTGGAGGCCATCCACATTTAAAACAGTGACCGTATTGGTTTTTGCAGTGCTCGAAGGAGTGGACGAAGAAACTGGTTCCGGAAGATTTGCTGGACGGGAATTGCATACGGACTGAAAATGTCCGATTTTTCCGCACGCAAGACAAGTGCGGTTTCTTGCGGGACACTGCACAAAATTGGCTAAATGCCGAGCCGATCCACAACGAAAGCAATGCGCGGTTGCGCTTGGAGAAGAAAATTGCGAACGCGAGTTAGGAGCTCGGTGCTGTTCCTGAAAACCAGAATATGGCGGAATGGGGTCGCCATATTAAAGGATTTTAGTCTGTCCGGCACTCCGGTACGTTTTTGCGTATACCGGGTTGCCGGAGGGCGTAAAGCCGGATAGCGTTGAAACGAGCCTTTTGCACTTTTAGCCCGTGCCGCCCAAAATACGCCCCAAAAACGCCCGCGACGCCTTCGCGGCTGTGGCCGCCGCATGTGCGTATGCACAAAGTAGAAAGTCTTCGCAATACTGACCAAGTTTGAAAATAAAAAAAAACATTGGACAATGCCAATAAACTTTTTCGTTACAAAACGGGACTTTATGTTTGTTTTCTTTAATTGCGCTATGATTTAAACCTAACTATGAAGAAAACATCAGCATCCCGGTGATAGGCATCAGAATCGGCATCATGAGTTGCTGACACAAGTACAGTGCCTAGAATATTTGAAGTGTTATTACCGCCAAGCGGCGCGTATGGGAACCCTTGAGGCAGCTTGGCGATGTATCCGCTAGGTGGCGCGCTCTCCCGCTTACACGTCAGGCCGCCACGAGAAGCACATGTGTGCATGCTGGACTGCGTGCGTTGTGCGTGCCTTTCGTGTTGTTTTCTTCATTTAAATGATGCCTTGAGAAGCAGTGATGAGCCGACGACAGAGTGACTGTTTTGTACCCGGTTGCAAGAGCGGGTACAAGTCGTGCAAAGAAAAAGTCTCGTTGTTCGGCGTGCCCAAAGAAGCGGACGTATTTCAACAGTGGCAGCGCAACATTCCAAGAGCAGATAAGCCACTTGAGTCCAACGCAGCTGTCTGCGAGCTTCATTTCGACAAACAGTTTGTATCACGACACTTTGAACATATTATCGACGGGAAAACTGTACGCCTTGAGAGAACGCGACCGGTCCTTCTGCCTGGCGCCGTACCCACGATCTTTCCCAACGTGCCTGCCTACTTATCAAAGCCCGTTCCCAGGAAAAGAAATCCCAAGGAGAGGTTGTGCCCACCGCTTGATCTGCCAGAAAAGCGGCAACGGCTCAGCGAGGTGCTACAGCCACTGCTAGGTGAGGAGCCAGATGAGTCTGCGACAGTGCCTTCTGAGTCTCAAGTTCCTTTCAACCACAAGGACGTTGCCCTGCCGTCAGACAGCTGGGGAAAGCACGTGTTCGGTGGTGTGCCATTGAAGGTCGCGTACAGTGTGTGTTCACCGGGGCCAGACATGGGTCTCCTGTGCGCTGAGAAGCTTGTGTTGTTTACTGTGACCGACGATAGTGTGGCGAATGAAGTGTTTGTGCGCGGAGTGAAACTTGATCTGGACGAGCCTGGCGGCCCAGCTTCCGTTCTCAAGGCTGTAGATGGTATGCATGTATGTTCACGGGCAGGATTTCTTGAAGAGTTCCCGTTCGCAAGCTCTAACTCCAACTTGACAGTATGGAATGGGAGCCTGTACAACAAAAAGTGCGCAGGTACCTCACTTGAGCGGTGTGTAGCCTGCAAATATCTTCGGAGAATCCTCACCAACCAAAGGTGTCGGAGAAAAAAAACCAAGTCAAAAACAAATGTTTCTCGAAAGATGAAAACGAAAATGCAAGCTGTGCGGCGCTTGAAGGATAAAGTGAAAGCGTTAGACGAAATCATTTCGCAAATGAAAGCAGAAAATGAGAAGATTGAATAAACACTTCAAGCAAAAAAAGCATGCAAACGAAGGTGCAGCTATAACAAGAGCACATTTTAATCACTTATTCTCGAACGCCGCATGCTCGGCAAGCACCGTCACCTTCGATTTCGGCACTACAATCCATGGATCTTTGGATGAACCAGAAGCTTGATAGCGTCTGCGATTAAAATTTGGACTGAAATTGTTGCCGTGTCCACAAGTTATAGAAACCGCGATTAAAAAATAAAAGCGCGAGATCCAAAAGCGATCTGTTTCAACAAGTCACGGCAAAAAAAACATTGCTTCCTGACATTCTTAATTCACACTGGCCCAACAATAATAGCTGGCAAATGGAGATGCAATTACATATGCACGTAGCAGAATGAAGACAGTGGAATTAAACGCACGGTGCTAAATAACGGCCGATTAGCTGCGCGACAAGCAGACCACTACACGGCGAGCGGACGTGTAAGCGGGTGTCAGCGCCCCCTAGAGTTCTCTTTTCGATGCATCGCGGAGCGGCCTCAGAGCCGGCGGCGCGGTCTGCACACTTCCCCTATTCTAGACACTGTAACACAAGCGTCATGCGACTCATGCCTACTTTTCGTGTGCTCCTTTGTGGCATCGGTCGCAGCGATCCATTGATCCCGTTGAAGTGTCGGTGATTTGCTGTTGTCGTGTCTGCATCAACGATGCCGTACAGCGTATTTCACGACCAACTGCTCCTGCGAACTTTGCGATGGAACGAAATCAAAAATATGTATTTGCTTCGAACTGCACCGCGCCGTGACCTCATGATAAACGGACTTCTTGATTTGGACGGAATGGACTTTAGTACATTCTACCGCTCGTTCAGGTTCCAAAAATGAGACCTGGAAGATTTAGTGGAAGCCTTGCTGATTCCCGAAGAGGTCGTGAGCGCTTAACGGGTTCGAGTGTCTGGTCGCGAGGCGCTGTGCATGACGTTGCGGCGTCTAGCCTACCCTAGTCGTCTCTGTGAGCTGGAGCTCTTCTTTAGGCGCCACAGCTCGGTAATATCAAGTGTGGTGTCTAAAGTGTTAGCCCACATAGATTACTACTTCGGGCACCTCCTTGCGGACCTTACATTGCACAAGTGGCTCAATCTGCAATCACTGGAGCTGTTTTCTCGAGTAAGAAGGCGTGCTGTTGCGCTGCATGACTGCCTTTAGCGCTATGTTTATGCTTCGCTGCACTACATCTCTGTGTTTCGGTAGAGGTCATTAAATGTAATTCGTGCCCCGCCGTGGTGGTCTAGTGGCTAAGGTACTAAGCTGCTGACCCGCACGCAGGTCACGGGATCGAATCCCTGCAGCGGCGGCTGCATTTTCGATGGAGGCGGAAATGTTGTAGGCCCATGTGCTCAGATTTGGGTGCACGTTAAAGAACCCCAGGTGGTCGAAACTTCCGGAGCCCTCCACTACAGCGTCTCTCGTAATCATATCGTGGTTTTGGGACATTAAATCAATCAAATTTAATTCGTCATTATGAAGGGAAAATAAGGCTCTGGCTTTCTATGTTCATAGCACACCAGGCACATTAAATCGCCCCTCAACCCCACCAATGACGTAGCAACATCATCTTCTAAGTAATAATTTGCCGCATCAATTTAATACGTGAATGTGTTGTCGATTTTATTATTATTTTCTAGCGTGCTTGAAAAAAAAGCACAGGAGACATCCCTTTATTCCCAACACTATAAAGCAGTTATTTCTGTGAACCAGACACCTACTCCTTCATTATTTTGCCTCCTCATTATCATTACTGCCCCAAGAAAAACCTCATGATGTAGTCAGTGTCACAACAACTGTACTGTAACAATGCCTTATAGATCAGTTTTCTTTCTTGCTGTACCAATGCCATTTGACATTTTTCTCAGACTTTTATGCCCAACGAGACAATTTCAAATTTTATTTGTAGCTTTGTTTAATCAGTGTTCACAGAAAAACGAATTCCTTTCAAACCAAAAAATATCAGTGTTTTGTTGATGAGCAGCCTGTCTTCCAAGGTTAGCACCATTGCTCTATATAACTGGCTGTTCTGTGTCAGCAACCTACTTTTGCATGCAGTTTACTCCATTACTTCAACAGACGCAGTACCTGATGCCAACTACCAGCATAAAAGGTGTTAGTAATTACTATCATTGAATAATTATGACAGATTCACATGAACCACTTATCATTGAAAATGTGATAAGCGAAATTCATGTATGTGTCAATGAATGTTTCTTCTGTGGGAGAGAGATCTGAATTCCTGTTGCAGTGATGCTAAACATCGAGTTAGTGCCAAACACACGTCCTGTCAGGTAGAGCTACTACACCTTAAGCAGCTTCGTTTACTGCGAAAAGTTTAGCTTATACTTATTTTGATCTTGGAACGTCGTGCTATATTTTGGTCTTGGAACTTCGTGCTATGTGTTGCTTTCTGCAGCTGCCATTTCATTTTTCAGGCTGTGCACAGGAAAGGTGCTCCATTGAAGAATTGCTGGGGATTTATTGACGGAACAGCTAGACGAATTTGTCGACCATCAGCTAGACAAGAAGACTATTTTTCTGGGCACAAACGCTATCATGCTTTGAAGTTTCAGGCATTGATGTGCGCAAATGGCATAACCTGTCAGTTGGATGGCCCATTTCCAGGCCGTCGTCATGACGCTGGTATGTGAACTTTCCTCCAGTTTCTCCTGCAAAGGTACCAGACTAACTGAAATGCCCTACGGAATACTATGTTGTTAATGAAACATTTCGCTTCAAACGCATTGGCATGTCCTGGCAAGGTAGCATGCACCTCTATGATAGAAAATTCATGTAGGCTAATTTCAAAAGCATGCTACTCCGTATAATTATACCCACTTGATGCTTAACACTTCTGTTCTGGCAAGTCAATTCATCATGAAATTATGATGTACCAGCTCCAACAGACACCTTTACTTCAGACGGTACATATGTACCCGTTTGTCCATTTGTGTCTGCCCTTATTTTTTATTTAAGGGTGTTTCACTACTTAAAAATTCTAAACGAAGAACTAAACAGTGTTTTCATTGATTTGGTGTTTTAATTGAATAAATATATGGAGTTTATTCAAACTACAATAATTGCACATAACCAATGGCAAAATGTCAAAGCAACAAAGCTTGAGAAGAGCAAAAGACCAAAACTCTTATTTAAATGATTGAATTGGGAAGATACACTAATTTCACACTTTTACGGGACTACAAAGACTTCAGTCATCACCGCAATAACAAATTTTTGCTTTGAACTCTTGCGTTGCTGAAGAAAGTGTAACCTCAATTCATTACCATAACATTCATCATAAGGAATGTTATTCAAGAGCTGGTGGCAAAGTACCTCCTTTAATATTTATGTAACTTCTATGTTCATCATACAAATGAAAAAAATACTTCAAAGGCTGTATACTGCTGTATTTAAACACTCAGTTCACATAATGGTATATTTTAGTGGTCAAATATTATGACGATGTTAATTCATTAACGTGTGGATATTTGCTTGGAATTATGTGTAGTGGCACTCTACAGTTGTCTTCGAAATGGGTGCCTTTCTGTTCAACTGCTATTTGAATAGTACTCTATTCAATTAGCCATGAATTAGGTATCATCACTATCTAATGTGTATTTGTTCAATTCTACACTTCACTATGCACGCCCCTAGTTATTACCAACCTTGCAAAGACAAACGTTCAACTTGAAATGTAACTTCCTCACTAGGCTTAAAGCTGTCAAAATTTTTTATCTTTTATTGGCTTATTCTGCTCCAACCACTTCTTGCCCTTGACATTTGACAAGGTGTCTTAAAGGAGCAGTGACACAATTTTGGATGTCCTGCAAGTGACATTTTTTGATTTCTTGGTATGCGGCATAAAAGTGTACAAACATGTTTTGAGACATTTTTGCTTTCATTAGTATACAGTGTATTTAACGCTCTCTACACACTGAAGTAAGCGAACACATCCAAACTAGTTTCTTTGATTTGAAAGTTTCTATCACAGAGCAATAGGATGCCTCACTGCAATGAACATCATGTCAACTAGTCAACGCAGTTACTGAACTCTACGTTCTGAGTGCCACATAAATTGCCCAAATCATTGTCAAGGTCACGGGAAGATTTCTGTCTTATTGTTGCTAAAGTGCATTACAAGCAAATGATGGCCAAAAGGAAAGCTACAAGCCACTGCAGCGCGTGCAGTCATTTACTATCTGGAGGAATCAAAAATAGCTCCAAAGTACTAAACAAAAAATAAATGTACTTCACTGTTAACCGCGATATACTCCAAAAAGTATTTTTGTGTTTTACTACGATATTTTTGGAAAAACCTTGCTGAAAACAGTTAGACATTTTATTGAACTTTCACTTTTTGTGTTAACACTTAAATTGGCGTGATTACTTGTGTTTTTACAAACTCAATGTAGTGCGGACACATTTCTATGTAGTGTAGACACATTTCTGTGTGGTGTGGACACTCAGTGTTGAAAAATGTGCACTCATCGTGTAAGTTGTGCTATGTATAGTTGTGTTGTGCTATGTATAGCCTTAGCACAAGGCTATCTGTATAGCCTTGTGTTTGCTACTAAATGGGCGATGTCGACTTTTGTGCAAGAGGAGTAGCCGGCGCCACGCATTGGCATCAACCTCTCCTTAATACATTTATTTTTAAAAAAATACGAATCTGCTGCTAGCAAGTGACTAGTTGCTGTCTTCCAGTAACGTCAAACTGCCATGAAAAATCACTTAGAGGTCAACAGCCCTCTACCCTTTTCAATTTCACATATTCAGTCATATCTTGAGAACACAGCAGGATATATGCTGCTTCCCTCTTTGTCTCATGGTCACAGTTTTTTCTTTTTCACCTTGCCATGCTCTTCACTGTCCTGTGTCTGTAAGCGTTAACTGGACACATTACCATGATGGAGCACAGGTGTGCGGTCAAGCAGCTAGTACAGTCCAAAGGTAGCTCCACAGCTAGGGGAGTAAATCTGAAACTGGCAGTTCAGCAAGTTCTCCTTACTACACTAAATTTAGTGGGACTAGTTTAATAACACTGTTGAACCACTCATTCTTCTCTGCAAGTTCAAGTCTACTGTTTCTGTAGCAGGATACCATGACTGATTATCCCATATAATGTTCAGTATTGTTAAGCAGTTTTTTTTTTCTGGAGGTATCCTAAAGGAGACTGCCCTCTACCGCAACTTGGAGACAGTTACTCAAGGCCGCACATAGGTAATATATGGAGACCCCGCCTACCCACTTCGGCCACTGCTCTACAAGCCTTTTGGAGGTGCTTCTTTGCGTCCCCATGAGGTTAACTTCAATAAGCGCATGAGCTCAGTGCGGCAGGCCGTTGAGTGGGGCTTCGGCAGAGTCGTTGCAGACTTTGCCTTAGTTGATTTTTATAAAAGCCAGAAGATGACTCGGCAGAGGGTGGGTCGGATGTACAAAGTTGCAACATTGTTCTTAAACTGCCGTACTTGCATGTATGGCAGCCAAGTGTCTACATATTTTGATGTTACTCCGCCCACCCTCAGAGAATACCTTGTGCCATTTGAGATGCCAGCATAGCATACTGACATGAGCATACAATGGATCCTTGTGTGTTGTGCAAGGCAGTTTGCTATTTGTGCGTAGCCAAGTTTTGTTTTTTGCAGCTAGTAGAAGAGAACCAAGACGTCCGGCTCTATTTTAACTGGCTTGTTGATAACCGGGACTTAATTGACTTTCATTCTATTATCATGACAATATCTTGTACAGTCAAACTCCGCTAGAACGAACGCCGCTTCAACGAAAAATTCACTATTTTCGTCAGCAGTCCATAGGAGTCAAGGCATAAATATTGACACGTGTTTATATGAAAAATAACGATGATAGGAACGTTTTTGTAGATTCCAGCTAGTGGGTCAGGTGGTCGTTCGGGACGACAACGAAGCAGGCATCTTGCTCTACAGCTGATCCTGAATACGCTCTTTTCGCTGCCGTAAGCTGCTGTCATCTGTTGTTCGCGTTGCACTGCGACACTGGTGGAGGAGCTGGGTCGTGACGCTGCCCGATGCTTCACACTCCTAGTGGGAGCCGTTCACCCAGCCCGGACGTGCCTACTGCAACCCCTGTCCATCGATTCAGTCGTCGGCTACGAGGTATTCCTCCAGACTGCAACCCCTCGCAGAAAACCTCTACCGGACATCTCGAAATGGCCAGCACCAGCCCCCAGCCTGTACTTCTCGGCGCCAGTCCTCCCGCTCCATCCCAGGTAACTTTTTTTCAATCGCTGGAGCCTAAGCGCTTTGGTGGTGGCGCACACGAAGATGTAGAAGACTGGTTAGACCACTATGACCGTGTTGCGAAGATCAACCACTGTTCTGCCCAGGAAAAGCTCGGCCGGGCCTACTTCTATCTCGATGACAGTGCTCGTACTTGGTATGAGAACAGAGAAGGCAACCTGTCCACATGGACTAACTTTCACCAGAAGATGGTTGAAACTTTTGCTAATGTCGACAGACATGACCGTGCCCACCAACTACTAGAGCTGAGGGTCCAAAAACCCAATGAGACGGTCGCCATGTTCGCCGAAGACATGACACGTTTATTTCGGAGGGCCGACCCGCAGATGACTGAAGATAGGAAGTTGCGCTACCTCATGCGTGGCGTGAAAGAGCAGCTGTTCGCCGGACTTCTGCGCAACCCGCCAAGCACTGTAGAGAACTTCATCAAAGAAGCGTCGGCTATCGAGCGGGCCCTTCACCAACGCTGCCGACAATATGACCGCTTGTGCAGCAGCCCCCAAACTCAGGCCGCCGCTGTGACGTTTGACAGTCATAGCTCCTTACGGGACATGATTAGAGAGATAGTTCGTGAAGAATTGCAAAGGCTGCGGACTCCGGTAGTGGATACACCGATGGCATCTCTCGCTCAAGTCGTCCGTGACGAAATCCGTCAAGCATTCTCGACAGCTGATCCTGCCCCCGAACAACGTCCCATGACGTACGCCGCCGCCCTTCGAAGCTCCCCATCCGCTCCGCCTTCATACTACCCGCCACCTGCAAATGTTCCTTGGTCACCACCACAAGGGGAGACATCGTGGCGCCCATCCATCCAGCCCCCCTACGACCAGTCGTCTTCTGGCTTGCCATGGCCTTCGTCGCGTGAGGAGTCATCACGGCAACCACAGCTTCGCCGAACAGACACCTGGCGCACTGCCGACAGGCGTCCTCTCTGTTTCAACTGCGGAGGTGTAGGCCACATAGCCCGCTATTGCTGGCACCGCGCCGATCCGTCTCGCCCTCTCAGGCCGCGGTTTGACATTCGACATGCAAAAGAGTACGTATCCCGCCGTGGAGATGTCGGTTCTCAAGGACCTCCGGTACCTCGACACCCCTTCGATGGCCGCCGTAACAATGATGACGAGGCTATAACTGATTACGAGCCGGTCTTCCGACATCGACCACGCTCTCCTTCTCCTGCTCAGTCACCTTCGTTGCAGCGCCGCACTTTTGCCGACACCAGAGGAGCGAGGTCACCCAGCCCACACCGGGGAAACTGAAGGCGGCGACCTCAGGGGGTAAGGTTGCAGGCTGTCAAGACGAAGAAAAAAAGCCCCCATTACTCCCACCTCAAGACGCTGTAAAGCCGACAAGACGTAATACCGACGAAACTGTGACCCCAGGCCTTACCGTTCTTGTGGATGGACAGCAAGTCAAAGCTTTAGTCGACACCGGGGCTGACTTCTCTATTATCAGTGATGACCTTGCCGTACGTCTCAAGAAAGTAAAGACAGCGTGGACGGGACCTCACTTAAGGACGGCAGGCGGCCAATTACTGATGCCTCTCGGAATGTGCACAGCAAGGCTCGACATCGGTGGCTCTACTTTCGTGGCGACGTTCGTCGTTCTCGCTTCATGCTGTAAAGACCTGATTATCGGAATGGATTTCTTGAGAGAACATGGCGCCGTGATCAACATCCCTGACAGTGTCATCACATTTCGCAACAACAGCCCTACTTTAGTCGATTGTTCAGAGCCGAGGCATACGTCTTGTTCAGGGCCTTTGCGTCTGACGGATGACGATGTGGTCGTCCCGCCACGATCGTGTACGCTTGTTTCGGTGGCAGGGGATGAGCCGTTTGACGGCGACGGCATTGCTGACCAAATCAGCTCACTGATATTTAGCCACGGTATTTCAGTTGCTCGAGGTCTTGTCAGTGTCACTGCTGGACGCACAAACTTGCTGCTCACTAACTTCAGCACTGAGCGCCGACATCTCCCGAAGGGTACAGCCGTCGCTTACTTTGACACTACTGCAGAAATCCAAGGCAGTTTATCGGCCCTAGACGAAGCACCTCAAGAAGAATCACTACCTAATCTTGACGTTGGTACTACGTTGTCAAGGGACGAACGAACGAGACTTCTCGAGCTGCTAGCTGAATTCCAGGACTGCTTTTCATCGACATCACGGGTCGGTCGAACGCCGCTAACAAAGCATCGAATAATTACCCACGACGCAGCAAGGCCTATACACCAGAATCCTTATCGTGTGGCTCCAAAGGAACGGGAAGTGATACAGCAACAATTCGCTAAAATGCTTGAAGATGATGTGATTCAGCCATCACAGAGCCCGTGGGCATCGCCTGTAGTATTAGTAAAGAAAAAGGATGGTACCCTGCGTTTTTGCGTGGATTACAGGAAGCTGAATCAAGTGACTAAGAAAGATGTGTATCCGCTTCCTCGTATTGATGACTCCCTCGATAGGCTTCGAAACGCTCGCTACTTTTCTTCAATGGACCTAAGAAGTGGATATTGGCAGATCGAGGTAGACCCAAGAGATCGAGAAAAAACCGCTTTTGTGACGCCGGATGGTTTATATGAATTTAAAGTTCTACCGTTCGGTCTGTGCTCAGCGCCCGCTACTTTTCAAAGGCTCATGGACACCGTACTTTCAGGGTTAAAATGGAAGACCTGTTTAGTTTATCTAGACGACGTCATAGTGTTTTCCCCAACTTTTGACGAGCATCTCGAGAGGCTAGAAGTTGTTTTACGAGCCATACGCTCCGCAGGCCTTACATTGAAACCAGAGAAATGCCACTTTTGTTTTGAAGAACTGCTGTTTCTTGGTCATGTCGTCAGCTGTACCGGCGTTCGGCCTGACCCCGAAAAACTTGCAGCCGTGGCACAGTTCCCAGTACCGTCCGATAAGAAAGCTGTCAGGCGCTTTCTGGGCCTATGCGCCTACTATCGCCGGTTCATCGCCGACTTCACACGGATTGCGTCGCCGTTAACTCGCCTCACTCGAGACGACGCCACCTTTGAGTGGAATCACGAACACCAAGCAGCGTTTATTGACCTCCGCCAACGTCTTCAAACACCTCCAGTGCTTGCTCACTTCGACGAACAAGCGCCAACAATGCTTCACACTGACGCAAGCAATGTAGGCCTTGGAGCTGTGCTTGTGCAGTGGCAAGAAGACACGGAACGAGTGATCGCTTACGCAAGCAGGACGCTAACACGCGCTGAGGCCAATTATTCAACAACTGAAAAAGAATGCCTTGCCGTGGTCTGGGCAGTTATGAAATTTCGCCCGTACTTGTATGGCCGCCCTTTCAAAGTTATAAGTGACCATCATTCCCTCTGTTGGTTGACTAATTTAAGAGATCCAACCGGCCGATTAGCACGGTGGAGTCTGAAGTTACAAGAGTTTGATATGGCTGTCATACACAAGTCTGGGAAGCGCCATACGGACGCCGACTGCCTGTCTCGATCACCAGTACAGTCAGCTTCTCTTTCTGACGACGACGATATGGCCTTCCTTGGTGTTCTCGACGCGTCCACGATTGCCCAACAACAACGAAGTGACCCTAAATTGCTTGATTTGATTAATTACGTGAACGGACGTTCTTCGAGGGCACCTAAAATCTTTGCAAGGACATTATCGTCGTTTTGCTTGCGCAATGGCGTCCTCTACAAGAGAAACTTTTCGTCCATCGGAGCTCCCTATTTGCTCGTTATTCCTGCACCCCTTCGAACTGAAGTGCTCCAAGCATGTCACAATGAGCCGACGTCGGGTCATTTAGGCTACACTCGCACGTTGGCAAGAGTACAGCAGGGATACTACTGGCCACGACTCACAACAGCCGTCAAACACCACGTTCACACTTGCATCGATTGCCAGCGACGCAAGTCACCTCCAAAGAGACCCGCCGGTCAGCTGCAACCAGTTCAGGTTCCACGTACACCGTTTGAACAGATAGGAATGGATATTTTAGGACCCCTTCCTACTTCTACTGCAGGGAATCGCTGGGTTATAGTCGCAACAGACTACCTAACCAGGTATGCCGAAACAAAAGCTATCCAAAAGAGCACCGCAGTGGAAGTGGCGAGATTTTTCATAGAAAATATTGTGCTACGCCACGGTGCTCCGACTATCGTGATCACGGACCGCGGAACAGCATTTACGGCAGCTATGTTAGACCACGTCCTGATGCTTAGTGGAACGACTCACCGTAAGACCACTGCGTACCACCCGCAAACAAATGGACTAACGGAGCGCCTCAACAAGACGATTGAAGACATGCTGTCGATGTACGTGGATGTCCAACATAAGAATTGGGACGAGATTTTACCCTATATCACGTTCGCATACAATACGGCTAAACAAGAGACGACTCGCATGACTCCATTCAGCTTGGTTCACGGACGGGAGGTACGGACTATGCTGGATGCGATGTAGCCACATGAATGGGACGCTACCGACACAGGCGCTGACGTGTTCACTGAACGCGCGGAAGAAGCTAGACAGCTCGCCCGCTTACGGATCCACCAGCGACAAGACTACACTTTACTACACTTTGATCTTAGCCAAAAGGCCGAGACTACGACGCAGGCCGCTACAATGCTCGCCATAGAACTGTAACGTACAAAATCGGTGACAGAGTGTGGATTTGGACACCCGTACGAAAACGTAGACTGTCCGAAAAGCTGCTAAGGCGATATTTCGGGCCATACCGAGTATCGCGCCAGCTAAGTGACGTCACCTACGAGGTTGTCTCCGACAGTCCCCAATGCCCGAGGCGTCGCCAGCACCAGCCTGAACTTGTTCATGTAGTGCGTATGAAGCCGTATGTGAGTGTCTGACTGCACGTTAAAAAAATATCCTGTGCGTCTGAATCAGCATCGGGGCGATGCTCTTATAAGAAGGGGCAAGTGACACGTGTTTGTATGAAAAATAACGATGATAGGAACGTTTTTGTAGATTCCAGCTAGTGGGTCAGGTGGTTGATCGGGACGACAACGAAGCAGGCATCTTGCTCTACAGCTGATCCTGAATACGCTCTTTTCGCTGCCGTAAGCTGCTGTCATCTGTTGTTCGCGTTGCACTGCGACAATATCTTGTACAGTCAAACTCCGCTAGAACGAACGCCGCTTCAACGAAAAATTCACTATTTTCGTCAGCAGTCCATAGGAGTCAAGGCATAAATATTGTCGCCACTACAACCACTTTTTCTTTGATCGTACCGCTTCAACGAAATTTTACGATGCAATTCGAGGCTCAGATACTTATTGCTAATCAGTAAACCCAATCTTTAACATTTCGATGCATATTCAGAACCTGAAAATGCGTCAACGAAGTCTAAAACACATGTTGGCACCACAAGGACCGGGGCTGTTCAGCAAGCATGGGCGCCACCATTGCTCGATAGCAGTGGTAATGAGACTGCCCTGATAGTAAACTCTAGCCCTGCTTTTGCAACTGGTTTGCTTTTGAGCTGCAGACAATCCGAAGCTGAAGCTGCAAAAGGCGCCGCTCCACGATACCCTGCCTCTATCTCAGTGTTGTCGGATACTTTTGATGACGGACAGCTGCTGGTGTTAATGAGGTAATGCAACTGTTTGGTTCGTTCACTAAGGGGATTTCAGGTGTTGTTTCAGTGTGCTTTTGACCATGGCCTCGCTAGCGAACATGGGTGAAAAACATGTCGTGTCGCTGCTGGGAAAAAATAGGAAGCAGCGGGCATTTTTTTTAAATATTGAAAATAAACATTTCTTTGTTCTACTGGCTCAGATCAACTATATTTTTTTTTATTTTACTACAACTAAATTTTTTCCGTGTCCTGTCAGTTTCGTTGTAGCGGGGTTCGACTGTAGTAGCTTTGATGCCCATGTCATGACTTAAAGATAAAGAGGCTACAAAGTCTGAAAAAAAGAATAACATGAGAGTGCACAATAATTTCTTGTACTTGCAAAAACAGTCTTCCTTAACATTATCACCTTCAAAGTAGTCCCCTTCAGCATTCACACACTTCTCCATACAGTGCTATTATGGCTGGTGATAGTTTTGCAATGAGGTTTTTGGGAGGCCCTTCAGGAGATTCTTTATTTTGACTGAATCTCTTCAACTGAGCCAATGATAGGTTCTCTTTCAGCAATATTTAACTTTCACAAATAAAAATGAAAACATCAAGCGAAATTAAGCGAATAAAGTGGGTGTGATGCTCTTCTGGCTATTGCACCTATTTCTGATTGTGCTCTTGCCATTAACTTATATACAGGTACCAAAATGCTTTGTTTAATCATAGATCATGGACAGTTTTCATTGGCATAGAGCTGTACCATGTGGTCGAGTTTTTCAGTGTGACGGCAGCCCTGCAGTGCCAGAACCCAAAACCTAGTGGCTAAAAAAGGCAATAATAAGACGGCATCAGTGGATGGGTGGACGTGAGTGGGCGCCAGTTTCCGTTGACGTTTTTTCTGCTCAGCATGCACATGTATGGGCATGCCTTTTCCACTTCCATTGTTCTCACCTCCATCATCAACATTCACTAGTAACGATAGAAAAATTGAGGAATATGGAATCGTGGCATGGCAAATGATTCTCAGTTCTGTCCTGAGCTGTAATTCTGCATACAACGCTGGACTGAGCAGTGATGAGGCAGCTGGCAACGCATGTTTGGGCTACTCTGGCTGGTAACACATACGAACGCTGCGTGATTATTACCTCGCAAAGATCGTAGCTTGAAATTACCAAGTCGACGCTCACAGCTCCATGATAAATCACCCGAAGCAGCATCACAAAAACGCAGAACTCACACGAACGCGCTGTGGACAGAGCAAAACAAAGCACGTGAAGCCGTTGCCAGGCATGATGTCATCGCTGCTCGCTCGAAGTCGCTCAGTGCCTGAGGCATGACCTACGAGCTTGCTGAACACTACAAAACACTGTCGATGTCTCATGGCCTTGATTGCGCCATTGAGCCTTTGGACGCTCTTTGCGCTAAAAATAGGAATAGAATCGAATGAACGCCGCATCTCAAGTTTGACATTGGGTGGCTCTGCTCCTTTAAAATGCATTGAACAGCTTTTCCTGTAGCAACTACTGCATGAACACTTAATCTCCGGTCACCAAAGATCACCCGGAAACATTGGAAATGTTTGGATCTGTAATCGCTGACCTTAGGCCCACAGAATGTTCATCATCTTCCACACTTACTTTCCCCTGAAAGCCACTTACGCCATTCAAACACATGCATGAGACGTTTCATCTCTATAGTCCTCACTTACTATTCGACATGTTTTCATAGAAGATTTTTTAAGTTTCACAAGAAACTTGATGTTGAGCCTCAGTACAGTTTTTACATTACACTTTTTTTTTTTCAGAGCACAGTTGTATGTGTTCACTTATGGCACTGCATTCACAACTGGTGTGATCGGTGTTAAGCCCAAACTGGCCACATGGATAGAGGGTGTGTGTGGGATGATGTCAGTAAAACAGTTCTTTTGAATTCCATTCTTTTCCAGGTTCACACTTAGTCTCATTCTTTTTTTTTCGAACCTTTTATATATGAAATACTGCCCAACGTGTACAACCATTTCAAGATATGTGCATTTTTTAAACTATCACAATAAAATTGGATTGCACAGCCAGCTTACAGAGATGCTTTTTTTTCTATGGGTCAGTTCAAAAACTATAACATTTTATTTTCATTAATAGAATGTTATGTTTTAGAAGTCATCCTGTAGGGATCGTGTAGGCACGTCCTCATGTGTAGTTCGCCATCGTTCAGTGTTAGCTGAACGATGTGAATTCAGCAAACAGAAATAAAGCCTGCAACTTTTCGGCACCTCGTCATTCGTTTCCGGTGTTGCGCTGTGCCAGCACTGCTGAACTCGCACTGCACAATTTCTGAACTTTGCATGCACAGCCGTGAACCGATTTCAAGTGGTGCAGGTAAATCGAACAGACCTAGAGCTCTTGTGTTTGTTTTAGTTTGTATGGCTACCAAAGAGAGAGTTTCAGAGGCGCACATTGCAACTTTACTAGTGACGATTCCTGTGACAACATGAAATAGCTTAAACGCATACCATTACACACAGCTGCACCAACAATTCATGAGTTATAGTGCACAATGTATTATAATATTTCTGGAGCTCAGAGAAAGATAGGAGACATGACACACAATATACATAAGGTAGTCGTGCCCTGCCATGGTGGTCTAGTGGCTAAGGTACTCAGCTGCTGCCCCGCAGGTCGCGAATCGAATCCTGGCTGCGGGGGCTGCACTTTCGATGAAGACAAAAATGCTGTAGGCCCGTGTTGAGATATGGGTGCACTATAAAGAACCGCAGGTGATCGAAATTTTTAGAGCCTTCCACTACAGTGTCTCTCATATTCATGTGGTGGTTTTCGGACGTTAAACCACACATATCATATTAACATAAGGTAGTCGTAACCACTTTCTGTCCCAGACAGTGACTTCTATTGGTTGCAGGTTTGGGAAGTGTCGTTAGAGGGACTTCTTCAATACATAGCAACTTTAAGAAAATGCATACTGACTCGTTTTCAGAAATCAAACTATTGATAATATAGTTTATTCTTTTTTTCCCTGAATGAGTTCTTTGATCAACTGAAGTTGAGATGCTTGGTAAGCTGCGTTAGACCGCCTCTCTTCAAGCACTGCCACCATTTCCATTCTTCTCATTTCCATTTCAGCTTCCCTTAATCTGACGTCGTCGGCATGCCGCTGGTGTAGCAGCTTTATCTTGTCGTCGTGCTGGCGAATTTTGAGGTCCAGCTTTCTTTTGTCAATCTGGTAGCTGAGGAGGCGCATTTCCAAGTCTTGATTATACCTGGCCTCCAAAAACGCCAGTGTAGCCTCATTTTGGCTTCTCCCTGCTGCAAAAATATGTAAACAAGAAACATTGGACTTGGCATACTGAAGTACCTAAAGAGATACTGAATAAAATTTTTGCCACTGTAATTTCCAAGCAAACTGAAAGATTGGCTCCTGAAATCAATTGATACAACCCTCATTTGGCAAAAACTTTGCCTGCCTGGTCAGCCCTTCAGATTTAGGTGGAGACTCACCGCCGCCCCCCAACAGACACATACTGAAATAAAATTCTGCATACACCCTGGTTGCATTGCTGAGATTGTGGAGTATTCCTCACTTGGAAGATACGACAGTGCTTAGCTGTGCGTCAGACAAAGTGACTACATTAATCATCGAAGCTACACACATTGAAAAAAAAGGAAGGTGCTTGTGTTAGCATGGTGTCATTAAAGAAAAAAATTGAATTTCTAGAATTGCATTGTTTGTATGAATAAGTGTTCACTATGAGCGGACGAAAGCAAGAGTTGATGAACAGCTTTTTATTTTGATGTGTATGGTATATATATTTATGCACTGCAGCAAATAAAAAATAAAGATCGGGTGTGAGTTAGCGCTCATCTGTGTGCCCAGTGTGTCCCTGTTTTCTTGCACTGTTTTTTCGTTACAGTGCTTGCAAACCAAGTAGCCCCCTGACAAGCATCGACAATCTAGCATCAGCTGAAGAAGACGAGCACTCTTGCTGGGGTCTCAGTATCATATACAGTAAACGCTCGGATTTAGAAACAAAATTTTTGCAAACAACTAAGAATTACTTATGCTTTTAGGAAACCCCGTTTGTTTTTCTATCTGTTTTGTGCAAAAATGTTTCGTTTGAACATAGCTGAATAGCAAACATTTCAGCTTAACGAACTTTATTACTGCAATTCTCATTATATTTCTGAAATCAGTTCAATACATTTTTGTGTTCTACTATGCTGGCAGTGGCAGACTGAAATTCCGTAACTTTAACCAGCTCTACAATCCCTTAGAAAGTGGTAAGGCTTTATGTCTCAGCAACAAGCTATGCGACAGAAAGTGCACCAAACATTAACTCTCTGGACAGCCTTGCGACTTCTATAGTGAATAAGTTATACATGATCTATTTAATAAGCTAAGGCTGCTTTATGCTGCTGAACAATACGCCCATAAGATACGAAGTATTACTCTAGACTTCAAAGATTGACTGTTGCATCCATATTTGTACTTGAGCTCAAAACCACACTGTAGTAAAGTCAAAGTTGGTGCTGTGATTGCACAATGGCACATATTACTTTGCTGTGATGAAATTAATTCTTTCCTGGGTGCTATCATGGTAGACAAGCCCTTTAAGCTCTAGGTTCATTTGAATAGAGCGAAAACTTTGTTATGTACCTCTTAGTGGTGTGCGTCGTCGAGGGGTCTGTTCTGCTGATGCAGCCAGTTGTGCTTGTGCACTGCCTCTAGGCAGTGGCTGTGGCACATTTGTTGAAAGCTCTGAAAATGCACAAGATTGTCACGTTTATTGCTTTATATCTACTGCCGCTGAAAATGTGCACTTCAGACACTAACTGAAATTGATTTGTCACGTGAATTTTAATTGTAACCACAAAATCAGCCTATGTTTGGGGAGTCCAGTATTTCTCATTGCATAAACCACAGCTTGCTTGATGACACGTAGTGTTAGAAGGGCTGCTTCAATTGCTCCAAATTGCTCCAAAAGAGAAATGCTGCTCTGAAGTGTATTCTTTGTTACTAATTGCTTCAAACCTGCTCTGAGATGACACTGAGTATGAGAATGCTGAACTTTTACTGTTTGACCGACACACAAGTCTTAAAGAAACTAAAAAGAATCTGCCTACTACCATCCCAGTGTGTTACTAGTGTGCAGCATTATTGGCTCTGATCTCACAAGTGCGACAAGAATTGGCATATGAAGCATACAGCTCCTAGGTCTTTTTTTCTCAGCTAGACATGCAGGCTACAATGGTGAAATTTGAAAATGAGCAGGACTGCTTTTATCTGATGCCAATTATCTACTGCTTATTTGGCAACAGTTAAATGGGAGTGTGGTTATTTCTAAAATGCAGTGCTCAGCTTTTCCAGTTTGATATCATATCTGCCACACATGGTAGTATATTAAATTGCAGCTTATTGCACAGCTTATTTTGGACAATCTGCTATTGTACGATACAATTAACTTATAATGACTGTTGTCTGTTAAATATGTTTAATCAGAAATAATACTTTTGAGCTTATTCGACAATGCTCCGAACTCGTACTAATGTACGGCAAATTTAATATCTTCTAAAACACCGATAGCTGCTCTGAACTACCATTTTTTTCTGCTCCGAAAACAACTATGGCTGCTCCAAAGTATGCTCCAAAAAGTAAAAATGCACTTCCATCACTGGACATCTGATAATAATGGAAGTGTCTAAAAGATTCCTGTAAAATATGTCCAAATGGCATCGAATATTTGTGTCTCTGTATGGCCTCACATTAAGGCACATCGAATATAGTTTCTCACAAGCTGACAAAAAGTATCCATATAGTCAACAGGCAGTCATGTTTCATGAATCGTATTATGAATCATTAAATGCTGATAATCATACTGGCAGCAGTGGGATGCTCATTGCAAATACTGACTGCTTTCTTTATAAGAGAACAAACAAAACATAAAACAAGCTTAGTTGTTGAACTGCCTAATCTAAGGTTGTAGGTTGAATTCTCGGCCGCTGTGGCTTCATTTCAGTGTGTGCGAAATGCAATGGCATTCGTGTACTTAACTGAGGTTGACATAAAAGAACTGAAAGTCGTAAAGATTAATGCCGAGTACGTACATTACAACACACCTCATACTCATGTTGTGGGTTTCGCAAGCGAAATCCCACAAATTGTAGCTATTGAAAACATAACAAACAGGGATATAAAGTTAACAAAATGATGTACCTCGCAATGGTGTGCGGTTATGAGTGGCTTGGGAAGGCCCATCCGCACTTGTTGCTGGCGTGTGGCTTGCCTCATTGGCCGTGCCAGGTGTTAGCTCAGGCTCTGAAAAAATTGACCCCATCATTGTCACATACGGGACTCTTCAAAGTGATGACATAATTTTAAGTCAGCCTTTAATTGGCTTGTTACACTAGGCAACATTAGGAAAAGCAACACATTTACACCAGTATACTTGCCCAAGTATTCATCATGCTATCAGCTGTGCTCACAAGCAAAGAAAAAATCGGTAAATTTTACATGGCACATGAAAACCCACTAATAATTGCTATTAAAAACATAACAAGGAAACAACAATAATAATATACCTGGTGATGGTGTATGGCTGCCACGAACTTCTGTTGAGGGCCCATCAACAGTTGTTGCTGGCGTGTGGATCCGCTCATCAGCCATGCCAGCTGCGCTCATGTTGGGAGCTAGAAAAATTGACCCCATTATGGGCACACATGTGATTCTTCAAAGTAATGGCATAATTTCAAGTAAACCTTTAGTGGCTCATTGCATTAAGCAGGGTGACACGAAGCAACAAAACACCTGCACCAGTCGGATTGCTGAAGTATTAATAAACAACGTAGGAAAAAATATTCACCATTCTAGCGGTTGCTACTGGTGTCTGGGGAAGTTATCACAACAGAGAGCGAGGACATTTATTCATTAAAAATATCCATTCAGTGCTATGAGATGGTATGGCTGCATATGCTCAATCAACAACAGCGAATACAAAACAGTGTTATGCGGTGAGCTATATAGATGATAAGAACAATGCAGAAGATGTGGCAGATTATCACGCTGTTCACATGCTCGGGAACACTGCTGTGCAAAATAAGTGAAGGCAGTTTTATCTAACAACGGCTTTTACAGGTTTTCAAGAGTATGCTGGCAAAAATGTATATAAGTGCCTCACCAATTCTTTGTTATAGTGAATTATGTTGAAACTCGAATATTTTTACACACATTGTGCCTGAGCTGATAAGGGCCAGTCAAAATGGCAGTGGGTGTCTGGATCATCCACATCATTTGCGGTACCTTCATTCTCCCTTGCATACATGCTATGCAGCAGTGAAGCCGCTGGGGTCACTGCGTCACCTTGTACAGATGGAAAATATTAAAACACATGAAATCGAAAACCAGTGCCTCTTTAGTGATGTTAGTTACACAAGTTTCGCCCTGAAATAGGTGCATATTTGCTTTCAATCAGGCTGAACAACATGAGTGACCCTAAACGCTAGAAAGCATTGTTGCAGCACATCATTTGCAAATTTGTGAATGCAGTTACTTGATGGGACCGAGAACCAGTTGAAATGTGACTACATCCAAGCATAAATAAAAAACAAACATGAAAATAGTGACAGATTACAGCAGCCTTTTCGCATTGTAAGTAGGATTTATATTTTGAATATTTTTTTAAAAGCACCAAAAAACAGGTATGTCCAACAGCCCAGAAGAAGACCCTCGCAGCTAGATTCCTGAGTCTATTGCTGCTGTATGCAGTTGCATATTCCCATGCTGTCATGAATGCCATCATCAAAATTACAGCACGTATAACAAAGACTGCTCTATTCTGTGTTTTATTTACTAGGTAAAAGGAGTTGCACCGTGAGAAGCGGTGCTGCCTTTTGAGCAGCACCTTGTTTTGAGCAGCACCTTTTACGCAGAACCTTCTTAAGCTGCTGCGTAAGCGCATACAGTGTGCACATGCACAGTGTACTGCCTTGCTCGGACACGAACCACTATTGCGCTCACTGTTTGAGGCATGTGTTGTCACGTGCATCTGCAACCGCAAATTCACTGGAGATAGAAACAAATTATTACAAATGTTTCACAGCATTTTACTTGTTACTATTCTGTGATTAGACACTCTGACTATTAAGCTTTTCATTGTGCTAAAAAATAGGTGCCATAACAATAGGTTGTTGTTCCCTTTGAGGTAGTTAAGAAGACGGATTATCAGATAATTGAGGAGCATTCGTAGCGACCGCAATAACAGTGTCATCGTGGAATTCACTCCAAAAACTTTATCAGGTGAAAATAGCAATTATCTCGTGCATATCAACTGGAAATGAAAACTTTCAGAAAGTCACACATTGACAGATTTAAGTGTGAATAATAATGTTAACATAAATGTATCATATGGGTCAACCAATACGGAGTATATATGGCCTAAAATTGTGCAAGTGAATTTGATTGAATGATGCAGATGAGTGCCAATGTTTCAGAGCTTCCTTCTCCACACCTTATGAAACAAGAAAAAGAAAAAAAAGGTGGAGGGGATTGTAGCGAGGTTCTTACCAGATTGATTGCTTGTCTCCGCTGCTAATTCAGCAGCATAGCACTCCAGCGCGGCGATGTGGCGGTCGTCCCGACTGGCCTGCGCGGTAGGTCTGACCCGCTTAGCAGTCGACCCCGACGCAGACTCTGACGCAGTCTCTGATGCGGAAGCTGGAGTGTTTTTCGCACCGTGCTTCCGAACAGCCGACCGTGGTGGCCGATACGAATATTCGGCGGCG
This sequence comes from Rhipicephalus microplus, assembly GCF_043290135.1. Taxonomy (NCBI): domain Eukaryota; kingdom Metazoa; phylum Arthropoda; class Arachnida; order Ixodida; family Ixodidae; genus Rhipicephalus; species Rhipicephalus microplus. The sequence continues at coordinate 1,380,666 of NW_027464614.1, read as the reverse complement.
AGGTCAGCCACGTGCTGGAGGAGTACGTCGATTGCCGCGTATTCTTCTTCTGTTCCCGATCTAGTCAAGCAAACAATCACGTTTAGAAAGTTTGGCCACAACGTGGTGGCTTGAAGATAACGTGAAATATACGGTCTACTTACTTTTTTCTGCTTTTCACGTCATTCCGTATGAAGTGGGCCAGGAGAAGGTCTACGCGCTCTTTAACACTTCGCGAATTAGGTGTTCGCCGCAGCAGCATTGCCACTCTCTCGGTGATTGTGTGCCACCGAGAAGCATTTTCGTACGGGTTAAGTACAAGAACTTCTTCGAGTATAATTTTATCATCTGCATGCGAGTAGCGTGTACGCGGCGCCATCTTGGTAGCAGGCCTCGAAGTAGCCATCTTGTTCTTTTACGTTTCTGTTAGGCTCGACTTGACTCGGCTCAAAGGAAAGGGAAGCCGGTAATGGCAACCTTGGAAGCATCTCGGGCGTTTGGGTACAGTGTACTAGAAGGGGGCAGTGGGCTCACTCTCCGGCGGAGGGTATGCAGAGGGGTGGCTCCAAAAATGTCACACGTTTGTGGTTCTCTGGTCTCGCGAGCGGCGCCGCTGGCATCGCCATCAATGGAAGAAGTTTGGAAGGGACGTTGCGGCTGAGCATGTTGTGAGCCGGTCAAGTCCTGCAGAGCAACAGAGTTTGAGCCACGTTGTGTGGCTGTGGACATTGTTGCGCTGAGTTTTTGCCGTCAGCTTCGAGCGTTACGCACCACGCAAGATGACAGTATGCTTTACAGTGCATACTGTAACCATGCCGCGACAACGGCAAACTCACTGTTAGGTGCTTGGGTGTCTAACAGGCAACAAGTTTGTGAAGAGTAAGCAGGACATGTCATTGTTTGGCGTCCTGAAGGATAAAAACAGGCCGAAAGAATGCGGGAAGAATAAGCATAGAGCGGACAAGCTTCTGAAAGACGCCAATGCAGTTTGCGAACTCCACTTGCAACCGCGTCTGTGCATATTATCGATAGAAAAAAGTGCGCATACATCACCCATTATCCAAGCCGAGGCTGTTTTCAACTTGTTCGGCTGACCAACTTTTGTGACCGAGGAGGCCTACTTCATCCCTCAAGTCAGCTGTACAGCTTCATGAAAAAGCTCGACGATATCTTCACAGAATGTTTTTGCCAGAGTAACCTGCACTCTGATAGCATTATGAACATACTGACAATCGTTCAGCGCAGACTCTCGATTGAAGTTGGTTGCATTGGGCACGCAGCTACCCTCAAAGTGAAAGTAATTACTTTTTACGTTTTCTCACGTCTTCATTGAATTTGAAAGGACTGAACACTGACAATTAGGCAAGAAAGCGGCAGAGGGCCAAGCAGCTGAAGATGAGCCACCACACATGAAGTGAATAAGGTGTGTAAATCAGTGGCTAGATGGTGTACTTCAGTTCTTGCAAATAAGAGCTTCATGTCGGGAGCAGAAGCTTCGTGTGTAACTTTATTTAATTTTTCACTATGTCGCTCTACATATGTCTAACATTCGTGTTTCTGCATAATTTTGATTATTAATAACCCCCAGAAAACTGTTGTGCCATGTTCTACAACCGAAGCAGAACAAAAATTATTTAAGCACTACAATTTCACTTTATAATAAAGGCGCAAACCCAGCCAGCACGCCTGCATGTTAAAGCTTTTCTAGGAAGTGAATGTGCACTGTTTTTCTAATTATGTCGTGAAAGGGCGGGCATAATCTTGTTGCAAATTCTTTTTAGGTTCGGTCTACACAACATGAACCGTACGTTTGGTCAATGTATCGGACAATATAATTTGTCGGATGCATGATCCTTTTGGACGAGGTGTTATATACGAAGAAACACAATTTGGGCTGAACAAATTTAGCGCTTATCAGGAATACTCAACTAACTCAAGCACACACCCTCCGAAACCCACACACACACACAAAAAGCGTTAACTGCGTCGCACTGGAAAGAAGAATGCGCAGACTGCGCTGGCTGCCATCGGACTAATTTTCGGGAAGCTGCATCGCAAAAGAAAAGGAAAACATTGCGAAACGAGGGCACCACAAGCTCTTAATATAATCAGAGGGCAGTCAAAGCATACAAGTTTATTACAAATATCGAATAAATGCACGTTCCAACTTTTACGAGTGGCCATCGGCGAGCAGCTTCTGCAGGTGAAGCTTCCATTGAAGATGCCTGTGGCGCCATCTCTCTTATGCGACGCCAAAAGCGTCAGAGTGGCTGCGGAGTAAGCCCACTGCCCTCTTCTAGTACACTGTAATTTGGGCGTTTGAGCGTGTCCGGTAAACGCCCGTAAGGCGCGCGTGCGCAGTTCAGACCCGGAAAAACCGGTATCCGCAAACTTTTTTTTCCGTATAGCAGTGCGCCGTACAGACTAAAATCCTCTAATAAGCTCGTCCTCTCGCGCAATCGAGAGCGTTTCGGATAATGAAATCGAGGAGCCTTTTTGAAGCGCGGTAGCGGACGTTTTGCGAGGCGACCCCGGTGAAAAGCTGATGGCGGATCATATTGTCACGGGGTCGTGACGTGGCCGAAGCCAGGAAACTTCGTGTTGGGATTTAACTGTTTATTTGGGCGAACCTGTGCCCGGTAAATAGAAAGTCTAACTACAGCAGCAGTCTTGCACAGATAGCAGTCTCGGCCTGATAGCGGCGAACGCAGCGTCGGCCTTCGATCAACAACTGACAAGCGTCGAAGCGCGTCCGCATTTATACTCTTGCCGTCGAATGTTCTAGCCTTGTCGCTGGCGGTGGCGTAGGTTCCAGAACAATCTGTACCGTTCGCACAGTGGGCGTGATCTTATCGAAATGATCTACTACAGTTCGGAACCTTCTAGAAAACTGCAGGCGCGGTTTGCGCTGAGGATCCTGTGGTGTTTTGGGACGATAACAAAAACTTGGGAAATCGAACGTGGTATTGCCCCCCTCTGAAAAAAGGCATCGTCCCGATGCTTTAACTAAAGACGAAAGTACAATAATAATGCAAGAAAGTACAATAAATAAATTACGATACAACAATAATACAAAAAAACTGGTTCAGTTTGTTAACGCGCATGAAACGGCTTGAGGCGCGCAACATGGACGACTTCAGGTCGCGATCGGCGTCGTTGAGAGTTCGTGATGCCGTCGGGGACAACCTCGTAATCAGTGGGCCGAGACGTCGAACCACCCTGTACGGTCCGAAGTACCGTCGCAGAAGCTTTTCACTTAGTCCACGTCGGCGTATCGGCGTCCACACCCAAACACGTTCACCGGGCTGGTATTCCACGAAGCGTCGTCGAAGGTTGTAACGGTGGCTGTCGGTCGTCTGTTGATTCTTGATACGGAGACGCGCAAGTTGTCGGGCTTCTTCGGCGCGTTGAAGGTACTCACTCACATCGAGGTTTTCCTCATCGGTGACGTTGGGTAACATGGCATCAAGCGTCGTTGCCGGGCTCCTTCCGTAGACCAATTTGTATGAAGATATCTGCGTCGTCTCCTGCACCGCAGTGTTGTATGCGAAGGTCACATACGGAAGAATGGCGTCCCACGTCATGTGTTCGACATCGACGTACATTGACAGCATGTCGGCGATCGTTTTGTTAAGCCGCTCGGTGAGGCCGTTGGTCTGTGGGTGGTACGCTGTTGTCCGGCGGTGGTTTGTTTGGCTGTATGCCAAGATCGCTTGAGTTAAGTCGGCAGTGAATGCCGTTCCTCTGTCGGTGATAAGGACCTCCGGGGCGCCGTGACGTAGGACGAAATTTTCGACGAAGAACTTAGCTACCTCGGATGCACTGCCTTTTGGCAAGGCTTTTGTCTCGGTGTAGCGGGTGAGGTAGTCGGTAGCTACCATGATCCACTTGTTTCCGAAAGCCGACGTCGAGAACGGCCCCAGTAGGTCCATACCAATCTGCTGGAAAGGTCGGCAAGGTGGATCAATTGTCTGCAGAAGTCCCGCTGGCCTTGTCGGCGGTGTCTTGCGTCGCTGACAGTCCCGGCATGTTCTCACATAACGAGTGACGTCGGAGGTAAGGCGTGGCCAGTAGTACCTTTCTTGTATCCTCGCGAGCGTGCGAGAAACACCGAGGTGCCCTGCCGTCGGATCGTCGTGCAGGGCCTCCAGGAGTTCTGGTCTCAGAGGTGAAGGCACCACAAGGAGGCACTTCGCTCGAAGCGGTGAAAAGTTTTTCTTTTGTAGAAGACCGTTTCGTAGAAAGAACGACGCAAGTGCGCGCTTGAATACCTTCGGGACTTCGGCGGTCCTGCCTTCGAGGTATTCTATTAGGGCCTTAAGTTCCGGGTCGGCCCTCTGTCGTTCAGCGAAGTCGTCGGTAGTTATCGTTCTTAAGAAGTAGTCGTCATCCGGGTCGTCGGGTAGCGGTTGGTCGACAGGCGCACGAGAGAGACAGTCGGAGTCGGAGTGTTTTTTGCCGGACTTGTAAATGACAGTAATGTCATATTCTTGAAGTCTCAGGCTCCATCGTGCGAGGCGACCTGAAGGGTCCTTCAAGGTGGCTAGCCAACGCAATGCGTGGTGGTCGCTCACAACTTTGAAGGGTCTCCCGTAGAGGTAGGGGCGAAATTTCGACGTAGCCCAGATGATGGCGAGGCACTCCTTTTCTGTTGTCGAATAATTTGCTTCTGCTTTGGATAGCGATCGGCTGGCGTAACTAATAACCCTTTCAAGTCCGTCAGCCTTCTGCACAAGAACGGCGCCAAGACCTACGCTGCTTGCGTCAGTATGTATTTCTGTCTCGGCGAATTCGTCGAAATGGGCAAGTAACGGAGGTGTCTGGAGGCGATGTTTAAGCTCCTGGAAAGCGTGTTCCTGCGGCGTTTCCCACATAAACTCCACGTCGGCCTTGGTAAGGTTAGTGAGAGGATCGGCAATGCGGGCCAAGTTTTTCACGAACCGCCTATAATAGGCACGCAGGCCCAGAAATCGGCGCACGGCTTTCTTGTCAGTGGGCGGCCGGAAATCGGCGATGGTGGCTGTTTTCCGTGGATCGGGACGAACTCCAGACTTGCTGATAACGTGCCCCAGAAATAAGAGCTGCTCATACGCAAATCTGCACTTTTCTGGCATCAGTGTGAGTCCGGAAGTCTTGATGGCTTTAAGTACAGCTTCAAGGCGTCGAAGATGCTCGTCGAAACTCGAGGAAAACACGACGACGTCGTCCAAGTAAACAAGGCAAGTCTGCCACTTCAATCCTGCCAGTATTGTATCCATAACGCGTTGAAAAGTTGCAGGCGCTGAGCAAAAGCCGAAGGGCATCACCTTAAACTCGAAGAGGCCGTCCGGTGTTATAAACGCCGTCTTCTCATGGTCTCTTTCGTCGACTTCGATTTGCCAATAGCCAGTCTTGAGGTCCATTGACGAAAATTACTTGGCATTATGGAGCCGATCAAGTGCGTCGTCTATTCGTGGAAGAGGATACACGTCCTTTCTTGTGATTTTGTTCAGGCGGCGATAATCGGCGCAGAAACGTAGGGTCCCATCCTTTTTCTTCACTAACACCACGGGGGATGCCCATGGACTCTTGGACGGCTGGATAATGTCATCCCGCAGCATTTCATCAACTTGTCTCTTCATGGCCTCACGTTCTCGCGTCGAAACCCTGTACGGACGCTGACGGAGTGGTCTGCCATTTTCTTCGGTTATGATGCGATGTTTCTTGATTAGTGTCTGCCGAATTTTCGATGACGATGAAAAGCAATCTTCGTATTGCAGGAGCAGGGCCTTGAGCTGTTCTTGTTTATCGTTCGGATGTCTGGGATTGGCGTCGAAAGCTATGGGAGGGGCTTGGTTCCTCTGAGCAGGTTCCGCAGAATCGGCGAGGGCGAAAGCACTGGTGGCTTCGACAATTTCTTCGATGTATGCGACCGTTGTTCCTTTGTTCACATGTTTGTACTCATTGATGAAATTCGTGAGAATAACCGTTGAAATTCGTGAGCATAACCCAGCACCTCCACCAGATGTCACGGGGTCGTGACGTGGCCGAAGACAGGAAACTTCGTGTTGGGATTTAACTGTTTATTTGGGCGAACCTGTGCCCGGTAAAGAGAAAGTCTAATTACAGCAGCAGTCTTGCACAGATAGCAGTCTCGGAATGATAGCGGCGAACGCAGCGTCGGCCTTCGATCAACAACTGACAAGCGGCGAAGCGCGTCCGCATTTATACTCTTGCCGTCGAATGTTCTAGCGTTATCGCTGGCGGTGGCGTAGGTTCCAGAACAATCTGTACCGTTCGCACAGTGGGCGTGATCTTATCGAAATGATCTACTACAGTCCGGAACCTTCTAGAAAACTGCAGGCGCGGTTTGCGCTTAGGATCCTGTGGTGTTTTGGGACGATAACAAAAACTTGGGAAATCGAACGTGGCAATATCGTCCTCGAGCGCGCCGAAGCCGCACGACGCGGCGAGCGTTCAAAGAGAAGTAATGAACTCGGCGACTGGCTCACCAGGCAATATTCGTCTTTCTTGAAATTTAGCGCGTGCGAGATAATCGCACGAGACATCCTTAAAATGCTCATCGAAAAGAGCAACAGCCTTCTTGAAGACATCGCCTGACGCTGACGTCAGCGACGCGTTGGTGGCTTCCAAAGTATAAAAGAGTTTTAACCCGGCAGGGCCCAACGCGTTCAGCAGCAGGGCCTTGCGACGCTAGAGCTTGCTGGCGTCCTCCCCGGCCGCGTCTGCGTAGGCCTGAAAGACCAATTTCCAGTCCGCCCACGGAAGTGGCGGATCTCTGGGCAAATGAAAAAATAGGGGAGGTGGAATAGGAGACGCCATTTCAAGCAAGAAGAATGTACAGGTGCTGACGAGAAGAAAATGCCACCAGTACACTGTTTGAAGACGAAGGCAGAGGCGGCGTAGCTGAATGAAGAAGAAATGAAGCGACGCAGCACACAGCAGCCACCTTGCTGGGAACAAAGAGCGTCTAGGGTTGTCAGGGTAGGTCCGTTACAAGCAAGAAAACGACGAACACGGAGAACGAAACGGGTTCTTACAGGTCCTCGTCGCCATTGCTGTATTGGGGGCTGGCTGGTCCCGACGAAGCAGAAGAAGAAGACGGCCGACGAAGACGTACCAGCCCGAACACGCGGGTTTGCGTGAAACGCCGAAGGAACAACAACCGCACTCCAAGGTTACCCAACACACACCGATTTTATTTTACAGTCGCCTTGAAACCCTGGATTAGGGAGCCTACATGAACGGCCGTTTTACGGTGATGTCAGCCTTTGACCCACTACATGCCGCCAACGCACCGCCGCCCACCAAAACACAATGTTGCCAGACAGCAACGCCGCGCTTTCGCCCCATTTTGGTGCCCGCACTGCGTCTACGCCCGGTTGCGTTTAGTTCTCAATAATACGGCGTCGAACATTGCGGTAGCGTGTTAAACGGTGCCAGTGAAGCCTTAGAATGCCTGGATGCTGCGTACCGCTCTGCACTAACCACAACAGAAAGGGGGTGCGAATGTTCCGCTTCCCAGCGAGCCCTGGCCGACGACCACTATGGCTGGCTCAAGTGAAGCGAGACGGCTGGGAGCACACCAGTGCGTCTCGTATTTGCTCTGTGAGTACTGCGTACTTCGTTCACTGTTTTTTCCTGCGGCACACGTATATGTGTTTCGCGGTGTTCGCGAATGAGTAGATAACCGAAGTTGTCGTTGCTGCGTCCACTCATTGCGAGTAGGAAGCCCACAAACGGGACGCGTCCGCACGTTCGTACGGAGACGCGCTCGCTAGTCTGAGCTGTTGCCACGCTTGCGTTCGTGTCAGCGTAACCTCAGTATTATGTCACAAGTGTTTGTGTGTGGGCTGCGAATTTCTTCGTGCGCTCACTTTGAGAACTGGGTCTCTTACACGGTTGGCTCCTTTTTGTTGCGCCGTACTTCGCGTTGCTGGAGGAAGCGGCGGCTGGCTCCAAAATGGCGGCGCACAGAAAACAATGCTGAATTTGGTGGAAGCTGGCAACAGCGTGCCCCGTTGCCCGCTGGTTTTGGCTGAGTTTCTTGAAGGCACTTGTTAAGATGTCTCCACCCTAAAAACGGCCGTTCATGTAGGCTCCCTACCCTGGATGCCAGAGCGGCGCCCCCTGGCATCCTCACATGTCATTCCGAAACCGAAACCCAGAACAAAACGCTCCTCTGTTCTATTCACTCCGAAGAATTCTGCTTCGACAGAACGGAGCAGACAACCAGACGGCGGCCTGGCAGTGCACCTTTGATTTTTTCTATTTTTATTTTTTTTTCTTTCCGAGCGCATCTGCAAAAACCTGTTCGTTTCAACCTCCTTGACGCTGCTTCAATAGAATGTAGTCACAAAAATAAGCAATTGCGTCTGAAACAAGATGAGACACCTTTGAAATCCGTTGTATCTTGCCGACGAAACCGAAACCAAAACACCGACAGACGAGAAAGAGACTGAGAGAGAGAAAGAGAGAAAATACTTTATTCACAGGATCTTGCGTGGGGTAGGTTACGGCCTGACAGGGCGCGGTCTATCCTTCTGAAGTTCTAGTCTATGCAGCCCTTGAAACACTGGGCCAAGAACTCGAGGGTGGAACCTCACCCAACAGAGGAAACTTGGGGTCCCACGCCTCACGCTTGCGGGTCAGAATGAGTGAGTCGCGTTATATCAAACATCGAGCTGCCTCGTTTTTAGGCTCTGAAGGCTGCGCTTGCCATGACAACACACGTCGCGAACAGACGTTGATAGATATTATGCATAACTTACGTCACTGCAATCGTTCTTATAAACGGTGCATTTGGGGTACGTCTCCTGGAGTTGGTCGGTTGCACGCGACATCGATGCTTCGGTTTTGGTTCCGCCTATAAGTTAATGAGAATTCGATTAATTTAGAAAAGCTACTGGTGACTACCAGTTTACTTAATTACCTGTCTTTTCTAACTTTAGTTTTGATTACTTCAACTTCCTTATATATATTTTCTGGTAATCTGCCGACACACACACAAAAGCACATATATGAAAGAGGCGAGCAAATGTTGCGTTCCCCTCGATCTTGAGTATCTGCAGGCACATTTCTTAAAGCTCAAATATATACTACAACCCTTTTGTACCGCAATAGTGCGCCAGAAAGCTCGATATGCGAAGCATCCCTCGACAACAGATTGATCTGAAAGCGTGCAGCTGACAATGGATGCATAAAATCATTTGTTTTATAAACATGAAGAGGCATTCATTCGTTGGTGTAACCAGAAAGTGGTTTCCATCTCATTTTTTTTATCGTCGAACTTAAAACTGACGCGCGCTGGCCGCCGGCGGCTTCACTTGCTCCCGTTGGCGGCGGCCGGGACTGCCACTCCAGAGGTTCTATATAACGTCCTTGCTACTATCACACTACAGCACGCATCAGATGAACAAACGCGTTGCCGGGCCCACTCTTATAATTTACTTCGTGGATATGCTGGCTGCTCTCAATAAAAGGACGACCGACTAAGTGAGCCTATAAATAGCTTCATTTCTAAAAGCAATGAAACTACGTTGTGCTACGCGTCGCAGCTGTGATTACGTCAGCGCGCCTGTTATAATTCTCTAAACGGTGTTACAATCTAAATCAGGGGTAGTTCCACGAAAGGAGCAAGAAAGTGACACATTTATTTGCGTGTAACCCGTGTTTGGAGATAGCTTGTGGATTGGGCTGTCAGTTTGTATTAAATGTGGAGCACTTTACAGTCGCACCTACTCGCGAATGCGACTTCGGTGGCGCCGCCGGCACCACTCACTGCGCTGCGCACACTGGCGTCTCGTGCCCAAGTTTTTTTGTCTATCTGACGTGCAAAAGGGGGCACGCACCAGCATGACTATTCCTGAAATTAAATGGAATAAACAAGACCTGACGTCACTTTCTCTAAGAGGAGAAAACTACAGCACTGATATACCAATAATTGTATAAACGGTAACCAGTGGGCAATTTAATTAATAGGTTACTACTGTTGAATAAAACATTTGTTTTTTTCTTCAAAATTTTCTTTCCTATATGCAGAATGCCAGCGACGCATGCACGCAAGGTAACCACACGAACGCTGCAGCATGAGTGTGTTTCGAAGAAATAACACCCACTGGAGATGAACAGTCTCTGAGCCGACCAAACTCGGCGCTCAGCATCGGCAACTGTCTTGCTCTCTTCTCGCAACGTGCCGACGCCGCCGATTCCGACGCGACAGCCACGCTCTTAAAGCATACAACGCTTGGCACTCACTCCCGAGGCTTCCCCAGTTTCTCTTTCCAACTACCTTCCGTCGCGCCGCAGAAGCAGGAGACAGGGAGGCGGTCTAGATTACGTCTAGACTGAACGTCACCGGCTCTGCGATGACCACGGGCTGGTTACAGGCACGCTTTGGTCACTTATGGTCGCCCATTCAGAGTGTGAGTACGGTGGGTATGTTGAGAATGTAAGAACGAACATCGAAATCTTTTGCTTGATGTAGAAGAACGCCGCACGCGTTCAGAGTTCCGTGTATCTGGCATGAAACACTACGCTTTACATAGCAGTGACAATTCACACTTTTTATTCTCCAGTAGTTTACCTCGACCAATACTTGGTTTTCTGAAAGAGGCCGTTCGGCCGCATGTGCGACCCTTTGATTTGAATGCAGTAGAGATCACTGTAAATGAACAAGCCCCTGATATTGCCATTGTGCTACCAAAATATAATCAAAATACAGATGACGAAAAAAGGAGGCGATGACAAGGCGAGCATTTTCATGGTGAAGAACGCAGAAGTAAATGTAGGGCAGCTAATCGTAGCCTTTCAGAATATTTCGGCAAAATTACTTATCACATCAAAGAGGCATGATCAGCGTACTTCATTATCTAGAGCGTAAGTGGCACTCGGTTGACCACCTGAAAATATCCGTACGCGATAAAATAGAAAAACGATTTTTAACGATAGGAGGGCCATATGATTCAACGACAATAACTAGCCTAGTGTTCACCCACATACGCGTCTCCAGAAAGGAGGAATGCTAGACTGCCTCTGACACCGACAAAATACCTCCTTGCAATGATCTATATAAGAAAAATTCAGTAGTTGGCATGCTTTATTTCGCCAATTGGACCAAAACAAAAGCAATAACAGAAAAAAATACTTGACTTCAGTGCATCCAGGAGATTTTTCAGGGATTTTCGCTCACACACGGGAGAAAAAAAACAAAACCTGCGCGCTCAAATTTTTATTATATATAATATATATATATATATATATATATATATATAGGCAGGCATGGTGGTTTAGTGGCCGCAGCGTTGCATATAGTCTAGGAGATCCTCCGTGAGCGGTCACAACGTGGTTTATTTCGACGTTTCGGCCTAGAGTCTGGCCTTCATCAGGAATAAAGATACAGTTTGTCGGTGCTCAGCTTTATACAATCTCAAATCAGAGGGCAAGGAAAGAGGGGAAAAAAGGAAAGAAAAAAAGAAAAGAAAAGGAAAGAAAAAAAGAAAAAAGAGAAAAATAATATACGGTGGACGCGCCTCGGGTGCCCCCCTTCCACTTTCCCCTCCACTTCCCCCCCATCTCTCTCCCCCCTCTCCCCTTCACCTTTCTGATGTCAGCGGTCTGTGTATGTTTCCGTTCACTAGCGCATTCCTCCCGATCAGACGGCCCCTCCTGGCACTGGCGGTTCGGTGTGGGGCAATACGCGGCCCCCATTCTTCTACGACGAATTGTTTACGGGACCCCGAGTAGTTAAAGGCTTAGGACTTCCTGAAAAGCTCTTTTTTGCCCCAAGGCTTCATACGTGGTAAGCCCCAAGGCTTACCAAGGCTTCATACGTGGTGGAGGTGGATTTTCGGTCCTTTGACCTCCCGCAGCCCGCTCTACCCCTTGGAGCTTCGTTCAGGCCGCCGCTTGTGCCCATTGTCAGGCAGCATGTCCCAGACCAAGCCTGCCGGCGCTGATGTCATCAATCACGCACCGCCGCAAGCTGCCCCTCCTATTTACATACACGGACATCAGCGGGAACCCCGATCTTCGCTGGTCTTCGAGGAGAAGACGAAGAAAACTGGCTCGATGACTACGACCGCGTAAGTGCCGCTAATTGGTGAGACGAGGCCGCCAAACTGCGTTACGTCCCTTTTTATCTGACCGGAGTTGCGAAGACATGGCATCTTAACCACGTCATTGACTTACCCGACTTGGCTACCTTCCAGCAGCAGCTGCGACAAGTGTTTGGGACACCAGCAATTCGATCCACCGTCGCGTAGAGGACACTCGACACTCACCGACATGCCGGTGAATCGTACACTTCATACATCGAGGATGTCCCCGCACTGTGCCGGCGTGTCAGTCAATCCATGTCGGAATCGGATAAAGTGCGCCACATAATGAAAGGCATTGGGCCTGTTGCCTTTAATGCCCTCGCTGTGCAAAACCCAGCTACCATCGCTGATGCCAGCGCCTTAATGCGCTGGACTCCGTTCGTCTCCAACCGGACATTGGCGACCACCACTCCACGTCTTATGGCCATCTGCGTGACCTCGTCCGGGACATTATACGCGAAGAATTGCCGTCTATGGGCTTCACACCTCCTACACCGCGTCCTACACAGTCGTCAGGAGTGTCCTTGCGTAACATCATCATAGAGAAACTTACATCCCTGGCCGGCTCTGCGCCCGTTCAGCCACCTGCTTCTCGCCCCATATCCATCTACCCTCAAGTTGCTGCCGTGCCTCCCAGCGACGTACACGCTGCCATCCTACGCGTCGGTTGCTACCACTCCCCCCGTGAACTGCCGTTCGATGCCCCCTGACCTTTCTTCGGCCCACCTGACCGTGCTATTTCCAGGGGCCCCGGACGCTTTCTACTCCCCACCCTGGCGCTCGTCCCGCCCTGTCTGCAACTACTGCGACTATCGCGGCCACATATCTCGTTTCTGCCAAAAGCGCCAGCAAGATGAGCCTTGGAACGACATGCACGAACGGGATTTGTACACTGGGGCCTCTTATCAAGTTCGACGTTATTCGTCTTCCCTGCATCAGTCTCCATCTCCTCCGGCATCGACTGCACCACGAAACAGCCAAAACACGAGACGCCGCTCGCCTTCGCCCTTCCGCCGTTACACTTATCCACTTCGGCCCGCCTAATCCTCCTCTGATATTCAATCGGAGAACTAAATTATACAGTTTGGGGAGGAAAAACTGCATTCGAAATTAGAACTGAAATTCCTCCATCAGACCCGTGCAACATGGTTTCTTTGGAAGTGGAAGGAGTGCGAGTCGACGCTTTGGTGTCTGTTACACGTGCTGATTTGTGTGAACATTTAAAAATTGAAAAGACGCCTTACGATGGTCCCATGTTAGTTGCTGCCCAGGGGAACGTCATTCGTCCTTCCGCGTTTTGTACTGGGCGTGTTTTCATCGACGGAATCCGCCATCATGTCCAGTTTGCTGTCCTGTCCCGCTGCTCTCATCAACTAGTTTTAGAGTGGGATTTCCTATTATCTGCTTCCGTGGCTATTTGTTGAGGACAACGCGTCATTAACCTTACTGACACTGACTACAGGCTTCACGACGACAATCAGAAGCCACTTCGTCTGGTAGCTGCGAAAGACATCGAACTGCCACCACTACAAGAGCAAATTGTCAGCATTACGTTCAATGACATCTATCACTGTGATGTATTGGTCTCCCCCATCACCACTTTGCATTCGTAAAGGCATAGTTTTTCCGTCTAGTGTCGTTCGTTTTTGCGATGGTCCTGCACTTGTCAACGCTGTAAACTCTACACCGAAGAATATCTTACTGCCACAGGGCACTACTGTGGCCCGTGTTGCCGACTTCGAGCCTGAATTTGTCATGCCACTTCATTTCATCGCATCCAAAGAACGTTCCCTTGGTGAGCAAGTTTCTTCCTCCATCTTTACCACCGCTATCAGTAGCGACTTGACAAATTCACAGACGCAGCAGCTGCTCGCATTGTTACAGAAACACGCAAATTCTTTCGATATTTGCTCGTCTAAGGTGCGCCGGACTACTATACAGCACATCGAATTCAAACAGTCGGGACATCTATTGTACACCGTCGACCCTACCGCGTGTCTCTAGCTGAACGAAAAATTATAGAAGAAAACGTTGCTGACAGTTAAACGGGAAGTCATCCGTACTTCGTCTAGCCCTTGGTCGTCTCCTATTGATTTGGTCCGTAAGAAGGATGGTCCCTCTGCGTTTTTGCATAGACTACCGGGCGTTCAATAAGATCACACGCAAGGACGTGTACCTTATGCCACGCACTGACGACGCCCTTGATTCCCTACAAGGCGCGGAATTCTATTCAAGCGTCGACTTGCGTTCTGCGTACTGGCAGATCCCCATGCATGAAGGCGATAAGGAGAAAAGGGCGTTAGCAACCGCCGACGCGCTATAGGAATTCAACGTGATGCCTTTCAGGCTCTGCAACGCACACGCTACTTTCGAGCGCATGGTAGACACCGTGCTGCGCGGCCTGAAATGAAAGAGTTGCATTTGCTATTGTTCGAGGTATAGCGCATCGAGGACGGGACAGAGAAGAAAACACAGAACACATACACGGCGCTAGTAGAAAAAAGCCCGTTGAACTAGAAATGTAGTCAGCTAAGGTTGCACGGCGGGCTTGTTGGTTATTATGTGTTCTGTGTTTTCTTCTCTGTTCCGTCCTGGATGCGCTATACCTCGAACAACATGAATAACCAACAAGCCCGCCGTGCAAAATTAGTCGACTGCATTTGCTACCTGGACGATAATATTATCTTTTAGTCCACGTTTCCTGAGCACCTAGAACGATTGAATCAAGTTTTGACGTGCCTCGCCAGCGCCCGGCTTCAAATAAACACTAAGAAATGTTCTTTCGCTAGCAAATCTATCAAGGTCTTAGGACAGGTCGTTAGCAAAGATGTTATTCGGCCCGACCCTGACAAGACTGCTGCAGTCCTTTACTTTCCGCGTCCCGAAAGACCAAACGAGCTCCACAGTTTCCTTGGCCTCACCTCCTATTTTCGCCGGTTTATCCGGAACTTCGCCTCTATTGCCGCTCTATTACATCAGCTACTTGCTTCCAACGTCCCCTTTCGGTGGTCTCAAGAATATCAAACGGCATTCAACCTGTTGAAGGGGGCCCTCACGTTTAAACCGCTGCTCTGCCACTTTGATGAAGCCGCACCGACTATCCTCCATACCAACGCTCGCGGCCTTGGTATAGGAGCCGTTCTTCTACAACGCGACAAGTCTTTCCTAGAGAAAGTTGTTGCATATGCCAGTCGCGTACTCACCCCTGCCAAAAATAACTACATGATAACTGAGCAAAAGTGTTTGGCTGTGGTTTGGTCGGTGCAGAAATTCTGTCCCCATCTCCACGGCGCTCAGTTCATAATTGTTACGGACCACCATGCTTTATGCTGGCTTTCTACACTGAAGAACTTGTCCGAACACCTGGGTCAATGGATACTACGCTTGCAGGAGTACGACTTTGACATAACTTACAAGTCAGGTGCCCCGCGTGCAGTAGTCTAGTGGCTAAGGTACTCGGCTGCTGACCCGCAGGTCGCGGGTTCAAATCCCGCCTGCGGCGGCGTCATTTCCGATGGAGGCAGAAATGTTGTAGGCCCGTGTGCTCAGATTTGGGTGCACGTTAAAGAACCCCAGGTGGTCGAAATTTCCGGAGCCCTCCACTACGGCGTCTCTTATAATCATATGATGGTTTTGGGACGTTAAACCCCACATATCAATCAATCATTACAAGTAAGGTAAAAAACATCAAGACGCCAACGCCTTATCTCGTTGCCCGCTTCCAACTACCCATATCAGCGTTGGTGAGAACTCTACCGCCACCTCAACCTAAGTTCATACGCTCGCATCAATAGGGCAACCCTTCTCGGACGATGAGCCAACGTTTATCTCCCGCCAGTGGTCCGAGTCATACTGCAGACACATGGTGGACCACCTTTCGGGAGTTCCTAGTCCACCAAACGCATGACGTCGTCGTAAACTCCTGCACTTTAACCTGGACAATGGAGTTTTCTACCGCCACACTTGCCGCCCTGACGGTCAGCGCTGCATTCCTGTACTGCCACGCTCTCTTCGACTTCTGGTTCTCGAAGCCTTCCACGATGGCTTGACTGCTGGTCATCTCAGTTTTCAAAAAACCCTCGACCGCATACGATGTCGTTATTACTCACCTGGCCTTTTTTTCTAGCGTAGCGCGGTACGTCGGTTCCTGCTACTCATGCCAGCGTCGTAAACTCCCGACGTCTGCACCTGCTGGTGCCTCTACAGCCACTTCCGTGCTATTCAATGCCGTTCGAGGTTGTAGCTGTCGACCTTTACTTTACGGGCCTCTCCGCGTCACATCTGCTGGCAAACGATGGATAGTGACCGTTATGGACCACCTGACACGCTACGCAGAGACTTCCTCTGTTATTACAGGCTCAGCTGTGGAAGTTGCAGACTTCATTATTCACGTCATAATCCTGCATCATGGGGCTCCTCGACTACTGCTTAGTGACCATGGCAAACTGTTCCTGTCACAAACAGTAAATGATGTACTGCGCGCTACTTCAACTGCTGACAAGACAGCTTCAAGCTGCCACCCTAAGCCAAATGGTCTCACAGAAGGATTTCATCGAACCCTTGCTGACAAGATAGCTGTTTACGTTCAACCCGACCACAAAAACTGGGATACTCTTTTACCATTCCTGATCTTTGCCTACAACACCGCCATGCAGGGATCAACTTGCTACTCACCGTTTTACCTCATGTACGGACGCACTCCGACTACCTTTCTCGAAATCTCCTGCTATAACAGCCATTGTAAGTCATGTCAGTTTTCTAGCGAAGAATACATTTCCCGCCTGGCCCAGTCTCGCCATCAGGCTCGCATCAATACTGAAGCGAGACAGCACGAGCGGAAGATCACCTATGACACATCCCATCACGTTGTGGCCTATCCAACCTGGTGACGAGGTGCTCCTTTTGATACCTATTCGCACTCTTGGTCTCTGTGACAAATTCTAACCGCACTTCATCGGGCCATACATAATTTTAGAACAGACTTCGCCGGTCAATTATTGTGTGACACCATTTGTCGCCCCAACAGACCGCCGTTACCGAAGCACAGAGATTACCCACGTTTCTCGCATGAAACCTTTTACGCGACGTTGCCCGTCACATTGACTTACGGCGACCAAGGTGCCCGCTTTCCAGTGAGAGCAATCAGTGTGGGCGTTTTCTACTTACATCGTTCTCATCCCTGCTTTATCCATAATCACCATCATCCGCTTGTCTGTTTGTCCTGATGTCCACTCTGTAGGCAGAAGCTTTCGGACGCATTGCGACAATTGGACGATCGGCCACTCTCTGTGCAGATGCTACTGAAACACCGTAATCGCCTTTCGTCAGCTCAAAAAGCAGTCAAAGCTAACTTGTGCTTTTTGAGGACTACAGGCCTACGTGACCACCTTTAACTTTTCTGTAGTGCCACCACTGCATACGCACCAGCCGATTAATTTACAATCCTCTTTTTTCTCTCTCTCTCTCATTCTCTTCTCTTTTCTCTGTCTCATTTTTATGCCTCCTTCCATTTTCCAGCGTAGGGTAGCAAACCTGGCATGTGCCTGGTTAACCTCCCTGCCTTCCCTCTTATTGTTTATCCTCCCCCCCCCCTGTGTTATCATCATCGTTATCGTCTGTGTACTGGCTTTGCCCGTTTGGTTTGCGAGGTGATTCCTCAAATAAACACTGTCGCAACCCAGACTACCAAAAATTCATGACATATATATATATATATATATATAATGAGGAAAGTAGTGTATAGTTAAGCGCTCTTTTTTCCGTGTTATCACACAATATAATGAGATCTAACAGACAATAACCCCAAGGAAAGTATAGGGGACGTTATTAAACCGAATTTTATTGTAAGTGTGATGAAATGTGTGTGAAGATAGCTAGCCGTTAGCAGGAACCATACCTGCAATATATATATATATATATATATATATGTATATATATATATATATGAGATCTAACATACAATAATGCCAAGGAATGTATAGAAAAGTTATTAGAACAAATGTAATGTAAAATAAGAAGAAAGAAAAGTGGGTGAAAAAATAACCAGCCGTGAGCAGGAACCTACAACCTTCGAATAACGCGTTCGATGCTCTAACCACTAAGCTATCACAACGGCCTTCCCCCAACCCACTTTCTTGTGTTCATATGTGAAGTTAAACGTGGGAGTGTTAGTCAGGGCCATCTATAGCCAAACGGCGGAGCGTAGAACACCATTTTGTGAGCCTGGAGGCGTCACGTAGCACGTGAACTTATTACGAGTGGGCAGCTGATCAATAGTACCTCGTACACACCCTTATGACATCAAGTCTGCCAGTACGAGACCCTCGTTAATGAATAAGGGAAAGAGGTGTATACCTAAGGGCTCGTTTTTTCGTGTTTTGACACAATATTAACCTGCTCACGGCTGGTTATTTCCTCACCCACATTTCTTTTTTCTTATTTTACATTACACTTGTTCTAATAACTTCCCCTATACATTCTTTGGCATTATTGTCCGTTAGATCTCATTAATATTGTGTCAAAACACGGAAAAACGAGCCCTTAGGTATACACCTCTTTTTCTTTTATATACACCATCTTATATATTGTAAGATGGTGTAATATATATATATATATATATATATATATATATATATATAATATATATAAATATTATATATATATATATATATTATTCGAAGTTCGCAAGTTCGGTTCCTGCCTACGGCAAGTTATTTTTTCACCCACTTTTCTTTCTTCCCATTTACATTGAAATTCGGTCTAATAACTTCCCCTATACATGGTATTATTGTTTGTTAGATCTCAATAATATTGTGCCAAAACACGGAAAACGAGCCCTTAGGAATACACTTCTTCTCTCTCTCTCTCTCTCTCTCTCTATATATATATATATATATATATATATATATATTGTTACGTTTGAAAGAGACTGGTAGATGTTGAAAGGGGCCGTTTATTAGGTCGCGAGGGGCAGCTCAGAAGCGGCCGACTGATTAACGATCCTCCTGATTCTCTTCTTCTTCTCTCACTCTGGGCGACAAGTGCGTTCACCGTATACGCTTCTTTTTCTTCGTGCATGTACGCAACATTCCTCTCCGCGCAGACGAAGGCCGCCGGACGAGTCAGTCGAGTTGTCGTGGCGTGTACAGTTTCAGGCGGGCAACATGAACCACTTGAGTTTTGGCAGCTCGTCGACCACTCGCCGTGAGACGAGCTATTACATAGTTGACCTCTGTGAGTCGGTCGACAATCACAAAAGGTCCATCGTAAGTGGCCAAAAACTTTTGGCATAACCCGCGCTTGCGCATCGGAGTCCACAACCACACCAGATCACCACGGCGACAAATCACTGGTCGATGGTGAATGTCATAGCGTGCCTTCGCCTTGTCTTGCAATGCCCATGTGCGCAGTAGAGCTATGCGACGCGCCTCCTCGGCGAGGCAGAGAGTCTCGGCGACAGTGACGTTGTCGTGGTCACAGAAAGGCAATATCGTGTCGATTGTGTACCTGGGCGAACGTGCATAAAGCAAAAAGAAAGGGCTATAGCCTGTAATCTCATGCTTCGCGGTGTTGAACGCGTAAGTAATGAAAGGGAGTACGTCATCCCAGTTCTTGTGGTCGCTGGAAACATACATAGACAACATGTTGATAATGGTGCGGTTGGTACGCTCCGTCAGCCCATTAGTTTGGGGGTGGTATGGTGTCGAGTGACGCAGGCGGGATTCACATAAACGGAGTAGCTCCTCCACGACATCCGCTGTGAATTGTCGTCCACGATCACTGATAATCAGGCGAGGTGGGCCGTGTCGGAGGATGACGTACTGTAACAAAAATGACGAGACTTCACTGGCAGTTGCGGAGGGGACGGCCGCCGTCTCGCAGTAGCGTGTGTGGTAGTCGACGCAATCAATTATTCATCGGTTGCCCTTAGCCGATTTTGGGAAGGGGCCCAGAAAGTCAATGCCCACTTGTTCAAAAGGTGCGCCTGGAGTAGGCATCGGCTGTAGAAGACCAGCTGGACCAGTTGATGGACGTTTGTGACGCTGACTTTGCATGCAGCTTGCCACATAGCTCTCAACAGACTTCTGCATACCAGGCCAATAAAAGCGCTCTTTAGTCCGGTGAAGCGTCCGCGCCAAACCTAAATGTCCAAATGTAGGGTCGTCGTGCATGACACTCATAATGACTGTTCGCAGGCTCTCCGGGACCACTAGAAGGAAACGCGCGCCACTGCTGGAGAGGTTCCTTTTGAACAACAGTCCATCACGCATACAGAAACGGCGGGCACTAGTAGAAGCGGATGCAGTGGCGAATAATGGTGCCAGTTTAGCGTCCTTCCGCTGTTCTGCTCTGAAACTGGGATAGTCCGGGAACGTAGGCGACACAGACGCTACAAGCTGGTCAAGGTCATCGGATTCACAGTCTGTTGTACTAAGTGGCATACGTGAAAGACAGTCCGCGTCAGCATGTCGACGACCACTCTTGTAAGCGACGGTAAAACTGTATTCTTGTAGCCGGAATGCCCAGCGCGCAAGGCGGCCACAAGGGTCACGAAGGTTGACAAGCCAACACAACGAGTGGTGGTCGGTTACGACTGTGAATGGGCGTCCGTACAGGTAAGATCTAAACCGCTGAATTGCAAATAATACCGCCAGGCATTCTTGTTCAGTAACAGTGTAGTTTTGTTCCGGCCTGCTTAGGGAGCGACTTGCGTATGCGATGACGTGTTCGCGGTCGCCGTAACGTTGTGCTAGGACGGCTCCAATACCTATGCCGCTAGCATCCGTATGAAGCTCTGTCGGAGACGAAGGACTGAAGTGCTGAAGGACGGGTCGTGACGTCAGCAAAAACTTCAATTGACGGAATGAAGAATCGCACTCCGGAGTCCACTCAAAGGAATTGTCCTTTCGTAAGAGGCATGTGAGAGGATACGCCACTTCGGCAAACTTCGGAATAAAGCGGCGGAATTACGAACAAAGCCCCAGGAAACTACGAAGCTCCTTGACGGAACGCGGCGCATTGAACGCCTCAACTGCTGCTGTCTTCTGGGGGTCAGGACGGATGCCATCCTTGTCAACGAGATGCCCGAGCACAAGCGTCTGGCGGTCTCCGAAGTGGCATTTCTTCGAGTTTAAAATTAGGCCAGCGTTTCGGATGCAGTTCAAAACAGTATCCAGACGAGAGTTGTGTTCACTGAACGTGCGGCCAAAGATGATGACGTCGTCGAGGTAGCACATGCAAATGTTCCACTTCAAGTCACGAAGAATGGTGTCCATAAACCTCTCAAACCTTGCCGGTGCATTGCACAGTCCAAATGGCATTACGTTGAATTCAAAGAGCCCATCAGGGGTTACAAAGGCAGTCTTTTCCTTGTCCTCTGGGTGCATCGGAATTTGCCAATAACCGGATCGTAAGTCTACGGAGGAAAAATAAGAGGCCGAATATAAGCAGTCTATTGCGTCCTCTATACGGGGCAGCGGGTATACGTCCTTTTTAGTCACGGCATTCAGTCGGCGATAGTCGACGCAAAATCTCCAAGATCCATCCTTCTTCTTAACAAGGATTACCGGTGCTGCCCACGGACTGGCTGACTCTTGTACCACTCCCTTTTGCATCATTTCCTGCACTTGGTCGTTGATAATTTGTCTTTCTGACGGGGAAACACGATACGGTTTTTGGCGAATTGGACTTGCCGCGCCAGTGTTGATGGTATGGAGCGTTCGAGACACGGGGATAGGGATTACTTTGCCCTTCTGCGCAAAGTCAAATACCGAAACGTGCTTCAACAGCACATTCATTAAAGTTCGGCGCTCGGTTGAGCTAAGCGACTTATTTATCGTTGCCATAAGCGCCCCGTCTAAATTGTGACTACCAGTTCCATCACGTTCTTCCGGCACGTCTGTGAGCTCGACCACTGATAAGGTCGCGTGTTCTTTGCTGAGCGAAGCTAATTTCAAACCATTGGGTAGGGTCACGGGCTCAAAGGAACAGTTTACAGTCCATAGGCCAGTTCTTCCGCCATCAATCGACACCACACAATGGGGAGCCAACACATTCTTCTTCACGCAGTTTATGTGCATTGGTTCTACGCTCGCATCGAAGCTGTCAGAATCAGCGCCGCGACAAACAACAGGAACACGTACGGTAGACAACGCAGGTATGAACGTATCGCCACAGACACACAGCGTAGTTTGGTCATTCGCTGGAGTTTCCAGAAGTTCTGAAGGCATCTGGCCACTCACAAAGACTTTCCCCGTGCGACAGTCTACAGTGGCACCACATTCTCGCAAGAAGTCCATGCCGAGAATGACATCATGTGTCGACCGAGGAATAATCGCAAACTCCATCGTTATCATAAGGCCTCCCAAAAATGCCTCAGCACTACACACACCAATAGGGCGCAATGGCTCTCCACTCACTCCACAGAACGTCGAAGTTTCATCCCAGGAAAAACAACTTTCCGCCCTAACACGTCTTTAAAAGAACCACTCATCACGGAAATTGTTGCACCTGTGTCCACCAACGCCATCACAGGCACATGATCCACCAAAACACGCACTTTGTTTTTAAACATACACACAGGAGGTATTTCTCTTAGTAGCACGTTTTCAGCGACCTCACCCCCATTGGCCGCGCTGGCTAGTTTTCCGGTGGCGAAGAGGGCGCTTTGCGACGCAGCGGTGAAGGAGAACGATGAGCACGAGGTCGCGGTGGGGGCGTTAAACTCCTGTCAGATGCCGGGGAGTGGTTGCGGAAGTTGCTGGGCCAATAGTTGTCATCAGGTGGTATGTGGGCCGGCCACCGGACACCATGAGGCTGTTCGAAGGATCGTGAAAAATCGCATGGTTGGTGATACCGAGGAGTCACCCGACGGTTGCAAAATCGCGATATGTGACCTGGCACACCGCAGGAATAGCACACCGGCCGAGGTCGAAACGTCGGTCGCTCGTCGATGAATAGAGCGTCATCATTTGCTCTTGTTTGACGAATGTACTGGTTGGGTGCGTCGTATCGAGACGTCGGGTGTCGAGGAGGCATGCGCTGAGAGCGTCGGTCTTACCGTGACGCGGGAAATCTGGTTGTCATTCTTGACTGTGGGGCTGGGCTGTACTCCACAGTTGCCGCGCTCATCGTCGGTTGCCATTGGGTCAAAGGAGGCACATCCATAGCCTCACGTGGCAGACACAACTCGCGATGGTCAGCTGTCGAACACGACATTTCTCGGTGGGACAGTTCCTCACGACCAATCTGTCTAATGGTAGAGAAAAGGTCGAGGCCAGGATTCGTGTCCACACTGGCAACAGTTGTAACGTTAGCCAGCCGACCAAACTTGGGCGCAATTCGACGCATCTTGAGCGTTTCAAATGTTCGGCAATGCTGAATGACGTCGGACACAGAACTGAGGCTTTCTT
The DNA here is from genome assembly GCF_043290135.1 of Rhipicephalus microplus. Taxonomy (NCBI): domain Eukaryota; kingdom Metazoa; phylum Arthropoda; class Arachnida; order Ixodida; family Ixodidae; genus Rhipicephalus; species Rhipicephalus microplus. The sequence goes on along the minus strand of NW_027464614.1, from coordinate 1,357,178 downwards.
TTCCAATTAGAAAATTATACACGTCCTCAGCGATCCCCTTCAGCAGATGTCCAACTTTGTCCTCTTCCGACATGGTAGCACAGACCACCTTGCACAGCCTTAACACTTCTTCTATGTAAGTGGTGCATGTCTCACCTGGTAGCTGTGCCCGTTGCGACAGTGTTTGCTCAGCCCGCTTCTTTCTAGCAACCGAGTCGCCGAAACACGTCCTGAGTTCTTCAACAAAAAGATCCCACGTCGTGAGTGCGTCCTCGTGGTTCTCGTACCATACCAGTGCGGTGTCGGTCAGGGAGAACACTACGTTGGCTAGCATAGCGGCTGCATCCCAACCGTTGGACTTGCCCACACGTTTGTACTTGGTGAGCCAGGCGTCGACATCTTCTTCGGCTTTTCCTCCGAAGGGCGGTGGAACTCGGTAGTATGGAAGCGGGCCAGATGGTGCCGTCCTGGAAACGCCTGCTTCTTCGGGCATGTCGAAGTCACTCACGGCAGATGGTGGGAGACCGGCAAGTCGACGGCTTCGTCGAAGCTGTGGCAGTGATCGTTCCGTAGTTGAAGCGCATACCCAGCTCCTCCACCACTCTGTTACGTTTAAAAGAGACTGGTAGACGTTGAAAGGGGCCGTTTATTAGGTCGCGAGGGGCAGCTCAGAAGCGGCCGACTGATTAACGATCCTCCTGATTCTCTTCTTCTTCTCTCGCTCTGGGCGACAAGTGCGTTCACCGTATACGCTTCTTTTTCTTCGCGCATGTACGCAACAATATATATATATATATATACATAAAAAGAGATCCAACAGACAATAATGCCAAGGAATGTATAGGGGATGTTATCAGAACCAATGTGATGTTAATAGGAAGAAAAAAGTGGGTGAAAAAATACCTTCCCGTGTGCAGGAATCGAACCTACGACCTTCGAAGAAAGAGTTCGATGCTCTACCACAGAGCGATCAAGACTCACGGCGTCATAGCTCAGTGGTAGAGCATCGATCACGCTGCGGTGTCTCAGTGGTATTACTGAGCTATCACGCCTGAATCCGTGATATATATATATATATATATATATATATATATATATATATATATATATACATATATATTTACATCACACTTGCCCTGACGACGGCCGGTCCCCGGCCGTAACGTTGGCAATAAAGCATCGTATTTCGTTTGCTCCTTCGCTTCTTCTGGTGACTTATAACTCGACCCCAATCCAGGGAGACTTTCAAGAAATAAATAAATAAATAAATAATATATATATATATATATATATATATATATATATTGTAAGATGGTGTCGAGTACCCTCAAGACTCTTTATTGTCTCGAATATATGCCCCAAAACCTAAGCGGGATTGGTGATGATGATTATGTACAAATGAAAAGATGGAACGAGTAATAATGCTCGCACTTATTTTCCCCGCGCACATGAGCGGCCGGCCCGGCCGAGACTTAAGCGGGAAAGGTACAGCGAACAAAGCGTTTAAGACGTGAAGCGTGGGCTATCTCGGAGGCACGGTAACGACGGTCTGAGGAACTCTCGACGTAAGTGACAAGGTAATTGACAGAAGATGTTCTTTCACTAACAAGGTATGGTCCGAGAAAGCGTGACTGAAACTTTTCACACAATCCGGGGGTACGAACAGGCGTCCAAAGTAGTACTTCATCTCCAGGACGGAAGGTGACGTCTCGACGAAAGATGTCATAGTGTCGCTTGTGGTCTAGTTGACTGGCCTTCGTGTTGAGTTGAGCACGTTGCCGTGTTTCAGCGAGCCTGGAGGTGAAATGTTCTGGCGTAGTCATGGACGTTTTTGTCGTTGCATTGTAGAAAGGGGCATCAATATTGAATGTCGGCGCAAGACTATAGACAAGGAAGAAAAGTGAATACTCGGTGGTTCGTTGAACAGCAGTGTTGTAGGCAAATGTTATGAACGGCAAGATTTTGTCCCAGTTATCATGGTGCGGTCCGATGTACATGGATATCATGTCGATTAGAGTCCGGTGGTATCGCTATGTCAGGCCATTTGTCTGCGGGTGGTAAGCGGATGCGTTCTTATGAACTGTGCCACAAGTTTTAAGAAATTCGACAAGAATTGTCGACATGAAGGTTTTGCCCCGGTCACTCAGCCACGTGTGAGGTGCGCCATGACGCAACAGAATGGCTTCTAAAAAGAAGGTGGCCACGTCTGATGTGGAGCTGGTGCGTAGAAGAGCGGTCTCCGCGTATACTGTGAGGTGGTCGACGGCTGTGACGATCCAGTGGTGGCCCACTGGCGTTACGGGAAGTGGTCTGACGAGGTATATTCCGACAACGACAAAAGGTGTATCGGGACATGGAATGGGTTGTACTGATCCAGCAGGAGCAGAAGTTGGCTGTTTCCGGCGTTGACAAAGTGCACAAGAAGCGACATAATTAGCCACAAAGGTAGAAAGACCAGGCCAGACGAAACGGCTCCTAACGCAGTTGTAGGTCTTCTGAAATCATAAGTGTCCAGCTGATGGGTCATCGTGCAGTGCTTCAAGAACTTGTTTTCGCAGTGAACGGGGAAGTACTGGCACCCACCGATGCCCATCCGGATTGTAAGTATAGCGCTGCAGGACATTGTTGTCTAGCTTGAATTGCCGTAGCTGACGACGTAGTCTGGTATTAGGTGGAGAAAGCGAGTCATTCAAGTATCCGATGATGCGGTTACATAATGGATCGTCACGTTGGCACGCGGCAAACTGCGCACTGCTGTTTAAAGATAGTGACCCAGCAACTGCCAGCGGTGATAACGTGAGTGCAGAGGAAGCCGCTTGATCACCTGAGGGGCATCGAGGATGCGTGATTGGAGACGAAAGTGGCAGAATGCAGCGACAGAGAGCGTCGGCATCCTGATGCTGTTTGCCAGACCTGTACACAACGTCAAAAGTGTACTCTTGCGAACGGAGTATCCTGCGGCTGAGGCACCCAGAAAAATTCTTCAGCGGAACAACCAGCATAGAGCATGGTGGTCGGTAATCACAGTGAAGTGGGGTCCATACAGATAAGCTGGAATTTTCTAGATGGCTCAAACGACCGCAAATCATTCCTGCTCTGTTATCGAGTAGTTCTGCTCCGCAGGTGTTAGTGCGTGGCTGGCATACGCAACTGCTCGCTCACGTGAAGTGTCGTCACGCTGGAAGAGGACAGCACCGATTCCGTGGCCGCTGGCGGCATCTGTGTGCAGGAAAGTGGGTGCACTCTCATCGAAGTGATGGAGGACGGGGTCTGATGTCAAAGCACGTTTAAGGGCTTGGAAAGCACACTCACACTCGCCAGTCCAAGTGAAGGCCGTTATTGACGTCAGAAGCTTGTGTAAGGAATTAACTCAAGGGGTGTATCACGCGTCTTCACAGCCTCGCTAGTCCATCGCAACATCACTGCCATTCAGCATTCCGTAGATAGCAGCAGGGAAGACTAGGTCCTGCTACAGATTTTGCCTAAACGAAAGTATGAGATGAGTCTGTTTTTACATAATGTGTATAGTTCTCCAAAAGATAAAGCATTGGGCTTGCCACAACTCCTGATTCAAGCTCAACGGTTAGCAGCTCGCACTCCGCTTGCAGTGGTAAGAGATTTCAATGCGCCTCACCCGGAGTGGGGTTATAGTCGAGCCAGCCAAAAGGGCAATTGGCTTTGGCAAGTTGCCCGGGATCTGCGATTGACGCTGTTAGACAATCCACAAGATAATACGAGGATAGGCAACAGCATAAGCATGGATACTTCTCCAGACCTTACGTTTTTTTAGAGGCATCAGTAATGCAAAGTGGATTAACACGGGAAAAGCACTAGGAAGTGATAACTATATCTTTTTACGACATTTAGCGCTGCGAAGCCTAAAGACAAAGTGGAAGGCATAGAAATATAGATTGGAACATATTTAGGGAAAACAGAGCAGACAGTGTGAACGGGAAAATTAATTACCTGGGTAGAGGCGCTCAAGGAGGATGTAAATAATACCACGGTAGAAGTGCCAGTCGAGCAGGAGGAGTTTACCGCTGTTTCTAAACTATTACACATGTGGAAAGCGCACGCGAGTATCTTGAAAAGGTGGAAGAAGCAAAAACATAATGGCGTCCTTCGCAGAAGGACTGCCAAGTTAGAACGTAAAATCGAAAATTATACAATTGAGTTGTGTCGTGACTGGGGGAATTTGTCGGGCCCGGAGCCATCCAAGGGTCAGGGCGAAGACGGGCCGAGGAGCCGTAGCTGATAACTTGAACGATTTATTTACACTATATTACATGATGTTGAAGGTAGCGTGTTACATGGAGTAAGCATCATACTAGATGATGGAAGGAAGCTCTCTCTCCGAGCGTCTTGCGCTCGCGTTTTTATGCCCCCGAAGGGAGAAAGTCACACCGCCTCCTTTCCAACCCAGGAAGGGAGGAGAGGCCCGCCCAGTTCTCTGCCCGGCGAGGGTGTAACACACACAATACACGACACCACTGGCACAGTGCGAGAACGGGGAGTCGTACGCGCCGAGATGACTCTTCGAGGAGACATCGCTCGGGAAAGGCGCCATGGAACGTGAGGAATGTCCCCGAAGATGGATACAAAGCGCTCGGCTCATTGTCCGCTGAATGTTGACGACCCAAGCAATGACCACTCCTTCTAGGCAGCCCAGACAGCGAACAGCCCCCCCTCGGTAATCCGTCGGTCGTGCGTGCCCAAAGGGCTTTTGGCAAGACGAGCCGACGACTCTAAGGAATTCGCAGTACTACTGCTGTGTTGTTGCCGATTCTGGACGTCTCAGGACGCGCTGCGAAGCCGGAACCATTCCACGCGTCCAAGCGGCGCCCAGACATGGGGGCCGATCACAACAGCTCGTCCGCCGCCGGGAAAAGGACTCGTAGATGGGCAGCCCAACGCTGCACCTTGAAGAGGCCTGGCAGCGCAGCAGCTCTGGAACGGCTGCGGCTCAGGTTTTCTCTCTCGCTCAAGTGGGGTCAGCAGGTCCGTAAGTAGTGCTTCTCCGTCGAAGGGGCCCCCGCAGGTCGAAGGCTGGGACTGACATTAGTGATCAAATCCGCACAGTACCCAAGCAGCGACAAGGCGGTACACCACCCCTCCCGAGATATGCCAGGCTACTGAACTCTTAGCCCGTTGTCGGCATAAAAGCAGCCACACTAGAACGTTGCTCGGAACGTCCCTAAACAAAGCAATATGGCAACGCTCCTAAAGTTTTGAAGAATTTACCTTAAATAAATTGCACTCAAGCCGCAAGTCGCATAGCTTTGAGGCAAATGGCGAGTGAGAAGTGAGAAGGTCGGGAAACTCAACTAACAAATTATATCCCTTTCTCAACGTCTGGCCTTGGCAGGCAGACTAAGTAACAGGTTCACCATGCAGTAAAGGTTAAAAAAAAAAAATCCAAAACGAAAAACGAAAAGATACACGGAATGACATAACAAAATAAAAACACTGGCTGTCGTAACTCAATCGGAATGCGCTTGCTCCTTATCACAGGAAGCCTCGGCTGAGAGCATCGGCATTTCCATTATCCCGCCCCTTTTTGTAGCGGATCTCAAAATTATGTTCTTGCAGTGCCAAACTCCATCTCAGTAGGCGGCCATTTTTAGGCGACATATTCCGAAGCCATGACAAGGGACAGTGATCTGTCTCGACAAGAAAGGGCGAGCCGGCCAAGTAGCACCGAAGCTTGTGAATAGCCCATACTAAGCATGCACACTCTTTCTCTGAGGTGCTATAAGCCTCCTCACGTGTTGAAAGCTTACGACTAATGAAAAGCACGGGGTGCTCCTCTCTACTTTCATCTCGCTGACTCAGAACAGCCCCAAGACCCCTTTCACTAGCGTCGCACTGAAGTACAAAAGGTCGGTTATAATCCGGAGCTCGTAAAATCGGTTGAGACGTCAGTGCTGCTTTCAAAGCCTGGAACGAACTTTCCCTTAACTCGTCCCACTGGACCTTAACGGGCTCTCCCTTCCTTAAACTGTCGGTCAGAGGACTGGCGATCTGTGAATAGTTGGGGATATAGTGTTGGTAATATCCAGTGAGGCCTAGAAAGGCCCTGATATCAGTTTTAGTGACAGGTCGGGGATAGTTCTCGATGGCGGCAAGTTTTACCTCGTGGGGCCGCCGGCATCCTCGCCCAACAATGTGCCCTAGATACTCTACTTCCGCCTGTCCCAATTGACACTTTTCTGCTTTAACAGTGAGGCCCGCGTTCCTTAAGCGCGTCAAGACGTCCCGCAAGTGGCTCAGGTGTTTTTCCCAGCTGTCCGAAAACACTGCAATGTCATCTAGATAAGGAACAGCGTAGTTCTCTGCTCCCGCCAGCACACGATCCATGAGCCGTGAAAAGCAAAAGGGCGCGTTTTTGAGCCCAAAACTCATGACCAGGGGTCGGAAAGTGCCCAAGGGGGAGATAAACGCTGCGTATTTACTGGCTCGTTCGGTCATAGGCACCTGCCAGTAGCCGCGTGTGAGGTCTAGCGTGGAGACGTACTGAGCCCTGCTGACAGTTTCCACTCTCTCCTCTACGTTGGGAATAGGGTACAGCTGGTCTCGCGTGACAGCATTCAGTTTCCGATAATCGATGCAGGGTCTCGGTTCCTTCCCGGGTGCTTCCACCAGTATTAGAGGGGAGGTGTACTCACTCTCCGACGGGACGATGACACCAATTTCCAACATTCTTTGAATCTCGCGTGCGAGAATTTCCCTTTGCCTGGGTGACACGCGATAAGGCCGTGAAAGAATGGGTTCCCTAGAAGTTAGTTCAATGTCGTGCTCAACTAAATCGGTTCTTCCTGGCCTGTCGACGAAAGCTCCCTCAAACTCGCGCAGTAGGTTCTCCAGTTCTCTTTTCTGTTCTGCATTCAAATTCGAGTTACTGGTGACCGTGTCTAGCAAGATGTCGAGGGACTGAGAATTAGAAGCCTGCCCGGGAAAAGGAAAATCTGTCTCTAATTCTTCCGGAACGTTAAGCGCGAGTTGAACTACTGCTGACCGCTGGTGGTAAGGTTTCATCAAGTTTGAATGGTAAATCTTTACCTCTTTCCGCCTTCCCGGTAGTTTGACCACATAATTGGTGTCCGACAACTTCTGCATAACCTTCGCAGGGCCCTCCCACTGAACCGCGAGCTTGTTCGCTTTAGATGATGCTAAAAGCATCACCTGATCTCCTTCTGAAAACGAACGTTGACGTGCGTTCTTATCGTACAGACGTTTTGCTTTAAGCTGCGCTATTGTCATGTTCGCCTCAACGAGTTCTCTGCAGGTCTGAAGTCGCCCGAGTAAGCCCAACACATACTCGATCACAGTGGGATCCTCACCTCTCCCTTCCCAAGATTCTCGCAGCATGCGAAGTGGGGTCCTTAGAGATCTCCCATATACTAGCTCAGCGGGACTAAAGCCGGTGGCCTCGTGCGGCACAGACCTCAGGGCAAACATGGTGGCTGGCAAGCATGCTTCCCAATCTTTCCGATTCTCGTAGCACAATGCCCGTAAGACCCTTTTGAGAACCGAGTGCCATGCTTCTACTGAATTGCTCTGAGGGTGTCTGACGGAACTGTGTATTATCCTAATGCCACACCTCTCCAAGAATGTGGTAGTTAGTGCGCTAGTAAACACACTGCCCTGGTCGCTCTGTAACTCTGACGGGAAGCCTACTCTCGAAAACACTGAAAGCAAAGCATCCACTATTTCTACAGATGACTGCTCCTTCAAGGGAACCGCCTCCGGGAATTTTGTGGCAGGACATATCAAGGTTAAGATGTAGCGGTACCCTGACTTTGTCACAGGCAGGGGGCCCACAACGTCCACGACAAGGCGGCGGAAAGGTTCACTAATGAGTGGCACCAACTTTAAGGGCGCTTTCTGCTGGTCGTGTGCTTTGCCTATTCTTTGGCACACATCGCAGGATTGCACATACCTCTCGGTATCCTTGAAACAATTGGGCCAATAAAACTCCCTAAGTAGACGAGTCTTCGTTTTCTTTTTGCCAAGATGGCCCGACCACCCGCCACCGTGACACAGCTCCAGTACTTTGGCTCGATATTTCTGTGGAACCACTAATTGATCATAGTGCACCCCCTTCGAGTCTTTGTACTGACGGTACAAAATTCCGGCGCGGCGGTGCAAAAAGACGTTCTTCCGCGCCAACCCCTCCTCCACCATATCGCTCAACTTTTGCAGCGTTTTATCCTCGGCCTGTTCCGCAGCGATAACCTCCGGGCTTACTTTCGATAGCTCCAAGAACCCGCCCATGCAAGGTGGCACGGAAAGAAGGTTAACTTCCTCGCTGGCCTCACTGGAACTCTTAAAGCTGCTTTCGCCATCGCTCGGGACGTTCTCCTGATTCGCGTCTGCCCTTGTTTCGTCGGGGCCCTGTGCCTCTCTATTTTGGGAACTGCCGAGCTCCTTTGCGATCTCCTTTGCCTTAGACCGCGTTAGAGCATGTACAGTGTGTTCTCCAAAGCTCAGACCTTTCTTTCTTAACAGGTCCTCCGAGTGGTTAGAAAAAAGGTAACCGTACTGCTTCGGCAAACTTTGTGACACGGCAGCCTCTGTTTCCAGTTCTCCGAAGGGACCCTTGATGAGGACTTTGGCCACTGGCAGACACACACTGTCTTCCTGCGCTACCTGTCTGATCCACGCGCAGTCTCCGGTGAACCCATCCGCGGGCACGTAAGATGGGTGTATTACATCCATAGTGGCCGCGGAATCGCGTAGAACCCGGCAATTTTGCCCATTGACAGTCATCTCTCTTAAGTACGGTTCAAGTAACCTCATGTTCTCATCAGTATGGTTAAAAAGGGAGAAAACGAGTTTTTCCTTACGGCAACCCACTGCTAAGTGCCCCGGTTCATTACATCGATAGCACACAATGGGTTTCTTTGCCTCAAATGCTCTGTCGCGATTCTTATCCTGTTCTTTCTCTTTGCCAGCGCGTCCACTCATGGTCGATTCCCCGTGCGTGTCTTTTTCATTCGTCCCTCCTGGTGCAATAGGGGCATAACTGTTGCGCTCAGACTGCTTAAAATTCTCACGGTACGGTTTCTTTGTGGGTTTGTTGCGCTCTCTTATTTCCTCACGCCTCATGGTGTACTCTTCAGCCAGTTCTGCGGTACGCTCCAAATTCTTTTCCCCGGGCTGATCTAATACCCATAAGCGTGCTTCGTCACTTAGAACGTTCAGGAATTGCTCCGTGCAAATCAACTCGACTACCTTGTCATGGTCTCCAAAAGCTCCCTCGCCCTTAAGCCACTCAGTGAGATTGCACCTCAGACTGTATGCAAAATCGGCAAATGATTCACTGCTACGTTTGCTACTATTTCTGAAACGTCGTCGGAAAGCTTCAGCAGACAGCCGATACCTCTTTAGTAGCGCACGCTTTACAATATCGTAGTCATTCGCCTCCTCTCGCGGCAAACGAGCCAGTACATCCGCTGCCTCGCATGGAAGCACGGTCAAGAGCATTTGTGCCCATAACTCACGCTCAAACTTGCCTTCGCAACTTCTCTCAAAATTGACCAAAAATAACCCGATATCCTCTCCCATCTTAAAAGGATTCAGGAGGTCTTTTATTTTTGGTGCCTTACTTACTGGAGCATTGAGTGTTGCGCCTCCTGAGGTAGTTGCCCGAGCTATTTCTAAGTCTAGGCGCTTTTTCTCCAGTTCGTGCTTGCGCTCGCGCTCGCGTTCCTGCTCTTCTTTATGGCGCTCTTCCCTTTGGCGCTCGCGCTCGCGCTCCTGATCTTCCCTTTTTTTTTTTATATCCTCCCACAACTCCACGATCTCCTCGTCATCTCTGCTTGCCTCCATAGCCCTGATGACTTCCGCCTTTTTAAGATGTTTCCCGCAATCAATCCCGAATTCCCCGCATATCACGTCTAGGTCCGATCTGTGCAACTTTCTCCAAGCCATGGCCGCTACTTTTCTGCCGACAAGTTTCTCAAGGGAAAGCGTTGAAGCAAGGTTCCCGTGAACAGGCTTCCAACACTCTTGTTACCAGGAAGAACTAATTTAAGCCTGGCAACTCTCAAGGAGAAAAGGTCGTGCACTCACCAAGCCGGAGTCGAATTCCTGCGCAGATCATCCCACCGCTGCCATCCACTGTCGTGACTGGGGGAATTTGTCGGGCCCGGAGCCATCCAAGGGTCAGGGCGAAGACGGGCCGAGGAGCCGTAGCTGATAACTTGAACGATTTATTTACACTATATTACATGATGTTGAAGGTAGCGTGTTACATGGAGTAAGCATCATACTAGATGATGGAAGGAAGCTCTCTCTCCGAGCGTCTTGCGCTCGCGTTTTTATGCCCCCGAAGGGAGAAAGTCACACCGCCTCCTTTCCAACCCAGGAAGGGAGGAGAGGCCCGCCCAGTTCTCTGCCCGGCGAGGGTGTAACACACACAATACACGACACCACTGGCACAGTGCGAGAACGGGGAGTCGTACGCGCCGAGATGACTCTTCGAGGAGACATCGCTCGGGAAAGGCGCCATGGAACGTGAGGAATGTCCCCGAAGATGGATACAAAGCGCTCGGCTCATTGTCCGCTGAATGTTGACGACCCAAGCAATGACCACTCCTTCTAGGCAGCCCAGACAGCGAACAGCCCCCCCTCGGTAATCCGTCGGTCGTGCGTGCCCAAAGGGCTTTTGGCAAGACGAGCCGACGACTCTAAGGAATTCGCAGTACTACTGCTGTGTTGTTGCCGATTCTGGACGTCTCAGGACGCGCTGCGAAGCCGGAACCATTCCACGCGTCCAAGCGGCGCCCAGACATGGGGGCCGATCACAACAGTTGCAAGCCAAGCATTGGGGCCAGATTTGTGATCGCATGAATGAACAGTTTGGATGCAAAAAGACATGGCAGCTGTTAAGGCATTTTTTGGATCCGGCAGCAACAAAATCGGCGCAACGGAAACAAATGACTCGGTTAATGCATCAATAAGAAGGCACAATCGAAGAGTTTATACAGGAACTCCGGAATCAGTACATAACTGATGGAGTAGACGGTTGCTTACCACACTACTTGGGGGTGGAAAACTGGGAACTAGATGAAGAGTTCACTATTGCGGAGGTGGAGTTTGCCATGGGGCAGCTGCGTACTACGTCTGCCACAGGTCCGGATGGGGTTACAAATAAAGTGCTGAGAAACCTAGATTTCAAATCGGTCGGGGCGATCACTGACTTGATAAATGAATATTGGGTGGCAGGGGAGATCCCAGCACAATGGAAGCATGCTAGGTTCATATTTATTCCTAAGCCTGGCAAGAAACTCTGCTTGGAAAACCTGCGCCCTATATTGCTGATATCACGCGTGGGCAAATTGATGGAGCACGTGGTTCTCAACAGACTTCAGAATTATGCAGAGGACAAGGCCAATTTACCCCCTACTATGATAGGTTTCAGGGCCAATTTGTCCACACAGGATGTCATGATACAGTTGAAACATGATGTAGTCGATCCCGGGCATGGCACGGGCACCAAAGCTGTATTGGGGCTTGACCTGAATAAAGCTTTCGACAATGTTTTCCATGAGGCATTATTGAATGACCTATCGGAAATTGGCCCAGGGGTCAGGACATTACGCTACATCAGATCATTCTTGGAGGGCCGAACCACAGACATTTCAATAGGAGATATCAAATCGGACTCATTCGCGTTGTGTGGCAAAAGGACGTCTCAGGGTTCAGTTTTGTCGCCGTTTCTGTTTAACCTAGCCTTAATTAAAATACCGCCGAGGCTGGATGAGATACCGGGACTCAAACACACATTTTATGCAGATGATATTACTCAATGGGTAACCAGGGGTAGTGACGCGCATCTGGAAGAAACACTACAACAGGCAGATAATATTGTCGAAGAGTTGACAGGGGAGGCGAGACCTTCATGCTCTCAGCCCAAGTCCGAGCTCTTTGTGGTTAGGGACAAACCCAGAGGCCTACATGCAAGACACTATATTCCGCTACCGCCATTAGAGGCAGAGGTAAGGTTTAGGCCGATAGCTGAAGCTCAAACTATTAGAATTCTTGGCATATATCTGCCAACTAACAGGAAGAATAGGGTGGCCCTTGAAAAACTTAAGACCACGGTCAATGCTACTGTCAGGCTTATCAGAAGAATTACTAACCGCAAGAGTGGGGTTAAAGAAAAATAACTCTGTAAGCTGGTACAGGCGTTTGTGCTCAGCAGGATTACTTACGCAACACCTTATATGAAGTTGGATGCTGCAGAAAAAGGCAAGGTCGAGGCTACGATCCGGCAAGCTTACAAAGCAGCGCTTGGGTTGCCTAACAAAGCGCTTACAGAAAGGTTGTTTAAACTAGGGGTACACAACACCCTGGATGAATTATGGGAGGCGCATCTGGTGATACAGCACGCTAGACTTTCGACAACCAAATCGGGCAGGATAATATTGGAAAGAATTGGCATTGGATCAGAGGCTCCCACTGGGGACACTAAAATTCTGGTGCGGTGAGAGTTACATACGTCCCTGTATATAAAGCATTCGCCCAAAATATGCATCCCATTCACCTTACGCAGCGCTGGCAGGCAAGAGCAGAGCTTTACACGTTGAGTACGGCGAGTACAAAGCGGCAGTCTATACAGATGTTGCGGAATACGTTGAGTACGGCGAGTACAAAGCGGCAGTCTATACAGATGTTGCGGAATATAAGGACAAAGACGCTTTTGTGATTGTGGTGGTGGAAAGGCGGGGACGCTTGGTTGCCTCTGGATCGGTCAAAACCCGCTCCTCAGAAACTGCAGAAGAAGCGGCAATAGCGCTAGCTATAGCTATTTCGCAGTCGGATCTGATTCTCAGTTATTCAAAGACAGCCATCCGAAATCTGGCGAGGGGCAGAATATCGGCGACCACCGCACCGTTTCTGCATCGGGCCATGGGCCGAGAAATTAGAGAAATAGAAATTGTCTGGGTACTAGCACACTCTGGGAACCCTGGGAACGAGGTGGCTCAGCTGAATGCTCGAGGTTTCGTCAGCCGGGTAGGTGAGCCGCCAGTTCCGGGGAGGTCCGCGAGAGATGGGCTGATGTCCTTTCATGACATAACGAATCATTATAAACTGGAGCGGAGGTTTTATCCGCCCCCGCACAAGCGGTTGACTAAAGCGCAGGAATGCGTCTGGAGAAAATTGAAAACGCAATCTTTTCCCAACTCTTATGTGTTGAACAAAATGTACCCGGAAAAGGTTAAACCGCATTGCAAATGGTGTCAGGCTGTGGCAACATATGATCACATACTTTTGGAATGTAGCATAGTGCCGCCGCCGGTGGATAGTGATCCCTCTCTTGAGCACTGGGAGGCCGTGTTGACCAGCTCAGACCCAGTCGTCAGGTTAAGGGTCGTGGAGTGGGCCACACAGGTCGCCACCAACCTTGGGTTGATGGCCATCTAACACGGAATCATCCGCATTTGCTTTCTGACGAAATAAAGTTTTACCATCCATCCATATATTTCGACATGACGCGGTGCGCGTGCTCACCGGCGCAAATTTCGTCGCGTCACGCCGGCGTTGCCACACCAGGCGCCGGTTCTGCCATATACTCGCAGAAGCACGTGCGCTACGTTCCTTTGACCCATGCGCGTTTCAGGATATCCTGCGTCCCTCCGTCACGAAAAGAGGGAGACGCAGTGTTGTCTGGGTAACGCATTGGCGTGAAGTGCAGCATGTCGCATTTCGCGCCGGTTGCCGTCGGGTCGCGCCGACGGACGCTTGTCGCGCCTAGCGTCAGACCATAAAGTGCTCACGTTTTCCTAACGTAGCGTCGCTGTGCCCAGCGTGCGCGCGCGTCTACGCTACGTTGGAGTATGTCGGGCCCTTCATGATGCGCTCAAGGCCGTTTGGCTAGCTCTACATACACCAAATTTGGTGTTACGTGACGTCAATGAATGACAAAATATATGAGTGGCGCAAACATGATAAACCTAACGCGCGTGTCCCATAAGAACATGACAACATACCACGTTTATAGCGTGCTCGCGGCTGTTTCGCTAGCTTCATACATAGTAAACTTGGTATCACGTGACGTGAATAGATGACGAAGGTAAACGACACAGCCAAACATGATAATCATGACACGGAAGCCATGTACGCCTTCATTTACCTCCACTTCGTAACGTTGTACTGATTTTACAGTAACATATCAACATTTCTCATTTGTGCTTCATATATCATCGATTCCGACTGTACGTAGGATCTACCAATTTTAGGGGCGAAGCTCCTTAAAGCAGCACCCGTTCGTCCCTCGTACTCGTACTGTGTAACCAGTGTTACATTTTGACCTGCAAGGTGGTGCCGGTGGCAGATTTCTCCTGTACTTTGTTGAACAATAAAAAGTTCGCGGCATGCACGTTAACTAAAAACCGAATGCTCCTGTCTCTCATTCCCCATTAGCAGCCGTCGGCATGTACATTGAGCACTATCTGACAAGAAAGCGTTGCGACGTTATACTCGCTGGGTGTAACCTCCTTAGTTTTAGAAAGGTTTAGCGAGCGTTGGGCCGCAGTGCCGTGAATACAGTGAACTAGTATATACCATGAACTCGAGGTGGTTAATGGTGGGAAGTAGACCCGAAGCGCAAGCCGTAAAAAAGTGTGCGTGTGCCACCTCTCGTTTAGTCCTAGGAATGCCCGCTGGATGATGGTGCTTCTATATGGGGAATATATGATGAAAAGATGCGAGATGGTGGTACTTGGGGTGTTGGATAGATGGACGAACGAACACACAGACAGATGCATGGAAGGACGCATGAACGGACGCAGGGGCGGATGCATGGACGAACGCAGGGAAGGACGCACGAACAGACACACGCACGGACGGGCGGATGGACGCATGGACGGTCACACAGACGTATCTATCTATGTATCTATCGACGTATCTATCTATCTAGAAATGCGAAGCATTTCTTAGCAAACTTCGGCAACTTTAAACACTACCTACCTACCTACCTACCTACCTACCTACCTACCTACCTACCTACCTACCTACCTACCTACCTACCTACCTACCCACCCACCCACCCACTCACCCACCCACCTACCTGTCTATCTATCTATCTATCTATCTATCTATCTATCTATCTATCTATCTATCTATCTATCTATCTATCTATCTATCTATCTATCTATCTATCTATCTATCTATCTATCTATCTATCTATCTATCTATCTATCTATCTACAACTTTTTGCTCTGCTGGCCATCTCGATAATGGTATTGATACCAAACTTGGTATGGCATAACATGAGTGTATGAGGAACACATTTAACTGTTCATAACGTGAAAAACCTAAGTATGTCATGAGTATCGTGATTTACAATTTATGGTCCTGCAGATCTTGCAGTGGTTTCGTTCACATGGCATGCTGCAAAACTGGTTTGGTATGACAGGATTGCATGGCGAACACAAGCTACAGACCCTAACATAAAATTCATGACATGCGTGTCATGTAACGCCATGGCTATATGCCACGCTCATTATGCGCTCGCGGCCGTTTCGCTACCGTCACATACACCAAATCTGGTATTACGGGACGTGAATGAATGACGAAGCTACACGACTGGTCAAAACATCATCATCATAAAATGCGGTGTCATGTAAGAACATGACTACATGCCACGCTCATGATGTGCTGGCGGTCGTTTCGCTAGCTTCACTTATACTAAGTTTGGTATTACGACACTTCAATGGATGCCGAAGGTATGATATTGGTGCAAACATGATAAACATGAAATGCGTGACATGTAACAGAATGACTACATGCTAGGCTCATGATGTGCTCGCAGCCATTTCGCTAGCTTTACATGTACCACACTCAGTATTACGCGATGTGAACGGATGACATAGGTAAATGACACATCCAAACATGACAATCACGACACGTATGTCACATAAAAACATGACTACAAGCCACGCTCATGATGCTAGCTGCACATATACCAAATTTGGTGTTACGTGACTTCCGTGACGTCAAATGATGACGAAATGTATGACAGGTACAAACATGATAACGCGGACACGCGTGTCTTGTGAGAACATGACAACATACCACGCTGAAAGTGTCCTCGCGGGCGTTTGACTAGCTCCCCATATACTATATTTGGTATCACCCGACGTTCATAGGTGACGGAGGTAAATGACGCATCCAAAGATGGCAATAATGACACCGGAGTCATGAACGGCATCATTCACCTCCACCTCGTATCTTTGTGCTGATTTCAAAGTGACACATCACCGTTCTCAATTATGCTTCACATATCATCGATTCCCACTGTACGTGGGATTTCACATTTTTTTTTTAATCTCTGGCTTTTGTCCCTGTCCAGAAGTATAGAAATCGCAGAAGCGTCATCTGCCCTGCCACTTTCCCTTTTAGTCATAAATGTTCCCTGCACTCCTGCTTGACCCTTTGCCAGTCTGTACTTTTTTGAATGAATGCCTCAATACCACCCCCCTCTCTGCTGCCTTCTGTTCTATTAAAATATTCCCATGCGTATTCCAGATTGATAGGTGGTTGTTACATGCCCTAAAATGTGTTTCTACAAAACCCATATATTAGCTTCTCTTCCCTTAGCTGTTCTTCTATCTCTCCCCACTTTAGCCTGTTCCTGCCACTCTGAATGTTCATATATTCGACGTCGGAACTGACTCAGCCCTCGTGGCTACGTCAATTTGTGTCCTGGACTCTACGTGTCTTAGATATTAGTGCCACTTCAGAATCGTGTCTGCCTCTACCACCTGTCAAAAGGTCCCCCTGTTTGTCCCCCTAGGAATCCACAATAAGCACGCTCCCTTGCGGTAGCCGGGCACGTGAGGCGATGATCGCTGGTTTTGCTGGGGAGCGCGGTGATTGGGACGGCCGCAGAGAACCACGCCGCGCACCCGCAATCTCGGAGGCCATGTTCCAGTGGACGTTTTGCGGTGCGGGGAAAGCGAGGGGCGTCCGCTACGCGCGGTAGTTTTTGAGCTGTATTTGCACGCAGGGCAATTGAAGTATGCTCAGCTTCATTATTGAGGTGTGGAATGGGGCTCACTTATCGCCAAGAGTTGTGTTACTGCCTGGGGTAGCAAGAAGACGCAAAAACAGATCTTTGAAACACCATCAATGCTGTTATGTTCTGGTGCTAGAGTTCAAGTACGCTGATTTGGTAGCTGTGCGTGCGCAAAAACGCATAACATGAAAGGAAAGAATGAGAACAACCTGAATCGCACGGGCAAGGGAATAATAACACCATGCATGCAAGAAATATGAGTAATGAATAAAGTAAATTTCATTTCCAGACACCTGAAATACTTAACTGCAGTGACCTTTCGGCTCAACAAGGCGGGTTTTTTAGGCACGGTCGCCGGTGGTTCACATCCACACACACACATGTTCTATTAGATAACTTGTTAGCCTCGACTACTACTTTTTCAGAACATAGAAAAGCTAGAAGAGAACATGACCGTGCCACCGCAATATCGTTCAACTTATTTCGTTTTAGACCTAGCATACAGCAACAAAGATTGCCATGTGCCAAGCTTGTTTCAATTCAAACATTCGAAAGAAGACCAGTGCCAGAATAACACATTTTATTCCATGTTTATGCAATAAATACGTAATATAGAAAAGTGCCTTAAATGTACCCACAGTACGTTAAATTAAAGATACAAAGATCAGCACTATCGCTGTGCAAATTAACTTACTGTAACAAAATACGCCGAGCAACTACAAATGCAAATTTGTTCCATCACTTTAGGAAATTGTGGTAATACGCATTTCCCACATGCCATATCCTTACAAAAATGTTCCATGCAATAACATATACTTTAAACAGGTTGCTTGAAAAGCAACAGTTGCTTGAATAGCAACTGTAAGTTTCGGTGCGATTTAGGGTCACTTATGCGCCGGGATTGTCCTTATCTACAGGGATCGAATCACCATAAAATTTTCGAACAAAGTAAAACAGGAAAAGAATGCTATTTGTCGACCGTTCACATAACTTGAACTATTCGATTATTGATAGCAAGGAATATTACGAAGCACGAAACATCGAGTATACGAAATAAATCTTTTAAGGTCCATGTTAAATTTCACCGAGTGTTACGCTTTTCTAACACACGGCGAAAGCTGCGTCAATAATGCCTCACGTACGCTTGTTTTGCTGACGTTCGCTCGTAACATGTTCATTTACTTTATTTGTGTTGTTTACCTGCATAACTTGTCGTTGTACAAATTTTACGAATGTGCTCAGTTCTTCCAAATCTAAGGGTAAGTTGTAACGAGATAGGTGATGACCACGTTTCCATCTTCTGGTGGAGACAAATCATACCACCCGTAATATTTTAGAACGAAAGCATCAGATTCTTCATAAAACGCGCAAATTGAGCGTCGACGTTGGTGTCGCGCCTCGGCAGCGACGGCACGTACGAGGGCGTACACACACAGTTACACGGTTCCCCGTCAGGGGGAAGAGGTGAAGATTCATCGCACATGACATATTTATACGAGTCCGAACGATATGTCTTGGGCTGACACGGCTAAGGGAAGCGTAGCGTCCCTGTGGTGGCCCATGGTAGAGTCGACGCACCATAATCAACTGTGAAAAAAAATAATAACAAGGGTAGCGCCCCGCCTGCTGCGACTCTATTCAGTTTCCTCGTCGTCCCTAATACTGAGACGCGATATCTTAATTGCACAGCTGCGCATACAACAAGAAAACGTGCCCCAACTTCTGCAACACGTGGTTCACTTCGTTAATTACGTCACACACGCACTCGCGAACAAGTTCTGGCAAAATTATGTTTGGATTCTCATACCCCAGTTCCCAGACCTTGGGGTGGTTGTTTCCAGACTGCCGCCAAATTTGGCAGAGAAATTCACCCCTGTAGTTGTGGCTTCTCCGTGTGAGTGTGGTGTCGTCCGCGGTGCATCTTGCGAGTGCGCTAGCTACGTTGGCTGTTTTAATTACGAAATGAAGGTAAAACGCGCGTCGCAGAAGTCGGGGATCGTTCTTGTGTTGTGAGAGCTGCTGTGCAAGTAAAAGATTGTGTCTCAGAATTAGAGAATCAGCGACGCGTCGCCCGCCATGCACTTCGCGCGTGCGTGTGCGATGAACTTGTCAGCGAGTGCGTGTGCGACGTTGGCCCTTTCAATTGACGGAATGATTCGCACGTTCTAGAAGTCGGGGCGCAGAGATCCTGTCTCAGTATTAGGCACGACAGCGAAACTAAATACAGTTGTAGCAGGCGATGCGCTGCCCCCCCCCCTTTTTTTTTAGGGGCGAAGCTCTTTAAAACGGCACCCGTTCATCCCTCGTCGTAGTCATAGTGCGTAACCAGTCGTTTTTTTCTCGCGCCGTATCGTATAACATCATACCACATATGCAGGCTCATGGATGGAAATGGGTTCGCACACCATTCGCGACCAGCGAGCATCACCAACAATCGCGATCTAGGGCCTTCTATCACCATGGAAGATCAACCGTGTAGTCAGGAAAGAGGTTCTAGGAGGTTCACGTACGCAAACATACGACGGAGCGAGCTAGTTCGATCCCAATAGTCTTCGCTAAGTGCGCAGAAAGCAGTCACAGCTTCGGAAATGACTACTACGAAAAAAAAAAACTCCAAAGCTGTCTCCATGCGTGCGTAGAACGTGTACTGCATAACTTTTAAGGCATGTGCACGACGCAGTCAACAGGCAACAGTTCACCGCGTTGTTCACAGGAGGAAGCTTCCCGGAACCATAACAAATGCGATGAACAGTAGCTTTAAACACTCGTCGCCATTCGTAATCGCCTTATTTCGCAAGGCGGAACAGGCTTTAGAAGATAGCGCCACGCGTAATGACAAGCGAAGGCGCAGTTCTCAAGCGCCCACATTACAATCCATCGAGTCCTCACAAAGATGGCACCGAACGCGCATCGTACCTTTTCGGCGTCTGCTAGCCCGAAACCTGCCCAAAACCTTCCACGACTAAATTTTCCTGAAGGCGTCTGGCGACCTTCGGGCTCCCCGCGAGTCGCCAGAACGTCCAACCCCCAAAAAACGAACGCCAACCGGAAGTGTACCGCGGGGGGGGAGGGGGGGGGGACGGAGCAGCTAGAGGAAAACGAGCGCGCTCTGGCTTGCTCTGGCAGCCCGCGGGTAGCCAGAAGTGGAAAATTGAAGAGTCCCACTGCTGAAAGTTTTCTGATGAATTCTCTCTGCCGAAGACTTCGGTAAAACTAACAACGCACCACTCACCACACACAACACGGCATCACTCATCTGGGCGCGGAGAACAATTCGCTCTGACACCCGGCAAGAAGCGAATCGCTTGAAGTGTGCTGCCATCTATCAACGAACCTAAAAATCCGGTGGTGCAGCATTAGCCAAGGTTAGGAAGAGCAAAGCGCGAGCCTGCGCTACATTCCGAGAAATATAAATCTTATGTGATTTATGCACTACAATATCACTGGCGAATGTAATACACAAGTAAAAGAAGGTAATTTTCGGCTGCGAAGATCAGACGATAATATTTAACTATCCAAAATGGCTCCAAAAAATCTTGAGAAGCTGATATGTGCACTCTGCAGGCTGTATGATCGAACGTGCGAGTTGCCTCGGGTTTTCACGAAAGCTTGCCGTCTCGCAAGAACGAATTGAATTTATCACTTTATCACGTCACGGACTGTCCAGCTTATTTACTGACGCAGGAAAAATAGAACGTGGTTTGTGTTCGTTTCCTGCAAACGCGTTCACACTGAGGCTAGCACAGCCGAACAAAGGAAGGTTTGCTACTGATCATCTTCGAGCGGACACTCCTAAATATCGCTAGGCGGCGCGACAGTCTATGAACATTCCGAATACAGGGTGACTGGTATGCACCATACGTGTCTGGAGGAGATGGTGTGACGTCGTACGTGACGGGATTTACACATTGTTCATGTTACGACCAGACAGTCATAATCACCGAACCCTTTTACTTTCCCATACTCATTCTGGTCTACCGCAAGGTGCGAGATAGATAGACAGATAGATAAAGATAAAAAGAAACGTGCGAAGTGTCTGAGGTAAGCAAAGTATTTCGTATGCAATGCTTGATTTAGTAGTCGTAAGTACACTGTAGGAGAGCGCACCTACCGTTCTGACTGTCTTTCACTGGTCGAAAGCGCCACCACCTTCTCTTTGTTGCGAATAATCCAGCGGAGTAGACATTCTGCCGGTGTCAGGCTAATCCGATTGGCGTGCAATGCTTTCGCGTATCCGTCGTTCAGGTTCCATATGGGACAAAACGGAATCCGCCTTCGCAGGTACCTCTTTGCACCGTCTCCGTCCACGAACTTAAAGTCATCACCGTCTTAAAGTACAGAGTAGTGCCCGATTTCACGAGGCAGGGCGTATCTGGGTGTGACATCTCGACGCGACGAGAACGCTTCCCACACGGACATTGCCGCAACTTCTTCTCCAGCTGAATCGCCACAGAGAACGTGATAACGAGGGTCAACCCCAGTACTACTGCAACAACTTTCCATCTTGCAACTGCAGCTATCACCGCTCCCTTCAACGAAGCGCGTACACTAGGCGCATTCACGCAACTACCGAGCAAGTCCCTGCGGGGCGCAACGGTGTTCGGCGGCGCAATGACGGCAGAGATAACGCGCGTGGAGTTTCGGCACATGTATTCATGCGCGAAATAGTCCGAAGGAGTGTAGAGCGTGTTTTGTTTTTTCTTTCTCAGCTTCGCCAATTGGCTCTGCACCTATAAGGAAAGGCGCATTGTCATCGGTTGAAATACAGTGGAATTGGTGTTTATAAGCCATTCCGCTGTTTTATTATAAAGTAAGTAAAACACGCAAAAAGTTTCAGGAAATAAATAAGCACTTCTGTGTGACGTTCAGGATTATGCGGCGATGGAAGGGCCCTGCCTTTCGTTGCATTGCAGTGACAGTGAGACGTCCCCCGCTACGCCATCAATCGCCAAAAAGAGGGAAGAACACTCAACCCTTTTTCTATATGGTTCTCTCTTGGCAACGTGTCTCAATAACTTTCCACATACAGAGATTCGTGCTGGGGTCGGGAAATAAGAGATGCTACGCCCTATTCCTGTTTACTGATTCTTTTAATTTATTACTAACTGCAAACACCGTATACGCTCGTACATCAACCACTTCACAAAATTATAACACATGACTTACACACTCGCGAAGTGCGACGCAGGATATATAAGGGAAATAACTTTCACAATAAAATGGTGCGACGATACAAAGTAGACGCATCACGACACAAATGGTAAAGTCATTAATGAATAAAACCCCGCTATGTCTCAACACGCTACCTCCCTTTCCGCAAAGCTAATCTAAATAAGATGCATAAAGTCCGTCTCACGAAAGCTCCAAGTTGACGGGGGCCTCGGAGCTGGCTGTTCGAGTCGGGGCTCAGGGCTTCTTCCTGGGGTCATTGTCCGATTCGTCGGTGCCTCCATCGTCTTCTTCATCGTCGCCTTCGTCGTGCCTCTCAGTGATTTCCATCTTAGTCTTCTTTCGTAATGCTCTATTCACTCGCCTCCTATCCCTAACTTTCATTTCTCATCGTACCGTCCTTGCCCCAGTCATCATCTCATCAGCCCTCATCGCTATCTCTTCGCACCGTTATCTTCCTTTTCCATTCCGTCTCTCTACCAACTCGAGCTCGTCGTATCGTCTCTCTGCCCCTGTTCGCATCGTATCTCTCTCTCCTGTATCGGCTCGTAGTCCCTTTTTGTAGGACCCGACTCCGCCCTACCGGGGCACCAAACCAGTCGCCACTATCGACGCGGCATATTTTCTTGTTAGTTGTTAGTGGTTCATGAGGAAAAGGAAGAAGGCACCTAATTTCTGTCTGCCTACAGGCGACACGGCGCAGTGCCTAGGAGTGTGTCGTCTTCAACGGCCGCTCCCGCGGCCAACAGCAGTAGAAAACCCTCTCCCAAACAAAGCCGAGCAAGTAACAATGTCCAAACTCAAACGTCAGGGAGAGTGGTGGGCGAGCCGTCCGAAGACACTTTAATTACGGGCGAACAATGGTCCCGATGCTACCGGTACTTGGTGAGCCGATGTCCAGACCAAGTCTCAACGTTTCCATGCAGCTCGGTGTCTCCCGCGAAATTCTCCGTAGCCGCCGCTTCTTCGTCTTTCACCGCCGCGGGTGGTCATCCGCGCAGAACGCAGTAATGAGCCCTGGAGCCACTAAAGCTGACGGAAAGTCATACTGGACCCGGCACATGCGCCGCGGCAGCGTCACATTCCCCGAACCAACAAAAACAAAAAGTGCTCTCCTGCTCCCCCATGCCACAAATCTGAAGGGTGCGCGCGGATTATCTCCACCGTACAATGTCACACGGTCTGTAGACGACAAGGCGCCGCCCGGTCCTCATGTTTGCGCGGGGGAGCCCGTGAGAATAGTAGAAATAATCCTCCTGGTACTTCACTCCGGAATGCCCATTCGTTACACCAAAGGTTTTCTTTTCCTTTTTTTTATGCGTGGGTTTGAGAAATGAGCGAAAACATCTTGAAAGGATCGGGGTTCAGTCCGTGTTTGCGGGGACGTCCCAACAGTATACCACTCTTCTGAAAAATAATATGAACATGTTGCAGTTATTTTCGACAGTGCACTTGAGTACGTTTCCTTAATGGCCGCTCTAACTTTTGGCGGAAATGCAATATTGTTGAACTTGGACGAATTGTCACGCCTTCACAGCGCGCTACGTGTTCGCTGAAGCCGTGTGGCGCTCTCTCATGGGCTGCCGAAATAACCATCATTTCACTCTACATTCACGTTCGCGCCAGCGATGTCTCGCGGGCATGAACGATGCACATGTGCGCTCAACTTTAATACACATTGTTATTACCACAAATTAAAAGCTAGAGTGTCGTGATTTCTGACTACTAGCAAAACCACGCATGTCATACGGTTTTCCCTCTTGCGCGTCACCTCACATGTGATGGATGACAATAGCATAATGTACTTTATGTGATTAAATTAACAAAAAAAGTAAGTGAGACCTCTTCGTCACGGGAACCGGCATTGCACGAAAGTAAAGCCTGTCCTTGTAGAAATAGTTGAATTTTTACTGTACATTGATATATAAAACTTGCACAATTACTATTGTTGTTTTGCTGCTATTGCACCGTTTACCGTGAAGGCATTCAGCTGAACGCTTGGTGGATACATCTTCATTCCGGCGACTAATGTTTATGATTAATGGCTAAACAAAAAATTGTGGTAACTTCGGTACTTAATGGGTAATCATTAAACGTGGTGTGATAGAAGAGCGTCGACGACTAGACGGAGACCCTGGGCTAAGGCCACCATCTTATATGGATTTTAAAAAGGTATATTGACACCACGGCTGGACTTAAAGCGAAACGCAACGCGCCCGTGTTTTCCTTTTTGTCCCGTCTGCGATTTACGTCGACGCGAGCGCAGGCGAGTAACAGTTGTTACAGCCACACAAAGAAAAAAATGATCAAAAGAGGGTTATATCATGCTGATCCTCTTCGCGTACTGACTTGGAAATCAGACACACAAAAAGAGAGTTGCCATTTCTAAGGAGTGACAGAAACCTCCTCGAAGCGCCCTTCAATTGCCTCACGTGTCGAAGCCTCGAAGGCGTCGTTGTATACGCCGCACATACCACGCGTTTGCCGTTCGGCGTCATTCTGGCTGACTCCCCGGGAGCTTACCCCGGCGACGGGATGTCGTGTATCGCCGCCGGTGTGGCGCCTTCGCCTCCGCCTGCCCTCTCTTTATCTCCTCCGTCTAATGCGTTTTGTTGGTTGCGTTCGTTACGTGTCTAGTTGCTCCCTGTTTCGAGCGCACATGCGCATCATGAGGGTTGGTCGCGCCAGGCTCCCTGCTCGACTTCACGCATAGGGTAAGAAATATTCATGGAGCTTCGGACATGGACAACGTGCGCCGGTTAACGGTGAGTTTACTGTTTTTTGTAGGGTACCAATTGCACAGCGCTAGTATGGCGTCTGCAGCAACTATGTGGAAGTAGGCTGCCAGCCAGTTCCAACAGTAGCATCGGTCCCCCGCAGAGCTGTTGCAGAAGCCTATTTAGAAACGCGCAGCACAGTCATAGCGAGAGCTGAAAGAGCGGCCTCTTAGAGTCTTTTCTAACCACTCTTTGGGACGCTAGAAGCTCACTGCTGGGCATAGGTCGGCACTTTGAGAGACTACTCACACCCACTCACCACAATTCTTTCAGCCTTCACCCTCACTCACGTTCATACTCACGCCTACTCACCCTCACTCCTACTCACTCACGTTCATACTCACCCCTTCTCACACTCAAAGTACTCATTCACGTTCATACTCACTCCTTCTCACACTCAAAGTACTCACTCACGTTCATACTCACTCCTACTCGCACTCATGAGTACTCACTCACGTTCATACATCTCCCTCCTTGTCACACTCAGTGTACTCACTCACATTCATACTCACTTCTACTCACACTCATGAGTACTCACGTTTAAACTCACTTCTACTCACACTGAAAATACTCATCCACGTTCATACTCTTACTCATACTCATGAGTACTCACTCACGTTAATACTCACTTATACTCATACTCAGAGTACTCACTCACGTTCATACTCCCTCCTTGTCACACTCAGAGTACTCACTCACATTCATACTCACTCCTACTCACACTCATGAGTACTCACTCACGTTTAAACTCACTTCGACTCACACTGAAAGTACTCATTCACGTTCATACTCACTCTTACTCATACTCATGAGTACTCACTCACGTTCATACTCACTTATACTCATACTCAGAGTACTCTCTGACTTTCATACTCATTCCTACTCATACTCATGAGTACTCACTCCCGCTCAAACTTACGCCAACTCACACTCTAGGCCCTCACTCACGTTCATACTTACGACTACTCACACTGATGAGTACTCACTAATTTCATACTCACGACTACTCACACTTGTGAGTACTCACTCATGTTCATACTCACGCCAGCTAGCACTCATAGGCCCTCACTCACGTTCATACTCACGACTATTCACACTGAAGAGTACTCACTCACGTTCATACTCACACCTACTCAAAGTCACTCAGGTTTATACTCACGCCTACTCACACTCATTGTTCATGGCTCACGTCCATACTCACGACTACTCACACTCTTAGAGAAACACGGACTGCTGGGCGAGTTGGTAATTAATTTTAACTGAGGTGCGCGAAAAATTGAAGTACAAAAGGAAGACACACCAAGACAGTGCGCCGCGCCCAGGTGTCTCCTTTTTGTACTTCAATTTTTCGTGCACCTCAATTAAGACTCAAGTTACTCAATCACCTTCATACGCACGCCTGCTCAAGATCATAGGCCCTCACTCACCTCCGCACTCACATATGAATGTACCTTCACACTTACACCTACCAATATTCAGGCGCACTCACTCACGTATTTCCACATTCACATACTCATCATCATCACAGAAGGAAGAAGGCCTCTCCCCTGCTCCACCAGTAAACTCGGTCCTTTGCTTGCTGTTGCCACTTCATACCCGCAAACTTTCTAATCTCATCTGCCCACCAAACTTTGTCTCCCCTTTTCCCGCTTTCCTTCTCTTGGAATCTACAAAAAAACAGACAGAAAACAAAAGTAATGAACAACCTCGATAGAAAACAGAGCTTCGAGATAGGTGGCAGTGCACTTAAAGTTGGAAAAGGTATATGCGCGTCTACTTAGGACAGGCAGTACCTGCGGAGCCGAGCCACGAGACTGAAGTAACTAGAAGAATTAGAGTAGGATGGAGAAGATTCGGCAAGCAATCTCTGCTCATGGCTGGTAGATTGGCACTATCCCCTCAAGACGAAGGTATATAACAGCAGCATCTTGCCGGCACTTACCTACTGAGCAGAAACCTGGAGGCTTACAAAGAGGGTTCAGCTTAAATTGAGGACGACGCAGAGAGCGATGGAAAGGAAAACAGTAGTTGTAACCTTAAGAGTCAAAAGAGAGCAGAGTGGATCAGGAAACAAACCGAGGTTGAGGATATCATAGTTGAAATCAAGAAGAAGAAATGGACATGGGCCGGGCATGTAGCGCATAGGCAGGATAACAGCTGGTCATTAAGCATAACTGACCGGATTTCCAGAGAAAGCAAACGGGTTAGGAGAAGACAGTAAGTTAGGTGGGCAGATGAGATTAGGAAGTTCGCGGGTACATATAGGCAGCAGCAAGCACAGGATTGAGTTGAGTGGCGGATCATGGGAGAGGCCTTTGTCTTGCAGTGGACGTTGTCAGGCCAATGATGAATATTACCGTTGAAGTAGCGTTACGTGTACTCAGGTTACTCAAGAAACAATCGAGCTGAACTATTGTCGCTTTCTTTAAGGGTCGGTAGGCTGCACAAAGAGGCAATGACTCAGCGCAATTACGACGCACCTGCACATTCATTTGTGCGCCATGACGCGTAGGAGACACTGAGACATCGTTTAGGATCTCCGTAATGTGTTACAAGCACTCAAAACGCACTTTCGTAGGCTACGACGCACGCGCGCGAAATAGAGACTCTCTCGACACCTTCAGTATACTACACCGCCACCGCTATGATTACCTGCCAGAACCCAAGACGTTGAATCCCGGCTGCGGCGGTTGCATTTCCGATGGAGGCGGAACTGTTGTAGGCCCGTGTGCTCAGATTTGGGTGCACGTTAAAGAACCTCAGGTGGTCTAAATTTCCGGAGCCCTCCACTACGGCGTCTCTCAAAATCATATAGTGGTTTTGGGACGTTAAACCCCACATACCAATCAATCAACCCAAGACGTTGCCATGCCATCCGTATTGGCCGCTTCGTTCGTTCCACTGCCCCTAGCCCCTTCTTACTGCACTAGCGGGACAGGCGGGCGCCGGGGCCACGCCGCCACGTCGACGCCGCGGCCACTCCGGCCGCCCGGCCGCGAGTTTACAGAGGCGATCGGATAGACGCACCCACAATGCACTGCGCCAGGTGCTTTTACAAGGCTCTCGGAAGCTGCGCGCTCATTGGTTCAGGCGTGATGTCGTCAGCAAACAAGGCTGCGCCCAAGACGATGTTTCAGGGGTTCGTGTGTCGGGCGGGGGCGCAGCTGATGAAGACGCCGCGACGAAAGCGAGAACAAAGTTGACGCTCGCACGCGTACTGGCAAACCGTCTACGATGAATGGGAAGACGGCGCTATCAAGTACTTGGTGCTACCAAGGTGCTACAGAAACGCTGTGCGCACGCCTGTGTCGACGCTGCCGCAAGACTCGTCACTCCGTTTGCAACGATCACCGAAAGCATCTAAGTTGGCACAGATGTGCAGTGAAAAATGGATGATGGCAGTGAAAAATGGATGATGACGGTTTGAAGAGTTCATGTGTGGACTATATAACAATAATCGTAACTCGATAAGCATTTGTTGCAGCTAAAGAGCCGGTTTTGGAGCACTTGAGTGCCTACATTGCGCACGTCACTCGATCGTTCAGCTTCCACTCACTCTGGCATATCTTAGGCCACTCGTAGTGAATGCAACCGCTACTGATTATGATAGCGATGCCAAATGAGAAGCACGAATATCTGTAGCAACTTCTCGATAGACCTGCAAACGATTGTCTTCGTAGTGTCACTCTATCAACACGCCAAGCAATTCATTCATATGAGGAGCGAGAGGCCGCGCTATAATTATAAGAGAAGGAGGCGTGTCACAGCGTATCCGCTCTACGCCAAATGCACTTCGAAATCTACTGTATGTTGTAGATATCGCCGCCTCAAGCCAGCGTTTTTTTTTTTTGCTCACTTCACCGCGATACACGCATGTAGAGCGGTGAAGCGTTGACAGCATGAACACTGTTGTACTACAGACGCGCGCAAGCAAGTGGTTTGCGAGTCGTAAATTTTAAAAGCGAATTCACTATGAATCCAATAACGGTATAACCAAAAATAGTGCTTAAGTTAACCTAATACTCCTCTGATAGTTTCCAAATAGAAAGGAAAACTTTTTAAAAATAATCCTAGAACCTAAAAGAGTTTATTTGAAATAAATATTTACGAGCTGTCACCAAAGAATACTACAAATATGAAAACTGTGATAAGCTTGTATACAGCAGCTACCAGAGCCTTCAAAATACTTTTCAACTGTATGTCAAACTGCCTCACCAATTCCATTATTCTAGTTAAAACTCTGCTGCCAGCTTTTCAGTAAAATTTCAGCGTAAAATTAATCTAAACAATTTTGAGCCGAACAGCGTGCATTCAGCTAAATATTTATTGGAACAGGCAAAATTATCACAACAAATACCCTGGCACAGAAAGCATGTAAAATGAAGTGTTTAAAGCTGTATATGTAAGAAAATTCACGTGAACAAAAGACTTACTGGCATATGTTTTTATTCGTGAAGCTAAATGCAGTCATAGTCCCTAACTTCAATGATGAAAACTGGAAAGGTATAATGTGATGCTGTTCCACCACAGTAAAAACAGAGTAAAAGTGCAGTTTGCGGCGAAAATGCTTTATCTAGTAATGATTATAGAATCAATAGTGCTGCCAATACTTGGGCTGCATTTATTGTGGTAGTTCAGATATTACAAAAAGAAAATAAACCTTCAGCTGAACACATGTTTTGCTGCTTCAGGGTTGTCCCATTGGGGCTAATTATTTTTAAATATTGGGTATTTCATGTATGTACAATTAAAGTTCACTCGCGAAGGCTATTTGGTTCGTTATTTAAATATTTGCACACCCCTAGTAGTGTTTTGTCTACCAATGACCCACCATCTTTTTGTGTGGATGTGATCGGGCATCTGTAATCATCACGAGTGCTTTTTGTTTTTTGTGCTGTATTGCATCTCTCATCGAACACACCCTTGCACAAGCCTCAAGGTATGTATATGGAAAAAGGAAAACGCACCTGGCTACAAGTGATGCCAGTTCGTGACATGCAATGCAAGTAAAAACATGAGTGTATTTGGTGAAAGTTGTTCTTAATCTTGCCGTCCATTAGCAAGAAGGACAAGTTTAATTCACATCTTTTTTTACTCTCAGCTTACATCAGTTAACTAAGCATATGCCTGTTCATAAGAACTTACTTGTTTATTATTTAATTATTTTTGCAATAACGACAAAAACAAAAGGTCAGACAGCACAAATAACCCTGCTGAAATAGGAATAAAGTTAACTAAGCAAACTACAAAAAAGTACATTTCAATATTCAGCACATGCCAGATAGAAAATGCAGTGAGTGCCAGCACATTGGCTAAATTCTTGCCGAAATCGCAAGTGGCAACCTGGGTAAATTATAGTTGTTAATATTGATAAAATATATTTTTTGAGAAGCTTTGGAAGCATCCATTTTCTGGCACAAGTTGAGTCAAATGCTTACATACTCTGAGTGCTTTGTTCCAAAACAATAATAAAAACAAATGTAAAACCTCACATCAACATTTCAATGTTGTCCTGAAATAAGAAAAGAAAACGCCATCAGTTAATTGTTTTTGCCAGAGAATTCTGGATATGAGAAGATGAATTAGGCTGCCATAAGATGTGTTGAAAATTAAAAAAAGGTACTTGCCACTTCAAACTGCTTGGGGAATGTGAAGTTCACGTATATTGTTATTACACGTATGTGTGTTGCTTTATATATTTCTCACAGCAATAACACATGCAGCACAACACGCCATATTCAGATGTTTTTTTGGCCTATCGGTATAAAAATATCTTTTTACTTGGGATAAACTTAGCAAATAATTGACAAGCCTGACAACTAAGTACATGCGTATTGCCACGTGTGTTTCATTTCGATAAATTCAGGTTTCACCAACAAAGACTCTAAGCAACACTCGTCGCAGCAGTTTTTCAGGAGCTCCTTGATAACTTGATGTCACACAGTTAAGTTTGTGGACAAGACGCGAATAGTCTAGTGCTTACGCAGCTACCAGCAATAACTCCAGAATTTTCAATAGCACTTGTATGAAAGCAGATGCACTGAACTGCTTGTCCGAATATTGATGGCCGACACACTGTTTACCGCTATTAAAGCAGACTATGTATTGCCTGTAGTTTGGCTTTCTATACTTCAGGAAAAGTTTCGCTAAAATAAAAAGTTTGGGCTCAACCCCGCCGACTACTGCAGTCTTCAACATCATGGCCACGTGACAATATTAGTTTTATGTCTCTCCAAGAGATGTTTACATCTGCAAATCCAGAAAGTTGAAATTTCATTTTTTAGAAATGTGCAGGTGTACAACTGCAAAATTATGAAGTCTGCTACGAACAGCTACCTTTTTTGTTTTATTGTGAATTCATTTGGTCAAGCAGAGCAGTACACAAGTGCCACTATTGATGGAGACTATGTGACAAAGCTCATTGATCCTTAAAGCAGCTTGCATCTCACGCTGCCTGGCATGGTGAACGAGTGAAGATTTCTAAACGAATTTCCAAATGAGGCAATTGTTGTGGATGATTCCAACCGCGCGACAACAAGTAGGAGAACCAAAGAAAAAGAAAAAATGGGATGGCACGAGCGGTTGAAATAAACATGGACGTTCTTGGTGTAGGGCTCTGGTCTTGAATACGCCACAGCAATGATGTGCTGGTCACAATGGCCTGCTTGTGGTCCCCCATTTTCTCAGAGTAGCAATGGGATGTAAAGAGCTCTTATAATTGCACAGCAGAAATCCTTGGACACCATTATTATTAAGGAACTGGTGCACAGCTAATGGTTTAGGAATTCACACAGATAAAACACAGTTCATTATCTTCCATTTGAGTCATAATGCTCTTTCACCTACCCCGGCTATTACTATCAAAAGCCACAGACATATTTGTCCCAATAAGTTCCCATTTTTGGGAGTACTCCTAGATGCTTATCTTTTTACACTTTGTGACCGCCTGCATTTTCCTACTTTATGTTCTTATACACACGAGAAAAACTCTCTTATCGCCCTTTATTATCCTGTATTTCTTAAACAAGAACAAACTGCTTTCTGCGCGCTGCTCTAAAATATTTTTGGCTACGTGTGTGCTAGGTCTTTTTTAGTAAGTGTATTGCGGATATTTATTCTCCTCCCACCAGAAATGTTCCGATGTGTAACTTCAAATGACTTTTTGTACATTTTCTCTTTAGTGACATATAACGCATTATTTTTTGTTGAGTTTTTTCAAAGTTTGATGTTTCTTTACGGTTTTGTCGCGACACTCACCCTTTGTAACCCCCCTTACACAATGCTCTGCAACAAGGGCCAGTAAAATATTTTAAATAAATAAATAAATAAAGTACTATCATCACATTTCACTTATTTGATGGCTCATGGTATCAGAACATTATTAAAGACTGACCATGCTTCAACTTTGCTCAAGCTACACTACGCCATTATCCTTAGTCATATTACCTACTGCATCACGTCCTGGGCAAACACCTATCCATCTCATATTCTCCCACTTCGACGTCTCCAAAACCAAGCCATTCGCATCCTAACATTCAGTACTCTAATCACCAGCGTGCCCCCGCTTCTTCAGCAACATAGTGTACTAACAGTGTGTAATTTATGCAAACATACACTGAGGATTCTGGTATTGAAGTGTTTTAACACTTCCATAACAGCCAATGTCTTGCGAAAATTTAGATTGGTAAACGCTAATCTCACCAGGTTCGCCTCTAACAACAATTGTTTACTACCACATACACGAATTAACTACGGCGAACACGCCACCATATTTGCTCGCATATATTTATGGAATTCAATACCACTATTCACTAAACAATTGTCATTCAATACTTTTAAGTAGATTTGAGATGTGTGGTGTATCATTAATTGAAGTCCCTTTTGTTCAATATTCTACGGCCATCTTTTTCATAGCCATATACAATTACTGAAGATTGCTTTATTACCATTTCAGCTGGAATTTACATTACAAGTTTGCCTTGTCTTTATTTCTATCATAATAACTTGCCACTTTTTAGTTGCCATTTTTCTACAGTTATCAACATGTATATTTTTCACAGCAGCCTTGAGCCTTTAAGCCTTGTGCTATGGGACCTCCTTCTGCAGATACTAATCCATATTCGTTTACGTAGTTTGCAACGCATACACAATTTTTACCAAGTGACCTACATGGCCATAACACAGCACACAAATTGACAGGACAGACCAAATGGCTGAACCTATGGAAGTTTAATAGTTTAAAATATCACCAGCAAAAAGCATTTCAATTCAAGAATTATGAACGTGCTAGAAATCGAAGTCATTGCAGAGTGGAAAGTACACCCAGCCCTCGAAAAGGTGGGTTCGACTATGACTTCACCTCTGATAACAGACAGTACTGTGGTGTAACTGTGCTTGCAGATGACCTAACAGACCAAATTTCGCTTGTTTTAGATTAAGTGAAGGCAAAAACATCTAGCACTACAAACATTATTTGCGATTTCTTTTTATTCAAAGTAAATACAATGTCTCCATGGGAGAAGGTTTGCTCTGGCGATTCATGGATTCATTTTACATTATCAAATGTTAGCAAAGGTTATGTTGCACAACAGTTTTTTGTCAAGCAGAATGAGAATTTATGGGTACTAAACGCCTTCAGAAAAAGTCCACAAAGGCAGATGCTGTCCTTATTGCAGTACTTGTCCACACTGAGCCGAGCAGCAGTACGTGGCAGCATCCCAGCTCCGGTCACTGATCCACATTGCTTCAGAGGCCAGCCTAGAAGTTGCAGAGGATAAAACAAGATGGTTTTAAATTTTGAGTTCAGCAACCTGCTGTCTAGCAACATTTATAGTTCTTTTTTAGGACAGTTGCATGCAAAGAAGTCCGCACATTTAGGTGTGTCAAGATCACAGAGCAAGTCACAGAGATGGCAGAGCATCAAGTACAAAACCGACAGCTGCACAGGTGGCTAAATCAAAGACTGAACGCAAGGAGTGGAAGCAAACAGAGGTTTGCATTGTTAAAAATATTATGTGACATGATCCAGTATTTAGTCTACTAGACAGCTTCACCAGTCAACCTGAATACACATGAATCACAATAGTGAATAGGAGCGATACTCTAATAGCGACATGAAAGACTGCCAAGTAGTTTCTAACTTTGTGTCGTTGGTTGCCACAGCTACACGTTTAAAAAAGCGAGAGTGAATTGCACTACAACAAAGAAAGAAGCGCTGGCCATCCTAAAGGCACCCAGAAGCTTCCAGGAAAGATGGCGGTGCAGTGTCTGTATTGGGGATCCCACTAGCTGAAGTATAAAACAGTATATGCTGTCAAGCTTTGAGAAGAAACTGAAACTCTAAAACTGACACAAGCAGGATTGATCACAGTGCCATCCATGCTAATCAAAAAACATTCAATCACTATCATACCTGCTGTCATTTGGGTGGTCATGACGGCATCCAGTGGACATACATGAAGCGAACCAAGCAGTTCACATTATCTGGCATAAAAGAAGAAACAACGAGATAATCATATCATGAGTGCCAGATTAATAATGTAAAGTTTAGGCAGCTGACTCAACATATGGTACAATCACAACACTTTTCTGCACCGTTGGAGGTCACTCACAAGGACTTGGGAGAACTTAAAAAAAACCAAAGGTTATGGCTTGTAAAATTGTAAAAGGTTGGTGGCAGCAAAAGCAGAAAAAACCATACCAACAGTCTGATTTCCTTTCTAAACTAAATGATGTCTAACAAAAAGTCAGTATTAGTGAGACAGTGAACCAGATTCACAGAGTGATCAACCCAATAAACGGGCAAACCAACAGCGAATTGCAATCAGGTTTACTGCTCCATGTCATTCAGCAGTTAATGGGCATATTGTAATACTTAAGCATGTGTCCATACTTCCCAGAAGGATGGCAGAGCTGCCTTTAAATGACATAGCTCATCGTGCACAGCCCTAAAAAGCATCTCTTGGGTGCAAAACTTGTACATTTTTACATACTGCAGCCTCAATAAAGCTATTGCCAGAGTGGGAAAAAAACAAGAACAAAAACATTCATGAACAGACTTTTGACTGCTCCTGCAAAGCAACATATTTACCAGCCAACGTGGCTGTGAGTTGAAATGATGATAAGCCTGACAGAAAAGAGAACTAAAGCGGGTGAAGGTAAGTACAGAGAGAGAGAGAGAGAGTGAGAATTTATTAGAAGGCAGAGGGTCGGCCTGAGCTAGTTTGCTCTAGCCTGCTACTCTACACAGGGGATAAGGGAAAGGGGAAGGAAAGAGGGATGAAGGGCTAAGTACAGAATGAGAAAGAAAAGGAACTTTGACAAAAAAACAGAATACAGCTGTATTAAGTATTGAAGTTCGGGACTAGGTGCTAGCGATGAAAGAATTGCGAGACTCAGCAGCGAGTCACAGAGAGCCATTCTCTTTTCTCAAAATGGCAAGCCAGTAGGGACATTTAAAGATTGCCTGATACGTTGGCCTCAATAGCTCCTTCAAATTGGCCTCCACAGCCAACATTCTAAATGAGTACGACACCACTTTTCAAAAGTGAGTTTACCCTGCCATGCGAATTTTATGGATACAAAGGTGACTCTGAGCAAGTGAGAAGCAAATAAAATTGTGATGAGATATGGTATTTCTTATATTAAAGTCTGGTTTCCCGTGGCACATCAGGCAATTCAAGGAACTTTATGCTGCAATCTGGCTAGTTGTGATGACATTAGGTACCAAAACGGCTACTCAGCGTCACAAATTCTAACAAAATGACGGCTTGTGGATTGGCAATAGAGCCACAGTGCGTAGCAGCCGAGTGAGTTTCACGATTTCTCGCACAAGCACATGCCGAGGAGCTCATATTGTGTTACGATGTCAGGGCACTGCAGATATGGAAACAAACTTTCAAAATGATACTGTTATTACTTTTGCGGAGCGCACTCGCACTTTGCAGTACATTTTCTAGATCTTTGAAGGTTGGGCCTTTCTTTTCACGCAAGAAAATTTAAAAAATGTGCAGTTAGTACCCCTTTATCATCCGGAGAGGTTTTAAATCAAGTGCTGCAGAAGTGAAGCAAGCTTACGCAGTTGCAAAAGACAAATGACTTCTTGCATATGCAACTAGGAGGACTGAGGTATTAAATAATAAAGTTAGAAATTATGACAAGAAGAGAATGTGTCTCAGTATTATGTGCAGTCTTTTTACATACCACCTGTTAGCAACTTGTACGATAGGCCAAGGTTAGTCTGCATTGAAAGAAAAATCTGAACTAACTTTTGCAAGATCACCTAAATTTCAGTATGTTTTTTTAAACAATGCATAACAAACATGTGTCAATAGCATAGCATTGTGCCATTTTGTTAGTTACACCTTTGAGTATAATTCTTGTAATAATGTTAGCATAATCTGTACAAATCAAACATTACCTGTCCACTTGAGGTGTAATGATGTTTTTTTTTTCATGGAGCCAAAACTAGCAGTGTTCCAAAGGGCCCAAGTAATTTCTCAGCAAGGTGCTGCAAACAGATTATAAACTGTTCATAAACTGATCATTCACAGCCCTACAGCTAGTGTAGCACTCCCTGTCACGTGCACTTGGCACACAATCATAATTCATTTGCCTTACGCGAGCGAACATGCATTCTCTGTAAAAGGGAATGCCAAGGAGGGTTCACTTTTTTCACTCTGTGCGCAACTTAGCTGCAGCTGGTTATTCTCTTCATTCAAAGGACATTTGTCAATTAATTTACGTGTAAAGAATGCAAGCTCAAACCACTATCGATTCCGGATCGCAGTTTTGATGTACACAGTGCACTCTTTCCCGCACTAACTGCAGTTATTTGCAACATGATGTTTACTCGGGGCACGCGAACTTAAAGATTCCCACATGCATTCCCCAAAATACAAAGCAGCTCTGCGGTGAAGCCTCAAGTAACGCGTGCGTACTTTTTTTATTATTCTATAGCTTTCGACAAACACTCAAAGCTGTGGGTTGCAGTTTAACTCTCTTTTTGTTGTGGTCCAATTCATTCCGCTGAAGTCTATGCGCACTAAATGCGCTGTGCAACAGCAGTGATAGCCGTGCTCGCGCTGGGTAGCATAGTAACCGAAGCTGTGCCTGCCCGAGCATCGTTTGCGAACTTGAGCGCACCGAAGGTCTCGTAAGCAAGCATTTTATGGCTCTGTTCGGAACTGCAAAAAAACCTTACCGAGACCAGCATCTCGACGTCTTCTTAATCTTTACTGGATACGTCGACCCACTTCTTGGTGTCTCCTGCAGTCGTTGAAACGGACCATGACTGCCGGCGGCAGTGAAGTGCAGCTTCGGTAGAGGCACGCTCACAGCGTTTCTCGGCACACTTGAAGTTTCCACGCGTCCCTCCGAATGTTCGGAAGGCGTTTTTCTCAATCAAGATCGCCTCAGCAAACACAGCGCGCGCGAAGTCTTGCCTGGCAGCTGCCTGCAGCATAGTCATGGGTGCAGCCATGTTCGCTGACGACATCACGCACGAGCCAATGAGCGCGCAGCTTCTGAGAGCCTCGTAAGAGCGCCTGGCGCAGTTCTTTGTGCGTGGGTCTATCCGCTCGCCCTTTTAAACTCGCCGCCCGGCTACTGGTAGGTGTTCTGTGGCCCGGCGCGACCGTCGAGATGGCGCCTCCCCTCTCTGCCTCGCCTTCGGATGGAATGCGTTGCGTACGGCAGTTTTGCATTCGAGAAATTGTGCGCATCATCGGAGATGTTTTCCTTCCTCTGTGGGTCGCGCTCACGTGGAGACTTCGTTGGCTCCGTGCCGGCACTGACGATATCAGGGGGCCTTATTTATGGATGTGCGGACGCGGTTAACGTTCATTGGCAGTGTGCGTACGCACGGTTATCGTGGACAGCCGAATGAAACGGTAATTAACGAGTTGCGGTATGTGTGTTTTTGTAATAGCCCGCGTTATGTGAATGATAGGATAAATTATCAAGGGTGATTAGGCGCTTATTGCACATTGTGCCTGCACTGTTGAAGGCATAATAAGCCGCCTTTAGATGCGGTTTCGTCTAAGCTTTAATAAATTTTGCGTCAATAATCATGGTGCAGCGTGCGTCCACTCGCGCAAACGTGGGAAAAATATGACCGTGTGGAGAACACATCGACCTACTAAATAAATATAACGATTTTATTATTATATGTGATATAGCTCCAGGTGAAGACTTAGTAGGGCATAGTAAGTATGTGGGAAATTGAATAAAATGAACAGGCCTAGCAGGGAAAGTAAAGAACTATGATTATGCAATTATGCAATAACGGCGGTGCGTGGTGCCAGGGCCACCACCATGCACGTTTTAACCCTCGTTTGTGGTTGATATTTTGGGGGTTTGTCTGCTTCCGTGGTGACTTTCTGCTTAGTAATGGAATAGAGTGAATGAATGTGGATTTGTGCAGGGTATTCACAGTGATTCTATAGCGTACATAAAGTGATGATATCCCAAGGGCTCTAAAGCATGACGGGAGAGGGGGTGGCAGAATGGCGGAAGGAAGGGCTTATATTGCTAAAACAGATAAGTTCACTTTTGACAGGGGAGCTGTTTTAAGGTTGGAGTAAGTCCGCGTAGTGTACGCCATGGTCTGCCGTCTGGTAACTCACGCGGGGAAAGCCACAGAGGGCCGTTCGCCCTGTAAACCAGGCACTACACTTTCCTTGGTTGGAAAACTCGGCGAAGGAAGAAAAACGGTTGGTAAGGAGCCTCAACAAGCCTCGTTTGTTATTCAAGACAAGCCCACATCAACGTGTCCTGCAAATTTGTTTCCGGTTGGCATGTTCCAAAACAACAATTTCCAGGTTGTGTGTCACCCGGTATATGAGTCATGCCTCATGACAATACATAGTTGCTTGCAATGTCTGTTTGTTGGTTTGTTTTGTCTTTTTACTGTGTCCAAGTAAAGTTCTTATAGTGAAATATTTTTAAAACTATTGCTACAGTTTCGTTTCCTCGCCAAATTGTTACGTCCTGTTCTACACAATTCATTCTTCATGGCTGCTTTCAGTGATTAGGAAAAACAACAGATCAAGTCACAAGTCTAACGCCTCCAGCGATCATCACGTTATCATTTATCCGTAATGACCATAAATAAATATGGAAACTTCTTGCAGATTTCTGCCATGTCTTTCGCAGCATTTGACACGCACATCGCAGTCGCACTTTATAGTTGGCTATGGTGACACACGTGTATACAAGCGAGACATACCTTGACTGCTTAACTTAAAATCGCACAAAATCTTTTCGTACTTCGCATTTTTCTCTGTCGAATAGCTCGGTGAGTTATTTGGATGTGTTTTGTTAAAATAATGCCGAAATTGAGCTCTTTCTCCCTATGTCGCTCTTTTTGCAGAGGCCGCACGGATATTGTTATCGGACTTGCTCACAATGAATATTTCAATATTTTTAACAGTACTCGCGCAAAGCTGGCGCATGAGTCAGTTGAACAGCTTGAAATAGTTGTAGAACCACTTGCTACTTAGAGTGTGTCATTTGACGCACTCAGCAGAGTTACTGGCAAGTATTCTAACTCTAAGCAGTGGTAACACGACCTTTCAGATAAGTGTTCGTACACTCTTTAGATTTGGTTAGAAAGCAGGTCAATAATTACATGGTGTATATAGATTTCTCACGAGAAAAGTTTCCGCCAATTCGAGCTTCGGTTCCAATTTCCCAGCCATTCCGCAGCCTCTCAGGCTAGAAATATGCCTTCATTAATTATTTTTGTTCGTCATCTATACTTCAGTATCCAAAGAAAGTGTTCTGCTGCAAGAAGGCGCGAAAACGAACACGAGCATACCCTTCGCGTCAGGCCTGTTTTCCCGCGTATATAGGAGCAGCTTCTTCAACATAAGTTTTAGGTACGATTTCAGCAACAAAAGCACGCCACCGTTTCGTTACGCTGCACAGACAACAACCAAGCACGATGAGCATCTTCTTCAATGAACGAGCGATCGAATTCAACTAAACTTCAAACGTGCATGTTCTTTTTTTGAAAATAGCTATGTTATCTTCGCGATCCCGCTCAATACTTTCTCTCGGAACATACATTTTAACGAAGAAGGCAGAACCCCGTCTTGTAATAGGCACACGTTTTGCGCCAATGACAGGAGAACTGATGAGTGACGCGCCGTCTCTTAAGCGCCGTACTATACCTGTGCCTCAAATTAGTTTTTATAAAGAAAATTTATTCAATTTATTTAGAATGTCGGGG
This sequence comes from Rhipicephalus microplus, assembly GCF_043290135.1. Lineage (NCBI taxonomy): Eukaryota > Metazoa > Arthropoda > Arachnida > Ixodida > Ixodidae > Rhipicephalus > Rhipicephalus microplus. Next base: position 1,316,995 of record NW_027464614.1, on the reverse strand, counting down.
TGTTGTGCAAGCTTACGGAATTTTTCCAACGTTTGAATGAGAGGACGCAAGCTGCGCCTTGAATATATCGCAGCAAATGTTCTTAAGGCTGACAATAACCACTCTTCAAAGCGACATATTGTACCTTCAGCAGTGTAGACGAAATCTGCAATCAGCAAACAAACGCCCTTGATGAATGATTGTGTCTCTCATATTATGACAGCACTGTAAAAAGACGCGCAAAGTGGTTTAAACTCGTCGATAGACAGTTTTAGCTCAACAGCCATGCGTGCGCAGGCTGCCGTTGGATTAACAGGCGCACGTATAGATGATTTCTAGGCGCACGTTGTCCGTGTCATGGAGCCTCCATCTAGAATTAATATGTTCACAATAAAGAGTTAAGTCACGTTACAAGGCATGCAGGCGGACATTTTGGCGGGGGGAAGGGGGGGGGTTGCTACACCTTTGCTACGCCACTGCACGTTACGCTAATACGATAAGTAAATACGGCACGGGTCTGTGGTAGTGATCCTCCTCTCCTGCTCGTTCTGCTTAAAGTGAGTCCTGGAATAGGTCTGAGGGCAAAATAACTAGGTATGCGAGAAAATGACTATACGAGCGCTCTTGTATTATTTCACTAAAGTACCTATCCCAATCGGAAGGTGTATGGTAAACAATGCGAAGGCTGACAGGCAACAATACGGCGTGACGCCTTGCATAGTAGTTTTTTTAAAGGCCTTCGTGGTGTTTCGATACTTTTACTGGAGTTACGAGCGCCGAAAGCACAACGAACGAGAGAGGAAGGGTGTACCGACTCTAATCTACCAAGTCTCCCATACAGTATTTGCGTTCCATACCTTCCTAACTTTCTAGTTTCCACAACTATTTCTCGAACGCAGTACTACCAAACAAGCAGCGCACTCCACAGACAGAGAGGAGGTGCCGTCGCCGCCGCGCCGAGACAGGCGCCGACGCAATCGTGTGCACTGGCGCCAGGACCTACAGGCACAGCGTACCGGGACGAACAACGAACCAAAAGCATGCCACCAGCCGCATGATCTTTGTGGTATTTTACACGCCAGTGATGTGAAATGGGTGCCTCCATTCCACTCCAATTCCGTTTTGGAGAATTAAAACATGCCGCAATTCCATTCCTTTAAATTCCTCGGAACTAAAAAAACTTTGGCCATTCCCACTCCGGGAATGGCCAGGCTGTTCAATTCCATTCCTGAAATTCCTTAACGTCGGAAAGGCATATTGACAGTTTTATTGAGTTAAGAATGTACGCCCCATAAAGCTGACGTCAACCGATGAAACAAAAGCTGCAAAAAAAATAAGCCTTGCCATTTTTTGGGCGTGTTGGTAAACAAAACTCGAAAACACACTCAGAGCTAACATATTGAGCGCATTGCTTTGTCGTCTGCCTTACATTGTTTGTGAGCGCTCTATATGTTTTCAAGCGTTTATTTCGTGTGAACAAATGTATGCACCTTGGAAGGGAAAGGATATCGCGAATTCGCGCCCGGGTCTATAGTTCGAGTTTGCATAATCACGCAAAACCCGTTACCAAGGTCTAGGGCTAGTAGCTTGATGACGAATTTCGTGCAATAGCTCACCCTGCTGATTCCCGTAGGGGCAGTTCTATCGCTACCCATAGTATTTGCATAATATCGTTTAGGCTTGAATATATCACTCCAAAAGTGAAAGCATAGCGTATTTTTCTGCCGACCAAATCAGTGTGTGAGAAGACTAAGCAATTTTTACAGATGTGTGAAGTGGTCGTGAATATGGAGAAAACCAAGATATGCTTAAACCGGAGCAAGACCCCCAAGATCTGCTTGTATCAGTTGGAACAGGGCACTGTTCGGGCACCTTGTGCCTTTGCATCGATTACGCAACACTGGACCGCAGTAGTCACGCTTGTCAAGCGCACCTCGCAAGCATGAATGAGGTGAGAACTTGTGTTCGCCTGTGCGCAGGTATGGAATCTCTTCGTTTGTCGCAAACGTCTGTCGGGTACTAAACTGCTGATGGGATAAAATTCAGGCTGTACCGAGAGTATACGCCACTTTCGTGTGGGTGTATCCTTAGGCCAACGCACATGAATTACTTGTTTCTCCCTTCAATGTCTGCCGCACTTGTTTATACACTAACTTCCCCTCGGTTTCTCTTTTACAAATACGCAGATCGTTCATATATACTTTTACGTCATGCCTACCCTTGGCTCTGGCTTGGCTCTGGCTAACTGAAAGTGCAGCTAGAGAATGCGAAGTGATCTTTGACTTTAATACTAGTTATTCACGTTGAACGTCTCAAAACCACCATATGACTTTGGGTGACGGCGTAGTAAAGGACTCTGGAAATTTCGACCACCTGAGGTTCTTTAACGTGCATTTGAATCTAAGCATACAGCTCTCAAGCGTTTTCACCTCCTTCGAGAAAATGCGGCCGGGATTTGATCTCGTGATCTGCGGCTTAGCAGCCAAGTGCCTTAGCCACTAAACCACCGTGGCAGGCCAACCTTCGATTTCATTAAAACATGTACACAAGCCTACACGACTAGTTTTAGCATGATAATACGTAGTAGCAATTGAGCGTATAGCAAAATACGTTCCTCTTCAATGATTCCTGCTTCGCGATGCGCACATGAGTATGCTCCGAGCCCAGCCAAGTGAGGAGCAGATGCGAAGAAAAAGGATAACGATAATTTTCAATTTTTATATTACTGTAGTTTATATTCAATATAGAGACTATGCTGTGTCCTATATGAACGGTAAAAACAAGTATTGCACTCTCTGTTTTCAAGTACGTTCTTTATTTTTATGAATAATTATTACTCGAAAAGCCAAAGAAAAAAAACGCCAGGCCTGCGTGGAACGTGCAGCACAGTCACAGCGAAAGCTGGGAGAGCAGCCTTAAAAGCCTTTTCTAAGCACTCTTTGGGTAAATGCCACCACTTGCTGGGTACCCACTATGCCATAAGTAATCATAATTTTTGTGGTTGTTTGGTTGTTTGGTTGGTTGGTTGGTTGGTTGTTCCTCAGAGTTCTGGCGCAACCCACCACAGTGGGTTGGCCATGAAACGGACGGACCTCATTTGTGAAATCGAAGTGTTTTACCATCCGGGTTGTAAGCCAGCACTCACATGCTATCCTGCGTCGTTCTACGGAGAAGCGTGGTATCCGCTACCCACTTGCTAAGATTTTGTTCAATGTCTTTAAGCAGTAGCTGATGATGAAGAATTATGCCTGAACTTGGTATGTGCCATAGTAATAGCTTATCAAGAACAAGTTTTATAATTTGTTGGAGCATTGGACGACCCACTCGTTACGCAATTCGCATTGGGTAACGCCTGGTTGTTCGTTCGATGTTCCAAAACGCTTTATTACTCATTAAAACAATTTCTCTCCCAACATCAATCCTGCCTAAAGCCTGTTTCACATGCGAGCGATTTTGGTCCAAGAGCGGAGCGACAGCCGCCGCGCAAGGCTAAAACAGGTTTTTACCGCGGCGACTAGACGCCCTTGTGAAATTCGCCCGAGTTGGAAAAAATCGCTAGCGGCACAAGCGGCAGAGCGACCAGTGACGTCGTTTGACACGTGATGACGGGGGTGGAGTCGAGAAGCTGACGCGCGCGCTGCGAGGAACTGGTTCCACAGAACAACTCGCTCCGACTGAGTAGCAGACGACATCCGTCCTCTCCCCAGCCCACAAATGTCTCGCGCTACTTTCAATGAGTTGTTGATTGCTGAAGTTGCTAAACGGCCTATTCTTTGGGACGTAAAGAGTAAACATTTCCGGAATAAGCAGAAGAAGATGATCCTCTGGGAAGAAGTTGCCGAGATTCTTAAAGAAGTCGATGGATCTCGTAAGTAAACAATGTCTTTTTGAGATTATACGACTATGTGTGCGTGTGTGCAATACTGAAGAACCAAGCATGGAGCTATGGGGTGGCACTAAAGTCCATCAATTCATCATTTTGAATGCTCACACACGTTCCCATTTGCTTTTATAAAATTTAGGAACGAGATGCGTCACGTGTCACATGGAATTATTTCTCTACCGTTCGTGAACATTTTCTTTTCGTACACGTTGTTCATGTAAAGACTTATGTTTTTAACTTATAGTTTCCAAATAGATGTGCCAGGCATATATCATTCTAAAAAGTTCGCTCTAATGTGAAATTTTTCTTATTTAGTGACAGCAGACGAACTTCAAGAACGTTGGAAGAACCTCAAGGACACATTCAGGAAAAAAAAGAAGAGAAAAAAATCAAAAAGAGCGGCGCTGCAGCTCCATCGAAGACAGCATATTGGCCACACACTGAACAGATGACTTTCCTCAGAGACGTATTGGAACCTAGGCAGTACGTGACGTAATCGTAAATATCAGGTGGCAATATTAAGCACGAGTTTTATATAGCCAATGTAACATAGTACTCGTATGCTTGCTGTCGTCTTTGTAATGTATAGTCATTTATTTACTGAATTATACATTGCTTTCAGGAGAATCAGTAACATGGATGCCAGCGAGGAAACAGTGGTTCCAACATCCTTGCCTGTGGAGCCACTCGACCTCCCATCGCAAGCTTTCCGGAATGGTTCAGATGTTGATAACTGCCGCGCCACAAGAAATCCGTTTGAAATTATATTACAAGAACCTAGCGTACCAGAACGGGTTACAACACCACCTAATCCGCCACCCCACCATCCGCCTCCCGGCAATCCACCGCCTTCCAATCAACCACTTTCCAAACCATTACAGGGTGCCAGCTGCCCAAGAGAAAGTGAGGAAGTTTCATCAACGCCACAACAAAGGTCAAAGCGTTAGCGAAAAAAAGAATTGGAAACTGTCGACGACGAACTGAACGCAGTGCGCAACGTCATTGCGGCTCACAAGGCGATGGACGCTAACGGGTTATTTCTTTTGTCTTTGAAACCATACCTGCAAAGCACGCCACAAGAAATGCTCACAGATTTGAAGATGGATCTACTTCATATTTGCTCCACCTATAGCGAGGGGCGCCGTCCTCTTTCACTGCGTTCATACGATTGGTGAGTGCAGATTGAAAATAAAATAGAAATAGGCAGTGAACTTCATGCGTCAGTATCTGTATTTATTGAATGGCCAATTCAAGCACATTGGTGTTCAAACTCGCGTCCCCACGTCCCCTACTGCGCTGCACAGCGCTCAAGCTGGCAGGCTGTCCACAAGTCCTGCGGCACTGGCCAGTTTCTAGTGACGGAATGCGTGGCCGGCCAGCAAACATACGTTGGGTAGCGAGCACAATGTACAATGCACAGATTACGAAGAACAGCCGTTGATTTAAGGCACCAGTACAGCAACACATGCCTAGGAGCATGCATTTAAGTTACACGGCCGAAGGTTACCAATTGAATGTTAAATCGCTGAAAGCAAAAGCAATGAATCGGAAAAACATGGGAAGTGCTGTGCAAAACACGCTCGCGGTTACTAATCATTCACCTACCCGGAACAGCTGTATAATAAAGCCATACAAGCAAACTCTTTATTTTTTTTTGCTTCTCTATGGTCGGTTATATGAGCGCGCAACACGAATCATACCTGAAAAAGACAGAACAAAACAAAAAAGCAACTGCAAACGTTGCTTATTTGTTGTAAGATTCGTGTTACAAATAGTTCAATCAGTGTACAGACGCGTAAAAGTCGAGCGGCTATTGATGATGAACCTCGTAGCACGGGGCGCCAAAGGAAGGACACTTGGAGGAGAGCGCGGCTTTCAGATACCACTGAAAACAGCGCTCAACCGGCGGATTTCGCGGACAACACTGCCCGCTAGAGCGGCGGGCGTCGCGGAAGAGCAGCGGCGCATGTGAAACGAACGCGCGTCCGCGCGTCCTCCCGCCGCTAATCGCTGCGACCGCCGCCGCTCGTTCGCTCGCATGTGAAACAGGCTTAAGAGCGGTATCGGTCGCTCGCCGCTTTTCGAGTTTAAAACAGGCCACCCACAACTTCATTCATTTTCATCGGCTTGAAAATCTTTCTACAAGACTAACAGCCAGGCAATTGGTCACTAGTTCTTTGGCAACCACTACGTCGTAAAACGTGCTTAGGTGTCGCCGTGATTTTTAAAGGCTGCAATAACAATCAGTGCAATTAAAAAAAGATTTATTTCGGTTTTATTCATTGAAGTTTTACAAGCAAACCTTACGAGCTCAATGGGCGTTTCACCATTTAGTTTTCTAAAACCAGAAATCTGACGACTGCTAAGTCTTTAAAGAAAGAGAAAAAAAATGCTATGATATTGCGTATACCTATGGCTGCGAGTTTCGCTTCACAAACATGAACTGCTAGAAAGAAGTGCTTGACAGCCGGTTTCGCTTTGCTGTCATCATCAGGGATGCCTTAGAAAAAAACGTGTTTCACGTCATTCACGCTGAAAACTGCCCTTGCGATGCGGGAAAGCAGAAAAAAGCGGCTTTTGTTCGCTTTTCAACAGCACAGGGGTTTTACCGCGTCTGCACAAGTTCCTTTTGCCAGATAAAGCGAAATTTTTCCTGAAATGGATTCAGGCATATAGTCTTGGTGGGCACTATCACTTTGCCTGATATTTTTTTTAAACATCAACCTGCTTGGCTCTGCTTCAGTGTCTGCATTCGCGACGGTGCTGGCGCTGTCTTGCCCTAAAACAAAGGTGTCCCCTCCCCAGAACAGCTAAACGCATTTGCTCGGCTGTTGCAGATGAACACCACGAACAGGCACTGTTCCGTGCTCCCTACCGGGCTTGAAAAATTAGGTGCCTTTTTCGTCTTCTAACCACTACCGCCACCACACCACGAACACTTGAACCGTGGGTCTAGGAGGGCTCCCATAAAAAAACACACACAAAAAAAACAGTCAGCCCACATGCTTGCGAACCGCTTTTCAAGGCTACGTTGTAGGCCTTTAGCTGTCCATTTGCTAAGAAGTGCGCTTGTGCCTTTGTTCAAGGTTTCCGCGAGGCAAACTTCGATATTTCACCACGCGGGAAGTAAAAGCCCGGCTGTCTCATGCATTTCATGCAGCATCTCCGTAGCTTCCTCTAATGGGGAAAGAAGCTCAATCAAGTCTGTCGAGAGCCTCAGTTCATATTTATACAGTTTAACCTTCTTGCACGCGTGCAGGGTATCTGTCAGTCCTGGATGACTGGAAAGAGTGGTAACAAGCTTTCTCATGATTCGAAGCTGCGAGTTCCACCTCGTTGCGTTGTGAGATTCCAAATGCAGACCGGCCCCATTAAACACTTTTTCCGTGTCGGCGGTGCTGTTGCGTATAGATGCAATGATGGCACCACATTTTTGTACGACTTCCTCGGCACTTAGGTCCTACAATAAAGTGAAAATGATAATTAGTAAACATTGACATTGCAATTACAGGTAACGCAAACGGTCAATGCAACAGAGTTCCAGAAAGAGAAATACGACATATGCAGTTGAAGGATATTAAACGAGAAAATACCAGAGAGCCCAAAATACAAGCAAGCGAAAATAGCTTAAACAAGGAATCAACCTAATCCAAATCTATATAGTGTATAGCTTCCGAACAACATGGGCATCCTTTGCGTGATGTGCGGTTTTGTTTGTCTTTCTATGCACTTCAGAACAGTTTATTAAAGTGGTGAGAGGAGAACTCGAACTGGCTACCTGGTCTGCGGCAGAAAAATGATTCGCGGCAATTAATTGGTGGCAAGCAGAGTTCGTGACCTCGATCACGGCAGCGAGTGCTCCACAAATTCCTGAAATAAAGTAGCGAAACACGCACGAAACTTTAGATAGACATCGGGTGCGGATATCTGCATAATAAAGCTTCCGTGCATCAAAACTGTAATAAGTACAGTTGTCCGCCCTTTTCAAACTACAATTATTATGTTCCTATATTGTCTGCCCATGCATTCATGGCAAATTATTTAACGAATCTTGGCTATATAAAAATAGTAGTGAATGGACGAAGTATCTATTGATGCATATAAGATGAAACAATAATATTATTTATCAGCACATACCTGCCGAACGGCGTCTTTACCGCTAAGCTGCAGGATGTGCGCGGCGCAGTCAAGTCGTATTTGCTCCAATTGATGAAATTCGCTAAAACTCATTGGTAAAGTGTTCCGGGCAGTCGTCAAAACTGCCCCGCCGTGGTGGTCTGGTGGCTAATGTACACGGCTTCTGACCCACAGGTCGCGCGATTGAATCTCTGCTGCGGCGGCTGCATTTTCGATGGAGGCGAAAACTCTGTAGGCCCGTGTGCACAGATTTGAGTGCACGTTAAAGACCCCCAGGTGGTTGAAATTTCCGGAGACATCCACTACGGCGTCTCTCATAATGTTATGGTGGTTTTGGGACCTTAAACCCCAGATATAGATCAGTCGTCAAAACTGTCATCTTCATCGTGCTTTTCAGTTTCCCACCGAGAATATTCAAAAGCCTTTCACATCAATCAAACCTTATCTGGCACCACGCAGATGACAAAGAAAATGAAATCAGAACAGTTAACGCAGGCGAAAAAGTGCGAAAACACATATTGGACTTAGTCAGGGATGTTCCACTTCTGCAAAGTAGCGTTGTACTCGCAGCGGATCCGAGCCCCTGCGTTGCTCCCCATCAGGCGAGTGAAAATGAGCAGGTACGTGTCAGCCGCGAAGTTGCTGTCCACGAATGTTGCTTCGACAGCCAGGAAACCCGTCATGTTGAGTGCGATACAGACGTACTCCGCTCACGCCAAGGACGATGATATTTTGGTCTTCAGCACTTATACTTACTCGGGCAGCAACTACTCTGAGGTCATCGCGCGATGGCAACTTGTAGCCAGGGACGGTGACCTGGATTTGACAGAATTCAAAGCAGTTACTTTGATCAAAGGCGGCTTATAAAATTGTAAAACTTACGTTTACGAATTGTAGAAATCCCTCCCTCTCAATGACACGAATAGGCTCCATGTTTGTGCAAATCATATTCAGCATGGCGGCGTCAAGAGTAGGCACGGAGCCAGAGATGAAGACGGACGTCATTTTCGGCTGGTTTCCCAGCCCTTTCTCTCGTGTCTCGTGCTTTCTTTTATAGAGCCGAATCAGAATCGATGATACTCTGAATACAGCAGGTATAGTTTCGAAGCAAAGTTTGGAGCGTGCAGCTTCTTTGTTTTCTCCACGCGTAATTTTAAAATTCTGTTTTGAGTGTGCCATTTTCGCGTACAAAAACTGCGTGCGCCAGCAACTGGGCGCAGGAGCCAGCGTGGTTGTGCGTTACGGTAGTGCTTCCCTAGCCGACAGCGCCACCCGGGCTGCCCCCCCCCCCCCCCCTAGAAACAGAGCGAGCGAACGTGGGTTTTCTTCGGTGAGAATCGTGGCGTCGGGATTCCGCAGAGGCGCCGCCGTGTCCATGCATGGTTACGTGTGCTGTCCTGCATCGTCTCGGAACCTATGCTTTGAAAGGTTTTTTCTCTTTTCCTCGTACGAAGGAAGATACAACACGGTTCATCGTATACGACTGCGCTGCGCTGACCTGCAGACCTTCGCCGGCTGAGTTTCCGGCAAAGGCGCCTATATGTCTAGACAGGAATGACAGCACTGCTAAAGGGTGTGTGTGAGGGGGGAGAGGGGGTGTATGAGGGGAGACGGGGTGCAAACTGGTATACGAATACTTGCAGTCAACACGAGTACTACGTCAGTAGTACCAGTTCGCATAAACCAAGAAAAAGAAGCGCTTTTTCGTCCCAATCGTGTCTGGCGACAGAAGCAAGCAGAAAAAAAAAATGAAGGGCGGCGTGTGAGCTGGCGGCTGAGGCCAGCTTATAAATGTACCATGCTTGTAATCAGCCAAGCCATTTTAAAACTTCTGCTTTATTGCTAAATTCGAGGCTCTAATTTACTAATGTATAAAATTTAATAAACAGTGCGTGGATGAAAACGTACTCTAATTTAGGAAAAAGACGCAATTCCATTCCGCTCAAGATGCGCTCAACTCAATTTTTATTGTAATCTTCCAAATGTTGCCCCCCCTCCCCTTCTATTCTCATTCCATTCCAGATGTGCGAAAATGTAGAATAATTTCGGATTCATTCCGGAATAATTCCACTTCCGCAATGGCAACGCCGCAAACAGCGACACGCTCGCCGATCGTAACGCGGTGCACGAACGACAGTTATCTCTTGAAGAAAAGTCAAATATTGTCATCATATTGCTAGTTATGCTACCTGTTTTTTCTTCAACATCCACCCTCCGCTATTGGGCTTACACGATATCAAATTAAACCTTTTTTGTTGCCTCATAGCGCTTGTCTTGGTAACGACTAGCACCATTCGGGCTTCTGACTACCTCATTACGACCACTCACTGTTTGTGTCTCACTGAGTTTTCCGTGCGGCATACCGACTCGCGCTTATGAGTACACACTCACGTCCACAAACACGCACAGTCGATTACCCTCATGTGGGCTCACTCACGTTTACACACGACTACTCATACTGAGTGCTCAATTACGTCCACTCACACTGACCAGTACGCGCTCACGTTCGTGCTCATGACTATTCTCACGACTGCTCACTCGCGCTCATACTCACGCTTAAGACAGCAGAGGATTCTTACACGGAGGAAGGAATATCGTTCCTCCTTGAATTTTCACGTGCCTTAATACGGTGATTACTGCTCGCTATCTGCTGCAGTGCTGCAGTGACCTAAATGAGCGCCATGAGAGCATCGCTTCAACGTGTCTGTTAACTTGTGCTCAAATGTGCGTGCACGTTAGAAAACCCCAGGTGGTCGAAAGTTCCAGACCCCTCCACTACGGCGTCTCTCATAATCATATGGTGGTTTTGGAACGTCACACCCCATGTATCATAGAAGTGTTGTGGTTTTGGCTAGTTGGTATGACATGAAGATAGCTATAGTGCGAGAACAGAACGACTACAAAGCGACTCTTTCTTGTCCCTTTGATGATGATGAGGATGATATATGTTGTTTTGTGGCGCAAGGGCCATTGATGGCCAAAGAGCGCCAGGAAATGATATCGGATCGGAGCAATGGTTATGTGAAATGGCTGTAAAAGGGCCTAAGATTCTGCTCTCTTAGGTGCGTAAGACATATTTGTTAAAATCATGAAAGTGAAGTGAATAATGCCTGGTGAGAATGAGTCTTAAGTAATCATGACACCATAGAATAGGAGTGTTATATTAGCACCGATACCTCGCCAGCGCCCTAGGTCACAAGGGCCGGGAGACAGGTGCTCTTTTCGGATGTAGCATCCGCAGCAGCAGCCTCCTTTCAGAGGCCGTGCTACCGATCACTTTAGTAGATACCATGAAAAGCATTTGCTTCCGTTACGAATGCATTCAATGCATTATATTTAAAAAGAGGTTCGCGACCGATAAACATAGCTGGATGAAGGGGTATGTGTTTTTTGTACGCTAGTGAAAAATGTTTTTTCCTGGAAGCCTCTAGCTCAGAGCATTCAAGGAGTATGTGGAGTATGGTGAGGGGATGACCACATCGGTGACAGCTGGGTGGGTCACCACCGAACAAAAGATGTGTGGGCGTGCTGTGTGTGTGTTATATTCTAAGCCGAAAGAGGCTGACCTCTGTACAGCGCGTTTTCGACGTGGGTGGCCAGTTACCGAGGTGTGGTTTGATACCCGTGCTTTCGTACCCGTGCGTTCGTTCGTCCGTCCTTTCATTCGTTCTTGCTTCCTCCGTCTGCGTGACCATCCGTGCGTCCATCCAGGCGTCCCTCCATATGTCAGCCAGTCTGTTCATGCGTCCATCCGTCCATACGCCTACTTGTCTGTGTGTCCGTCGGTCCGTCTGTGCATCCATCTAGTGAACACTCCGAGTACCACCATCTCCCATCTCGCTCCCTGTGGCACATACTACAACATATATACAAGGGATGGACAGACCCATGCCTTAAGAAGCTTCGCCCCTAAAACGCTATTTAAATAAAAGCACCAGAGACACATTCGAATTAAAACTCGAATCGGCTGCGTGCTAGCCCAGTATTCAACCACTGAGTCGCGCCGGTGCTTAGAACTTCTTTCTAAACTGGCCCTAGGCAGGCTTGCTATCGGGAAAGGAACCGTGGTAATATGAGTAATAAAGTTTTTTAGAACATCAAACGAACAGCGAGCAGTCACACAATGTGAATTGCATAACGAGTGCGTTGTCCAATGCATTAGAAAACTTATTTTTGATCACCTATTAACTGTGGCGCCAACCAAATTCAGCCATAATTCTTGATCATCGACAGCCGCTGAATCAAATAAATTGCATGACATTTCTAGCAAGTCTGCAACGGATACCACAATTCTGTAGAGAACGACAAAGGATATCAAAATTAATGCTGGACTACTGTAGAAGAATTGCGAATGTTTATAGTGTAGCAGCTATCCAGCAAGTGTGCTTGTATCACCTACCCAAAGATTGTTTATAAAATACTCTGAAAGACCGCCCTCCTAGCTTTCACAGTGACCCTGCTGCGCACTTCAACATCAAAGTGCTGAGGATGCTTTTTATCTGTCTCTGAGAAGTACACTCGAGTAATTTCAGGTACTTAGCAGAAATGGCTATAGTTGCCGAACATGTGGCGTCAAGGACATGCGACATAGGATGCTAAATCACAGAGGTGAAATACTAGAAGCTTGTGTTCTCTGCATAATCTGACAAGTACATTAATGGTTGGCCAAATGAGGCTTTCTTATTTTTACGCAACTTCATTAAGCTTAGATAACTTTATCATGAATTCACCGAGTGACGTCACTAGAAGCAGATGTTTGTCCACAACTCACAAGGACTGGCGAAACTTTCTAATAGCTTCTCTAATGAAATATACATTGACTTTAATTCGGCTAGAGACTTACTATCTGCCAATTAGCGAGACATTCATAATTCAATTGGCCCGTCCCTCTTCTTTGATTTGAATCCTTACCGTGGCATTGTCGAATATACTAATTTATAGGTTATCTACACGCGCTATATAATTGCTAAAAACGCTAAATATCAAACTTTCAATGTCATCTCTTCCATAGCTTTCACTTGATTGTTTTACTCAGTATATTGAAAAAAGTCTTGATCAGTCCCAAATACTTATCATAGGTAACTATCAGAGTAATATTGATTTTATCTCCGGTGGCAATTACATACATTCAATGGCTGATATATTTCATGAACACGTTCTTGTTTAGAAAAAGATTTCTAGTTCAACCTTGAAATAAATTAACCGACTATTACAAGTGATTAGTCATACCGTGAGGGTTCAGATGCACATGGATGTCTTCGAGGGAATCTCAGTTGCAATGTACTGGGCGCAATCGATACTTTTGATAATGAAGAATACCAATTAAACCTTACGCCAAATCACTAATTATCAACACACAATACTTCAATCTGCATTTATCCTCCCTGTCTCCACTTTCATTTGATACATCACAATTTGATCATCTGATTAACTCATACCAAACTTTCAATGTAAGTGTTTATAGTTTTAGAGAGCATTTATAATATTTTTATACTCTTTAATTCCAAGTAGTTATTACAATCACTACTGCTGTTTACTTACATGAGACCGTAAGGAAGTATCAATGGTGTGCACGGCAATACTACCAATAAATGTCACTGTATGATGTCTTACTACGCTGAGAGCTTTCCTACATAACGTTTCAATCAATTGTTACATTAAACAGTACCATTAGTTACCTATGTCTCAGAAAGAAAAATAATTTATATGAATGCGTCTTATCGATTGGTACCTCTTACTTTGAATGACAAAGACCTATTCTTATCTTTGATCGTTTACTCTATTTGACCTGAGAAGCGTGATTGCTGATCGTCAACCTAAGATCTACAGAGTATTAAAGCCTGCGCATGTTGGGCAGCATCAAGAGAAACAACCTTACATATTAGAGCTCCGAAATATTTTACGTTTTGGAGTGACCGAAAGCAATACGAAGCGCGTATGCCCCTGCAAGTGAGTTTACGGCAAAAACACGTTTTTTAAGTGGCCGTCGAATCGCAGTAACTTTGCCGATATCAACCAAAGTTCACTGATACGAAAACAAAGTCGTCGAGAATATGTAACTTCAGTCATTTGAGCAGATGAAGGCTTATTGTTTTTATATAAATCTTTGAAACTACCTCCAATGGTATCTCTTCCATAGCAGATGAAAGTCGCTATTTAACCCAAAGGTTTCATGTGAATAAAGCGAACTTTATTGGACTGTGACAGAATGACGCCCATGTTGTATATACGGAGTGATTTAGGCTAATACATAAGCGTTCGGCAGCAATAAATGTTTAAAGGTGGTCTCCCATTGAGTAACGCCATTTACCAGCCCCAACCCAACAAATGCCACTAGTTGTTGATGTGCAGAATTCCTGGACATGACAGTGGCGAACCAATGGTAGGGTTGAGCTACCTCGACGATGATTCGTGGATCTCGGTAGAATCAGACTTGCGTAATTTTATTATACGAAGATGGTGCTGGTGACGATGCCGAGCACATGCCTGCATTTTTGAAAAGCAACACGCCCTCAGTATAAATTCAAATCATTCGTGCCCACATGAAGAACCATAGTTTCTGTTGATTGTGGGTCTAAATCCAACAGGGAATGCATGTTGTTGTTGAAGGCACCACCGTGAGTGACGAACGCAATCGAGGAGCGGGTCGAAATGCTAGTGAAGATACATTGTATCAGAACCGCCCGATAACGCAGCGGATGTGTGTCTTTTCGAGAATTTCGACACGATGCTCTTCGTTGATACGTTTCCGGAACCCGTAGTTCTTATTATTCAGCACAAATGTTCAGGTCTGGTGAGTATAAAAAATTGGGTACACGTACGAGGAGCAATACTTTTATGCCTAACGTTTCAGCCATGGCACGGCTTGTAAGCGAATGCAGAGTATACAAGCAAAGCCGCTTTTAAGAGCTGATCACAATATGTGCCGGCCCCGGCAGCAAGGTCCGACTATAGCGGCACTAGTTCTTGGGACCACCACGCACCCAACTTCTTCGCCGGTGCTTCGAAACTATGTTTATTCTGGTAACGTTGTTCAAAGCTTTCTACGTCCAGCGTGAAACACTTGTCCTCAGGATGCTTCCTTTCGGCATCACTGCTGTAAGCAATCTGCGGAATTACCTCGGCCGAACGACTTCGAGACCAGCAACATTGCGTCACCAAGTTTATCTGCATACTGAGACCATTTCGCTGATTTCGCTCTGAAACTCGTGAAACAAGCAAATCGCTTGCAGTGCGCTGTCATCTGCATGAACGAACGTGCGAAAACGAGTGGCACAGAGCTGGCCTATTTATGATTGCTCAGTTATAGAAGAGCAAATCGTGGGCCCGAGCGACCTTCCGCTTACTATGTTACGGAATTTTTGCACTACAGAAGCACTGACGAATGCTGTATGCAAGTAAAACAACACGAGTTTGAACTGAAAGGGTCAGACGATAACATTTAACTAACGTACGTGGCAACAGCAAACCTTGCAAATCCGATATGTGTAGTTTGTGGGCTATACTCGAAAGCGCGTGTTACCACAAATTTTCACGAAAACTTCTTCTAGTGCCGCAAGGATCGAGCAACTTGATCTCAGGGAAGCTCCAGTTTGATCACTGACGCAGCAAACGGGCAAAATTGTGGCGGTAGTTTCTTGCGAAGTGGATAACACTGAGGCTAGCACAACCAAACGAGTGGAGCGGCTGCTTACTGACCATCTTTGAGAGGACGCTCCGGAATTCCGCTTGGCGGCGCAACACTCTAAGGGAGTTCGGTTCGGGCTATCACGGTGGATGGACGTGTGTTTTGAGCGCTCCGGATCGACTGCGCAGATAAGTGTTTTTGCATGTTTTGAGCTTGTCTTTATAATTATAAGGCAGCAGTTGAAATCTTCGTAGCACTTATTTTATGGTACGGCTTTTTCTAGGGCCAGTCACCAAGTATTTATTAGTTAGTGCGGGTGTGTGTCTTTGAAATTTTTTGTTGGGTTTTTTTTCCCTTTTGCCACCCCGTGGGGCAGGTGCGCGTACATTGAACACGCAAATTTTTGTAGTAGAGCTTAGACTTTCTTTATTTTTCGTAGTACAGGGCTCGAGTTTAGTAATTATCGAGAATAGGGACAATTGGTGTCAGAAAGACATGGTTAAAAAGACTGTAAAGTGTTCAGGATGCGGAGTGGTTTTGAAAGTGGACCCAAGTGTAGAAGCGGATGAAGAAGAGGCTGACGCGAAGTGTAGGCAATGTGAGATCGAGGAAAAAATGAAGAAAATGATGGTTGCCCAGAGCGAACTGCTGATGAGAATCGCCGAGCTCGAGACTGCGTTGGCGACAGAGCACGAGAAAACGAGGGCAATGGGAGAAAGACTGAAGTCCGCCGATGAAGCACTAGCGAGGCTGAACAAAGAAGCGGCCTACGGAGAGAACAGCAGGGAACCAGCAACCAGAACGGGGGAGAAGGAAGAGCAAGCAAGTTTGGAAAAAACAGGTTCAGCTGGTTCAATTGTCGCAAGGCCCAGCTTCAGTGAGGTAGTGGTGGGGCTGGGAGAAGACAAAGCGGCCGGCGTCACAGGTGCAAGTAGCCCCCAGGTGCAGAACGTTACAGCTGAAAAGTCACAGCATGTGATAATCGCCGGGGACTCGAATTCAAATCGATGCACAGAAGCCACCAAAAAGAGGGTATGAGGTGACAAGAGGGTTGCAGTAGGGGTGTTCCCAAAACGCAAGCTTGAAGCAGTCATGAGGCAAGCAAGCGCTAAAGTCAAAACTACAGCTGATAGACGAAACCTCGTGATAATTTCAGGTGGTTTAAACGATGTCTTAAATGAAGATACAGCAGGACTAGCAGCCACTCTGGCGAAAGGCATTGATGACATGCGCGCCACTTCTCCTAAGGTTCAGGTAGTGATATGCACGATACCGAAGGTACCGGTGCGTGATAGCCACCTGCAAAAAGCGGTTGTCAACGCAAACCAAGAGATATGGCGGATGAGTCGAGAGAAAGGCTTTGAGGTGGTGGAAATAAACAAAGAGGTGCATAGGTGGGGTGGTTTTCAACGAGACAGAATTCACTTCGACGGACAGCTAGGTCATGAGGTGGGCTGGCGGCTTGCAGGACGCGCAGTAGCTTTTTTGGGGGGCAAGCGAGCCCTTCGGGGTGCAAGATAGCTAGTAACAAGAAAAACAGCCAAAGAGACTCTTCGACAGGTGGTATGGACAGATACGATTCCTAAGTGGCACCAGTATCTGAGATAGGTAGAGTCTGGGGCATAAATAGACGTAGCCACAAGCGCCGAGACAACTCAGACAAACTGTATATTAACATGCAGGGTGGTAGGAACAGGCTCAAGTGGGAAGAGACAGAAGAACAGCTAAGGGAAGAGAGGCCGATGGTATACGGTTTTGTAGAAACACATCTCAGGGACATGGAACAACCTCCGAACAATCTGGACTACGCGTGAGAATATTGTAATAGAACAGAAGGCAGCAGAAAGGGGGGTGGTATTGGGGCATTCATTCATAAAAGTAAAGACTGGCAAAGGGTCAAGCAGGAGTGCAAGGAACATTTATGGCTAAAAGGGAAAGTGGCAGGTCAAACGACACTCCTTGGTTTCGTGTACTTGTGGACGGAAGCAAAGGCTAGAGAGGAAAACCAGGCAATGGTATAGTGTATATCAAATGACATTCAGGAGTTAGGTGGAGAGTGCGAGGTAATTATACTATGAGATATGAATGCGCACATGGAAGATATAGTTGGGTATACCGAATCAACAGGCAACATGATCATGGATATGTGTGAAAGGCTTGGTTTGATCATTTTCAGCAACACCAAGAAGTGTGAAGGGCAAATAACATGGGAGGTAGGAAGGCTGCAGTCGACGATAGATTATGCACTGATGTCACATAAGATGTATGATAAGCTCAGGAGAATGCACATAGATGAACGTGACTGCAGAAGTCTGGGTAGTGATCACAAACATATCGAGCTAAGTTTTGGATGAGCAGTGAAAGTGGGAAGGAGACAAGATGAGCAACTACAGCAAAATTTTTATTCAGAAAGGCAAATTGAAATAGCCACTAAACAAATTCAGAAAGTAATCACGGAGGATAATAAGACAGTGTGGACTTACACGAATCTAATTAGACTGTTTGAGCTAGAGCTTGCTGAGACGCGTGACAAGTCACCCCGGAAAAGAAGACACAAACCCAAAAGTTGGTGGGATGAGGAAGTTAAGAGAGCCATAGCAAAACGTCAGGAAGCCTCTAGGGAACACAGACATGCTAAGCAGCGAGGTGAACCGACAGATGAGGTTGAAAGAAAATGGGACACCTTTCTAAGCTGTAGAAGGGAGGCATCCCTTCTGATCAATGAAAATATTAGAAGAAAAGGAGCTCAGTGGCTGGCAGAAGTACATAAAAAATATTGAAAGGCAGCTGCGAAATTTTGGAACCATCTAAATTGCCTAAGAAACGAGACGAGCCAAGAACAGAGGTTTATAACTACACCTCAAGGTGCTAGGCTAGAAGGGGACGAAGCTATTGAATATATAAGAACAAAAGTGACAGAAAAATTTCAACAAAGCAGTGCTTTATGCACCACAATAGACAAGAACGAACCAAGTGGTGCAATGGCTCCATTTTCACAACGTGAGTGGGAAAGGGCTGAGAAAAGGGTTCCGAGTAGTACATCAACAGGTCCAGATGGCATTCCAATCATGGTGATAAAGACATTAGGTCTGAAATCTAAGCAGGCTTTGAGAGAGGCAGTGAGCAAACTAATAATCGATGGGGAAATTCCCGATGGATGGAAACTTAGCAGGATGAGCATAATCTATATAGGAAAGGGGGACAAAGCCGACATAAACAACTACCGTCCCATAACAGTCACATCAGTGGTCTACAGGCTGGCGGTGCAGATTATAAAAAAAAGACTTCAGGCATGGATAGAGGATGAGGGGGTGCTGGGAGAACTGCAGAATGGGTTTCGGAAATCCAGGAGTCTGGAAGACAATCTGTTTTCACTGACGCAGTGCATAGAAATAGCAGAAAAGGAACACAGGTCCTTGTGGCTAGCATTATTGGATATCAAGGGAGCGTACGATAGCGTGGTTCAAGAGGAATTGTGGGGAATGCTGGACGCACTAGGCGTGGAACAAGTAGTCACTAATCTTTTAAAGGATATCTATAAAGGTAACAAGGTAGTTATAAAGTGGGAAAAACAGGTATCCAAGCCTGCAGAGGTAAAACGGGGGCTTAGGCAGGGGTGTTCCCTGTCACCCTTATTATTCATGACGTACCTACAAGGATTAGAGGCCAAATTAGAGGGACGTGGCCTGGGCTTCAACCTCTCTTTAGTCAAACAAGAAAAACTCATTGATCAGGCACTACCAGCATTAATGTACGCAGGTGATATAGTGCTACTGGCCAACAACAAGGAAGATTTGCAGAGATTGATGGACATCTGCGGTAATGAGGGAGATAGGTTAGATTTCAGATTCAGTAAGGAAAAATCAGCAGTCATAATTTTCAATGATAACGAAGGTAGTGAGCTTAGAATACAGGAGGTCACGCTAGAGATAACAGATAAATACAAATACCTGGGCGTATGGATAAGCAATGGGACCGAGTACCTGAGGGAACACGAAATATACGTGACGACTAAAGGTAACAGGAATGCAGCAGTGATGAAAAATAGGGCACTGTGGAATTACAATAGGTATGATGTTGTGAGAGGAATATGGAAAGGGGTCATGGTTCCTGGGCTGACGTTCGGCAATGCGGTCTTGTGCATGAGATCAGAAGTTCAAGGAAGATTAGAAATTAAGCAACGTGGAATAGGTAGGCTTGCTTTAGGAGCTCACGGGAATACACCAAGTCAGGGAGTACAAGGTGATATGGGATGGATATCATTTGAGGGCAGGGAAGCTAGCAGCAAGATAAAATTTGAGAAGCAATTGAGAGAAATGGGGGAGGAGCGTTGGGCTAGGAAGGTTTTCAGCTACTTGTACATGAAGAATGTCGATACGAAATGGAGGAAGCGAACCAGGAAATGGACTGGTGAATACTTAGAAAACGGCAGGTGGCCAAACCAAAAGGAACTATCGGTTAAGAAGAAAGTGAAGGAAACTGAGATTGACATGTTGAGAATGGGCAAGATTAAGAAGTCCGCACAAGAGACCTATCGAACCTTTAAGCAGGAAATTGCCAAGGAAAGGATCTATGATAATACTCGGGGTAGTTCTCTACTGTTTGAGGCCAGGACGGGAGTACTGCGAACCAAGACATATCGGGCCAAATACGAAGGGGTAGACACAGTATGCAGTGCGTGTGGAGAGGAAGAAGAAACTGCCGAACACTTGATAATGTTCTGTAAAGGGCTTCATCTTATAGTTCAGGATGATGGCGCTGAGTTTTTCAAAGCACTGGGGTTTAGGGACCGGGAGGGCAAAATACACTTCAAGCGGGTAGACTTAACTAGAAGAAGGTTATCTGATTGATGGCTAAAGTCAAGGCACGAGTGAAAATAAACCCTTCACTGCAAAGTACGAATCCTCAAACTCACTTTTTAAAGAAAAAAAATAAATCTAGTTTTTGGTTCATTAAGTATTACGGCTTGGTGGCGCTAGCCACCGCCCGATCTAAAGGGTACAGCCATATGCATTCATCCATCTATCCAAGGTGAATATCAATAAATTTGCCCAAGAAGTCAATGCAGTATGGTTTGTGAGACACGGCTTCCACTGCGGCGCTAGCAGCTCCTAGTCCACTGCTGATCATAAAAGATACTGCTGCTCATTTTAACGTGTCGTTTTTCAGTTACCTAACGCGATAGTCACATATTTCTCATATATTTTTCTTCAAAGTTTTCCGCTTTCAACTGAAGCAGAACTACAAAAATCTGACTAATATCGGAATTTTGACGAATTCTAAACCCCACGATTCTACTTTCAAGTTAATTTCTAACAACATTTGTGAGAGAAAAACTGCAACGTGCATCATTTTATTTATGCTTCACTAGCTGTAACCACTTATGTAAAATACCAGGTAAAACAGTCGTATAGCATAGTCGTCCGTTAGCGTCGCGTAATATACCAAATTTAGTATATGTGAAGCTAGCGAAACGGCCGCGAGCGTCTATGAAGCTGGCATGTAGTGATCTTGAATGACGCGCATAGCATGATTATCCTTTTCGCACCGGTCTTTACCTTCGTCATCTATTCAGGTCACGTAATACCAAATTTGGTCAATGCGAAGCTAGCGAAATGACCGCGAGCGCATCATAAGCGTGGCATGTAGTCATGATCTTAGATGACATGCATGTCACGATTTTCACGTTAGGGCCTGTCACGTATGTTCGCCATGCAATCATGTCATCCCATACTAGTTTTGAATTATGTGAACAAAAGCACCGCAAGAGCAGAAAGACAATGACATGTAAATATTTATTTTCAAGACATACATGCCATTATATTTTAAGCTTTGACTAGTCAATTATTTTCGTCTTACAGTCATGTTATGCCATACCAATTTTAGCATAGATCCCATTATCGAAACTGCTAGGATTGCTATAATTCGTAGGCGGCTGATAGATAATTGATTTTGTCCAGGCTTCCAATTTAATCATTTCAGAATTTTGGCTCGTGTGACAGACTGTCATCATTAAATGCAAGAACAATATCCAATGTTACAATCCTTCCGGCTTTGAAACAACACAAAAAGAACAAAGACTGTGCGACGCAGTTTTCATAGCTCCACACTTTCACCAGGCAGTTTGCTCGGGCTATTAAGTATGATTGCATCACAAATAATAGTCATGTCCACTAGAGCACACCCGTTGTCCCCACGCACATTATTCACTTTAACGACGCTCAAAAGGCTAAGAGGTTTACCGGGAAGAGCTCGCTGGTTGAGCGTTCAACACTCAGCATGCCACCGACATTCATTCAGAGAGAACTGTATGGGTTGCAGCACAATTTGCTCTAGCTTTCAGCATCTAAACTCAACGACAATAATGGCCAAAACAAGGTGTAATGAAGCTAGGAGGTGACAGTGCTTTTCAAGAACGCATCACTGCTAATCTGCGATGTCAATTGAGTCATCACTGTTAGATCACTGTTAGATTTTTTTCTTGTAATCCGACCGCTTATGTAACATCCCCTGATTGTTGGTCCTTAAGAAAATTAAACTGAACTGAACTGAAGCGATTTGCTTCAAAAACAAATTGCGAATATAAACGCTCACAGTGTCTTCGTACAGCCTTATAGAAGCTACCTGACAATTTCCCATACACAGCAGATTTTTTTCTGAGTAAACATTAAGGCTTTCGTATATTAGGTTTCTTTTTTTTCAGAAAATACACCGTAAGCACCGAGCGTACACGAGGATGTCCCTAGGGTGCATTTTCAGTTACTACTTTCTCTAGAAACAGTGGTTTGAGCCACAAAAAATGCTGTTCAAGAAAAGTACCCGCGTAAAAAATATCACACAAGTTGCAAAAATAGGTGATATGTTTCCGAAATTCGCCCTACCCTGTGCCGTAAAATACTGGCACCATACCTTCCAAAATACAGTTGCTCACATATAAGGCCAAAGGCTCACATCTCTCGTCAAAATCTAAGCGAGATTCTGCAAAAAAGATACGTTGGTCCAAAATTACCACGTAATCACAAGAAACGTGGTATTAGACGTCATCATGACGTCATATGCTTGCACCATTTGTGAGTTCATCATGACGCCACTATGAGCTTTACCGGCAAGAGCTCGCTGGTTGAGCGTTCAACCCTCAGCATGCCACCGACATTCATTCAGAGAGAACTGTATGGGTTGCAGCGCAATTTCAATTAGCTTTCAGCATCTAAAATCAACGACAATAATGGCCAAAACAAAGTCTAATGAAGCTAGGAGGTGACAGTGCTTTTCAAGAACGCATCACTGCTAATCTGTGATGTCAATTGAGTCATCACTGTTAGAACACTGTTAGATTTTTTCCTTGTAATACGACCGCTTATGTAACATCCCCTGATTGATGGTCCTTAAGAAAATTAAACTGAACTGAACTGAAGCGATTTGCTTCAAAAACAAATTGCGAAAATAAACGCTCACAGTGTCTTCATACTGCCTTATAGAAGCTACCTGACAATTTCCCATACACAGTCGATTTTTTTCTTAATAAACAATAAAGCTTTCATACGTTAGGTTTCTTTTTTTCAGAAAATACACCGTAAGCACCAAGCGTACACGAGGATGTCCCTAGGGTGCAATTTCAGTTACTACTTGCTCTCGAAACAGTGGTTATAAGCCACAAAAATGCTGTTCAAGAAAAGTACCCGCGTAAAAAATATCCCACAAGTTGCAAAAATCGGTGATATGTTTCCGAATGTCACCCTAACCTGTGCCGTGAAATACTGGCACCATACCTTCCAAAATACAGTAGCTCACATATTAGGCCAAAGGCTCAAATCTTTCGTCAAAATCTAAGCAAGATTCTGCAAAAAAAGATACAATGGTCCAAAATTACCACGTAACCACAAGAAACATGGTATTATACGTCATCATGACGTCATATGCTGGCACTATTTGCGAGTTCATCATGACGCTACTTTGATGTTCTCACAGAACGTCGACTCCAGAGGTATTGCGATAACACATTTACTACTTAAAATATCCGGTGGGGGAGGTGGGCGCAAGGATGATTCCGATTTGTTGAAAAGAAAACCAAGTAAAGCAAGAGTTGTCCAGTCATCTTACGACAATGTTTGAAGGGCCTTGTGATCGTTTGCCAACAGCTTCTGTTTCAGCGAAACCACAAGAGAGCCTTGAGCAAGACTTGGGGTTGTCGTACACCACGTGGCTGAGCACACATGGTTGCTTAGTAATGGACTCGTTTCTCTAAAAACATTTTGGTCTAGTAGCCATTCTAAATGACTGCACAGAATAACACGTCAGGTGTTTTCGTTCTTTAATATTAAGAATGCACGATATTCGATTATATATCACGAATCGACCAGTCTCTGGCAAAAATAAACGCCCGGCAAGCAGCATAAATCGCCTCCTTGGACTTAGTTGAGGTTCCTGTAACGAGATTCAGCATAAGTGTATAGCAAGCAGGGCTTTTACGAAAATATATACAGGTCAAAAATGGTCGTAACATCCCTGAAAAAGAAGCATTCCACGAAAAAGCAATTTCATTGATTGCAAGCAGGCGCCTGCCGAAATCTCCCACCAGGAGTAAAGCGAGAACACTTCAAGGGCTCCTCCCGAGCCCTTGATGCTGTTCTTGCGTGTAGGCTTTGTGAACCGATGTTGCACCACAGGTGTCAGTAGCATAAAGCAGACTTAATGTTGGCAATCGGATGAACCTTTCATCACTTACGGATGCCGAAATAATTAGATAAAAAGTCCTGTATACTTACTTATTACAGTTGGTACCGAAAATACTGCGGGGAGAAAAAAGAAAGTAGTGCAACACAAGTACTCAATCTCTTTTCGTTGGCAGGCATTGCATTAGTTTACTATTAACGAGCGTTTGATGCTACCACATGTTACTCTACTTGCAAGAATATCAACTTACTGTGAATAAATAAATATCTACCACATGTTATCCTACTTCCAAGAATATCAACCTACTGTCAATAAATAAATAGTAATGAGGTAAAAATAATTCGGTAGTTCCCAAATAATATTTCAATCGATATTATGCAAGTCATGTAGAGCAATGGTGTCTGTGATGTAAGTTTAGTTGAGCTAAACATGAAGAAATTATGCTAGAGACATGAGCAACTGTACGAGCAGACTTATGGACAGTCAGTCGTATGTTTTATAGAACATACATCTTTTTGTATACAGCTACGTCGCGATTCCAACAGGGGTATTTCAACATCAGAAGCGGTAACCTGAATGTCGTGTCGACGCCATATGACAGTTGCCCTCAATGGTGGTACCACCACCGCTAGATAAAAAACAAGGTTTTTTATCCAGCAGCCATGGTTGCACGTAAGGCCCCTACAGAGGTTGGTGTTTAGGAATACAATTGGCATTAAGCCAACGCCATGACTATCATAGGAGTACGTACTTGTGTATTGTTTGTGTAGTTTCCAGCGCTTCAACAATAATTGACGTTCAACCGTCACACACTTGCTTCAGTCTTCTTGCAAAGTAGTTTTGACAACTGGCGTCCAGTCACACATAATCGTCAAACCCTCTTTCTTTTCAGCCATAATATTGGCCTTCCTCAAGTTAGGCAGGTGATCAGGACAGCCTCCAGACATTGAGATAGATAGATAGATACTTTTCTATAACATAGATAGATAGATAGATAGATAGATAGATACTTTTCTATAACTACTACAGCCTATTAAAGTACAGGTGAGGCAATATGCTGTTCCAACAGCCACTTTCTACGTTATTGCAAACTGGCAACTATTTGGTTAGTTCGTTAGTGGTAACAAAATGCTTTCGTTAGTGTAGACGCACTCGTAATGCGAAATCACGGAGTGTCTATCTTGTCTTCTGGTCACTGCTTATTGCGGGCCCTATTTCCTCTATGATTTCATTATTTTAAACAATGACGTTAAATATCTCTCTTTACATATTCACAGCCGCCGATGTTGGTTGCTTTCGTACGTAATGGATTTTAAAACTACCCCCTCCCTCTTTCTCTCTTATCAGCACTGCTTGTCCGTTTAGGTGTTAAAACAAAGTTCGTTATTACGCTTACACCTTCGGACTGGTTTTGTGTACATATTTGCTTAAGCCTATTGTGAACTGTAATACTTTGGCCATAGTGTATCATTGTGCATTTACGCCTACACTGTTCGCGATTTACAAAAACTATGGGATGTTTTTTTATTACGAAAGTTAATTTCATCCCTAATGTGACCATCCGTGTAAGAGCCCCGTCCTGTTTACGAAGCATTGCACTCATACATCGAGCACCACTGTAAAATGGTTATGATTTGATGGCGCCCAGAGGTTACCTTATTGCAGTCCTAGATTGCTCGTTCAGAAAAACTATAAAGTTGATAAGAAGCATAAAAAACTGCTGCGTCACTATGCAGGTTAGCATCACACACACAAAAGTAAAGGAACACTCACTGTCGTCTGAGAGGAGCGTGAAGAGAACGGCGAAAAGCGTGCAGCTGATGAGCAGAAGCAAGGCGCTCATCGCCACCACAACGAAGCACTCGCGACTGTTGGTGACCGAGCTGCGGGAGAAGTGCAATGGGACGTAGTTAACAACTTTGGACACGAATGTCACGTAGTACACGAAAATAGTTCTGTAAGTCAATGTAAATATAGTGAGAGTGATACACAGGAACACACCAGCTTTTCGAACGAAGAACCAAAATTGTTAAAGAACAAAATTGGAAGGGAGTACTAAATGACTTCATGACATGGTTACTGATCACTACACGAGCCCTTGCAATATAAATAAGTTTGTTCATTCACATCCTCGCATCCTTCCATGCGCTTAACAGGTTTATTGCTGAAAGCATATATTCCTTTTCCACACACACGAAAATCGAAGACCCGAGTGTAGCGCCTGTTCAATTGCGCTTATGGCGAATTCTTTATGCGCTTACGCCTCCTAGTAAATATTTTTAAAAAAATAATGGAACACTAGCAACGACCTGGACGAACTAGATGATAGAATGTCATAATCTGGCTCTTCGGCACTTGGTCTAAGAGGAGGTGAAAAGAACTGTACACCGGGACTGGTTTTGTAGGTGCATGTTCGACGCTAGCATACGTATCAGCGTTCTCTGAGGGTTTAATCATCATAGAAGACAGGATGCATTTCCAATTCCTTGCATAGTTGCGTAAGAGCAAGCTTCTAGATGGTTGTTTATCTATCGAAGTGGAGAGACGCCACCACATGCTAATTCAGTTAGCCACAAATTTTTTACAGAACACATCTGTCCACTACCCATCAGTACGCGGTAGGCTTCCAACCAGCCCCACTAAAGCTCAGAATCGTTGTCAAAGTGCCACCTGCTTTCCATCGGCACTCCGGCTTGCTTCTGCTCTGCGGCGTGCCTGTTCAGTTGTAGGCCGGTGTACAAGTGATGTGTGTAGATGTGTTGTCTCGACCTTTACTGCAACGTCCTTAAACCACAGCTTCATACCACTCGCTTAGAGATTGGTCAGAAAAAACAACAGAAGGATGCGTCTACGACGACTAAACTGAGGCTAACGCGAGTATCTGGTTGTACTCCACATTATAGATGCCATAGTGGTCTCTATGTCACCACAACGAATGTGAGTGCCAAAATTGGGGCCGTATATGCGTGCCTCGCTGGAAATATCGTGGAAAGACAATAGACTTCTGCCGGCTGCCTTTTTTCGTGCATGGCGTGGCACTTTCTGCGCAGCGTAGGAAACACTAGAATCTTTGAACTATGCATCCATGCATTTTTATAGTAAAAATACACAAAACCGAGCACTTACGTATTGACGTTGCACCTCAGATATGCGTAATATTTGCTCTTTGATCGATAATATTCACAAGCATGAACGCAACCACCAGTTCAAGAGAGCTGGGCGTTCAACAAGTGCTTAACTTTCACCTGGTAGCTGAATGGTAAGGCATACACAAAGACAGACAGACGGACGGACGGAAATATATGCGTTCAACTAACCCAAGAAAAGCTAGCTTCTTTAAATAACAACACACGTCATCAGGTCTAATGGTAACAAAAAAGAAGCGAATTTGAACTTACGTGAACTCTGGCGTCACCTCCACGACTTCCCTCCTGGAAAGGAGAACGCGGGCTTCATTGCAAACGACTGACTTGGTTGTACGGATGTCTACGCTAGTTCCCTTGAACATGCAAATTTCAACGCAGCTGTGGCAGGTGTGTGCTTTTCTAGCACTGTTGTAGTTACTGTTTTACTCCTAATACTGAGCGCTGGTTTGTTTTGTATCTTGCCACACCTGCACTTGCCTATGGACAATGCGGTAGTAGTGGTTCATGAGGTAACTACAATGAGAAAGTGTGCAGAGATTAGAAGGGCACTTTCGGCCTTATAGTAAACAGGAGATATTAAATTTTCAAGCCCAGGCTCTCCTTTGCGAGGTGATCTCAAGGGTACTTGTGTTTTGGATGGGGACCAGGACCAAAAACAAGGCGTGGTGGCCACGTCACAACTTTGAAGGAACTGTCATAGAGATTGGGGTGCAACTTTGATGTAGTCTAGATAATGGCGCGGCACTCCTTTTCTGTTGTGGAATATTTGGCTTCCACCTCGCATAGTGACAGGCTAGCAAAACATAATTCTTGCTAACCCCCCAGTTTTGTGCACGGCGCTTGCATGTACGTATATTTATTTACCGGCATAATGGCCGAAATGCAGAAGTATCAGATTACGAAGTTCCTACTTCATTTGTACGTGTATCTTCATAAGATGAGGTAGTGGCTTGGCTATACGCGAAAACTTCTCGAGAAAGTGTCTGTTGTAGGCGGACAAGTCGAGCAATCAGCTTACTGTCTTCTTGTTGGTGAACGGTGGCAACGCAGCGATTGGAGCTGTTTGTTGACATGCCAAAGAGCTTCTCCTACTCAAAGCGACACTTTTCTAAACTAAAGGTGAGTCAAGAAATCTTGATTGCTTGTCGTACAACTTCGAGGTGGTGGAAGTGTCCGTCGAAGTTTGAAGCAAACACCACGACGTCGTCCAAGCAAACGAGACAGGTCTGCCACTTCAGGCCGGTCAGGACTATATATGTTGGCACGGAC
The DNA here is from genome assembly GCF_043290135.1 of Rhipicephalus microplus. NCBI lineage: Eukaryota > Metazoa > Arthropoda > Arachnida > Ixodida > Ixodidae > Rhipicephalus > Rhipicephalus microplus. Next base: position 1,288,281 of record NW_027464614.1, on the reverse strand, counting down.
TTGCAGTGATTTTCTGGCTGTTGCGTGGCTAGTTTCAATATTACTTGTGCATGAAGAAGAATTTGGGCTTGAAAAAGATGACGACAAACTCGCGTTGCTCGATTGACGCTGCTTTCAACACTGTTTCTTGCACTTATTTTATTACCGTGGAAAACTGGCGGAGGTGCTGAATAGAGTTTAAATTTGTGAGTTTGAACTCAAGCCGCTTAAAGCTGCTGCCACCATTTCAACAATTCCGGAGAAAACCTGGCACTTCGCCTCAGCAGCCGCTTGCTAGACCTAGCTCCTTAATTTGGTCCCTTGAGTTCGGCAAGAATAATAAACGCAACGGCAAGTCAGCCGCAAGAGAGCAACGTAGACCAACTCATATCCACCCCAAGCGTTGTCTACACAGCACGCGTCCCGAAGCCGTTTTATGACGATGTGTTCGAGGGAGTGGATGACTGGCTAGACAACTGCGAGCGGGACGCGGCCGCCAACGAATGGAATGAAACCAGAAAGCTTCGCTACTTCTATTTTGCACTTGAAGACTATGCTCATACCAGGTATGAGAACCATGAGCCGCCATCACGAGCTGGCCAAAATTTCAGTGACAGCTAAGCCAGGCATTCAGAAATCTCGCAAGGAAAGAAAAAGCCGAGCAGGCTCTGCAGATCCAGGTTCACAAGCCAAATTAAAACATGGTGATGTTTGTCGAAGACATGTAACGCTTGTTCAAAATCGCGGAACTAAGGGTGTACAAAACAAAAAAAGTTCGTCTCCTCAAGCGGTGTGTCAAGGAGCAAAGTTTTGCTGGACTAATGCGCAAGCCCCCAAACACTGTCTATGAGTTCATCGCTGAAGTTTCTACCATAAACGAGTACTTCAGCAACGCTCTCAGCAGTGTGACCGCCAAGCTTCTGTCGCCGCGGTGTCACATTTCACCTGCGGACAGGACTTATCAGCACTCCGCGAGCTTGTGTGGAGCGTGCTCCGCGAGGAGCATGCAAAGTTCGTTCCACTTCTCACCCGAGTGTGACGATTCTGGGTGACATCATTCGCGATGAACTCAGAAATGTGGCCCAACCATCGCTCTCAGAGCGTGCGGAAGCTGCTGCTCAGTCTTACGCCGAAGGAATCAGGAGTCTTCAACCTTCTACAGGGCGCCAGCCATCCTCTACTTTTTCACCATCGCCCCACCAATTCGCTCCTGCAAATACTACGAGAGCACTTCCCAGTATAACGTTTCGCGTGAAGTCACCTGTAAATCTGACGTATGACGAACCTCAGGCGATAGGCCCCTTTGCTACTACTGCGGCGAAGTGGGCCATCTGTACCACTAGTGTATGGTAGGATGAGTACTCAGGGGTTTCACCCTAACGCGCACCGACTCAGCAACGGGGAGCGTCCTCGAGAGATTCAGCAATATGTAGCAGCGCAGCAGCCGTTCCCTCCTGCACAAAGACAGCGGCCACCCTCACCTTCTCGGCGCCTCAGCTCGCTTAATCCTTTCGTCACGTTCTTTGGCGTATGAAACAGGTCCCATGTCCTGGCCCACGACAGAAAAACTGATTCCGGCGGCCTCCGGGGGTGGGGCCGCTGTTGACCAAACTTACAAACACCACTGAATGCAGGAACAGCGCAACCTAGAAGTACTTACATCGTAACTACGGAAGCGAAAAAAAAAACAAGGATAGAAAAGAGTGCTGACTTTCAACAAAGATTTTGTTATCGGAGTGGTATATATGCGAAAAATGAGAAAATTGGGCATGCGTAGAAGGCTGCAGGAACAACCACTGCGATACAATGTCAGCTAAACTCTTGTCTTTTGTTGAATGGTCTGAAAACAAATATATATGTAACTTAAAAAGGATTGAGATACGCAATCTCTTTTTGCAACAACGCAACTGATTGGAAACTTACACATTTACCGTCAAACTTGTTTATTTGATAAGCTTCAATTATGTCACGCGTGGCCTGCGAGTTGTGCTTGCTTAATACCTCGCAACCCTCAAAAACCGGCACGCAGCTGCAGTCTCGGCAGTGGATTCCGAGGTGTCTTTTAACTACGTTTGTACATTGTTATTGTGCTCTCCTAAATGGTCATTAAGGCACCTTCCGGTTTGTCCTATGTATACCATTCCGCACGAAAGCGGAATGAGCTATACGACACACGCAAGGTACAAAGCGCGTTCTGTGTTTCACAGTGCATCTTCCTCTAATAGTAGCTGGATTATTCACAAGCTTACAAAGCTTTGGAAGCTTTTCTGGGGTGGAAAAAACAACGGTGACAGCAGCGCGTTTACCTATTTGTTTCACCCGATGCGACATGTTATGCAGATATGGAACTACGACACATTTCATGGGAACAGACGCGCTTTGAGGCTGAGATCGCTCTCCTTTATTTTTAAATTGCTTCAAACGTTTTTCCGCAACAGCAGAAATCAGGACGCTCGAGTAACCAGCGCTTAATAGGCGCTCTACCGGTGCTTTGAAACTGCATTGCATTGAGTGCGGGCATGACCTCTTGAGAGCGTTTACCAGGCAACCTTTAATGATACCCCTTTTCACCAATTTTGAATGAGCTGAGTGGAAAAGTAAAAGGGGTTTACCACTTCTCGGTGAAAACAGCCAGCACAAATGATTACTTCTAAGACAGAGTGTTAGGTCTAAGAACCTTATCGAATTTCCAGATGGTAACTCATGAGTAAGTTCAAGAGAATACGAGTGCTTCTTAAACAAATCTAAAAGACTAAGGACAACAACTTCGAACACAGTATCCAAACATTCGATAAATACAATGAAATCATCAACAAACCTACAGGCCTTCAAAACGAGAGAAAAGTCGAGGTCTTTTTGAATGTGGCGATCCTTATGCGCGAGAAAGATGTCACTCAGGACTGGTGCCAAACAGGAACCTATGCAAACGCCGTTTTTTTAAATTAATTGTTGCTCATTCCAAGACGCAACTATTGACTTTAAATAAAATGAAAGCAATTCCAGAAAACCAAGAACTGGCATACCTGACGCATTCTGGAAGTTTATTGACCCAAACGAATCAATGCATTCTTCTAAGCACTGGAGCAGTGCGTTATGGGTAAGTGAATACTATAGATATTTCACGTCTATCGAGAAAGCATTCAGTCCTTTGTCATTAGGCCTTAAAAACTTAATAACCGCCTCAGAGTCTTTTACCAGGGAAGGATTGTCAATGGTTAAAGGTTAAGCTGTTCTTGTAAAAACAAGGCAACCTGTTTTTGCCAGGTCCCGTTTTCAGAAACTATTACCCGCAGCGGGCAGTCAATCTTGTGCGTCTTAGCAGTAAAAAAGATGTCAAGACTTAGCTTCTTTGATTTGTCGATTGATTTTGCAACTTTATCTAGGTCGGGAGAGTGGCAAAGCCTTTTCGCTTTCAATTTAGCTTTTGCTATAGAAGAGTGGCTGGGTTTAAAAACGGAGTTTATAGCTATGATGGCTTTGTCCTTAAACAAAGGGAAGGCAAAACAGCAAAGCCACATTTTTTGTCCGATGGTAAAAGAGCTAAAGATTTGGCTTTTAAGAAAGATACAACATTTCTAGTGGGCACTGCACTGCTAGGTGGCTTACAGCGCGTTAAAATGTCCACACCATCAGAAACACACCTGTTCATTTTGATGTCCGGGGTGTGTCGATCAACTTGTCGAACGAGAGTCAGTAGCTCTTGTGGCGTTTTTAGAGGCTCAACAGCAAACTTTGGTTCAAGTCCCAAAACATCATGGACTTTCTCAGGAAGTTCAACATCAGCAACAATCACCCCGGACAGCGAGATGAACAGGTGTGTTTCTGATGGTGTGGACGTTTTAACACGCTGTAAACCACCTAGAAGTGCAGTGCCCACTATAAATGTTGTATCTTTCTTAAAAGCACAGTCTTTAGCTCTTTTTTCATCCGACAAAGAAGGTGGCGTTGCTGTTTTGCCTTCCCTCTTGTTTAAGGACAAAGCCACCATGCCTATAAACTCTGTCTTTAAACCCAGCCTTTCTTCTATAGCAATAACTTAATTGAAAGCGAAAAGGCTTTGCGATTCTCTCGGCCTAGATAACGTTGCAAAATCAATCGACAAATCAAAGAAGCTAAGTTTTGACATCTTTTTTACCGCTAAGACGCACAAGGTTGACTGCCCACTGCGGGTAATAGTTTCTGAAAACGGGACCTGGCAAAAACAGGTCGCCTTATTTTTACAAGAACAGCTTAACCTTTTAACCATTGACGATCATTCTCTGGTAAAAGACTCTGAGGCGGTTATTAAGTTTTTAAGGTCTAAAGACAAGGGACCAAATGCTTTCTCGACAGACGTGAAATATCTATATTATTCACTTCCCCATAACGCACTGCTCCAGTGCTTAGAAGAATGCATTGATTCGTTTGGGTCGATAAACTTCCAGAATGCGTCAGGTATGCAGTTCATGGTTTTCTGGAATTGCTTTCATTTTATTTAAAGTCAACAGTTGCGTCTTGGAATGAGCAACAATTAATTCCAAAAAGCGACGATTGCATAGGTTCCTCTTTGGCACCAGTCCTGAGTGACATCATTTTCGCGCATAAAGACCGCAACATTCAAAAAGATCTCGACTTGTCTCTCGTTGTGAAGGTCTGTAGGTTTGTTGATGATTTCATTGTATTTATTGAATGTTTGGATACTGTGCTTGACGTTGTTGTCCTTAGTCTTCTAGATTTGTTTAAGAAGCACTGGTGTCTTCTTGAACTTACTCAGGAATCACCGTCTGGAAATTCGATTAGGTTCTTAGACCTAACACTCTGTCTTAGGCGTAATCATTTGTGCTGGCAGTTTTCACCGAGAAGTGGTAAACCCCTTTTACCTTTCCACTCAGCTCATTTAAAATAGGTGAAAAGGGGTATCATTAAAGGTTGCCTGGTAAACGCTCTCAAGAGGTCATGCCCGCACTCGATGCAATGCAGTTTAAATGCACAGGTAGAGCGCCTCTTAACCGCTGGTTACTCGAGCGCTCTGATTTCTGCTGTTGCGGAAAAACTTTTAAAGCAAATTAAAAATAAAGGAGGGCGATCTCGGCCTCAAAGCGCGTCTGTTTCCATGAAATGTGTTGCAGTTCCTTATCTGCATAACGTGTCGCATCGGCTGAAAAAGATCGGTAAACGCGCTGTTGTCACCGTTGTTTTGTCCGCCCCAGAAAAGCTTGCAAAGCTTTGTAAGCTGGTGAATAATCCAGCTACTATTAGAGGAAGATGCACTGTGAAACACAGAACGCGCTTTGTACCTTGCGTTATTAGTGTCGTATATCTCATTCCGCTTTCGTGCGGAATGGTATACATAGGGCAAACCGGAAGGTGCCTTAATGACCGTTTAAGAGAGCACAATAACAATGTACACAACGTAGTTCAAGGACACCTAGGAATTCACTGCCGAGACTGCGGCTGCGTGCCACTTTTTGAGCGTTGCGAGGTACTAAGCAAGCACAACTCGCAGGCCACGCGTGAGAAAATTGAAGCTTATCAAATAAACAAGTTTGACGGTAAATGTGTAAGTTGCCCATCGGTTGCGTTGTTGCGAAAAAAGATTGCGTATCTCAATCTTTTTCAAGTTACATATATATTTGTTTTCAGCCAATTCAGCAAAAGACAAGATTTTTGCTGACATTGTATCGCAGTGGTTGTTCCTGCATCCTTCTACTCATGCCCAAGTTACTCATTTTCCGCCTATATATGTACACAACTCCGATAATAAATTTTTGTTGAAAGTCAGCGCGCTTTTCTGTCCTTGTTTTTTTTCGCTTCAGTAGTTACGAAGTAACTACTTCTAGGTTGCGCTGTTCCTGCATTCAGTTATGTCCTACCAACTTGTCTAAGCTTTCACGCATCATTACAAACACCCTTCGCCACGACACGTTGACGATGCCAATTTCTCTGTCTCGAAATTTACTGAACGCGACGCAGCAATTTCCGTTGATATTTCTAAAACCATCGGCAATCACTCGGCCACCGCTATCGGGAATACTTGCGCCGATTACTCCGTTATGAGTGGTGACTTCGTGGCTGCTCTCCAAAAAGTGATGACGCCGAGGAACGGTCCCCACCTCTATACCAAGGGTAGTCGTCTAGTAAAGCTGGTTGGGAGGTGCACTGCCCGAGTACTTATTTGCTCTTCGACCTTCATCGGGTTTCTCGTCGTACTGCGGGAATGCTCCAGGCAGGTCATCTTGGGAATAGACTTCCTTCAATAATATGGGGCAAATACAATTCTCCAAGAATTGCTGGTGACGTTTTCACGTAACGCACATTCTAAGGATTACGAATCGCGTAGATGGCGTTGCGTGTATCCGATGATTCAGGGACCGTACCACCCCGTTCCAGTGTTTTGGTTAACTTACTAAGCGACATCAACGGAACGGCTCTTGGAGTTGTGGAAGGCAATGTGTCAGTACTCTTGTATCATCAAGTATGCCTTGCCCGTGGTCTCATAGAACTGACACAAGAGCCTGCAAAAGTTCTAGAAAATTTTAGTCATGAATACTAGCACTTGGTGGACATTGTGTCATCGCCTATTTCGAAGAAATCGGAGACTCGAGAGCCAACTTTTCATTCGCCCACCTCTCTTTCTGTCTTATCGACGACAAACAGTCTCTGGTTAAGCTTGATTTGATCTGCGCACTATCGACTACACAGCAAGACATTCTTCGCTCCCTCTTGCTTTCCTTCGGTGATTGCTTTGCCACGGCGTCCAAAGTCAAACAGTCGCCCGTCGGGAAGCACAGAATCATAAGAGAGCCCAACGAAAGGCCTATACTACAACATGCTTATTGTGTTTTCCACAGAAAACAAGACGCCATTCACGACCAAGTACAACAAATGCTTGCTGACGATATCATTCAGCCATCTACAAGTTCATGGGAATCACCGATTGTGTTGATGAAAATATGGACGGCACATTGCGTTTCTGGGTTCATTATAGCAAACTGAAAATAGTGACAAAGAAATACATCCATATGATTCCTCGCATCGACGACTCACTCGACCGCCTTCAAAACATTCGATATTTTTTATCCATGGATCATCGCAGTGGTTATTGGCAAATTGAGGTCGATAAGCGTGACCGGGAAAAGATCGCCTTTATTACTCCTGACGTGCTCTTCAAATTCAATGTGCTTCCTTTGATCTGTGCTCCGCACCCGCGACTTTTCAACGAATGATGGACACAGCTTTTTCTGGTCTCAAAGGACACTCCCGTCTTGTCTATGTAGATGACGTTGTACTTTTTAGGTGACTTTCGAGCAGCACCTTCAGTGCCTTCGTGTAGTACTTGAAGCACTCTGAACAGCTGGCCTGTCGCTCAAGCCCGAAAAATGCCACTAAGGCTACGAGAAGCTCAAGTTTCTCGGCCATGTCGTCCACAGTGACGGGATTCACCCAGACACCGAGAAAATGCTAGCTGTGGCAGCCTCTCTAACTCCAACGAAGAAACACGACATGCGCCGTTTTCTGGGCCTTTGTGCGTATTATAGTCACGTCTTTTCGAACTTTTTGTAAATTGCAGAACCCTTACACCAGCTCACGAGAGACAACGTTGCTTTTGTGTGGGCCCCAGAACAACACGGAGCTTTTTACGAGCTATGACGACGCCTAGAGAGTCCTCCAATATATGATCATTTTGACGAAAAACCGACACTGAAGTGCCTACAGAAGTAATGTCGGCCTCGGAGCTGTTTTTGTGCAATGGCAAAAAGGTATCAAGCGAGTGATCGCCTACGCTAGTCGTATGTTATAATCTGCTGAAACGAATTATTCGACCACAGAAAAGGAATGTGTAGTTGTCGTGTGGGCCATAGCCAAGTTCTGACCGCCTTTGTATGGGTGACCATTCAAAGTAGTAACCAACCACAATTCTTGGTCTGGCTTGAGAGCCTTAAAGACCCCTCAGGCCGTCTCACTCGACGGAGTGTCCGCCTGCAACAATTTGACGTTACCGTGGTTTACAAGTTGGGACGCAAGCACACGGATGCTGACTGCCTATCACGTGGCCCCGGTCGAGTCGATTCTTCCTGACCAAACGAACGACGAAAGTTTTCTCATGACCAACACAGCCACCGACTTGGCTAAGAAACAGCGTGATGACACAGAGCTTCGCCCAATCATCGACTATCTCGGGAACAAGCTTGAACAGCCATCACGAACAATAGGGCGCACGATTTCATCATTTTTTTCTGTGACAACGTCCTGTACAAGCGAAGTTTTCATCCCAACGCTCGAACTGCTCTACTGGTCGTATTATCTGCGATGCGAGACAACATCCTTAATGCGTACGATGACGAATCATTTTTCGGGCATTTAGGGTTCACGTGTTCTCTGGCTCGTATCTGCCACAAGTACTACTGACTCAAACAGTCTCGTACAGTCATGCACTTTATCAAAACCTGCCAAGACTGCCAGCATCGCAAGGCTCCACCCATGAGACCTGCTGGTTTTTTACACCCTGTGGAGCCACCCCCACCTACGTTTGAACAAGTTGGCATAGACCTTCTAGATTCATTTTAGGAATATTCGGGGGCTAGTCGCTGGATAGTAATTGCCACGGATTCTTTACCTAGTTGATGCGAAGCACGAGCATTCCAACATGGCAGGGCAAGCAATGTCTTGGACTTTTTTTATTTATGCTGACGTCCTTCGCCATGGTGCCCCGGCCCCGGTTCTAACCGACCGAGGCATGGCCTTCACCACCCAGCTGCTGGAAGAAGTGATGACACTGAACGGCACCGTACATCGCCGGACGATAGCTTACTATACACAAGCTAACGGAATAAAAGAACGGCGCACTAAGACCATCACAGACATGAGTTCCCTGTATGTAGACGTGGACCATGGGAACTGGGACAGTTTCTTCCCTTTCGTAACTTTCTCATATAACACCGTCGTGCAAGAAACTACAGGATTTACCTCTTTCCACCTGTTTTACGGCCGCAATGTTACCACAATGTTAGACGCCATGCTTTTACCTGACGCCTTTCCAACCACCACGGAATGCTGACCAGTATGCACAGTGCGCCGAAGAGGCTCGACAACTCGCTCGCTTGCGCATTTGTTCTTAGCAACAATATGATGCTTACAGGTACAATCTTCGCCACAGAGAAGTCACCAACCACCCCGGAGATGAAGTATGGCTCTGGAGTCCCGTACGCAAACGCCACCGCTCTGATAACTTCCTGCGTCGTTATTTCGGCCCTTACCGGGTTCTTCAGCGCCTCAGCGATGTCTACCACGAAGTTATCGCAGAGTCAAGCATGTGGTCCTGCCGTCGTGGTTGCCAGCCAGACAGCGTCCACGTGGCTAGGACGAAGCCGTATTACTCATGCTGAAGACTTGCTCTTGCCTTCATACATCTAAAAGCATGGGGTCGATGATCTTGGAGAGGCAGAGTAATGGAATGGGCTTGCAGTCGGTTTCTTGCTGTTCCTTGACTAGTTTTATCATTACTTGTGCGTGCAGAAGGATTTGGGCTGGAAAAAGACGATGATGAACTCACGTTGCTTGATCGAAGCTGTTCCGCTGGTTGCTACACGGTTACTTGCATACATTTTATTACCGTGACAATAGCACGCGTTGGAAGTGGGAGGTGATGATCAAAGACCAAAGGTCATGTCCTTGAATTGGAGCAGCCTGTATTTTATAAAGGCAATTTTTTTATGACGACAATATTTTCCCGATCTCTCCTCGACTAATTGGCCTGTAGCCGGTTGTGACGTCCATGGAAGAAAAGTACTTCACCTTGTGGAGACGGTTCAGGACATCACCTTTCCGTGGAAAAGGGTCCATGTCCTTCGTGATCTTGTTTAGGTGACGATGATCGACACATAAACGTAAGGTCCCATCTTCGTTCACTAACACCACGGGGAGGCACCCACAGACTCTATGGTGGCGGTATAATGTCGTGGCGCATCACGTGGTTGACTTGTTTTTATTGGCCTTGAGTTCTCACGTCGAAATTCTGTTCGGGCTCTGAGGGAACAGACGGGAGTAACTCCGACAAAGTGCGGTGCTTGGCAACAGGGATTTGTCTACTTAGCTACAACGATTGATTGATTGATTGATAAGTGGTTTTTAACGTCCCAAAACCACCATATATTTATGAGAGACGCCTTAGTGGAGGGCTCCGGAAATTTCAACCGCCTGGGAATCTTTAACGTGCACCCAAATCTGAGCACACGAGCCTACAACATTTCCGCCTCCATCGGAAATGCAGCCGCCGCAACCGGGATTCGCATCTGCGACCTGCGGGTCAGCAGCCAAGTACCTTAGCCACTAGACTACCGTGGCGGGGCGATAACGAGGAAACACAGTGCTTGTATTATTGGAGGAGGACTTTGATTAGTTGTCAGTGCTGGGTAAGACTACGGTTGATGTCAAAAGGAGTATTTGCCCACGAGTCTTAGCAGACGGTTCGATTAAAACTGTGAGGGCGAAATTAGAAAACGGTGGCTCTCAGGCTGTGATGAGTGAAGAAAACGACAACGACGGAAGTGCGGGGCAAGGCGCGTGTAATGTGCGCTTGAGTGTCAGCGAATCAGCTGATGACCTGTGGTGGCCCATAGAGGTGGCGTGCCACGATTGGGCCATGGGCGACCATCACGTGGCAGTGGGCTTTGTGGCTGGGGACGAGCCGAAGCAGTGGTAGACGGGAGACAGCGGGCCGAAGCGTCGGACGCAGGCGATCCAGGTTCCGGCTAGGGAACGCGGCCGTCCACGCTGCTGCCGTCCAACCACCAGCTGGGGCGGCATTGCCGGCACCAGTACTGCATCTCGGGGCGCGGCCTGGCCTGCTGTTCTCTTCCTTGCCGAGGGCATTGCGGATCTCGGCGAGGCGTCTCCACGGTCAGCCGTTCAACACAGCGATGAACGTGTCCTGGCTAATGGTCACGGTTACGTCGAGCATCGCGTCTCGGCGCACGCTCTTCGCTGGACGGGCTGGCCTTTCCCCGCATGGAGCATCGTGTCTCCGATGCGGGTTGATTGCTTCGTAGTCGCAGCCACGCCATCAAGCGCCGGTGTCACCAAAGCGTCGCACTTCGGCAAGGGACGAGCGAGATGTTCTGCCGGGTGAGACGCGGGCGTGTGTACGGAGGACCGTGGAGCCCGGCGAGGATTCAGGGTGGCCGAGGATTCAGATGCCAGGGGAGTTCTGGCTGAATCGAGAATCGCCGAGTGGTGCCGAGCCATACCGAGCGACGCGCCAGACTCGGACGCGGGCCGCGAGCTCATGAGCTGCAGTGTGCACCCGAGGGTACCTGGCGGTGCCCTGGCCAAGAAGAAGGAACGTGGGAAAAAGAGCTCGAGGGTTGAGGACACGAAGGCAGACGAAGCAGTGCGCCGCTCGAGAGGACGAGTTCCTGGCAGCGTTCCTGAGCTGAACGTGGGACCTGTACGTGTCGGCCAGGTCGAGCTCCAGTGTGTCTGTTCGGGGTCGAGTCCGTCGGCTTGTACAAGGTCCAAGGACGGGGCCTGTTGACGGCTCCTGCCTGGGTGCAGTGGCCGGGAGCAGGTTCGTGGGCGAGGCCTACCGGGTGTGGTCCTCGTGAGCCGTGGCCTGACCCTGGACCTCCGGAGTTGCGACCCTGACTGCTGGGTTGGCCGCGACGTCCGACTCAACGGCGCTGCACACGGTAGCGTATCCGTGCGCCGTCAGCCGTTCCACCCATGCCATGAAATAAAAAGTTCATGTTAATCCTTTCTCGTCCGCTATCAACAAACATAGTGACGAACGCTCCGTAACCATCACAATAAATGGCGAACCTGCCAGGATTAAGCTCTCGCGTTACATCTGAGAGCCTCACGTTATTTGTGTGTGGCCGACGAGAATTGACGACAAGAGAAAGCTAGTTGAGCTAGGGAAGGAGATGGGGCTGTGTGGAGAGGCTTTGCTGGCATGGGTGAGCGCTGAGGAAAAAGAAGTGAGGGACCAGAGAGCTCGGAAACGAGGCCCAAGGCCGTGCTGGTCCAGGCATCTCCGCCACCACTGCTCGAGAGTCGTGAGTCCACGGGACAGTTCTTCCTCATCACTGTGTATTGTGAGAAAAGTTGTTTGACTGAAACAACTTTCTTGTGCGGGGGGTTATTTTGATGAGTGAAGAAAACGACAACGACGGAAGTGCGGGGCAAGGCGCGTGTAATGTGCGCGTGAGTGTCAGCGAATCAGCTGATGACCTGTGGTGGCCCATAGAGGTGGCGTGCCACGATTGGGCCACGGGCGACCATCACGTGGCAATGGGCTTTGTGGCTGGGGACGAGCCGAAGCAGCGGTAGACGGGAGACAGCGGGCCGAAGCGTCGGACGCAGGCGATCCAGGTTCCGGCCAGGGAACGCAGTCGTCCACGCTGCTGCCGTCCAACCACCGGCTGGGGCGGCATTGCCGGCACGAGTACTGCATCTCGGGGCGCGGCCTGGCCTGCTGTTCTCTTCCTTGCCGAGGGCATTGCGGATCTCGGCGAGGCGTCTCCACGGTGAGCCGTTCAACACAGCGATGAACGTGTTCTGGCTAATGGTCACGGTTTCGTCAAGCATCACGTCTCGGCGCACGCTCTTCGCTGGACGGGCTGGCCATTCCCCGCATGGAGCATCGCGTCTCCGATGCGGGTTGATTGCTTCGTAGTCGCAGCCACGCCATCAAGCGCCTGTGTCACCAGAGCGTCGCACTTCGGCAAGGGACGAGCGAGATGTTCTGCCGGGCGAGACGCGGGCGTGTGTACGGAGGACCATGAAGCCGGGCGAGGATTCAGGGTGGCCGAGGATTCAGATGCCAGGGGAGTTCTGGTTGAATCGAGAATCGCCGAGCGGTGCCGAGCCATACCGAGCGACGCGCCAGACTCGGACGCGGGCCGCGAGCTCATGAGCTGCAGTGTGCACCCGAGGGTACCTGGCGGTGCCCTGGCCAAGAAGAAGGAACGTGGGGAAAAGAGCTCGAGGGTTGAGGACACGAAGGCAGACGAAGCAGTGCACCGCTCGAGAGGACGAGTTCCTGGCAGCGTTCCTGAGCCGGACGTGGGACCCGTACGTGTCGGCCAGGTCGAGCTCCGGTGTGTCTGTTCGGGGTCGAGTCCTTCGGCTTGTACAAGGTCCAAGGACGGGGCCTGTTGACGGCTCCTGCCTGGGTGCAGTGGCCGGGAGCAGGTTCGTGGGCGAGGCCTACCGGGTGTGGTCTTCGTGAGCCGTGGCCTGACCCTGGACCTCCAGAGTTGCGACCCTGACTGCTGGGATGGCCGCAACGTCCGACTCAACGGCGCTGCACTCGGTAGCGTATCCGTGCGCCGTCAGCCGTTCCACCCATGCCATGAAATAAAACGTTCATGTTAATCCTTTCTCGTCCGCTATTAACAAACATAGTGACGAACGCTCCGCAACCATCACACAGGCCTTTTTTGCCCCGCCGCAACGGTCTAGTGGCTGAGGCACTCGGTTTCTGACCCGCAGGTCGAGTTATGAAATCTCCACTGCAGTGGCTGCATTTTCGATGGAGGCGGAAATGTTGTAGGCCCGAGTGCTCAGATTCTGGTGCACGTTAAAGAACACCAGGTGGTTGAAATTTCTCGAGCCCTCCACTATGACGTCTCTTATATACATATGGTGGTTTTGTGACGTTAAAGCCCACATATTCATGTATCTCGCGTTTTCCTTTGTTGATGGGGGTTTATTCGTCGCTGAAGCTTGTGCACATGTCCTTCTTGTTCTCTTCCACGAAGCCAGACTGCTCCACTTGCGACGAAAATGTCGTGACTTGCCAACAAATGCTGGTCACGCCTTTTAATTGTCGTTTCTGAGCTGCCAATGCAAAATATGATGCTGTAGAGAAGCGCAACACCTACCTTCTCGTCAAGCACATTCAAGGAGGGTCGAGCCAGCTAAAGACTGAAAGGATAACTGGCCTCTCTGTGCCTTTCCAACTATGAAGTCAACAGGCATGAAGACGGCAGCAATGTCCCTAGCGGTTATCGCGATCCCGCCAGTGAGAGAGGCGTGGCCGTTTTTTTTTCATTGCGATAGCTATAATATGGACACTCTCGGTTGGATTTGCCACCGCTGGCGTCGGCGTCAGTCACCGTATACGTGTACCTGCATAAATATATATATACGCGGCAAGCACGAGCCACACACGGACATCAACGTCTTTTTTCACGCTGGCACAGAGCTGGCGCCACTTGGCTCCGGTACAACTACCTGGCGACCTAGGGAAATGACGCGACAAGGGGTCATAGCACCGTTTGAGGCGTGATTCGTGTACCGTTTCACGCCTATGGCAGCGTTGGTCCGAAGGTGGATCATTGGGCTCAACTTCATAGTTTACAGGGGATGTTTGTCGCACCACACGGTAGGGGCCATGGTGTTTCGACGAAAGCTTCGGGGAAAGACCGGGAGGGATAGATGGGACCCAGAGCCAAACCAACATTCCTGGGTTATAATGGACACTAGACGCAGAGGCATCGTGGTCAGTTTTCTGGCGCCATTGGTCTTGTGCGGTAAATGAGCGAGCAAGTCGACGGCACTCTTCGGCATAAGCAGCTGCTTCGGAAACAGGCGTCGCTTCGGAAACATCAGGCCTGTAAGGGAGAATGGTGTCCATGGAGCATGATGGCTCACGTCCGTACTGGAGGAAGAAACGAGAAAAGCCGGTGGTTCTTTGTGGCGCAGAGTTGCACGCGTACGTGACAAAAGGGAGCACTTAGTCCTACTTAGTGTGGTCGTCAGACGCGTACATGGCAAGAATATCTCCAAGGATACGATTAAACCGTTCTGCCATACCATTGGTTTGAGGATGGTATGCCGAGGTTTTACGATAGACAGTTCGACATGCCTTGAGCAGCTCGTCGATTGCGTTCGAGAGAAACACGCGTCCACGGTCACTCAGTAGTGCACGAGGTGCAGCGTGTCGCAAAATGAGATGATGAAGAAGAAAGGAAGCAACGTCTTTCGCAGTGGTAGCAGGCAGCGCAGATGTTTCAGCATAGCGTGTCAAATGATCGACAACGACGATAATCTACCGGTTGTCTCGAAGAGTGTTGGGTAGAGAACCATAAATATCAATTCCGATGCGGTCGAATGGCCTCGCTGAGCAGGTTAAAGGTAGCAAAGGGCCAGCAGTGCTGTGAGAAGGCGTCTTGCGGCGTTGGTACGTGGTGCATGACCGAACGTACTGGCGAACGTGCCGATACATGCCACGCCAGTAGTGTCTTAGACGAAGGCGAGAGTGAGTATTGAATACTCCAGCGTGGCCACACTGGGGGTCATCGTGAAAGGCAGCGCAGATGTCCGAGCACAAATGACGAAGGATGACAAGGAGCCACCTACGGCCGTCCGTCACGTAATTGCGGCGATACAACAAGCCTTAACGAACAGCAAAGTGTCTTGCTTGACGAGAGAGGGAGCGTGAAGTCGTTTCTGACAAACTGTGAGAGACGACGTCGAGCAAAGAATTTATCCAGGGATCCTTCCGCTGCTCTGATGGCATGTCGGTGATGCTCAACGATGACGAATCGCAGATGGAAGTTGGTAAGCAGGCAAGGTCAGGAGGCAGTGAAAAACGGGATAATGCATCGGTGTCTGAATGTCTGCGTCCTGAGCGATGAATAACACGGATGTCGTATTCCTGAAGGCGTAAAGCCCAACGAGCGAGGCGGCCAGTAGGATCTTTCATGAACGCTAGCCAGCATAAGGCATGGTGATCCGTGACAACATCGAACTGGCGTCCGTAAAGGTAAGTGCAAAATTTTCCTATAGGCCAAATGATAGCCAAGCGCTCCTTTTCCGTGACGGAATAGTTGGACTCTGTCTTTGTTAGGGTACGGCTGTCCTAAGCGACAACGTACTCGTCGCAGCCATCCTTGCGTTGAGCGAGAATGACACCGAGGCCAACACCACTAGCATCCGCGTGAATTTCAGTGGGTGCATTGAAATCGAAGTGGCGGAGAACTGGCGGAGACGTGAGTAGCTGGCGCAGCGCCGTGAATGCGTCATTGCAATGGGAATTCCAGCCAGAGAGGTCCGCGCTACGGGAGAGAAGCTGAGTCAGGGGGGCAATTATAGAGGCAATTTTGCGACTGAAACGCTGAGAATAGGAACAAAAGTCTATGAAACTACGGAGCTCCTTTAGGGTAGTAGGCTTTGGTACTCAGCAACGGCCCGCAGTTTGGCAGGGTCTGGCAATATTCCTTCTTTTGAAACAACGTGGCCAAAAATTGCGAGGTTGCGGGCGCCAAAACGACATTTCTTGAAGTTTAGTTGCTACCCGGCTGCCGTAAGGCTTTGGAGAACTTGTTCCAGACGGGAAAGATGAGTTTCAAAATTCGCCAAGAACACAACTATGTCGTCTAAATAACAAAGACAGATGTGCCATTTAAGTCCCCTGAGGACACTGTCTATCATTTTTTTCAAAAGTCGCAGGCGCATTGCAAAGACCAAAGGGCATTACATTAAATTCATATAAGCCGTCAGGGGTCACAAACGCCGTTTTTGGACGGTCTGGTTCGGCCCTTGGCACTTGCGAATATCCAGAGCGCAGATCCAGTAAAGAGAAAAACTCCGCGCCTTGAAGGCAATCAAAGGCGTCATCAATGCGTGGCAGGTGAGAAACATCCTTGCGGGGGATCTTGTTTAGTCGACAATAATCTACGCAAAACTTCATGGAGTCATTCTTTTTTCGCACGAGGACCACTGGTGAAGCCTGAGGACTATGTGAGTGTTGAATAACACCAGGTTGCAGCATCTCGTCGACGTGTTGAGTGATGACGTCACGCTCAGCCTGTGAGACGTGGTAGGGGCACTGACGAAGTGGATAATGACCGGTGTCGATATGGTGAGCGACAACTGACGTGCGTCTCAAGGGAGGTTGTCCGTGGTCGAAGGAGGCACGGCAACGGTAAAGTAGTTGAATGAGCTGATTGCGCTGGTCTTGCTTAAGACCGGTGTCTACGCTGCGCAACAGGACGTCTTCGTGAGGTAGTAAGGGCGCGTTGGCAGCTCTGACAGCATCCGTGGACATCGGCGTCGTATCAGAAGGGGCATCGAAAAGAAAGATGTCATCATAAGTGTCAAGACTCCCAATACATTCGCCATGCAATAAGGTAGCAGGACAAGGGAACGAATTGCACACGTACACGGCACTGGGGTCATCGGCAAGTGTTATGACGGCAAACGGGACGACAAGGTTCCGGCGACGAGCGCATTCTTGTGACGGCATAAAGAGGGCAGTTGAATCGGGGATGGAGTTGCACAAAAGAGAGTCCATGACGACCGAAAAAGCAGAGACGACGACGTCAGCGGCGACGATCACCCTTTTGGGTCAGCAAGGGAGAGCTATGAATGTCGTGCTGAATGGGAACAAAACGAGTTGAACACAAGCGCAGTCGACAACTGCATTATTAGCGGAAAGAAAGTTCCATCCCAGGATGATTTCATGAGACGCATGCGGAAGGACGACAAGTTCAACGATGTAAAGCACTCCTTTAATCACAACACGAGCATTGCATGTGGCAGGAGGTTGGACGTGCTGCGAATTACTGTGCGTAAAGAAATTTCAACCAGTTGAGTCGTCACTTTGTCCAGTTTGCGGCATAACACTTCACTATTACACAAATAGCGGCACCTGTATAGACAAGAGCAGTTGTGGCAAAACCGTCCACAAACAGGGCAATCTCGTTAGGGGGCGAAAGATGAGGCCATGGAAATTTCGTTGGTGGCGCAGCTTTTGCCTCAGCAACTGCGACTGTTAGTTTTCCTCCTGGGCGTGGTTGGAACGGCAAAGCATGGGGGAAGGAGACCGAAGACGGGGTGAAGAAGGTCGACGTCGGCTGAAGTCTGGTCTACTTGAGCGGGGGTCATGTGCATCAGGTGTCACATGCGATTCGGATTGCCGAGGTATGTTGCCGAAATGCTGAGCATCATTAAAATAGAATCCATGGCAACGACAGTAGCACACGACATGTCCCGAAATACCGCAGTTGTAGGAGACGGGCCGGTTACCCAGAGTACGTGAAGGGTTTACAGGTGCTCGAGGTGGTGGAAAGGGCCGATTCACCGGATAAACCGAAACTGGTGACCTGTAGTAGTTTGTGGCTGGTCTGTATGAAGGAAGCGGCGGTTGGGCAGGAGGTCGGCGGACGGCTTTTGCATGTCAGCGGTGCAGCAACTGATATTGGGGACGCGGGCGAAGGGAGAGCCTCGGCAACTTGCGTCTGAATAGCATGGAGAAGTGAGTGGTCCAGTGCTGTGGGGGTCTCGTTGATTGTGGCCACAAGAGAGAGTTGTCGAGCAACTTCCTTCCAGATATACTGTTGAATTTGAGGCATTAACACGCTGTATACGGGCCACTGCTTTTGCACTCCTAAGCCTTAATATCCGCTGTTTGCGTATTAGCGCGACGTGTAAACGTTCGCTGCTTTTTGCTGCTTTTCGCTGCTCATTGAAATATTGACATAGCTGAATCATGGCCGTGACGGTCTGCAGGTCTTTGGCCACAAGCATATGAAAAGCGTTGTCATCAATGCCTTTCAATATATTCTTTATTCTGTCAGCCTCCGTCATCCTCGCATCAACTCGCCTACAGAGACTGATCACATCCTCAATGTAGCTCGTGAAAATCTCACCATTTCGCTGAAATTGTCCCCGCAGGCCATGTTCAGCGCGAAGTTTGCGCATGGCTGGACGACCGAAAAACAAGGTGACGGCCTCTTTGAAAACCGACCAGGTGCGGATGTAGGCTTGGTGGCTGGTGAACCATAGGTTGGCCAAATCTGTCAGGTAGAAGATGGCGTGAGTCAGCTTCGCATGGTAATCCCACTTGGTAATCACGCTGGCATGCCCGTACTCTGCCAGCCAGTCCTCGACTTTTTGATCTTCAGTGCCGTTGTATACTGGGTGGATCACGCAGACGCAGTACACCAGGGCACATGACAGGCGGCAGCGTGGAAGAGGCTTGTGGGGGATCGACGCGCTCGGTCATCGCGGAATCAGATGATAGCTTACGGCTGCGGAGCTCCAGAACGTTACCCAGCACGTTTCCATAAAAAGCAACGACTGAGGTCACGTAAAAACAGAGGTTATTATTTAAGAAGCGTTAGCCGCAACAAGCTGGTACAAGCAGGAACCCGGCAAGCACGAGCCACACACGGACGTCAACGTCTTTTTTCACGCTGGCACAGGGCGTGTGCCACTATGCTCCTGTAAAATATATATATATATATATATACTGAAAAGTGGAGGACGGGCAAAACAAAAAATTTTTATTTTTCCTAGGTTTCAGCCGGGGACCGGCCTTTATCAGGGAAAACACGATACTTGTTTCCCTCGTAAACACGTATCGTGTTTTCCCTGATCTATCCATTTCTTGCTCTACCCAATGTTATAGAGGCGGTCACCAGAACTACTAGATGTAGGCGGCCAAATAGATAGATAGATAGATAGATAGATAGATAGATTATTAGATAGATCCATAAGTGCTTGCTGTACGCAAAGTGTAGCCGCGGTGCATGTACTAAAGCCAAATATTACCTGAACGCGCTTCCCGTCACGGCGGGCGAAGAGTGGCTACACCTAAATTATTTTTTACACCGTTTTCGTGACATTCAAATGAACGCATTGATGGCTTGACCATTGCGACGTAACTCGCTTTTTTCAAGTTATATCACTTGAAACAAAATGTGATTACTTTACAAGCTGCTAAATATGCAAATGTCAAATTGATGCTTGAACACAGAGGCAGTGCAGGTTAGATGCCGAGGAAAACACTCACACATATGCGCTGGGACTGATGGTTTCGCTGCTGCCTGGGCCAGTGGACTGGGCGGCGTTGGAAAACCCCACCATGTTGACTGAAGCCATGGCCGTTGGGCCTCGTCTCCTCTCGCTCTTTCCTCTTGTCACATATGCACTGCGATACAAAAGCAGAAGCCATGCCAATAAGCATGGCAACGCCGGCAATGGACTGTTTTAGAATAGATCAGGGGACTAAGAGCCATACGCACAGGCACTCGCCCTCCGATGTCACCACCGCGCATGCAAGGATATGTGACCTTGCAATGGGTAAGCATGCTGACCGGTATTTTTGTGTAAACTATGGACATTCTTGAGCCATCCTCGGCGCTACGTTGTACTGGTATTGTAGATATCTGTGCGTGCCTTACAGGAATTCTGGTTCTCTGAAGACATCCTATTCGTACTAACTGACGGGTCCCTAACGCAAACACAACTAATGCACTCCTTGGTTTCTGTTGTGTCGTGGCGCTACCTGTGAGTGGTGCGTCGCTGAGTGCGCCCTAGTGTGTGCTCTGTCAACAGATGTCGTCTGTAACGGCACACACGTGATTACATGCAGCCAATCACGTGTGTCCGCGTGTCTGTTGTGTGTCATTCAATTAACGGCCGCTGGCCGGCTCAGTCTTTGTTGGGTTCCCGCGGGCTCCGGTCAACTCACTTTATACTGTGCGTGTCGGGGGCGCGTGCCGGCGCACGTTGCGTCTGGCGTTCAGTCGTCGGGCCCTCGACGTCGGCCGCCGCTCGCCGACACAACAGAATGGCGACGAGGATGTTCTCCGCCTCGGTTCCTACAATGGCTGAAAGAACCCGTGAGGCCTAGCGCTTTTTGTGTGCAGACTCTGGCAAGCTCTCGCCTAGGCCTTCGCCCTTGCTCCGCTCCACACCACCTCTCCTGTCGGCATGGCTCTCTTCGAGCACCTTCCTGTCTTCCTCCAGCTGCCGGTGCCGCCCCCGGTTCCGTGGACTCATTGGAAAAAAATGTTTCAGGCCCACCTCGAGGCGGCTGGTGGCAGCGACTAGAACGACGCGCGTCGTGAGTCGGCGCTCGTCAGCCTGGTGGGACGGGAAGGACAGCGGAGGTATTTCGCGGCAGCCGAACAGGAAGAAGGCCGACACGAGACGAGCAATGCGGCGTCTACTCCGAGCAATGGGGCGCCAACCACGCCGGCATCTGACCCCGATTCTTCGGCTCCGGCCGTTACAAAGTATGACAGTCTCGTCAAGCAGCTCGACCGGCTTTTCGCCGCGTCCACTAATCTGCTAGTGGAACGTCACGAGTTCACCAGTCGTCGTCAACTCCCCGGCGAGAGTTTTCTTGACTACGTGACAGTCCTGAAGGAGAAAGCCGTACGATGCAAGTTTGGGCTCACGTACGCCGAACGCGTCCGTGATCAGATTATTCACAGCAGCTTCTCTCTCACTTGCGGGTGAGAGAGAAGCTGCTGGCATATGGCGAAGAGTTGTCCTTGGAGAAAGCGGAAGAAGTCGGTCTGACGCTCGAAGCATTGTCCTTGGTGAACCAAGCGTTTGCTCCCAGTCAACCTGAACATGTCGAAGCCGTTGGGCAAAGCGCCCAATATGGCGGCGCGAAGAGAAATAATGGCTGCGCCAGTCGGGGAGGCCGTGACGTCATGTCACCAGGTCCGGGAGGCCAAGATGGCGACTTTCAGCCGCAGTCGTCATCGGGGTACCGTGCTCCAGTCCCAAATGAGAAGTCTCAAAGCGACTTCCAACCTCAATTGTATGACCGCTGCGGAAGCAGACGGCACCACTCAAGGTTTCGAAACTGTCCAGCTCGAAGTCGACGTTGCAATACGTGCAACGCTTGGGGACATTTCGCGTCGATGTGCCGCAAGACTGCCCCTGTACAGCACGTCTCTTCGAGGGGAGCTGTCGACGTCGTACCGGAGCAGCAGGCCCCCACTCAGTTGAACTCAACTTCAAGCTCATCAGTGTTATCTTTGGATCGTCCTTTGTTGTCCGTGCTCACAGTTAGCCCCTCATCCAGAAAAGACGTAGTCGTCCACGCTGTGGTCGATAGTGTCACCCTGCGACTACTGGTGGATACAGGAGCGTCTGTATTCTTGGTGACTGCAGAAGACTTTCAGCGTCATTTCATCAAACAGCACAGCCTGTCCAAAGCTGTAGTCGACTTGCGAAACTTCTCCAAGCAGCGCATCGGGATCCTTGGCTCCTTCCAAGCTCCAGTCAAAGTGTTGCAGTGGTTTTGCTCCGTGGTCTTCTACGTCACCAATAAGGGCACATCGCTTTTGGGCCTTGACGCCATTCAGCGACTGGGCATCCAGATTGACGGCGCGTCGTTGACGTGTCGACTCGCATCATGCGAAGTGCAGTGTCCCTCCAACGTGACTTCGGGCTTCGAGCAGCTCTTCAGCGACGGGTTGGGTCTCGTCAAGGGTTTCATTCATCGCATTCAAAGGCGGCCAGGTGTGACTCCGGTTGCATCCAAGCAGAGATGTCTCCCTCTGGCTCTTCGCGATCACGTGGCGACCGAGTTACGACGACTCGAGGACTCAAGATGTCATCGAACGCGTCGACGCTTCCGAGTGGGTCTCGCCGCTCGTCGTCGTCCGCAAGAAAAATGGAAGCATCCGGCTGTGTGTAGACCTCAGGGAACCGAATAAGGCAATTATCATCGATGGGTATCCTTTGCCGCACGTTGAAGAGTTGTTGCAGATGTTTCATGAAGCCACTTGTTTTTCTAAGCTAGATTTAGCGTCAGCTTATCACCAGCTGTTGTTAGAGGAGAGCAGTAGAGACTTAACGACGTTCATCACGCATGATGGCTTGTTCCGGTTTAAGCGTGTCTGTTTTGGTCTGGCGTCCGCGCCTGCAGTTTTTCAAAAAATGATGTCCCAGATTTTAAAAGATTGCAAGAATGTAATTTGCTATCTGGATGATGTCTTTGTGTGGGGTAAGACTCAGTCTGAGCATGACGCGAGCCTAATTGAAGTCTTGACTTGCATAGCCAACAGTGGTATGAAGTTGAATGATAAATGTCTTTTTTCCGTGAAAGAACTTAGCTTCTTGGGACAACGGATTTCAGCTAATGGCATATCGCCATTAGAAAGTAAAGTAAATGCTATAATAAATGCCCCAGCTCCTACAGACATTAAGTCTTTACAGTCAATTTCAGGTCTGGCAGGATACTATGCCAAGTTCATTGATCACTATGCAGACCTAGTTGAACCGCTTCGTCTCATGCTCAGACAGGGCCAAAAGTTTTGCTTGTCGGAGGATTCCCAACGCAGTTTTAACCAGTTGAAAACGCGCCTGACTTGTTCGCCTGTCATTAAGGTGTTTAATCCTGAGCTACCTGTGGTGGTTACAACCGATGCATCTGACGTGGGCATCGGGGCTGTGTTACAGCAGCGGTATGGTCCTAAGCTTGAAACAGTAGCCTTTGCGTCGAGGACCTTGTCAGATACTGAAAGAAAGTACTCTGTGGGTGAACGCGAAGCGCTTCCCTGTCTCTTCGCGTGTGAAAGGTGGCATATTTACCTCTGGGGTAGAAGTTTCACCCTTAGAAGCGACCATCAGGCTGTAGTTGCTTTGTTAGCCGCAGGTGATGCAGGCCGACGGCCTTTAAGGATTTCGCGGTGGTCAGCTAGACTTTTGTATTACAACTTTGGCATAGAATACTGCAAGGGCTCAGAAAATGTGGTCGCTGATGCCCTGTCTAGGCTGCCAATTCAGACCTGTCCAGAACATAGCAAGGATGAAGGAATAGTGTCTTTAGTGACATCTGTAGTTGACAAAGAAACCTTCCAACTTGCAACGAATGCAGATGTGACGTTGCAAAAGGTCTGTGAATGTGTATCCAAGAGCTGGCCTTTTAAGAAGCATATAAACAATGAGTTGATGACTTACTTTCATGTTAGGAATGAACTCTCTTGTGTTGACAGATTACTCATGCGTGGTGACCGTGTAGTCATTCCTAGTGTTCGGGTACCTACTTTCCTCCACTTAGCACATGAAAATCATCAAGGGATAGTACGTACTAAGCAACTTCTGCGTGAAAGGTATTGGTGGCCCCAAACGAATCGTTCTGTAGAAGAACATGTCAAGCATTGTCACATCTGTCAGCTGACAGACAAGTCGACCAAGCCGCGTGTAGCCCCGTTGCAGCCCGTTGAATGGCCTGAAGGGCCATGGCAAAAGTTGGGTATGGACATTGTCGGCCCGTTAAATGTATCTTTTCCCAGGTATCTTGTTACTTTAGTCGACTACTAATAAATGACCTGAGGTTCTTGGCACGAATTCTATCTCCACAGAGGATGTCATTAAGCTGTTGGAATCGTCGTTTAGCCGGGAAGGGCTACCAGAGTTCTTAGTAACTGACAATGGTCCACAATTTGTCTCTGTACAATTTCAGGAATATCTAAAGGAACAGGGCATCCGTCATACATTTTCGTCCAATTATTACCCCCAGGCCAACGGTCAAATAGAACGCCTTAACAGGGTTCTTAAGGAACATTTGCAGGTAGCCAGACTTGAAAGTAAAAATGCGTCGAGGAGCATCACACAATTTTTGAGTTCGTATAGGGTCACACCACATGCGGTGACTGGCCTGTCTGCAGCTTTTTTGCTGCACGGTCTTTAACCTCGTTCCAAAGTAGGAATTAGCAACTTTAGAATTCGTCCCAAAGTATCGGAGTCGCCCAATGAGTTGCCTCATGTCCGGAATCAGGTTGCAGCGAAACAGAATAAGAGCAAAGGGTATTTTGACAAAAGGAAAGGTGCGCAGCAAACCCGCATAAAGGTAGGCGATTTGGTTAAGGTAAGACTCCATAGGAAATGCTTTTTCAAGTATAGTAGGCCTCTTGCAGTGAAGGCTCAGGTTGCACCGTCCACTTTTCTCCTCAGTGACGGAAAAGTGTGGAATGCATCCAAGTTAACAGTATTTCCAAGGGATTCTTTCCATAATGCCACCCTTTCTACTACACCCAAATCACTTATTTACTCTTATTCCAGTTTAGATCTTTGTGGCAGTCAGTCCCCTGGTGCACCTACGTTGCAGGGCTCCACCCCCAGTTTTCAGCCAGACTCTGATTCGTCAGGGATTTCTTATAGTGAATGGTCTGAATTAGTTGTTCCCCAAGGAACGTTGGGAAGTCAGTAGTACCCGGTGCTGGTACCTTTCTCAAGTAATCCACTAAATCTCAACCCTGGGGAGGGGTAAAGTGAAGGGGCTACAAGGGTTTCAAAGACGACCGAACCTGGTCGCACTCCAAAAAGTCCTACTGAGACTTCTATGTGCCCGCGCCGTCAGACAAAACGACCTGACTGGCTCAAAGATTTTGTCACTTAAGGTCAAAAGAGTTCTTCCTTATTGACGTGGCTAGTGGTCCCAGCCACGACATCGTAGGAGACTTTCAGTTCTGTGTTTTTTTGCAGTGTATTTCGTTTCACAAGATGTGTGACGTATCTGTTGTATTAGGCCACTTGTGTCTGTGCGCGAACTGTTCTCCCCGCCGCTCGTGTGGCGGGAACATTCCTTAGTGCAGATCCTGGGACTTTCTCTAGTGTTACCCTGTGATAATGCTCATTTTGGCGACGGGGGGGATGATGTTGTGTCGTGGCGCCACCTGTGAGTGGCGCGCGCACTGAGTGTGCCCTAGTGTGTGCTCTGTCAACAGATGTCGTCTGTAACGGCACACACGTGATTGCATGCAGCCAATCACGTGTGTTCGCGTGTCCGTTGTGTGTCGTTCAATAAACGGCCGCTGGCCGGCTCAGTCTTTGTTAGTTTCCCGCGGGCTCTGGTCAACTCACTTCACACTGTGCGTCTCGGGGGCGCGTGCCGGCGCACGTTGCGTCTCGCGTTCAGTCGTCGGGCCCTCACGTCGGACGCCGCTCGCCGACACAACAGTTTCATTGTTTCGAATCATCATATGAGTTATTTTTACAACGGGAATCCCAATTCGTTGGGACACAGGCTTTTGGGCTCTTGGAGCCAAAATACTGCGACGGCAGCATCGATGATTTTTGTATGCCGCGCTCTACGTAGAAGATGCAAATAACCATATTCGTAGCTTACGCGAAATTGGGAATATCTGCGTTTCTACTTGTGATTATCACTGGACAAGCTAGTGCGCAGTTGGATGTGCTGAACCGCCATAATCTGTGTGTTTGCGCAGCATAGTGAGATGCACTGCAATAAATACACAACCTGCAGGGAGCCTCACCAACAAGCGTGGAAGCTTCTTCAGCTCTCACGCTACAAGCATGCTAATGTAAGCGGTAAGTAGCCTGTACTTGCGATGCGTATAGAACAACAAGCAGAGCGTACCTTTGACAGCAGTGCGAGAGAAGGCGATTAGAAGTGGTTCCGTCGTGGAGCCCTGTAGCTGAGAAGACAGTTTCTACGCACATCACGGCCTGGCGGCCGGCGATTCCTAAGCGCGGAACCCTGTCCCGTGATGCACGCGACCGCGTGGCGAGTTTTCTTCTTCTGCCTTTGCTTCAACTTCATAGAGGGAGAACAGCTGCTTGTTCTTCAATAAATTACACCTGCCCACTACGGGTGATAGGCTGAGAAGCCGTCGTTTCAAGAGAAAGACCGCGGTAGTTTAACCATATGACGGAACTGCCATTTTCGATTGGCATTGACATGTCATGTAACGAGCCCGGTAGCTGGATCTCCTTAAGAGACCCGTGAAAATTTTTAAATAGCAGAAAGATAGAAGTCAGACTCTGTCCAGGCGGCGCTGAGAGAAACGCCGCCACCAGTGCCCACATTGCCGCACTGGCTGTTACTCCATGGGGAGTGCAAAGCGAGCCATCCACAACAGAACGTCGATACTCCTTTCTTATTTGTTGGTGTTCAGGCGCAGTTTCTAGAAAATAAAGAGCCTGGCAAGCTCCTTTCGTCAATCTAACCTCGCTTCAGAAAAGTAGGAAGCTCATCGAAGCGAACTGTGATGTGTCTGTCGTTTCGGATTACTGTAATTGGTAATTTAGGTGAAAGAGAGCGTCACGCGACGTCGTGTTTGAGGCAAGCACCTCGACGTGCGTTCTGTAATGCCTAAATACATAAATGTGGGCATACAGTTGTTGCCGAAGCAATGTAGTGCATACACTAGCAATGCACCTAACGATCATGGGTGCAATGCTCGTTTTATCGGGCACGAATTGCACAGGTGATTTTCCTTTTGCAGTTGCACTCTTCATTCGTCTCTGGCTACCTGTCCATTGAACTGTTTTAATTCGCATCCTAGAATCTTCTGTTCAAGGTTGTCTTGCATTTGTATATACTGCTAATGAGAATCCATGCATTCCCAATTTCTCAGTGTACACAGTAAAAATATTTACACCCAAAAAAAAGTGTAAAAAGGGTGATTTTACGGGAAAGCACTTTTTGCAATACCCTTTAACACCCATAAATGGTCGATTGAAAAAAGCACCCTTTTGTTTAGGTGCTTTCCTCGATAGCACCCTAAAATAGGCTCTAAGGGTGCTTTTGTGCCTGAGAAGGGTGTAGGTAACGATTCATCAGATGGAATATGCAGCAAAAAAAACACATATTTATAAAATTTGGGATTATACGTCTCAAAAACCTCGATATGATGATGAGGGTCGTCTTAATGGAAAGCTCCAGAGATTTTGACCATTTAGTGTTCTTCAATGAGCGCTGATATCGCACAGTGCACTGGCTTCTACCTTTTTGCCTCCGTCCTAATTCAACTGCCACGGCCAGCATCGAACCCGCGACCTTCGGATAGGCGGCCGAGCAGCGTAGCTACTGCACGAATATGTGGACCTTGCGTTAAATGAAGGCCTAATTCACATAGAATGTGTGAAGGTGCTTTCCTAATACAGCAGAATGCCAGCAGAAGCAAATGGCGTTTCATCTACAATGGCCAATTACCTGCAATCCATGTTAAGAAAGCTTTCCTTAGCGTTGGTTATAAGCTACATGTTTGCTATGGATTATATACACACACATAATGTTCACCCGAGTGTGGTTGTGGGTGCGTGAGCCTGCGCATGTGTTCGTGTGTAAGCGCGATGGTGTGTACACCCATGCATGTGTGCGTGCGCGTGTATGTGCGAGTCCGTGCTTGTGTTAAGCGCACCTGTGCACATGTGTACGCCCATGCATGCGTGCGTTTACGGTCGCGTGTATGTGGGGCCGTATGTGTGTATACGTGTATGTGTGTGCGCCTGTGAATAAGTATGCGTATGTATCAGCCCGTGCACCCTGGAATTTCGTGTGTGTGTGTGTGTGCGCGCGGGGGGGGGGCACTGCTTCTTAGTGTTTAAGGTTCCGCACCTGTTCAGACTGGGAGTCTATATGGGAGGTGGCTCAAGGAATGGCGGTGGTCAAAGTACTGTACACGGACTATTCAGTACATGTAAAACAGCTGCACATTCTCGTACCTCATCATTGCTTACAAACTTGCTGTGGTAGCTGATTAGGTATGCTGAGGTGCTTCTACGCTCGAAAACGTGGGTTATGACCAATCCAAACGGAAAGCTGTCACTGCACTTATGCACAACCATCGTTTATATTAACAACATTTAATAAGGATGTGCCCTGCCTTTGCTACAGGTGTTTAGCTAGCTCAATGGGCAACCATATGGAATTATGTGCTGATCAAGTGGTCAGCAAGAAGTTTGTTATAACAATCTCGGCACGTTTCGTGGTGCGTGACAAGCCTTATAAACATCCGCGACTGTGCATTAATTTGTTCCAGCTTCTACTACACAGTAAACCGATTCTGACCCTTAAGGGTGTCAAAAGGGTGCCGACACCCTAAGCACACCCTTTGAGCACCCTATTCGCGTCTCCGCACCCTACAAGCGGAACCTAAAGGGTGAACACATCAAAAGGGTGGAAAATAGGGTGCAAAAAGGGTGCAACAACTAATGGGTGCTGATGAGCACCCATTAGGGTGCACAGTCGCCGACAAAGCTTTGTGAGTAACGTGGTCATAGAGCATAACCAACAGCTTTTAGATGTCTACTGGTTAGACACCATGGTCTCATTAATAGCCCCACCGCAGTAACGGATATCTGAATAGCGATAGTGCCCGGCTGAACGTAAGTTCTGCACTGGTCCTTGCATTCTTGCTGCCTTTTTCTCGTCGCCTCATGGCCGGCGCTGACCAAGCCATGCGCTACAAGCTCACTAGCCAATGGCGGAGTACGCAGCTTGTAGAGCTACAACAGGATTGTGACTTACACATATAGAGCTCTCGGCCTCGTTTGCGCCTAACATTGAAAACAAAGCTTCGTCCATGACAGTATATATAAATCATACATTTGTTAATGCAAAGAAATACAAACCAACAAGACCGTGGTAGATAAAATAGTTTTTGTGTTGTACAAATATTTGTTAACCATACAATGTATCAGTTGACACGTGTCACCAATTTTTATGGCGGGCTATGGACTTTGACGTTCTAATATTATAACATTAAAGAAACGTTTTCTTGATTTTGTTCATAGAAATATTCATCAAAGCAAGTTAAAATGAGCCTTGACTAAAACACTTTTCTAAAAAAATTCACTAAAGACGGCTAAAATATTGTTTGCCAACTAATACGCTTATTTTGTTGTGACAAATTTTGCTTGCTGCCTGTACTTTGTACTAATATACAACCACTTTAACACTGTTTTCAACAGCCAGCTTAACCACTCAACCAACGTAGAGATGTTAACAAGGTATCGGTATAAGAAATACACAAGCAAGCAAACGTTTCAAATTTCGCGCGCTCTTTCACATTTCAAATTTCGCGCAAATACGCGTTATGTGATTTTGTCATTTTCAAAGGTAAAAAATATTCTATGCAATACACACTAGCGTATCTTCTAATCTTCTATTTGTACAATTTTTTACTTAAAATTTAGGCAGAAGTAATCTATTTACTTATCATATAAAAAATTATGTGCGCAAATGCGGATCGGTGGTGTCAGCAGGACAGAAATGGTGGTATCTTCCTGGAGGCCACAACGGCCGTGTGCCGAGTGTTTAAAGTCGATTTTTTATGTTGTTCAAAGTGTGCTTGCGCTGTCTTTCGTGTTCTGTCGGTGCTGCTTGTTACGAAGATGCACTATACTCAAGAGAGGACCGGCTGCTTTGTACCGTCGAGCGCTCGCCAAACTAAAAAGGTAGGTGGATGTTTCTGCTGTCGACGCTTTGTTTTTTGCTTCTCCGGCCAGGCGGCAGCGGCATGGCCGATCCAGGCTGTTGTGCTTCCGCTCGCGTCCTCGGCTAACACCGAAAGCGCTATAGTATAATAACGTTGTGAACTAAGTTTTTTCTAGATGGTAGACGATAAGTGAGTTTTTATTAACGTAGCGAGCCTGCTGGCGTGTCTGATTTCAGTCTGAGCTCAGGGACGTTACGTGAGTCTAAGCTCAGGCACGTTACGCGCGGATGAATTTTTTCTGTGGGGAAGGAGGTTAAAGCAATGTGCGCTGTGTGGCTGTGAGTCGGCGGGCGATGCTCTTCACGCTAGGAATCACTATATTTTTGCAATGCCGTCGGACGCCGTTCGGGGACTGCGCATGGAAGCCGTGAGCGTCGTCTGTGTGTCGCGTACGTTGGAGTATTCCGGTGATTCGCGTTGAATTAGATCTTTGCGTATTTAATTTAAAAGAATGGAGAAAAATAACGTGGTGTCCGCGTTGGTATTTACGCGGCCTTGTTCTTTTTCTGTGCCAAAGAAGTATATGAAGAAAGTTTTATATGTTACGCGTCCTCTTTTCAACAGCTACATGATCATTAAATGTGTGTGACTACTATAAGGTAGATGTGTTTTCCTGTGTGACCAAATGTGTTTGCATCCACCGGGCACGTATATTATTAAATTACCATGATATTGAGCTTAATTAAGTGTGCGCAAACTTGACACAGCGTGCTGTAGGTGCGGTTCTCAAAGCGTGCAATTACGCCTGGGTCAATACATTTTCTCTATGAGTGGCCGAATAGCCGTACCTTAGCTGTGCAAGCGCTAGGTTGAGCAGTAGTTCACTCGTTCGAGTGCAATTTTGGTGGTACTGCTTGTTCCCCCCTGTTCACATATCATTGCATTCTTCTGGTTTGTAAAAGAATTGTGGGCGCTGCAGCCCGATTTGGAGTTAAAACTTTGCCGAATACCTATACGTCTACAAACATTCTAAAACTAAGTTCTACCAAAACTTCCAATGACACTTTCGAATACAAGTGTAACGTTTTATCTGATATCATAAATTCTTTGTGACCTCGCTGCAGATTTACAAGTGACCTGTGATATGTGCAGTGTATGAATGCCTAATTTATTGCTCAAAACACAATAAGGTTATACATCACAGTATGCGTGCCAAAGGCGTGCATATGTTGCTGCTGACATGCAAACTGAGACATTGCATTTATCTAAGAATGAACAAATCCAAACTGCCGTTTTTTGAAGATGTACGCGTCAGACCAATTGAATAATGTCAAAAATAATGTTCACCAAGTGATTGTTGTTTATTGCCTTGCACCGGCGTCACTAAAACCACCTTGTTGGTACTTAGACCACATGGTAGGATGCAAGATTCATGACGTCATATTGAATGCTAATGTCACATGATATGCAAGGTAAATTGTTATTAGCATACAGAGGCCAATAACGTTATGGCCTCATCGTTATCATAATGAAGCAGGTTAGGCAATATGTGATTCTGCTGCCTTTACGTCATGTTGGGAAACCATTATGTTATGTAGCTATCTGCAGTGTCTGAGATCCTGGTTCACAGTCAATATTGCAGAAGCTTGCCTGCTTTATTGTGATTGCATGGGGTTCAAGATTGATGTTTTGTCTTAGCGTTTCCACTTTCCCTCCCCTATGGTCCGACAGCTTGTGCTGTTTGATTAGAAGTGAGGAGTAGTGCCTTTTTAGCCAACCAGAACAATTTAGATCAATGATCACTATGAAGCAGCACACAATATTCATTTAGTGAACTCAATTTCAGGCAAATTATAAACGTCCGAATGTTAGCCGTTTGAAGGAAGCTTCATTCGTTGAACTCATGAGAATAAATGGTAGAGAAGGAAAGGCAGGGAGGTTAGCCAGACCAGCAAAGACAGTCTATCACCCTACACGGGGGAACAGGGAGATTGAAGTCCTGTCGCAGTGGTCTAGTCGCTAAGGTACTCGGTTTCTAACCCGACGGTCGCAGGATGATATTCCGGCCTTGCTGGCTGCTTTTTCGATAAAGGTGAAATGGCTGTAGGCCTGTGTTCTCAGATTTGTGTGCACGTTAAAGAACCCCAGGTGGTCGAAATTTCTGGAGCCCTCCACTACCTTGGTAAAAAATTCATGTGTCAGTATTGCTTTAATTTTATGGTTTATCTGCAGTAAATGCATATGCGCATACTGACATGTATATGCAGTGGTATTGCAATTTTACGGAATAAAATATTCATATGGTGCATATTGCATGGCATTTACTTAAGAAGCACATCACATGGGTATCATAACTACAGAAATGCAAATCTGCCTCTATGGATGCACTCGTGCATATATTTGGTCAGCTTCAAGAACAGAATTTATTGATTGCAGGCAACAGCATTACTCATGCATGCTTATCTCTTAATTACGCGCAGTCGATACAGCTAAAAGGGGGTGTCTTCATCTAAGAGTTCTAACTTCATCTTCGTGCATGAGTGAGCTATAAAGGTGAATGAAACTTCACTTGTATGACATCGACATGAAATGCTCTGCAGCAGCATGCTTTTCGATGTATTTATACTGCAGCATGCCCTTTTTGTATTTTTCAGTTGCGTGCCACTAAATATATGTTGGCCATGCGTTTCTAGCCATCCACTGCAATTTGGCAAGCAGCGCATGCAGTCTAGACAAACCTGACTAAAATAATTTTTTTTGCACTGGTGCAGAAATTCTTCGGCACGGTCTGTCATTTCATTTGAGTGAGGCTGCTCAAGGAAATTTCCTGACAAGGTCAAGGAGCCCAAGTACCAGCGAACTCTGAACCATTGTTTGAAGCATCAGCTCTGTTCACCCTGCTTATGCGCTGTGCCTCACCAAGCTACTGGACGCTGCCTACTTATATGAAGTGCTCTCCATATTATCCTAAGTTTGGCAGCAGTGTGTGTGGTCTTCACAGTGCTTGCCAAAATCATTTTTGCACAGGTGAGACACTTATTTCTTGCTTTAATTGTGTTAGTATTACTGCATGCACTCTTGCCATGCAAGAGTACTAATGTTTCCTGTGAATTGTTTGTCGTGGTAAACAGAGGATTTCAAGCACAAAATTCATACTGAACTTTGGTCCTCCAAGAAGTGTGGAACGAAGGTGGTGACAGTGTCAACGCGCTCTCTTTAGAAATAAAGGCTTTGCATGAAGAGCCTGTCGCACCTTGAAACAGGCACAAAAAACTTCCAAGTGAAAATAAGCAACTTCAGATGAAAATTGAAGAATTTACACTGTATTCAAGGTTGAACTATCCGACATCAAAGGCGTCTCAGTTAAGGGTTTTCTTTTGACGCTGTCCGAAATTTTCGGGCGATGATGGAAAAACCATTACTCGTGATGATATTGACACTGCAGACAGAGTAGGAACAAACAAGCCTAGTTTGAAAAAAAATAGTTGTGCATTATGAACGATGTTACAAATGAAATGTTCTGGATAAGACAAAAAACTTACGTCTGTCTACAGTGGCCTTTCCTTTTAGATCAAGTAGTCCTATTTATGTCAACGAACACTTCACAAGACAAGGTAAGCAGTTAGTGAGAGCACGAATGCAAAAAAACAAGTAGGATGGAGGTTCATTTGGATGCAAGGCACGAAATTTATAGAAAAAAAATTGGAAACATTCGCAATTTTTAAGACTGCCTTCTTAGAAGATCTGGCGAAACGCAGTGTTGATGCCTTCAGAGCCACACTTTTCTTGAGCTTGCAATGTCTGTAAACTATGACTGACATGGCAGAATTTTGATACCTAAATAGTGAAAAATTGATACCTAGATAGTGAAAAAGGCCACCAGCTAACTTCAATGCCTTTACCTTAAATGCTCTTAGCATTATAAATAAGACTAGTAGCCTGTGTCTCTATTTCGACGACATGTCGGTAAAATTTGATGCCATTCTTTTGACAAAATCCTTGTATTTTTGTGTGATATAGCCCCCCAAAAATACCAGGGTACAATTATCATGGCATTGTGTAGTTCATGAAATGGGGAAAAGGAATAGCGCTGTACATATAACGTTAATTTTTGGCCGATGTCAATAGACTTCCGTGTGTTAGGGCCTGTGTTGAGTGTCTAGAAATACGACTTGGAGGTTTTGTTTTGCAGCAATTAGCATGCCTTCATTAGGTCATAAGTAGGAATTTTGAGTTTCTGGAAACTAGGTAACTTGAATTTTCGGTCACAGATGCACAGACGACTTTTCGCTCACAACCAACGGGGCAGACGCCGGCGGCGGGTTTTCTGCGACACAAGCTCTTCAACGCTATCATGTTAAAAAACTGACATAGGCAGCATTGACCAAATGAATGCAAAGAATAAAGTCAAGTGTCCTAGCAGGGATCAAAACCTAGTATTCTGCTTGGTAATTAAGTATTCTACCGCAGAGCCATGCCCGGCCTCGGTTTTACTTTCTAATTAGTCTCAAATGTTTGTGTAACATCAACTGTCGTTGCAGTACTGGCTATCAAATTTTATAACTATTACATGTGCACTCCTATGATGCAGCCGTGAGGTCGAATCAAAGTCAATTGTAGTCAGGCACCATCCTGTGAAGTATTTGTGTAGCAGTGTTGAGGGCTACCATCCTCGCGAGTGCCAGTGCAAACACCAGTGCTT
Organism: Rhipicephalus microplus; assembly: GCF_043290135.1. NCBI lineage: Eukaryota > Metazoa > Arthropoda > Arachnida > Ixodida > Ixodidae > Rhipicephalus > Rhipicephalus microplus. The sequence continues at coordinate 1,253,679 of NW_027464614.1, read as the reverse complement.
CATACGAGCCTACCACTTCTAGTGTGACTAATATCCATGTTTCTGTTGGCATCGTTACGAAACAGCAAATAACTGCTAATGTTGTCAAAGGTGTGACATCTCCCCATAACAAATGAAACATATGCAGCTGTTTAACGTATATGTGTGCGAGAATTTGTACTTATATTGAGCTCCACTTCATAAGATCGCTCAATAAAAAAATTAAAATACATGTTATGCGTGTTTCACATAACATCGATTCCCAAAGTATGTGGGGTCTGCCAAATTTTTAGCATCAATTTTGTAACCTAAATGCTACCATAAACAATTATTTATTGAACATGAACAGCTGGACTGCAACATACTAAGCTTTAGGTATTAGGAAAACTGAATATGTTCATGACTACAGCATACCTAACAGGCAAATACTAGTACTACATACATGACACACTATTGTAGAGCTAGACTAGAATATTGCTTATTGGGACTCTACTATTCTTTAAAAACCCTAATTAACTTCAGTGCCTTATTCGGTTTGTTCAAATCGGATGTGCGCAATTACTTGATGAATAGCTTTTTTACTCAAACCTAACTCATGTTTCTTGTGTATATATTTACTTCCTACTATGCTGTTTGCTTTTGTATGTGAAATCTGTTGTACGTGCTACCCTCTGTTGGCCCCCAGGTACTGTTAAGTTGTTTACACAGTTTTTTGCCTGGGGGACCTCCAACAAGCATGTTTTCCGTTGAAAACAAGGCGAATTTCGATACTGACTTCTACTCACACAGTACTAAGAGCACTCCAGCATGACAAAGCATATTGTATCGTGGACAGTCTGTCTTGTGAAACTCTTAGTGATTACTTCTGTCTTTATTTTAGGCTTCCGAGTGCGGATGTGCTGTAGAGAAGGAGCGCCCTGACCACACTTTTGTAAAAGGAACCAAAGTCGCTTGGACAGCTGAAGATGGATTGTGCAAGTGTTTGAATGATCACAATATATTAATCCAACACCACTTGCATTACTTTGCCAATATTTGTGATTTTGTAACGCACAAGTTTAGAAACACACACACATATTTATAGGGAGAGCTGTAAATAAGCCTTGAGCAAGTTTGTAGTCAAGGCTTTTAGCATGATGACCAAAGCATGTTATATAAGCCCACATGTTTTACCACACACCTACTTTCCTATCTATTTTTCAATTTTGTGGGCACAGGCAACACCCTCAATAAGCGCCTTTGGACTGCTGGTGCCTCTAACTTATATTTTGTTGTTCTAAATAATTTATTTGTTACCTACTATGCAAGGAGGGAAGTCAGAATGTTAAAAGTTAAAAAAGAAGTCTCGTCACAAAAAAGATGTCTACTCGTAAGAAAAAAGATTTGAAAAACAGAAGATTGATCCTCACTCACAAAGATCTCACCATTACAATCGATGCAGAAGGTCATATAGCTCATGTTTACCATTGTCAATCTTTTTCGGTTGTATGCTATGTACAATAAAATAGTGACCATTTGCATCATGTTAATTTATTTGTCATAAATTTTTGTTGGGGCATAATATCTTGCATTCTCACATGCATAAAAGCTCACGTCTGCTACACATAATTTAAAAAAGCGCAATGTGGTAAGGTTCTGTATTTAGTGCATATTATCTGTGTGTCTCTCAAAGTGAGTATAAGGCATTTGAAATAATCACCAGTATTCGAAACTTGTGAATTTTAATTTGCAGGCATGCATGTCTGTATGGTGACCAAGTATTCATAAATTGTGCATGCATGTGTGCAGCAAGGAGCCTTGAATAGATTACATTATTTCTGGACCAAAAATGGGTAGCACAGGCCATATACGCACTCTGGGATCAATTTCATGATTATTGAAACACACATATTTATTCAATATAGCTTGCTTTAAGGTATATATTTACATATTGTCTACTTCCACTTTGAACATTTCACCATGCATCCGGCACTCTGCTGAGCGCTTCTCGGGGGCACTTTGGTAACTAGTACACAAACGTACAGACAGCTGTAAGTGGGCCTCCACTTTGTTGACTGCTGGAGAACGGTGGCTTCGCCAAATCACACTTTGTGGTGAAGCTAACTTTGCTCTTGCAACAGTACAAGCTTATCTAAAACTCGACACTGTTCTTCAGAAGTGCAGCTTGTTCTATCCAGAGCAGCCAAAAACGAAAACCCGAGGAACAGCACCTGGACAGGGTAAGGCACAATTGCAGCACTTCTCGATAATAGTGCCGGATTCTCTATTTGCCTACACATCGAGAAAGCAAAACACTGGAGCCAACTTACCAGTAGCTTCACTGCAGAGACACTATATTTTAAAAGACGATGATGCAAAAGCCCCAACTAGAGATGTCACTGTGTTTCAGTGCTAGTTTCATAAGCGCCTGCGGAAGGCACTCTGTGGAGGGCCGGCCGCGTGCATGGTGCACGTGTTCAGGGTGAAATGGACAACTTAGTACATGTGTTCAAGTACTAACAAACCGTATGTGGGCTGTCACTCAGCATGGTCTACAGAGTATACAGCAATCTGCATTTTTAGCCATCTACAGCATCAATCCTAGATTTGGCCCACTGGTACGTCGATGTGGAGCACCCTTCCAGCACCCATTTGAAAGGGTGTTATGACATCACAGCACCTTTTTTTAAAGGGTGCACTCATTACACCCTTCAAAAATTTTGCTCTGCACCCTTTTCTTAAGGGTGCTGAGCTCTGCACCCTTTTTCAGCACCCTTTTTTGAACACCCAATAGGGAGCAAAGGGTGTTTGTCTGGCGACAAGCTCATTTACACCCTTAAGGGTCAGATTTGGTTTAGTGTGTACCCATTCAGTGTTTGTGGCACCATATGCGTAATTGCCAGACACGGACAATGCGAAAAGAAATTCCTATGAAAAAACGTGTAGAGATGCTCTCCCGCTAATGCCACCGAGGACGAAATGATTATAGTTTCTGGCCATTCCAGGGTGCACTTTGTTTTCCGCAAGTTTTGCTACACTATTTTTCGCCCACTGCAGTCGCATTCCGTGAAAACACTCAAAGAACCTGAGGCTGGTAAATAACCTGCGCCGCTGTGCGGCTGGTTGGAAGGAGAGTTGCCGTTTACAAGGAGTCATTCTTGAAGCGCAACTGGATTGCCTTCCGTGTTGAACCGCCACGCGCCGTATGCGCCATAGCGTTCGCCTTTCGGCGCCCTCTTGGCGGGTTTTCCGCTTCCCCCCCCCCCGCTCACTCGGGGCCAGCGTTGCTCCCACAACGGCGGTGTTTATAGATAAGCGAATAGTTGCGTCACCGAACACCTGCGTCGACACCTGCGGCGCCGCCGCCAGTGCCTCCTCCTTCTCTCTGTCAACGTTGCTCTCTCTGTCTCATCCGTCTTTCATATGCGTTGCGTTGGTCTGGGGTCTTGGTCGCTGTGTGAGTTCTAGCGAACAGGCGCATCTGCAATGGTGGTCACGCATGACACCGTGTTCGAAGTGACGCTCGGATTAAGGAATATTCATGGAGCGGCGGACATGGACAACGTGGGCCTGTTAACGGTGAGTGCACTGTTTTTGTAGGTAGCAATCATACAGCGCTAGCTAGGTGCCTGCAGCAGCTCTGCCGAAGTAGGCTGCCAGCCATTTACAACAGCATGCGTTCGCGGGCCTTTTGCAGATGCCCGATTAAACGTGTCACTTAACAAGTTCACACTGCTATGCGCAATGTTGTGTAGTGCCTGCATCACTCATACAGTGAGTGATGTGTTCGCTTAACAAGGGCGCGATTAGTTGCTGATCGCACATTGTCTCTACGCTGCTCAAAGTGATTGATATTGTTTCAAGATGCGCTATAGGCTACATCGTAATAACATTTCTATTAATACTCAAATGTGCAACGTGCTTTTGTAGCTGTAAGCGTAAAAAAAGAAAGAAAAAGAAAAAATATAATGTACAGAGGCGCACTGTACAAAATGGCTTTTTTTTCTTGAAGATGGTATAGTTTGAGGCGCTGATATGCCGCGATGCTCCCAGCACGTGCGCCTCGGTCTTTTAAGCTATTTGGGACACGTGTCACCAGCAACAGGAAAAGATCTAGCAGACTTCCAAAGTCGCGTTGTTGTGGCCATCGCCGTGCGTTGTTTTTTCTCATTTGTGTTTGCCGTTTTCGTGCTTTGCTTTCATCTGCGATAACGTTCGGCGTTATAACAGAATCGAGAGATTATACGTGACTGTGGGAGCTATGTGCGGTAGCTCTAGCATAAGCCATGGCTGCTGCAACGTAGACTGCGTCCGCGCGCGTTGGTGTCGTTCGAGCACTCGTGCTTGCTTGATTGTGTTTAACTGAGTATTTAGGCACGGGTTACGTTTGTAAATCCCGTGGTCAATAATCGCTAATAGCGTGCCCCTGATTGCCATCAGAGGATGGGCTTGGTTGTCGAAATATGCCAGACGCTTTTTCTGAAAGCAAGCTTTGAAGAATTTTTTTTTAAAAATACTTTCATACGTGCTAGGCAGTGCCTATTGCAGGCCCGCAACTCTTTAAAAACTGGACGAGCTATCACATATTTCATTAACTTGCAATGATTAAAGATAATTGAATTATAGATGACAAATTTTTGTGCTAGATTAGGTGCACAGAATACCTGTTCGCAGCCCTACGTCTAGAAAGCAAGCGAATAGGAAGCACAGCGTCAAATTCGGATTAGATGCCATGGACGGAGCTTTTTGTGAGGGTAGAAAGAACGAGAAAATTGTGCATTTTTGATGCCCTTATAGAGGCAGTCGGAATCGCACTGATTGCTGAATTGTCACAATTCCTCCAATTGTTAGAGGCGTGAACAAAGTCAGTAAACCTTTTACTTTTTTTGCAGACCTCTTCGCTAATGCCACGTCCGAAATCATTTGTTCTAATGTAAAAGAGAAAGCAGAGATGCCTTCACTGTTTGTACATGAAGAGGTAAGCTTCTTGTGCGTTTTATTTATTGCTACATGTTCTGAATGTTGTACTTTAAGAATTGTTTTTCACACTGGCTCATTACCCTATAAGAAATTTGATTCTTAGGTGAGTTCAGGCTTTCGTAAGTGCCATTTTTGAGCTGTAGTCTTACACTTCACTTCAATTAGGGAATTTGCTGTATGCTGTAAAACTAGCTTATCTTTATCATACGAAATTATTGGAATGTATGGATTGTATGCTTAAAGTTCAGTGTAATTTCAATTACACGCCATTTCAAAGGATACACACTACACATTCTTCCTATATGGTGCTGTCGGAACAGCACGAACATCAGTTTATGAGAAATCATATTTGCTCTTATACAGGATGAGGGGGTGCCGCTGACGCCCTGCGTAGTCTACCCCGACCACAGCCTATAGCATGCCTAGTTCCTGAACCTCCACGTGGATGACCGAAAAATATTCCGTGTCAGTAATGACGAAGAAGGTGTGACAGCACTGATGAGTTGATTTTTTTATTTCCAACATTGTCTACGGCCGCAAGGCCTTTAACAACCACCGTGATAGAGTGGCTTTTTCTCGGCTTGAGTTTTGAGTTTATCAAAGAAGTTGTTTAGGCAGTACGACGCTGAAAATTTTAGTGTCACAATGCCTGAACAACTTTTTCTAGTGTGGTCATGGTAGATGAATAAATATTGTTATTTGTATAAGTTATTTTGCTTAAATATAGCTGGACCATTCCATGCCAAACCGTCCAGCCACTTTGGCAACCATCTGAAATGTATTTGAAAAAAAATGTGCTGACTTACTGCGTTGAAAATAGTGAACTGCTAGAATATTTCAGCGAGAAAAAAGTTTTGTTCATATGGCTGGCTTCTAAACTTCTTGTCAAAATGCCGTCTGGGTGCTGTTTGTGGGAAATGTCATTCTAAAACTACCGCTTATTTTTCTAAAGCAAATTTGGTGTACATTTTAAATAAATGTGCTTAAGTAAGGTATTTGAAGCTCGATAATATTAGTGCATTTTTTTGCCACATTCGCTTCAAAGAATCAAGCCAAAATGTGTTATGTTTTCATTTTTTTGCAGTAGTGTACTTTGTATGAATATCTGTGTAGTGAGTACTTACTCCACAGAAAGTATATTTTGAGGAAAAAATATCTTTAGACCTCTCAAGCTGCTCAAATATACGAGAAAATATCACGAATGTCACAAAATCGTGATTTTTATCCGTATTGAGATACAATTTGCTCCATGTTGTGATACAATGAAAACTCATCATTATACCTAAATTTTAAGAAAATAATATTCTTTTTATAATAAAAATCTTATCACAAGAAGGACAGGAAAGAGTGCTGTCAATTGAATTTTATTGAAGGTGCTACGAGCGTTCTTATACTGAGCACAAGAACAGGGCTCATCTGCAACAACACGTGTGTGACCATGACAAAATACTTTTAACCGAAAAAGGAATACTCTCTTTCGGAAAGTATAAGTGAAGGTGTACTGATGCATTAATCCTTGGCCTTCCTGATAAAAAGTTCTAAGATCTCTCATATTTTCTTCTTGCTTTTTTTTCAAAAACTGTGTTTTATGAAACCTAGGACTGCACTTACTTTCTTTACGGTGTCCGGCCATGAGACAACTATAGCCCTTCTTAACATTTAAAGCATGCTGTCTTGCTCGATCATTAAAGCATTGCCCAGTTTGACCTATGTTTATTTTTCCACATGTTAGCGGTATCTCATACACAATTGATTGGCATTCAGTAAACCTATTCTAGTGACGAATGGTACAAGATTGACTATTCCTGTTGCTCTAAGTACACGCACTTTTGAAAGCTTGCAAGGGGTGGAAAACAACAATATCATATCTGCTGGCTCTTTTCCTAAAATTGTGAGACACCTTATGTACGTAGTACCGTGTAACATGCAAAGGTCATTGGTCATTCTGTTTTTCTTTTGGTCCTGTTTCCTTTAACCTTACTTTCTGCAGGAGGGTTTCGCAAATGAGTGCGATGATGCTGTTGGGGTATTGGCTGGTGCTCTCAGCCCAGGAGTGCTAAGAATGTTCTGCCTTTTGATAGTGGGCATTCAAAACTAGTAAAAAGAGGAATTGACACCACATGTATTCAGGCCACCCTTCAGAAGTCATGTTAGTACAAGGGTGAGGTCAAGCTTAAAAACCAGATTCAAAGACAAAAAGATGCTGGATATCCTAACAGAATCATCACAATCGTTTGTGAAACGCTCCTGCAGAAAGTAAAGTTAAAAAAGACAGGACCAACAAAAAAACAGAATGACCAAAACCTTTCCATGTTATACCACATAACGTCTCTCACAATGAAAAAATAGCCAGAAGATATGATATTAACGTGTTGTTTTCCACCCCTTGCAAGCTTTCAAAAGTGTGTGTACTAAACAGCAACAGGAATAGTCAATCTTGCGCCATTCATCACGAGAATAGGTTTACTTAATACCAATTTAAAGTTTGTAGAAGTAGCCCCGCCGCGGTGGTCTAGTGGCTAAGGTACTCGGCTGCTGACCCGCAGGGCGCGGGTTCGAATCCCGGCTGCGGCGGCTGCATTTCCGATGGAGGCGGAAATGTTGTAGGCCCGTGCGCTCAGATTTGGGTGCACGTTAAAGAACCCCAGGTGGTCTAAATTTCCGGAGCCCTCCACTACGGCGTCTTTCATAATCATATAGTGGTTTTGGGACGTTAAACCCCTCATATCAATCAAGTTTGTAGAAGTATTTTTTATCAGGTAAACCAATGATGAGTGCATCATTCACGTTCACTTATCCTTTCCGAGAGGGAGTATTCTTTTTTCAGTTAAGATTAATTTTAGTGGTCACACGTGTCGTCACGCATGAGCACTGTTCTTGTACTCCGTATAAAGGCGCTCGTAGCACATTCATTAAATTCAGTTGACAGTGGGTGCTCTTTCCTGTCCTTTCTGTCTCTTCCTGAAGTTGTCGCGCTGTGACTAGCACACAACCACGATGAACCAACTCGCCCAAGTTAAACTCTTGTTACTTGTCACGTAGACCGAGTTTCATATAGAAAGAAATAGCGGTGCTTTTACAATCAAATTTTTCACATACAACACCTAGACGGCATTGCAGGAAGTTCAGAAGACAGCCACCTGACCAAATATTTTTCCTCTCCTTAATATTCCAGAAGTTCACTATTTTCAATACAGCACGAGTTTTTCGAATACACTTGAGATGGTCGCCAAAATGGCTGGGACATTTGGCATAAAATGAACCAGCTGTGTCATTACCCATAATTATGCATTACCTCTTTTGTTTTTGTGTGTCCTGACTCAGTTTTGTGTTCGTTTTTAGCTTATTCTGTTTTTGATCATTGTATTGGTTTTTAAGTATTCGCTAAAGTTTTATGTGCGAAAACCCATATATGTTTGCATGTACATCATTTCTCATAACCAATTGTTATACATCCAGGAATACAAAGCTTAAACCATTGTGATTGTGTACATTTGAAAACACTATCGGTATGTATTTTCGTGTGCATCACTTCTTGGGAACGATTGTGTACATAAAGGCGTATATAGTGAAATCATGGTGATTGTATATATTTGAAAGATTTATAAGTATATGTTTGCCTGTATTTCATTCCTATTAACCGATTGTGTATATGAAGGAGTATTAAACTGGAAACCACTGGGATTGTAGATACTTGAAAGAATTATAGGGATATATTAGCATGTATTTCATTTGTACTCTCTATGTATTTTAAGCAGTATACTAAACTGAAACCACTGTAATTGTATGTTTCGAAGAATTGTCAATAAAGTGAAACTGAAAAAATATAATAAACATTTGAGGTGTTGTGTGTGTAGTGTACATATGCGTGAACATGTTACACATCTGTTGACAAAGTTGTGTGGCAGAAGAAAAGTTTATGTTTATGGCCGCTTCCGGCTTCATCGCGGCTTCACAACAAGTGACGTCAGGGCCTCTCCTTACCTTTCCTTCCTCCGTGTCCCGGTCAGATTGCGCCATGTTCTCAAGTCGGAGTGGAACGGGAGCGCTCTGAGTCAGAGGCTGAGGCTCTGAAAAAATCAACCGAACGTAGTGCGAGCGCTCGAATTCTACCAACCGAAGGCCCAGCCCCTTTCTAGTGTGCTCTAAAGCGCTCAAAATCACCCAACCGAATACGCCATGAGCAAGCGGTGAATATATCTCCGTTTCCTGATATAAGTAGCTACGAATTACAAACTAAGAATTTGAGTTAGCAAAGATGTACTAACACGGTAATCTTTTTGTTGCTTTTTTGTAGTCAAACAGCGTCAAACATTCATCCCTGTGGCGGCGGCGGACAACTACGGCGCTGCGCGAGACCCGAGTTGTGATCTCATAACAATTTTCCCTGTAATATACTAGGGAACGGGAAAGGCAATGGTGGCTGCGAGCAGACCCCAAAGCGATGCAAGGCCTACGCCAACTACGACGGGCCAGTAGATCGACATTGCACGAAATTAGCAGAAAAACTCAGTACCAATAACCCAGTGGTGCTCGAACCCGAGTCCGCTCGCTGACAGTCCAGTATTATACCACTCAGCCCCGCCGGTGCTTGGGACTTGTTGGTAAACTTGCCTTAGGCAGGCTTGACGTCGGTAAAGCAATCGTGGTAACATGACTTGTGAAGCGTTTTAAAAAAGCGAAAAAACGAGCAATCGTCACACAATGCGAATAGAGCAACGAGTGGGTTGCCCAATGCTCCAGCCCATTAAAAAAGCTTGATTTCGTTTAGCTAATCACTGTGGCGCGCACCCACGTCAGGCATAACTCCCAATCGTCGCCAGCCACTGCATGAACAATTTCCACAAAATTCCTCGCAATATTTTAGCGGATACAACGCTTCTCCAAAGAATGGCGAAAAATTGCATAGCGAATGCCGGCCTACTATTCTAAACTTTTTATTATTAAGGCCATTGTGGCCATCAAGTGAGTGTTCTTGCAGCAGTTACCCAATGAATGTTTAGAAAAGGCTCTGAAAGGCCGCTCTTCTAACTTTCGTTGTGACTGTGCTGCGTCTTGCACGCAGGCCTGACGTTTTTTTTTCGGTTTGCGCACTAGGTCTATGGGCTTGCCGCAGTCGCCTTGCACAGCCATTCGTTGGGCAGACTGTTACTTCTTCATTTTTACTGGGCCACTGGTGAGTAATTTAATTCAATCAATTTGTGCAGGACATACCCGTTTATGATTTGTTGGGCTAACCGCTGGCTGCTTCATTCGAATGAAGCAGTGGTGCCCCATTTTTGGGACACATACCCCCTTAGCATAATCATGGTTTTCTGGCTGGCCAGAAACAAATTAGGGCTGGCTAAACAGTGTCGCTGTTGAAATATCAATGTCATGACGGACGGGCACGTGACATAGAAATCAGTTGAATCCCAGTGCACACCAACGGTCCTCCAGTACAGGGTAATTCAGCTAAAAAGCACCAAGTAATAAAAACTAAACATGAGCGCTACGCGTCTCCAAGGAGCGCATTATTGGTCTGAGCCATATAGAGCACGTCAGAATATTTTTTTTCAATCCGCCAAGCCTGGTGATAAACAAAAAAAATGTCGTTAAAACTTTTTAAATAGTGACTGTAGAGAAAACCTTTCAATACATAACTTGTAGCGCTTATCCAGAAATGATAAACGTTTGAATCTATGGTAACATAATGGCGCTCGTCAAATTTTTTCACCCTTTGTTTAAAGCGCACAAAGTTTAAAAAGTTGACAGCATATCCTCGGAGTGAATGATGGAGAGTGGGGCGAATCATTCGTCCATCCATTCGTTCTTGCTTCCGTCCGTCCATGCGTCCGTCTGTGTGACCGTCCATGCGTCCATCCGCCCGTCCGTGCGTGCGTCTGTTCGTGCGTCCCTCCCTGCGTTCGTCCATGCATCCGCCCCTGCGTCCGTTCATGCGTCCATCCATGCATCTGTCTGTGTGTCCATTCGTCCATCTATTCAACACTCCAAGTACCACCCTCTCGCATCTTTTCATCATATATTCCCCATATATAAGCACCGCCATCCAGCGGACATTCCAAGGACTAAACGAGAGGTGGCACACGCGGACTTTCTTACGGCTTGCGCTTCGGGCCGGCTTTCCACCTTTAACCACCTCGAATTCCTGGTATATGCTAGTTCACTGTGTTTATGGCACTGCGGCCCAACGCTCGCTAAAACTTTCGAAAACCAAGGCGGTTACGCCCAGCGAGTATAACGTAGCAACCTTTTCCTGTCAGATTGTGCTAAATGTACATGCCAATGGCTGCTAATGGGGAATTATAGACAGGAGAATTCGGCTTTTACTTTCTTACGGCTTGCGCTTCGTATCTACATCCCACCTTTAACCACCTCGAGTTCATGGTGTATATTAGTTCATTGTATTCATGGCACTGCGGCTCATCGCTTGCTAAACCTTTCTAAGACTAAGGAAGTTACACCCAGCGAGTATAACGTAGCAACCCTTTCTTGTCAGATAGCGCTCAATGTACATCCCAATGGCTGCTAATGGGGATCGCAGCGTGCGCGTTAACTAAAAGCCGAATGCTCTGGTCTCTCATTCCCCATTAGCGGCCATTGCCATGTAGATTAAGCACGAATTTTTATGTTTCAACAACTCACAGAAGAAATCTCTCACCGACATCACCTTGGTGGTCAAAATTTTCTACTTGTTACACACTACAACTGCTACGAGGGACAAACGGACGCCCTTAAAGATTACCACTTGATTGCCTCCTAGTCCGCGTAAGGGTCTTGAAGCGTGCGGCGTTGTTAGTGCCCACAAATGCAAGCTCGACCAATTGTCAAAGACTGCTTACTCGCGAAGGTCGCTAGGAGAGGCTATCGGTGACTACGATGGACGATAAGCGAAGGTAGGATGGCAACGTTAAAGAAATATAGGAAAACAAAACGTCATTTCCACGCAGTGAATGATCCTAAAAGGGCGAAGCAATGGGTTTGTTTGGCGATACCTTAAATAACCCGTCTTATTGTCCACCCTTGTATGTAGATGAGTGACAATGAGGTGTGCAATTATATACAAGGTCATTGGTCATAAGTTCTATGTTTCATTGACTTGTGAATTTTGTTGTGCCTCACTGCTTTGTGGCATAGCATCACTGCTTTGGCATCAGTGTCGCTTGGCATAGCATCTAGTCTGAAGCTGGCAGAGGCAAGGCATGTGCACGTTCTCCAGGTGGTTGTCGATTGTTTCCAGTCATACTGAACGTATAGCGTGTCGAGACGTCATGTACTGCACAAGCCAGTCTTGTTTTGTTTCTTTCGTCACCTAGAAGACAAGCCAGTCATTGTTCGTAACCATCCTTGTCATCTTCATCTTCATCATAGCTACAGCACACACCAATGGACAAGCCTCGGCCTTAGGAAGCTTCGCCCCTAAACAGAGGCAACCCTGATGGGATGCGAAGCAGCAGAGGTGCGCACTACGTTGACACGGTTGAAACGGGCGTCGACGCTGGTGCTGGAAAAAACGGTTGGAAGCGAAACTTAGTGTAGTGTTTACTTCAGTAAAAGTTTGTTTGAACGCAGACATGGGAGGCGTTTTGGGTTTCGTGTAAATTTTATCGCAGAGAAAAGAGCCGAAAGAGCGTGTTCACTCGACGGGCACTCGAGCGTTGCGGGCGGTAAAAAGGGTGAAGGGAGTTGCGAGTGGTTTGAGAAGTCGGAAGCTGCGGGCGCTGTGGCGAGTGTAATGAGGGTGAGGGAGAGATTAACGTCAGCGCGCACCTGTGAGGGAAGCGTCCGAGGGGAGCCCGACGTCAACGCGCAGCAGCGACTTGACCTACTAGGCACAGCTCCAACACCTGCGCCGAAGAGAACGCGTTGCGGCCCATTCGTAGGAGTGCACGTGTGGAGTTGCACACATGATTCAGAGAGATGCTTCACATCTGAAAAAATTCCGCAGATTTCACGTACGCTCATTCATTCATTATTTATTTTCAACAAGTCTTTTACAACCAGTTGGGGGATCCCTCAGGTGAAGAGTGGTTGAAAACCATTTGAGAGTGCCCACGTACATGATAGCAGTTTTGAAATTAAAGCTTTTAAAAAATTTGCTGTATTGTAAGTAGGCAATTAGAACAAAAACTTAGACGAATATTCTACAAGTACAACAGTAGAACAAATAGTCACAGTCCAAACTAATAAGTGTGTATCTGAACTCATGAATACACTGAACAGAATCAAAATAAACATGACAGGGACTGAAAAAAATGCGATACATCGAGTAATGATAACATAGCATGATAAAAAGAAATATACTAGGTCAGGGTGAACAAATATTCTCGCATTTCTTGATTTGTGAACATTAAAATTTGTGCTCATAATTTATATATATATATATTAAGTAGGGACGGTAATGTATATCTAAGGAACTGTCGAAAATAATTCGTCCAAGAACGAGGAACGAGCCACCTGTCTATGCTTCTGGTCGGTGAATCTGTGTGTTGAAGACTTATGTTTGATAAGTCTTTATGAAATGTTCGGAAGTGTTCCTTCGCAAAGAAGTATTTGTTAATGAGTCAAAAATTGTACATGTGTTGCATGCTGACTATTTTGTAGGAGTATAATAATGTACCAGCGGAAGCACTGCATGGGACACTTGCAATGTAGCGCAGTGCCCTTTTTTGCAATAAGTGAATAGTTTTTACGTTGTCTAAGGTTGTGGTGCCCCAGACAAGCAGACAGTAGTTTATGTGCGAGGAAAACAAACCATGGTAGATTTGGACTTTAGCTTTTTTCGGAAGAAAGTGCCGACCTCATGACAATACTCCAGCAGCACGCGATAATGATCTGGTAAATGATTCCACATGACATGACCATGTCATGTGAGCGGAAAAAGTTACACCTAGAACTTTGTTTCTTCACTACCTCTATGGGGTTTCCCTCAAGCGTTAACGATTGGTGAAGATTAGTTTCCGTGCGCCTATACCTGAAAAAGACAGCTTTCGATTTTTTTGCATTTATTCGCAGGCCATTAGTAGTAGACCACCGCAGTACATCTCACAATACGCCTTGGGCTTTGACAATAGTCTCAGCTGAATTTTTTCCAGAAACAAAAAGACTGGTGTCATCCGCGTACAGTAGAAATTCAGCATCGTTATTTAAGTTGACAATATCATTTATGTAGATATTGAAGAGCATTGGCCTTAAGATGCTTCCTTGAGGCACACCGCAAGAAATGATTTTATAGGAAGAAAAACAGTTAGCGATTGAAACACACTGTTTCCTCTCGAACAAATATGTACAAAATGGGGAATTGGCTACACCACGCACCTCATAGGCGTCTAACTTGCAGAGTAAAACGTGATGATTAAGAATATCGACTGCCTTGCTATAGTCAATGAAGACACCCAGCGTAAGCTTTTTTTATCATCAATTCTTTTGCGTTAACAACGCAGTCTGTGTGAATTTGCCACGCTGAAAACCATGCTGATTTTTTGAAAGTATGTTGTGTTTGTTAAGAAAACTACTGATGCGGCAGAAAATTATTGTCTCTAATGCCTTCGAAAACACAGGTATAATTGAAATTGGTCGGTAATTATTAGCATCAATAATATCTCCATATTTATATATGACGGATACTTTCGACACTTTCATGAGATTTGGGAAGCATCCAGACTGGAGAACTGGATTGAACACGTAAGCTAAACAAGGAGCAAAGAGGTCAATTAGGTGCTTAATCGCTTCAACCTGGAATCCGTCGACATCAACTGCATGCTTTGCTATTTTTTGAAGATAAGAATGTGCGCACTATTTCTGCTTCATTTGTGGGTGCGAAAAACATTGTGTCAGAATTGTGGTACGGAATCTGAGTATGGGCAGTGCTTCCCAGTGGTTGTACTGCATTAGCGATGTGCTCACTGAAGTGCTCGGCTAAAGATACACCGGATAGATTATACCCGTTCACAGATATTTCCGTTAAAGTATTCTGAAGCGCATTGCGGTTCAGGGCTTGATTGATTGCTTTCCAAACCTGGTTGTGAAGCATGCGGAGGGATGGGGAACGTGTTGGAATTATTTATTGGGCGACACGTCATGATATCACGCTAAATGTGTGTACAAATGTTGCACACAGAGACATGTGCTGAAGAGTCGCAAATGTTTATATAACCAGCTGTTCGCACTTGCACAACAATGCCAGCTGGAACATGCGTATTAGTACCACCGGAAGCTGATATGATGCACTGATGCTGGCAAAGATGCTGCTCCTGGACACTGCTACATAAATAAACTGCAGCAAATGGCACCTAACCACAATTCACGCTAACCCGATGTGACGTGACGGCTGTATCAAAGTAGTACATATGTACTGTTTATGAAGTTGGGTAGGCAGGGCTGCAACTACTATTGATGTTTCACAGAGATTCGCCTCTATTGGAAAAGTAGTTCCGATACCTGATGTAGCTCTGTGGTAAAATGCTTTGTTGCCACGCAGAATGCTTGCTTGGGTTTGATTCCAGCTGGGACCCTGACGTTTATTTCTTGCATTCGTTGGCTTGACCCTGCAGATGTCGGTTATTCCTAAACGCTTGCGCCTTAAAATTGCCCGTGTGTGTTCTCATCGTTTTTCGGTAGATAGTAAGTGTCAATCACCTGTGGCATATACCCGCATACGAGCGGTACATACCTGCCCGTAGGTATGTGCCACTGTCTGGCAGAAAGCGCATGAAAACGTACATGACGGGATTGTGACAATATTCACGTCTTGACCAGCGGATCTTATTCATTAAACCATCTTACCCTCCAATTCCCGCTCAAAGTTGCCGAAGTTCGCTAAAAAATGCTTCACATTTCAAATCTTCGATGTAAAAGCGGTCGCCACGTGCGATGCGTTACGAGAAAGGAGGCATCATTCGAAGCAGCGCTCGTAATTTTTTTTCGAGTTTGCGGTGAACAACGGTTGGTCGCGCAACGACCACTCGGAGCACCGGTGGATGCAGCTTCGAACATCGGCGCCCCAAAATGCAACCACATGCACAGCGCACACTAATTTATCATCGTTATATTTATTGGCCGTTGTTTTAAAGTCAGTGTGTTTACCGGCAGTTAGAATACTTTCAATAGTAATATTTTGCAGCGAAGTGAATCAAATAACAGACTGTTCGAAACATATTTCGAAGCACTAACATTCGCACCTCCCTCTTTTTTTTCGTTAACCTTCTGTTGTTCGATTTCTGAAGGCTGACTGAGAAAAAGGAAAAAGAAGCTTAGGTTTATTGCCAGTGGCTTCCCAGGAATGTCGGCGTCATGACAGAGCTTCAAGGCCGGAAACAAAGGACCGCGGTGGTGAGCATTGGACTTTACACGGGAGCCAGTAGAAATTTACTGACCGATAATAATAACTCAGCTTTAGGTGCCACCATAGGATTGTGAGGCTAAATACCTTGGGGATCTCCGGATTGAGTTAGCTACGCTGCTATCCCCCTTTCGCCTCTATCGAAATGCGAGTTCTGCGGCTAGAGATTTTGAAACAATGAACGTAGTTTTCAAGCTATCCGCGCTTTTCCGCACAACTGATGACATGTTTAATAAAGGAAGCTACGGTAGCTTCACTATTTCATAAGGCATGGTTGCTGAAATTTTAATAAACGTTGCTGAAGCTAGTATCACTACTTCTCAAAGAAAAATGAAAAAGGACTTACACAATTTCTCGCTAAAAGGAACCATGAGTAGATGGGATGCAGCAGGTGCTGACGCTTACACTTGCGGTGACGTTGACACTGGCTCTCATGGCGATGTTGCGGAGGAGAGAAACCTGGGGAGGCGCCAAGCACATAGTGATGAATCAGTGTTACATAATGGAACATTCCAACCGCTGTTAACGGGGAATGAGAAACAAGAGACTCTGATTGGACACAATAACCTATAGTCTGCATTTAGTTAACGCACACATAGCTTATTTGGAGAAACCTCCCGCACAGGAGAAACACACAAAGGAAACCTCCCACTGGCGCTACCTTGGAGGTCAAAAGCGAGTGCTTATTTACACGGGGTGGCCAGTGAACGGTTGTGCAGCGCTAGCAGCCGTTTTTTTTTTTAAATCAAGAAACTCTTTAGCAGACGCTGCCGCCCTCGACCTGTAGAGGCGAGAGGTTTGAGTTGATTGATTCGTGGGGTTTAACGTCCCAAAACCACCATATGATTATGAGAGACGCCGTAGTGGAGGGCTCCGGAAATTTTGACCACCTGGGGTTCTTTAACGGAGAGGTTAGAGTTGGAACGAAGAGAAAGGGACACGCATGCACATTGGGGGGGGGGGCGAAAATGACGTGGGGAGGAATGCCTAGTGGAGAAACAGGGGGAGTAAGCGTAGGTTAGCAGATGCTCCTGCGTCGTCATTGCGAGGCGAGAGAGGCGGAGCCTAAAAGAGGAAAGAGGAGCCGACGCGAATGCACTAAGGGTGGTCACGCCGCACACCGAATTGAGCTCAACCCTAAGCTGCTTCACATCTAGAAGCGCTCTTTGCCAGACTAGGCGTGCACCTATTTCTTTATACCGGTTCATGATGTAGATTCGTTTTTAGAAATTTTTAAATTCGTCAAATACGAGCCTCGACTACCACTTGGCAGCGTTTTCTGGCCATGCTGAAAAAGTGTTCCAGGGCCCTTTTAAAAAAATTGCCCGCAGCTTCCCTCGGGGGAACACTGAGGAGGATGCGGAAGTGGTTCCGCCAACAGTTTGGCCGGCGCTGGTCGAAGGGACGTCGATCATTCTGTTTGTGGATTCGTTGGCATTCATTTCACGGCGACTTCGGACGTCGACGCGCCGTACAAACCAACGGACGAGCGGCAACTGAGCGAGCGAGCGCCGACCTTGAGTATATATACAGCGCGACGGCGCATGCGCTGTCAGCTGTCGAATGTTCTCGAAGGAGAAGCGCGCGCGCGGCACAGATGGCGACGGCGCGACGGCGCATGCGCTGTCAGCTGTCGAATGTTCTCGAAGGAGAAGCGCGCGCGGCACAGATGGTGGGCGACGGCGCGACGGCGCATGCGCGCGCGTCAGCTGTCGAATGTTCGAGAAGCGGTGCGGACGGCGCGGACGGCGCACTACAAGGCGCGAGTATAAGATGCTTCCGCATCTAAAATAGGCGCACTCGTCCCCTGTTTGGTAGCCTACACCTGGTACGCTACTGGCGCGCCCTGTGTCCAACACCTAAGATAAAGCTGCTGGTGTCATTCTTACGGCCCCACTTTGGTTTATTTTTCTATAAAATGCGAACAAGCCAAGTAAATTTTACTGGAAACTTTTCAGTTCAACACATAACAGCGCCCAGTGGAAATCCTGATGTCATGCAAATATTGAAACTTTGCAGTTATCAATCAAAGTATAGAAGTATGGGAGTTCAACCAAATTAGGCAGAAATCCTGGATAAGATGGTGAAACAGTCCTGGAACACGGAGTGCCTGCAGGACGCAACGTTCCGACGAACAGATCTGTGTTGAGCTGCAGCCTTGAAGCAGGGAGGTTTGCTTGTCGAGACGTTGGCTAGAGTGGCACCCTGTGTTCTAGGCAACTTGAACGAGCACTTAACATCCAAGAGTATTGTGCCATTCTCGCATAATGAAGCATGAAGCTGTGCAGTGGTGCACACTAGCTTTAATTTTTTAATGAAAACACTAAGCCGAAAGCGGAAGCTTCCACCGAAAAGCAGCAGCAAGACCTGAAGGCAACGTTGCAGCAACCACTGCCTCGCAGCTCTAGCTCGTGCAGAGCTGACGATGTGGTTGCCGCCCTGAACAATCTTCTTCACTACATTTTCAAAGACGCTGGGAACACTGCCACTCAAGCGAGAGACTGTTGTCTTCCTTCCGGCCTCGCGAAATCGGGTGTACGCAGCTCAACCTCGTAGAGTGTGGCCATACAAAACAAAAATGGCAAGCATGATGGTACATTCGAATTCACAGAGCGATGCCATATTGAAGAACATGTTTACTTCAGCATTTCTCGGTCAAAGACATCCGAGCTTTTATGAAGAAATAATTTAATTTTCCAAATAGCTTTCCATCCAGGCAGCGTGCTCGGGCTGCCTGTTCCAAACAGTGCAGGTGGGCGGCGCGTACTGCCACTGCACAGCACGCATCACTATTACAAATGGCCGCTGTTTGTATTTCTCACAACTTCCAGCCTTCAACTGTGTGGTTTCCCCTCTCGATTTACCCGTACTTCCTTTCAGGCAGAAGTGTCAGCAGCTGATGCCGGGCTCGGGAAGAAAGACTCCCTCGTTGTCTTGAGGTGAGGGATGCATACTCACAGGTTCAGAGATGTACGCGGGAAAGGTGGGAGGAGGTGTTTTTGAGCTTTTTATACAGATCCTATGAAAATATCACACTTGGTGCACATTGTGCCTGTCCGCAAAAGTGCGCAATAGACGCCGAAAGATGAAGTGACTAGCCGCATGTCATCTCGAGCAATGCTTGAGCCTAAGGTTAATCTCGTGAAGTAGTGAAATGCTGGTGAAATATTGTATCACGAAGGCTATTGGGGCGTCATCTGGTGCTCTACAATGAAAACACCACTTGGATACAGCGCTACCGAGTTACTGCAGCAAAAAAAGTGCGTGCTGATGTTTAACTACTACACTTTCAGCACACTTGTACTCGTAGTGTGATATGAGGTTATGAAACAGCAAGGTTTTGCACTCAATTCAATGTATGAATAGTGCATGAAATATGTGGTCTGGACGTTGTCCCTTTGAAGCAAACTGTTGCTGCGGTGTACAACAGGTGCCTGTGCCTTTGGCTATGCTCGCATTTTTGTAATAGAGGTGGGTAGTGGGCCTAATAGGTGCACTGATGCCGGTGTCCTCATCTGTGAAGTCATATCCACTTTTTCTAGCTTCTAGATGGGGGAAAATAATTAATAGTTTCGTATAGCAGGAAGCATAAACGCCAAGTACCATTAGATAATCATAACGGTAATAGTTACACAGGTCAGGAATGCTACATCAACCAAGAAAGAAACCGATCAACGTTCGTGGTTCTATTTTAACGTGATAGCGTTAAAGAGTTCGTTTCGCAGAAATAGCGGCGTCGACGTCGTTGCTTAAGAGTTAAAAACTATGTTGTCCTGGACGAAAAAATCAAGGATGCAAATAATTAAATAAACTCATGGTCCAAGTGAGAATTGAACCGAGGCCGCTTGCGTAACTAACGGTTTTTCTACCACACAGCCATCCGTATGCTGGGAAATGCAGTAAAAGTAGCTTCCTCCGCTTAAAAATGCTGTAAAGATAACTCCTTGTTCATTAACACACGCGTCCTGTTACACAGGCGTCGTTTGCTTCACTATAAAACACGTACTGTCGAATTGATACTACGTGGTACAAGCACACATTGCCATCAGGCGTCAGAACGTGGGATTATAACAACGACTTTGTGGTTCAAAGCCGGCTACCCCTTGCAAAAGGCACAGACGTTACGGCGCGTCTTCCCTGAAGGCAACGTAATGGATGCATAGCAACTTCTAAAACATTTCGCGATAGACACAAGACACTCTGAGCTTTATTACTGTAAAAATGACAGCGTCAACGAGGCGAGGGCACGCGATAAGCTTCTGCAAAGCGGCGAAAGACGAGGCAGAAAAAAAAATAGGCAGTCTAGAGTTCGGGCGTTGTCTCTTGGTTCTCTCTTCTTTCGTTACATACATTTTACTAAAAACAATGCATACTTCTAGAGTAACATTACACAACAAGATGTCAGCACTAATTGGATGAAGTAGGCACTAGGGACAGGATATCGCTATAGCGCTCAACTCTTGAAGGCGAAGCTTAAGAATCCTCAATTTTTGGCCCCCGCAACCACTTTTTCCCGCAGGAAGCGGTTGCAAGAGAAAGATGTGAACGAGTCATCGAACATAAACATCAACACTCTGCTAGGTGTGGCCGCGACGCTCCTGCTGACGTTCCTCCTGGTCATCTACATTGTCGGTGAGAAGTTTTTTTTTTATAAAGGATATTATATACGGTCTTCGTGGTCACAATGATGCACGAAGTCACACTAACGTTCCTATTACGCGTGGCAAGCGCAATCTGCCAATTAATTCAGCGCTAGCTTTCAGTGACACTCCTGTTTCCCACCATGCTTGGTGTCTTTTCCTGTTTTTTATTTGTACGTGTTTGATTTGTGTTCTGCCTATACAAAAAGGAGAATGGTGTAGCTTGTGTAAGTCAATGATCAAGTATTTATTTATTGTCAAAGGGGCTATAATAAAGGCTGTATTTCTATTTGTAGAAGCACAGCTTTGTGAACTTTTCTTACCTGTTTCCATGAATACGTGCACCGCTACAGATGTGTGTCGATTAGGGTTTTTTTTACCACTTTAACTATTGACAGGGCGACACTTTTGCCGTAGTTACTCGGACCCGCTAACTTCAATTGCGACAAACTTCTGTTTCTTTAAACCACACTGACACACAGTTGGGCAGCAAACCTTACTGCAGTTATCTCACTAACCATGGTTCACCACCTCAGTTAAGGAAGCCAACTAACGTATGGTGGCACCCCTGTTGCCTGTCGAAGCAGCGTGGCTCCAATGAAGGACAAAACGTCTTCACATATGCAAGTGAACTCGGGTTTGGGAGTGAACAACAACAGAGACGTTGACACACGACAGTCACCAAATCAAAACACTCACTGAACACGACAATATGAAACGTATCAAGCAGTGAATTGTCTTGGCTTCCATGTAGACCGCCAGGCGAGTTTTCCCATAATTGCAATATGCAGCCTGCGAGTATGCTGAAAATTGGCAAAACACTTCATGGACTACGCTCGGACACTGCCGGTGCAAGCAGGCAGGAGTTCTTCTTAATAAAAGTACACTGTATTTTTAGCGCACTTAAAAAACGAGTGATTCATTTACATACTTGTTCGCGGAACTGAGTATCCCGTGATCTGCCTCACTGCACCAACCTAAGAAAAGCTTTTCCCACGTAAATTGTGCCAACTGCATCTGGCGCTAACTGTGTAGCTAACTCCAGTTAACTGAGCATCATAATTGAGGTTAGCCTTCCCGAATAACAAGGTTCTAATTACACATGTGTGGAGGTCCAACTGAAGAGTAATGATGCACTGTTTCAGATTAAGTTGTTTGCCTGCGTCACTTGGGTGCAGGGTCGCGGTAAATTATAAATTTCTGGGCATTTGAGTGAGCTCATTGAATATTGCGGACATGTACAGTCATGCTTTATATGAGTTACAGCCCACTGTCTGTACTCAAAATGGTGCAACACTGCACAGAGGCATTTACGCCGAACAAAGGTGGTGAGTTAAACTCTCTTGATTAGCGGTACTTTTTTAACTAAGGTTTCTAGGCGTCAATGTTCAGAATCGTGGTCTCTAACCCCAGTCCGCACTTTTCAACTCATATTGAGCGTCAATGTAACTGTAGTCTGCCCTTTTGGAGGTCTTCAGATGTATTGGAAATATCTATTCCATCGGCAGGTACTTCACACTTCGTCATCTGAAAGCTTCATCATTGTGAAACAGCCACGATCTCTTGCGCTACCTCTTTTGTCAGTTACGTGAACTTACAGTGCACGCTAAGTTATTCAAATGCACGCGTAAAATTAACAAGCGCGTACTTGTATGCCTGTGCAGGGAATTAATATATACCTACCATTATAAAAGTGTTAGGAAAAGCTACCTCCAAGCAGTTATTGCACTTTGAATTCGTTAGCTGGGCTCGCTTACTGGTAGCGATCGATGTAACTTGTCAAACCTACGTGTTTGTTCACAGAGCTACTTGCAACACTTTTGCCTCTGCATTTTGTAAATAAATATTTCTTTGCAAAGTAGTACTTGTTCTCAAATATAAGAATTTGATAGGCCGCTTTCACCTAGATTACTGTGTTACTGTGTAACTTTTCATTTATTAAAGATATCACAATCAAAGTGCTAAACTCTAACAACAAAAGAAGTAAACAAAACGATGAAAAATAAAGTATCTCTTAATAGAATAAAACGAGCTAACGCTGATGAATACGAGACAAAACTAGAAAACCACACACGCATACAGATTACAAACTTCAAGCGCAACATGCACATTATGGGAATTTAGACATGCGACACTGTCTTCGCTCGCTCCCGTGTCTGAGTCCGTTACTAAATTGTAATGTTTGACCATTACATACTACAGTGAAATACGCACGTACATACGTACATCATCATTGTTCTCTGTAGATTTCTTAATGCAGAGTTTAATTGGTGTGCGCGTTTGTTCACTAATCTTCTAGCTGGCGGAAAGCACGAGGCACCGAGTACACCTCGAGGTAAGAAGAAACGTCGAAAATTATTGCATCACGAAAGGCTTGCTTTCTCGGCAAATTACTGTGGTGTAGAACATAACCCCGAGTGTTCGTTTCAAGTACGTTGTCTGAAGTGTTAATTTGGGTTAATTGGAGTTTTTACGGCAGCCCTTTTGTGTGAATGCCTTTCTTTGGAAAGACGACGCTGACTGAATTCATGGTGCTAAGTTAAAAATGCCACACAGACACAAATCTAGCGACATTTATTAGAAAATTGAGTAGTACCATACCAATTATAAGCGATGAAGGGCGACAAATTCGAAAATGGGAGAGCGAAGTATTTAAGAGTCACATAGAAGGATTCTACTGGCTATAGTTCGATTATTGGTGGTGATAAAATGTGGCTGATCCCTCTATTCAAGAATCTGTATAACACGAAATTGAAGCGTGTCCTCGTCCAGGTAGTTCAGCGTTCATTGTGCATTGTTTCACCACAAGGGCGAATGAGTGAAGTCCACAGCGACAAAATGCTATGTAGCGCGAAGAACCGCAGCATCTGGTGACTTGCATAAAGCACGCAGGAAATGAGCAGAAACAGGCTGAGCGTGGACTGTGAACTGTCATAACTCGACGCTTAAAGCGCGCAGTTCTAACAGAAAGACGTGCGAAACAAACGCACATGTATACACAGGACAACTGTGAAGAACAGTCACAATTTCCTTACTTCCAGTGTTGGCAGTATACTTTTTTCTTGAAAGCGGCCACGAGTAGAGCGACGTTCGTGCTCTCCTGAATCGCGTACGCAGGGTAAGCGCGTACGCAAGACAAACCATGCTTCGGGGAGGCGGCGCTCATCGAAATGTGAGAGAGGCATGGAGGGATGAGGTGGTGGCCTACAGAGCGCTACCAATACAAGCTCGCGCCCTTTCTCACTGCTGAAGATGAAAACACAATGATGCTTCGAAGTTCTGACGATCGCCGTGAGGTATATGGTTATATAAATGGTTTGCCGTTTCACACTTGTTGCATGCTTCGTGGCCTAGTGGTTAGCGCCGCGCGCTGAGCATCTAGAGGTCGCTGGTTCGACGCGCCGCGACCGAACCTTTCTTCCCGTTTTTGATGCAAAGCGTCTTATGGCCGAGCTCAATCCGGTGTGCGACGTGACCACCATTACAGAGCATGCGCGCCCCTCCTGCTCTCTCTCCTACGCTCCCCCCTCTATCTCCCCTCGCAATAGGCTCTGTACAGTCGAGTTAGTGGCTACCCTGGCGCCACCTGCCGTAGCGACACCAAATCAATGAGAAGGTGGGCGGCGGCTCGGCCGGCTCTTTTCTCGCGCAACGCAGTCTGTGCCATCCATGGTCAAGGCCGTTTGGCTTCGTTTCTGCTTATTTTTTTGCATTTTGGGACAGTGCATTGACCTATGTTTCGGCGGAAACCCCAGAAACAGGCAATATTTCTGTGTCGAAGACTGCCACAATCACATCGCGCAGGGCAGCGCGAAATTTAGTACTATAGGTTTTCTGGCCGGTGATTCATGCCCTGTGATGTAGAGTGCCACAGCGGCGCAGTGTTTGCAAGTGCCCGCAGCTCCATATCTGCAGCTGAAGTACCCTCCGCGACGTTGGCGGCTATCATTGTCAAGCTGGAAAGCTATACGAAGGGTAATCAGTTATTTTGCCGGATGTTTAGGCATGCTCAGAACCATAGGCATGACATTGTAATTGTTCTCAGAAAGGGTCAAGCTCACTAATCGGTGAAAGCAATTGATATTATGAGAAAATAAACGTAACTGCAACGTTTTGCGTATATATATGCTAGCGAACTATCTAAAATCATAATCCACGTGAAATGCGATTATTGTGCTTACGAGGAAAAGGCCGAATTTGTTTCCCTTGTCGTGCGAAGGTATTCGTATTTGCGCCGATTAGGTCTGAAATTAAGTTCCGGTTTTGTATGGCCAAGCCGCTTACAAATGCTGTACCCCGAAGTTTTTCTATAGTGGCGCTCCGGACTACGCCGATGTAATGCGCCGACGCGCATGCCAGGTTGCATTTCCATGGTGGCGCACAGCCACATTTATTCAAGATCACACTCTATCCGCGGATCCCATTTCTCAATTTCGATCAAACGTTGTTGGCGCCGCTTCACTGACCTACATTTTGAAAAGAGATATTTTACTTCACTGATCATTACTCTACCGACAACAGTATACGTTCGTGGCGTGAGCATCGCAGTCGACTGCAAACAGACCGTGCAAAATGGCGATGCAAATTAACCGTGATTTACTCGCTTCATATTGGAGTGTTTATCTAAAATCACAGTGTGACAACACAGTGCATTACGATAGGCCACCGCGTATAACGCGTCGCAGTGAAACGATGCACATGCATCGCCATCAGAGAGACGTCAATTAAAAATTGGTCAAAATGCTCATACCGGAACGTTTTCGAAGCGGCAGTTTGGTCGCATCAATTTCAGTGTCACAATAGGTATTACCTCACCTGTACGGTGATTTCGCAGAGCTGCTTTCCCTGCTACAAGTGGAACTAGAACTTCCCCTGCTACATTCCCAAAGCATATGTTGCCGCTGCCTGGCACCGTTGCGGCTTTATGTCCTCCTGGTATACTCTGTTCAATACGTAAGAATCGGGAAAAGATAGCATCTGCAATTTTCTCCAAATAAATTTATGTGCCTTAGGCAACCGCTTATGCGGGGGCGGATGAATCCTCCGCTCTAGTTTATAATGATTTGCGATGTCGTTAACTAGACTATCTCTCGCGGACTTCCCTGGAACGGGCGGCTCGACTGCCCGGCTGACGAAACCTGGAGCATTCAGGTGAGCCGCCTCGTTCCCAGGTTTCCCAGAGGTGCTCGTAGGCAGACAATTTCTTTTTCTCGAATTTATTGTCCCGTGGCCCCGTGCATCAATCTTACGGTGGTTACTGATATTCTGCCCCTCGCCAGATTTCGGATGGCTGTCTTCAAATTACTGACAATCAAGTCCTTCTTAGTATTGGTTATAGCTAGCGCTATTGCTGCTTTCTCTGCGGTTTCGTAAGAGGATGTTTTTACCGATCCAGAGGTGACCAAGCATCCCCCTCTCCTCTCCACCATCACAACTACAAAAGCGTCTTTGTTTTTATATCTCTCGACATATGTATAGACTGCCACTTTGTATTCACCGTATTCAACATGTAAAGCTCTGGCTCTTGCCTGCCTGCGTTGCTTATGGTAAATCAGATGCATAATTTCGGGCAAAAGTTTTATGTACATGGCTCTGTGTAATTCTCGTCGCACCTGAGTTTTTTTGCTCCCAGTGGCAGCCTCAGCCCCAATTTGAATCATTTCTAACATGATCCTGCCTGCTTTGGTTGTCGAAAACCTAGCTTGCTGGATAACCAAGTGCGCCTCTCTTATTTCATCCAAGGTGTCATGCAACCCTAGTTTCAACAACCTTTCTGTAGACGCATTGTTGGGCAGCCTAAGGGCGGCCTTGTAAGCTTGCCGGATCATAGCCTCGACCTTGCCTTTTTCTGCAGTATCCAAATTCATATAAGGTGTCGCGTAAGTAATCCTGCCGAGCACAAACGCCTGTAATAGCTTACAGAGATTCTTTTCTTTAACCCCGCTCCTACGGTTAGCGATTCTCTAGAATAGCCGGGTGGTAGCGCTCATCGTGCTACCATCCGACGGGGCCACCCGATAGTTTCTCTTAGTTTGCCAATATAGGTCCAGAATGGCAATTGTTTGAGCTTCAGTGGCCGGCCAACCGCCCACTTTTACGTCCAATGGTGGTGGCGGAACGTAGTGTCTCGCATGTAGCCCTCTGGGTTTGTCCCGATCCACAAAAAGCTTGGACTTTGGCTTAGA
This sequence comes from Rhipicephalus microplus, assembly GCF_043290135.1. NCBI lineage: Eukaryota > Metazoa > Arthropoda > Arachnida > Ixodida > Ixodidae > Rhipicephalus > Rhipicephalus microplus. The sequence continues at coordinate 1,226,575 of NW_027464614.1, read as the reverse complement.
GCATGAAAGTCGCACCTCCCCTGGCAACTCTTCGACAATATTCACTGCCTATTGTAGTGTTTCTTCCAGAAGCGCACCACTTACCCTAGTTACCCCTATAGTAATATCATCCACATAGAATGTGTGTTTCAGTCCTGGTACGCCCTCCAGCCTCGCCGGTATGCGAGTTTCTTGGTTGAAAAAAAATACGACTGCTCGTGCTGCGCAACTGTTCATGGGCCACGCCGTATATATAGGCACTGTAACTTCACCTCCAAGGTAGTCATGGTGAAAAATTTCTCCTGCGTTTTGTTGAACAATAGAATTGGCAGCGTGCGCGTCAACTAAGTGTGGACTGTGGGTATCTGTGACCAAACGAAGTTTTCTGCCTCATATGGCCAATTAGCAGCGATTGGTATATTCCAGTAGCAAACACTGGTCCATCACTGCGTGCTTTGCGCCTGCCAAGGTTTTTCTCCTGCGCAACGACGCGATGAGCGCCAGCACACACGCCGTCTCTAGTGTAAGTGTCAGCGCCCGAGGCTTAGCATCGACCCATCGTTCCATTTAGCGAAAGACGGTGTAATTTTTTTCTATGCCGTTTGTTTGTGTATGCTTTCAACGTCACATTTATGACCAAAATATGTTAGCGCAGCCATGGTAGGCCCCGGCATGAAACACTTTCGTGTTAAAAAAATCCTCACTTAAATTCGCAACACCCAACAACACAGCCGCACTCACTCTATGCGTATGCATCGCTTTTCGCTTTGTCTAGAGCTCTTACGGGTAGTTCATCAAACGAAAAAAATGATCATTTGAATGTCAGATTAGTGGTAGAATGTGCTGCATGGTGCAAATGCTGCTGTTTCGTTGTTTGCGAGTGTGCAGGCCGCCGCGATAGCCTACCCTCACATGCGTCGCACGTGAAGTCGTACAGGAGAAAAACAATCATCTTACCAGTACGTATGGTGAACGGTAAACTCTGCATACAGTGCGGTTAAAATGCGAGCAGCAGAGTTCGGGACTTCAGCGCTAACATCAGTAAGGATCAGCAAACAGCAGCTAATGGCTCGCGTTTGCAGCATTGGCTCTGCTGGGGTGGAGGATGGTTGACTGGGGGTTCGTAAGCTCCTTAAAGGAGCACTGACGTCGAATTTCAAGATCGAAATGTGCCCATCATTCGATTGCTTGGTATGCATAGGGTTTCTTAGCCAAATTTGAACGGCATCTGTCGCGTGGAATTTATTTTAATTCGGTGTCAAGCAGCGTAAAATAGCTAAAAAGAAAAAAAAACGAAAAATAGACTGCCCTGCGACATTGACCCTGGCGCTACGTGTTCGGTGTGATACATTCCACAAATACCATCCTGAGTGACGATACTCTAGTAGCGAAGACGTGTACAATTTGAGTGTTCAGCGCAGAAACGCACTGGCTCATCGCGTCTGAAGTTTGTCGCACCGGTTTGAGTGATTTCGTAAAATTATCAAGATAAAAACCACATTTAGAAGAACGGCGAAAGAAGAGAGCATGATTAAACGTGCACTTGTCGGTCAGCATGTCGGGGAATCGTCTCGTTCGAAGCACAAATAAAGTGCAATGAGGGTGTCTTTTCATATTACGTATGTGTTACACATTAACATGACCACAAGATTTCAAAAGTGGAACAGCGTATAGACAGATATCATCGCTAACAAGTCACAGAAAATACCACCGAGACACCCGCCCTCTGACCAATTTGTTTAAGTTGTGTGAAATTCCATGCATGTATGGGATCACAACCACCTTATTACTCAAGGCTGCCTGAGAAACAGTTCCTCTAAGAGGCTTTTGACGCTGTTAAATTATTGCCTAACGCCACCCACTATGTCGCACAAGATACCCGAAAGTGGATCCCTGAGGTTCTTGGACCTGAGGCTTTCGTTTTCAAGTAGTCATATATGTTGGAGCTACGAGCCTCATTCTAAAAAAAGAAAAAAAAAACCTTTGTTGCCTTTCGCCTCGAAATATGGCAAGCTGGTCAAGCATGGCGTTGTTCGTGCTTGTTTTTACAACGCACTCACGAAGTCATGCCATCATTCAATTAAAGAAAGTTTAAGAGGGCAGATAGCCCGTATGAAGGCAGCTGGATATCCTAGCCACTTGCTGGTATTTGTATCAAGAAAACTGCGAAAAAACTTGAAAGTTGGTGTCACGTGCGCTGTTTATCAGGCATCCATGAGTAAGAAGGTGGCTGTGATCCTGTACTTGCATGAAATATTATACAATTGAAGGAATATTTATCAGAGGGCGGGGATCTTAGTGATATTTTCTGCGCCGAACAAGTTGTCGCAGTTACGCGCAAGAAATAATCCTGTAAGAAGGCCTCCTAAAGAGTGTGAAATTTAGCGCCAGAATAAGTTTGTTTATTGTGTGAAGAAGGCATTATACGAAGTATCTTGCACATGCGGTCTAAGTTACGTCGGACAGTCGGGAAGATGCCTCAATGTGCGATTACCTGAACATATTCAGCAAGTAAAAAAATGGATCTGATGGTTTCCTCGCGACTCATTGCGCAGAATGCAAGTGCAAGCCAGTGAGTGATAAAACAACTGTATTGGCTACTCACTCCAACAACGAGAGTGCAAGGCTCATCATTGAGGCGGCGGCGATAGCAACTCGAAGCTGTATCAGCAAGCCATCCGTCGCACCAACAGAAAAAAATAACTAGATTACTTGAACTCACCTTCACAAGATTTTTCCTTGTAATTTCACTGCTGCTTAGTATTTTTCTTCTCTTTGTGCATTAACTGATTTGATTGTGTTGTCATGTGACAGGTATACATTCTTGCTGCTTTGCAATGAAATTATATTTGGAATTTACCGCTGTTACTCGTTGTTTCCTTATACCATTGTTAACTTTTAGCGCTTCGGCTGTTTTAGACAAGAATACCAACTAGGCCGCTCCCGCCCCTTGCTTTAACTTTGGCCGGATATATTGTCCGCGCTGCCGAAGGCTTAGTCAGAGCTTTCTCCAGCTGGACATTTCTATCAGGTTCGGCGCAAGGCCAGCAGCATGTACCGTCGTCAAACCACGACGCCTGTACACTTTCAGCTTCCTTCGCGTCAAAGGAGGCGACGACCACAAATGACATCTACAAATAAGCATGGTGGTCAAACAATTTTACGAGTTACTGATGCAATGCTTTACCGATTAGTCTATGTAGCTGCGTATAGTATTTTCTGATTAAAACCACAATCATCTATATTTCCTTGGAGAAAGTCCCGCCTAACCCTCGCAAGTTGAAAGTGTACAGGAAAAACCGGCCTGCGATACAACAAAGAAATTGGTTTTTTTATTTGTTTGTCACATTAGTGCTTTTTCACCCATGATCAACCGGATCAAAGGGCAAGGCCATGAGCTTATAATGATCAAACGAAGAAACGATAAAAGCAGGAGGGCCCTTTGTAGACATGCACTGAGATGAATCACGAACACATTACAGCTACAATGCTAGACTGCGTGTCTTATGCTGGATTCGTTTTTTTTGGGGGGAGGGGGGTGAAAATTTCAAAGGCGAAAAGAACAGAGTACCAACCTTTTACAGCTTCAGCAGCAGGATAAATCCAACGACGATATTTAAGCACGCCACGCACAATGCACCTGCAGGTTGCGCAGCCCACCAGCGGATAGTGTTGACTGGAGCTTGTCTCGGCTGCGTTCAGCTTTTAGTGAGCCAACGGCGAGTCGCCACGGCAGCTCAAAAAAAATATTTACACATGGTTTATATGAAGACCTTCACACATTTAACAGTGCTCTCATAGCGTATTCTGTGTTATAAAACAGTTACGTTTTTGTAAGGTAATATAAAATGCACTGTGTGACAAATTGTATAATTGTGCCATTAGCCAAGAAAGCATGTTCGGTTGATGCGGCTAGAGCCGGCTAGAGGCCTAGACGATGCAATACACAACATGGCTGACGTGCGGGTGGGGCAGCACGGCCATATAGTTGTGAGCGCGGTAATGTGAAGTAATCCCTGTAGTTGTTTGAAAGAGGGGGTAGCACTGGCTGTGGTGTATTTATCGAGCCCCGAAAGAGCCATCACATTCTGTGAGTGACCCAAGCGCGTTCAGCTCAGTGCAGCAGAGTCGTTTTTCTTATTTTCTACTCGAGATATCAGTGACCTGGTGTGGTGTAGGCTGCGTTTTACGAATGACTTCTCACAACGATCAAGTTTTACAGCATATTCTGGTTGTGGTGTAAGATGTATATTGTAAAAAATGTTCGTGTATTCAGTCTCTATATGAAATTAATTTTTAGGAATACATTCATACAATCATAACGTTCATTCCAGCTGCTAATCTGAAATTTGATTGCACAACTTGCATGCAATGCTACAATGTTGCAGTGGCTGAAATGTGGGTGAATACAAAAGCACGCATGCGTAAGCAAACTAGTCTGTGCACAGATCAGGTTATTTTAACAAAAATGTCTACCTGAAAAGAAATCATCGCATTCCTGAATACACATAAAAAAAGCTACGCATTACTGTTATTTTTATACATAAAATATCTCTGGCATTTTGATGCTAACAATTGTGGGGTTTACCATCCCAAAACGACGCCGTAGTGAAAAACTCTGGAAATTTTGACTACCTGGGGTTCTTTAAGATGGACCTAAATCAAAGTCCGCGAGTCTAATGCATTTCTGCCTCGATCAAAAATGCTGCCACCGCGGCCGGGATTCGCTTCTGTGACCTTCTGGTTGAACTCCTTTAGGAATATATGTTAGTAGAACAATGTTCACAAATAATTTATGAATATCTACTTTTATTATTTAAATAGAGATGTTTACTCAATATCCACTGAATATTCACAAGAACATTGGATATTCAGACCATTTGTAAAAATCCTCTAAATATTGATGGTTTGCTGGGTCACGAAACTCTTTTCTTGGAGAAGTGGTCAGCTGTGGCATGATCTGGAGGTGACTGCGAGGTAGCGCCACTGCTGGGGCTCCCAGCACTAAAAATTGCGGGATTGCCAGCCGTTTTGAATAGTGCTAGATACCAGTGATATAAATAAATAAAATTGATAGTTATTCATTCCTCAGTTGCGTTTTAGATCGTGAAGCGCTGCTACGGGGTCTATAGCTACTCGCTGACGCAAAAATCTTGGTATGGGTAAACTTAATGTCAGTGCTTCTTTAATGTTTCAAATTTGGCAGATGTGTATATATCCACGCAACGCACACATTTAGGTTTTGGGCTAGTCGTAAACAGCGGGAATTTTACGGTGACAAAACGAAATGGCGCGGCCAAGCCCTGTTTCTTCGCTCTTGTCAGTGACGTTTTTTCTTGTCCCAGTGTAAAGTTCCAGTTGTTTCAATTTCGTGATGTCGGGCTGCGCTCTTGGTTCGCATATCATGAATATTCCTCCTGATACAATGCAATATGTAGCTGGTATCCTCACGTGCTTGTCTGCCCATTACCAGTGCAAGAATCTCTACTCTTCGCTGCTGCCATTTCAGCAACAGCACATAAAAACTCGCAGGGTCATTTGCCCTAAATTACCCGAAAGAAAAAAGACACACCTCTTAGTCGGTGTATAAAGGAAGCAAGGAACACAAGCCGTGACCTCAGGTGCAGCTGCTTGGCTACATCTTCATTTTTCTCTCTTAACGTCTCACACTCTCCGGGTTTGCTCACTGACCAATGTATATCGGTACACCGGCGTCGTGTGGCCATATGCCACGATTAAATCAGGAGCTGGCGATTGATGACGTCATATAGTGTCGTAATCGCGTGATGATGACTTCTTGTATCACCATGTCCCCGACGCTGCTAGACAGACGTAGCAAACAATCAAATTTTTTGTTTCATGCGGCATGGAAGGCTTTACTGTAATGCATCCTCATGATTGCGTTTTTCACACAGGGCATCCGCTCGTTATTTTTTCTTTTCATTATTCGTAGAACTCCGAAGCGCACTGAAAAACGCAGAAGAGAATGCATACGAACTCAGCGCAAACGTGAAACCAAACGTTTGAAGGGACCGCTGCTGCGTTTGTTCTCTTTTCGTCCTGTATTCATTCAGCTAAAACGTTAGCCAATATCAGAAACATATGCCCAATCATAAGTTTAACCCACTGGCCTAACAGACATCAAACTTGAAGCTATTTTTAACGAGCCTTCGTTCTTGAGTTGAAAAATGCCCTGAAATACTTTTTCAAGTAAGCATAGAATGAAATCACTGAAACATCTTTTTGCCTCACGAGTTGAACGCCGCAAAAATATTATGAATTCGTCCAGAATGAGCAGAGTTACAAGATTTCTCGCACGCTGCAATCGCTGGTAGCTGAGCAGAGAGAGATGGCATGAAAAAAGAAAATACGCCACGCGTGCCCCTTGACCTTGAGCACTTTTTTTTTTCGGGTGATAGTGTGATCACGTGCGCACGCGTAGACAAGTCGTGTACTCTTGCGGCGATCCTCGTAATGGCCAAACACGCCTTATTCAAGTAAGCTTAAGGCTGAGAGAAGGCCTTCTACGAGTGCCCCTGTATAATGTGCCCCTTCTACGAGTGCCATCATCACTGTACAGGGTAGCGAACCACTTCTTCTAGGTTAACCTCTCTGTCTCTTCCATTTATTTATTTCTCTTTCTATGGAGCTTCCTTCATCATTTGTCGAGAGAATATAAAGTTATTTCTAGCTGACTTTGATAGTTTATTGTGAATTCCAGGTTGCGTACTGCGCCATAAAACATGACTCGCGAGTTTTTGGGAGCCTCTACTAACGATTCACCGCGTTCTCTAATCATGCTCGGCCTTGCAGGGCCACGTTAAACTCACGCATAGAAGTCTTTTAAGATGCAGCGAAAGCTTTCATTCATATTTAGACCCTGATTGGAAATATAGCCCGCCCCTCTGAAGAAACAATCAAAAGCCCCTTAGAACGGAACAGACGTGGCCACAAACCAGTGCTATGAAATCATCAGTAACGTTTGATGCCATAAAGGTGAGACCTCCTTTGCCGACGATGTTTTCTCGCTTTCTCGTTTATGAAGGAGACACCAAGTAAGTACACCTCTTTTATATCACATCTAGCGAACTGGAGCAAGTACGTTCCGCTAGTTTATTGTGGGAATTGTTGGCATTCACAAATGGGGAAACTTATGTTGCACAAACCATGTTAATTTTTTGCTGAGAGTAATGAAGATACGTTAGGTGAAGAAGCGTTTGCTCACTTGGAAGAGTCGCTTATTCGCCCCTAACGCCACCATGTGTTTCTCGCGTACTGAGCGCAATGGCTAGTTATTTCACCTCGGGTGGGCGTTCTACCCAGATTCTACTTTGACGATGAAAAAGTGCTGTACTATTGAACTTTTATTTTAGAAAATATTTTGCGATGCTGGCAGCGCGACCTGTCACTGTGCAGTGTTCGTTTGTTTAGCATCAAAGCTGTTAAGGCTACCGTAGTTTGCCTGCAGAGCCTATCGGAAAACCATCATCATCATAAGTGGGTATGTACCCCAGAAATTACGCAGACCCACTGCTCATCACTGGTTCACAAGTAGAACCGAATATTACCGTATGCGCTTGACTAAGAGTCGCACTAGTGTAAGGGCCGCTCCCTCAACTTGGCAGTCTGAATTTCCAGAAAATAAATATCGCGAGTGAACAAGACCGTCGTCGCGTATAAAGAATGGCGTCACTTCAATTAGTCTGCTCTTGGATTTGAAACGCGTGGTGTGCGATGTGCACTATTGTAAACAGTCGTAAGCTCTTCAGTATTTTCACTGCCTTAGACGGCACTAAGGACGACTGAATGCATGAACGTGCGGATGGCGCGAGCAGCAGCGACGAGCCGAGAGCCCGAGAAGCAGTGCCGATATAGACGTCTAGTGAGGATGTCCGCAGCTAGACGCCAAATATCCCATAGTTAGTTATATATGGCACGATTGAATAGGGTGTTTTACTACGAGAATCAAAAATCGAACGACAAGTATGCACTTCCATGGAAGGGCCGTACCCCATATAATTTGCGGATACGATACTAGGAAACGCGAAGGACACCGTCATCGGCGAGACGACCCCGAAACGATGGAACGTCTACGCCAACGAAGACATGCCTGTTGATCTATGACAAATGCGAACGCTTGGTTTCAGCGTGAGTTTGTCTCTAGAGTTTCGACATCCGTGTCGTGTCTGTGACTGTCGATGGCTTCGCTCGAAGCTTTCTGAGTGGCGAAACTATACAGAAACAGCCCAGTTTTATCTCTATGAAGTCAAGCAGTGACATGTAAACAACCAAGGTTAGTCTTCAAAATTGTTTAGTTTCGCTGTTTTGATCCTTGTGTGACCTCACGATCTTCTTTAGTCCAGGTGCTGTGTTGCGTGGCCCAGGTTGCAATGTAGGCTGCTGACAACTCGCCTAGTTCCCCATTTTAATTTGTCGTGGAAAAGGCGCTGTAGGTTGCATTGTGGTATACGTTCGAGTATAAGCTAGACATATTGTGTCAGGCAATAAACGTACCTGCGCCTGTCACGTAGTTTCTCTTGAAACAACGTTTGCAGGTTCGACGCAGGTTACTTCGCGTCACAACTTCGTTTTCACTGAGCTAGCCTCCCACAGCGTATCATATGACTTGCCCCATTGCTCACACAGTTCACAGCTATTTCACATCATTGTCATTACATAAGACTTTCAGAAGCTCCACACACTCCCGCCTGCGTTTAATGTGAAACATCGGTGAAACATCGTTGATAGTCTGTATCAAGAATCAGTAGCGCCAGACAGCTGGCCTAGCTAACTCTTTCTTGCATGTGAGAAGCACGTTATTATTAGCTTAGGTTACACAAAGCGGAGGTACCCATGTGGGGACACCACCTCTATTCGAACGGCATGAATAACGTTCTTGACTAAATTAATATTTTTGTTGGTTACTGTTCTCTTAACAGGATATGAATTTCTTCTGTCAATTCATCGATTCTGAACAGCCTTATTAATATTGCCCCCATCATGAAACGTATTCTATAAATCAGTAGAGTTTGATATTTGAGTAAATTCTTTAGTTACAATAAAATAATGAATATCGGCAAAGTGAATGCCCAGAAGAACTTCATTTCAACGTGTTGACACAGGGGTTAGGTAGCCCTCACCGTGAGCAGCAACATCACTCCAGCTTAAATCAATACTTGTACAGTCCCTGCGGTTGCCGTTGCCAGGCGCAATTTTCGCTGATGTAGGTTGTCAGAACACGTGTTAGGTCTGGCATGATTGCAGACGTTTAAATCATCGGTATTTGTTATACAAACTCAAAAGCAGGCAAACCAAGAAGTTTGACTTTGTAAATACTGACAGTTCAGGAAAAGTGTTCGAAGATTACTGCACCGTCTTAGCGACATATGTCAAATTGGCGTCCATTAAGATTAGATATGAACATCGAAGCCGAGAAGAACGTCAGATATTGTACTCTGATGAACCAGGACCACCATGTTCATTGCTGGCAATAAGGCAACCACCTAATGAACACGGAAATATTATTTCCTGCTCGAGTGAGTACATATATTAAAATAAAGCGGCTATAAACTGAGTTCATATAACTGACAGCATCCTTTTACGCAATTTTCTTTTCGCAAACACCTATTTTTGCAGAAAAACATAAGCGTACGATGCCAGCAAATACCTTTACGCACAATTCTGTTTTAAATATTTCAGCGTAACTGAAGCGGCCAGCTCTGCAGAGGTAAGTGAAGTGAGTTGAGCCCTTGGTCTGCATGTTATATTCCGATCCCACAGAAAGCAGTTTCATGTGATTTCGTCAGAGGTTTCTGTCAAGATATTGAAACGTGATCATACGCTTATCTTAAACTCTAAGGTACATTATTCTTAGTTTTTTCATGTGGATAGGACCATCTCAGACCCCTGAGCGCCCGGTGTGCGTGTTTTTCTGCAGCTGCACGTCACGTAAAAAATTGACCAATTGATCAAGCAATCGATAGATCAATGACTGATTTATTTATTGCTCCCCTAAAAACATCAATATTTTTTTCGATGTTGTACGAGAAAAGTGCCAACAATGAAGACAACCTTGAGGCAGGCTGGTATTCAAATAAAATCCAGAGATGGCGCAATGGTCTAACGCAAGAGAGCCGTTTCGTGGATCTTGGTGCCGCTAAATTTACCTGTGGTTCAAAAAATATGCTGGTGTGAATCAAATTGCCTAGAGTGACCACGTGTGCAGCCTCATACTGGTAACCACGGCTAGTAATGCATTCCCTTACCGGACGAGGGTTGGTCTCTCTGATGCAGTACTTTGCTGGTATCACAGACATGGATAGACCGGCTAACTTTAGCCCCTCTGTTTCAAGCTGTTCCACAGCTGCTTAACCTGGCTGTAGTCAGAGATGTGACGCAGCGAAGGGGGATGTAAATCTCTCTGTGCAGAGTTGTTCATATGAAATTATTAATTCGGCATTCTTTAAAGCTAAAAGGTTATCTAGCAGGGCGAGAATGGTAACGCTTTTAGAAGAGCTATAAGGTGTAAAATAGAATGTACAATAGCTAAACTAAACAAGATATACAAGTTCATCATCAAACAAGTGCCGATATATGTACGGACACTCAAAGAGGACACAGGACGAGTGCTTGCTAGCAACTGAAACTTTTTATTGATAAACGAACACTTTATATAAAAGTGTTCGTTTACGGCACAACATGTGTGTACGTCACTACAAATCAACTCTACTATAACAACATCGTGAAGTAACGAAAAAAGCACTCCCATAATTCATTGCATTCAACCGAAAAAGAAAAACACGTGTTAAGCCCCCCCCCCCAAATGAAAAACAATCAGAAGCAAAGGAAGACATGCATTGAATCGCGTGACGTATAAAAAAGCTAATTCGAAATCTTTTAAAATTACATACGCCTGGCGGACGCACTTGTCATCTTCTAGTTGTTTTTTATTCGATACGCTTTCAATATCTGTCCAGTCGTCCGTATCTTTGCCTGCCAGTTATTTGTGTGTCAGAAAGCATCGTCTGGAAAGCGCACTCCTTGCGTCCGAATTTTCAAGGGAGGCGGCGAGTCTTCGGGGCTTCAAAGGTTTGGCAGTGATTGATCACATCAGCCACAGCCTCGACTCTCCTTTCCGATAAGGAAGTGATGAACATCTTCCGTAATTTCTGTGAAAGTGTAGCCTATGTTGTTCTATTTTGTCATGCTGGCATCGACAGATTCGCAGAATTTTAGTGCCTCTCTTGAAGTTGAAGTTTGTAGTTTATTTCACCACAGTGTTACACCATACAATGTGTGGTGTGGAATGCTTCCACGTACGTTCTGCAACTCTCACCATAAGCTTGGGCTCTCTGCGACAACATTCGGTCTGCGCGTTTTTTTTTTTCGTTGCGGGGTCGCCAAAGCATTGTTCGATCTCCTCCGGGAATTGGTGCCAGGTTGTCAAGGTGTCTTCATGCTTCTCGAAACATATCAACGCAGTCTAATTAAGAAATAGACCCACGAGAGACAGCTAGCTAGTGAAACTCTAGCCATTGGCTCGGCTCCCTCGTTAATAGTAACTTTGCCATTCTTTAATGTCATCGCTAAATTTCCCTGTGAATGTGCGTCGCTCTCGGCAGTGGTAAAATTATGATCTCGTGGAGGGCTGTTGGATGTTTCCGTCCGAGCTCATTTCTAGAAGTAATGTTGGCGAGTGAACTATTCATGGCTGCGGCGAGGCTCGTACTGTTGTGGTTCCGTCCTTAATAGACGGTTGCCCTCCGGTCTTGCTTGGCCTTAGCTGGCTTGCCCAGCCCCATCCATAACAATTGCTACCGTGGAACGCATTTATTTACATTATGAAGAATCATAAGAATAGGTACATCTCAGAGTCGAAAACTGGGCAACCAGCTGCTTGCGAGCCAGTCCCGCCTCAACCTCGTCCTCTTTGTGCGCCCACTGAAGAGATGTTTCAGTAATCTCATGCATATGACGGTGAGATGGCCGGCACGGCCTGGCAGAAGGGTAGAATAAGACGGCTATGGCATGGACTAATGTTTATTGGGCAAGTGTTTTCTCGAAAGCAAACTGGAACATACATCTCGCTGACACAGAGGCCAGTGGACGAATACGGCGATAGCTTATTTATCTCTCTTATAGCACAGCATTTGTGTTCCGGCCTGGCGTACGGGTGCCCTTGACCAAATGCAAAAATACGATTTTAGTTTTTAAAGACGATAGTCTTTCTTGGGGACTTTCCACACAAAAATTTTGGTCTTTCTGTCTGTCTGTCAGTACATTTGTGTTTGTCCACTTTTAACGGCACCCTAAACGGCACCAAAGTCACTAAACGATACTGCAAATGACCGACCTCATCCGCAGCACCCACCAATATTGCTGAAGGTTTGGCGTTCATACTTGTGCGATTGTCAAATAAAAGCCATTATTGCGCATAACTGAGGCACTATAACAACACTGCCTTACTATGTATGTGTATTTTTACTAGAAAATGCATTCATAAGTAATTTTAAGGATCGTTGCCTTCATAACGCTTCACTGGCGATGTAACGCTTGCATGAGGCGGCAAGTGTTTAGAATGCTTTGCTAAGGCGACACGGTGGTGGCACCTACCGGTCACCTTGCATTCTACTCCTTATCACCTCAAAGACGGGCGCGCACGGCACACGCCCCATTTTGCAGGATATCTGCCAGATAGCGCTCATGTCTCACGTGTGACGTGACTTGATGCGCTCGTTCGCCTCCGCTGCACGCTCGAGGCACTGTAACACAACGCCTCCAGAATGCCATTCATCGTTTTTCTTGCACAGAACATCAAATAAACGTTTTATTTACTTTCTCCAGACGCAAGACTATCGTCTTTCGACGACAAATGCGGTGTCACATGCAGATACGGGGCCATTTTTCAAATAAATATGCTTGGCAATATGGCAGGGGCTCTAGGGATAGGAGAGGGTAGTTTGCAAAGCACACTAACTTAGGGATGAACTGCTTTTACCGGGAACGGGAAAAAGAAAAGTCTACGAGGAGGAGTCCCGATGGCACAACTAACAATTCAATAGATTTCATAGTGTGTGCCCACCCTTGCATGGTGCACAATGTGGAGGGGCTTGAAAACAATGACGTAGCGACCACAACATGGTACAATGTCCAGTTCGCGTAGACATGAGAAAGGAGCGGAAACAATTGATAAGTGTCAACGAATGAGTTATCGCAAAGAGGGAAAGTACAAAAAATCAGAATCGTGTTCAACATTATATACTTAGAACATGTAGGGTATTTCGACAGGAGGCTTGGAAGCTCTCCCTGAAGAAAAAACAATGCGACAAAACCCTCTTAAACCACAGAAAACATAAAACTGGCAGAGCGTTCAACGCTGACCGGTGTAAGGTAGCCCTCATAAGAAGGTGCATTGTGGGGAAAATCTAAAGTGCTTTTTAAATAAAAAAAAACTCTTGCAGTGGTTTGGCTCGGCTGTGCCAGGATACACGTAGCGTGAGCTAAGGGGGTGCCACTCAACTCAACGTATCACGCAAAGCACTGATTACTGGAGTCATATCTTTCATCACGTCATACATGTCGCACACATATTCAAACGGATTGTTTATGAAGTCCATCGCGAAGGCCCAAGTGGCCCTCTCGCTTTCGCTAAGCTTGACCGTACTGTCAGTGAGTCGGCCTTCTGGCGACGACGCTTTGCTAGACATTCATCTCTTTGCTGCGGTGTCTCCGGAGCATGGTTAACCTTGTGTTCGTTCTTCCCACTCTCCACCGCTGAATTTCAGGCAACTACTTTAAAATCCAAGGAAGTCAATTCTGTGCTCTTCTGCGTCACTCAGCAGCCGTTTGGTTCTTCTTCTCCATGGCTATACAGTACTGGCAAACGCCCTGCTACATGTATGTAGCGCTGCGAAGGACACAACCAAAGATAGCCGCATGGGTCAGGTGCACGAGCCATGGTGTACGATCAGAACGATTCTGCCGCGGCTATAACCTCACTCCTCTGAGATGCGCAGTCACTAATTTTCGACTCTTGTACGTGCACGCAAAACCACTTTGGCTCGGCCTGTGTAGCTAATGCTACAAAAGGAGAAAGCCTAGGATCAGCGACGAGAAAACTGGGTTGAGGCAAACATCAGCTGTGTGCACTAAAAGACTAGGAAAGCAATGTCACTGATTCATCTGATTCAGCTCATGTGCCCTGAAATCATTCAAAAGTAAACTAAACCACCTTATTAGTCAATTGAACAGTTATCATTGCTTATAATTTTTGTGTTCATAGATAACTAGTCCAACAGTCTACTCTGCTAAAGTCACTTCACGGTCACTTTACCTGCGGCGAGGTATTCCGCCTCGGCATACAGAGTTCCGGCGCAAATACGACAGAAGCCTTGTTGTAGCCGGATATTTCATGTTATTTCATTTCATTTATTTACTATTTCCTAGAGTAGAGACGTAGAAATAAAAGAGCGGGACAATACTTGACCAGGCTTTCCAGCCTCTTGCAATCCAGCGTCGCAGTCGCAGTAAACACATTTTGCGCGATAAAATGTACAAAAACAGACGGAATATCATTCATTACATGCAGAGAGTCATCAGCAGTTGAAACGAAACAAGTGTGCGGATTCCGTCATGAAGGCCACTGCACATTTTAAAGTCCAGATGTCAGCTTCATAAGAAAAACACTGAAAGCGCATGACTACAACATACAGAGATGTCAACACCATTTTGTGCTAAAACATTAAAAACAGAGAGCAAAGTAATTCTTAACATTTGGGCACCATAATTCATGCGTGAGGATTTGACCTTCCATTTTTCTATTAGCGACAAAAGGTACATAAAAACTCTTTGGGCTAGTTCTGCTATTTCTTGAAGAATCGGTATATTCTGTTTTATTTCATGTTTATACCGGAGAAGTACGCGTAATTTATACAGACCAAATACTTTTGGAATAGCAGAGGTTCAAAAGAGCTGCGCAGAAGGATGATCTCTGGTATATGAGGTTTAAAGGTTTCTTTTGTATAATGTAAAACTTTTCTACAATTGTGAACGTGGTGGTACCTCATACAAGCTGGCAATAAATAACCTGTGACATAAACAGAGATTTGAAAAGCAACAATTTCAATTTGGTATTAAATTTGTTTTAGTCGCATCAATATTAAAAGAATATAAGTTCGATCATTGCTCAAGAGTGCATTCAAATATATTCATTCAAATGGCGTGCCTTCCCCCGTGTCCGCAGGCCACGTACACACAGAGACCTCTATAGCACGAGCTTATGACCGGATTTAGCTCGTATGCGCCACGAGCTCGAACTTCATGCGAAAAGGAAAAAGAAGACAGCTGACCGCATCTTTGGTGTTCCACAGACTCGCAGCTCTCGAACAGAGTCACTTTGAATCGTGGGTACACATCACCCTTAATAAATACATTTGTTTGGCTCGTCTGGTGCTGCAGCGTAGCTACGTTTCTGGTTGAGGTACAGACTATGAATCGGAGCCCCATGAACGCGAGCCAGCGTAGCCCCGACTCCGTGCGAGTTAATGCTGTGCAGATGACACCTGTGTGCCAGAGGGCTAGCCGTCGTCTTAAAGGTGACTCGCCTGAGTTCAGTCCTCTTCATTTCATGCCAAGAGGAACTGAGAGAATGGACCCTGCCACTATGACCACTCAAGTAATACCACTGCAAGCGGACGTCAATCAACCACACAAGTCACCAGTATTCCATGGTGACTCGTTCGAATACGTGGAAGACTGGTTAGACCTGTTCGAGAGAGTGGCGAGCATGAATATGTGGAACAAGAAAGAGTTGCTACGTCGGGTATACTTTGTTTTGGAGGACTTTGCAAATACCTGGTTTGAGAACCATGAGTCCTCTTTGTCTACGTGGCAATAGCTTTGACGACAAGTGCTCTCTACATACCGCACCACAGACCGCAAGGAAAAGGCGGTGGCTGCGCTGCAAACCAGGAACTAGCTCGCAAATGAGAGTGTGGCGATGTACAGCAAAGACGTAATCCGCCTATTAAAACTTTCGGATCCAAACATGAGCGAAGATAAGCAGCTGCGCCATCTCACGCGTGGTGTGAAGCAAGAGCTATTTACTGTTCTTGCCCGCAACCCACCTCGAACAGTGCTCGAGTTTCATTCTGAAGCGACAGCGATTAAAGGAACACTGAAACAGCGGGCTCGGAATGCAACCTGGACGTAAGCTGTGCACTTGCCAACGTCTACTAAGGAGGCCTGCGGGATGGCAGTGAAGCCCGGTGAGAGCTCATCAGATCAGTGAATTGGACAAAAGCTCAGTAAGTGGCAAGCACCTCCGAATACATCTGCACTATCGGTCGCTGACGTTGTGCGGGACGAACTAAGGCAGGTAATGCGAGAGCGTGAGCCACAGCCTGTTCAACGCATTCCAACGTACTCCGAGGTACGCAGGCAACTGGCAGTATACAGTAACACAGAAGTTGCGATGACAACTCCTTACCCGCTACCAGCATGCAAGCACACCACGTCAGACGGTACTAGCGCCTTCCTACCTGCCTCCAGAGCGTACCGTAGCTTGCTAGGAAGAGCAAAGGTCCCGAAAAAGTCATGCTTGGCGTGACCACGAGCGTAGGCCTTAGTGCTTTCATTGCGGAAAAGCGGGTCACCTGTACAGGTTCTGCCCATATCAACAGTCTAGGTTTAGGGACATGCCCTTGTATGCACTATGAGTTCAAAACGAAGAACGGCCAGCAGAAATCAAAGAGTACTTGTGCACGCGGCAGCGTCCACTTGCTCTACGGCAACATCGGACAAAATCGCTGTCAGCCACGCGGCCCCGATCACCCAGCACACGTGCATCTCTCACGCCTCGACAACATTCTTCAAGCCCACTCCTACAAAACTGAAGCAGGTGACCTGTGGAGGTGAGGCCGCTGATAACCGCAGTACGAAGAACTTCCATTTTGTTTTCAGGGAACTGACATGATGTTTCCAGCAGATAAGTGCTACGAAAAGATTACTTCAGATTTGCGTTTAAAAATAGACGTATACTATATGAATGCCTTGGTTTACAGCGGCGCTGATTATTCGGTAATAAATCACAAAATGGCAAAGAAGCTGAAAAAGTTGTGACAAAACGAACCTGATCGCTGATACGTTCGGCAGGTGGTCACATTATTACGGCCCTTGAAAGGTGCGCCGCAAAGCTATAAATAAGGTGCTTCACTTACGTTGCGAATTTCATTAGACTGCCGAAATGTTCTAGGGAGCTTGTAATATTTTCGACCAAACAAGCTATGTCTGTAGGCGAATCAGAGGAGTTACGTCTCACAGCTCTACGCGTTGTTGATGGTGATGTCATCGAGCGTGACGCATTAGTGTAATGGTGCTTGTCGAGAATCAAAAATTTTATGAGCGTGAAGGAATAGCAGAGAGAAAACGTAGGATTGTTTTCAAATAAAAAAATTCGCGTAGCCAGGGGTCTTGTTCTCTTAGCCATAGAGCTAGCAGATGTCCTATCTGCTGATTTCGAGAATGAACGTCTGCTCAATGCCCAAGGCACGCCTATCGCCTATTTCTACGAGTTCTACACAGTGATTAATCTATGCAGCTTAAACAAAACGCCAAATACCTCACGAAAGACATGCGACGTCGAGGCACCAGTTATCGTCAACCAGAGCCTCCCAGAAACTCAAAAGAAACGAATACATAAGGCCGCATGAACAAATTCTTTGTCTGCTTTTAAACATGTCCGCAGGTGCAACGCACGTCTATTGCGAAGCACAGGATTATAACAGAAGATGCTACGAGACCAATATGCCAGCACCCCTTTCAAGTATTACAAAAGTAAAGAGAAGTTGGTAAGAAGGAAGTCCAGGATATGCCTTAGGATGACCGCATTACACCTCCGAGCAGTACATGGGCGTCTCTGGTAGTATACCTAATAAGAAGAAAGATAACGCCCTCTGATTTCGTGTCGGCTATTGAAACCTCAGCAGCGTAACTAAACGGGATGCATATCCACTGCAACGCATCGATGATGCGCTGGATCAGCTGCGATGCGCATAATTTTTCTCCTCCCTGAAGCTCAAGAGCGGATATTGGCAGATCGAGGTGTATCTGCATGATATTGTTTTTTCCATCATGTTCGACAAGCATCGAGAGCGACTGCGCATAGTATTGCAAGAAATTCGCTCTGCAGATTTGGCCATCAAAGTCGAAAAATGGCACTTCAGCTTTGAAGAGCTCCGATTCCTTGAAAATGTCATTAGCTCGGAAGGCATTTGTCCAGGTCCGAAAAGACAGCTGCTGTCGCGAGGTTTCCGGTACCTAGAGACAAAAAGTCAGTACGTCGGTGTTTGAGTTTATGCGCGTACTATGGGCGAGTTGTGAAAAAAGTTTTCCAAGATTGTTGTATGACTTACAACCTAACAAAGGACGACGTACCAATTCCGTAGAAAACGAACAACAGCAAGCCTTTGACGAGTTAAGAAAACGCCTGCAAACTTCATCGATCCTGGCCCATTTTGATGAGACCACCAACACTGAAGTTCGCACCAATGCGAGTAGTGTAGGTCTCGGCGCCATCGTAGTCCAGTGGCAAAATTCCAAAAAGAAAGTGCTTACCCAAGCTAGCCGCAACCTCACAAAACCTTAGGTAAACTACTCTGCCACTGAAAAGGAATGTCTCTGGGTAATCTGGGCCAAAAGTAAATTTCAATCCTACCAATACGGGATACCGTTCCAAGCAGTCAGTGGCCGCCATTCCCTGTGCTTCTTGGCAAATCTCAAAGATCCGTCAGGCTTTCTAACAAGACCAAGCCTTAGGCTACAAGTGTACAATATTATGGTCGTGTATAAATACGGGAGAAAGTACAGCGTTGCGGACTACTTTTCACGCGCACCAGTTGATGCGAATGTGCCAGAGGAAGAAGACTTTCCGTTCCTAGGAATCATCGACGCATCGAAAATATCTCAACAGCAACAAGACGACCCGAATTGAATCAATGTTCAAGAAATCGACATTCAAGTCCCACAAATTTTTTTAGAGGACTTCCTTAATTTTTTCTTCGAGGAAACGTCCTTTACAAGAGGACCTTCGAACTCAAAGGCGAAAAGTTTTTTTTAGTTACACCCACAGCTATTCGCGAAAAAAATTCTACACGCACGTCAATGATGAAACGACACCTGGGCATGTGGGTGTGAGTCGTATATTTGCCGGAATTCAAATGTGATCCTGCTGGCCCAAGTGACTAGCATTTGTGCAGCACTACGTGAAAACTTTCGTGAATGTCAGCGACGCTAAATTCCATCCGTGAAACCAGCAGGCCTTTTCCAACCAATACACCAACTATATGCCCCATTATAACAATTTGGGATAGATATTTTGCTGCCTTTTTCGACATTGTCTAAAGGCAAGATGTGGACGGTTGTAGCCACAGACAATTTTGACTGTTAAGCTGAAACTCACTCTTTGTACAGTGCAACTGCTCTTGAAGTTGCCAAGTTCTTCATCAGCAACATAGTCCTCAGACATGGTGCGCCCATCGCTGTCATTACGTACTGTGGGACAGCTCTCTGAAATGTCTGCTACGAATGACACACACAGATCATATGAAACGTGCCGCATACCACCCTAAACAAATGCCCTAACGAAACGCTTGTACAGAACTCTTACAGACATGCTCTCAATGAATATCGGTGTTGAAGAGAAACTGTGGGAATAAGTATTGCCGTACATCACTTTCGCTTATAATACAGCCGTTCAAGAGAAGACATGAGTAGCGTCATTCAAACTTGTATTCCGCTACACAGTAACCAGAGACTTGGATGTAATCTTCACATTAAATGATGAAAGCAGCAATCTAAATGAATCAGATGTTTTAGCAGAGAGCCGAGCAAGCGCGACAGCTAGCAAGATTCAGAATACGCCGCCAACAACACCGGTACACCCAGCGATGTAGAGAATTACATTGTAAGCCTGGTGACAAAGTATGAATATGGACCTAAGTACGCCACCGTGGACTCCTTGAGAAGCTTCTTAACCGATACTTCAATGCTCACAAAGTACTCCATCGCGTCAGCGACGTCACTTACGAAGTGCAATTTCCTGGACACGGAAGCCCAAGACGCCAAAATCCGACGAAGGTGGTACATCCAGTCCGCAAGAAATCCTATCGCAAAAGATTTTCGAAAAACGAGTAAGGCCTACCAGAAATCCTTCCATTGCCTGACGCGCCGAGACGATGCGCATGAGGACAGGCATTATGCCACGCCATGTTTACCGCATTCATATACCACGCCTTCACCGGTCTGCACGGGGCACGCACACGCATAGACCATCGTAGCAAGAGCTCATTACCGGACCCAGCTCGTATGCGCCTCATGCTCGGACTTCACACGGAAAGGAAAAAAGAAGACAGCTGACCGTATCATTGATGTTCGACAGAATCGGGGTTTTTCGAACACAGTAGCTATGAATCGTGGGCACAGGTTTGCCCATAGGAAAGACACTTGTTTGGCTCGTCGTGTGCTTTAACATTGCTCCAATATCCACTAAATAAAAATGGCCGTAGGATACTTCCCTGCGACACACCGGTCGTAAGAAAGTGTTTGTGAGGTGCACCAATTGACACAAACATTCTGGCATCTGTGAGACAATTACAATTTGATCAGTCTAAGGGTATGCCCTCTAATGTCATAATTTTGAAAGTTGAAGTATGTCATGGTTAAGACTGTAAAACGGTTTCTTTAAGACAACAAAAATTGCTAACAATAGCAGTTTTTCCACGAGCTTTTTGGAAATGAATACTTTTTAAGTGAGTAGTGCCGTTTCATTGTACCGGTTTTTTTTTCTGAAACCATGCTGAAATGGCGTTATCAAGTTACGTCTTTCGATGAAACGAGAAATGCAAGTTACATTGACTTCTTGTAAGCTCTTCGAGAGAAACAAAAACGAGAATGATCACTTTATAATAAGAAAAGCCTTTCTTATCTTTCTTCTTGAATATAGAATAGACCTTATTAATTTGTATTCAAACTGGAAATACGGCTGTTGTAAGGCCCAGGAGCAAATGTGGACCAGCAAAGGGGCGATCATGTCAATAACGTGTTTAACCAGTGAAATTTGTATCTTGTACGTATAAAGAAAGCACTGTTTTTTATATTACAAATAATACGACTTTCAGGTTATCCACCGGAGAAAAATAAACACTTATCATAGCTACATTATGAAACAATTTGTAACGCCTTGAGACTGCTTCCACACTGCAACTGAACAAAAAGAGACCAGTTGAAGAAATATGCGAGTGATGTACCAGACTTTTCAGTACTGTGCACCGTCATTTCTTTAGGCATTCAATTTGTACCCAAGACAATGCTAAGTGACATTCACTAAATTGCGATGCAGGATTCCACCTTTAAACTTTTATTTATACAGACCTGGTTTCGTTCCTTCCTACCTTGTCACTGTTGTACACAAACAGAAACAATAAAGCACTTTTTCACAGAATGCCGAGGGTATCAAAATTTAAGGCAAATTTTTCTAATACCAGCTTTTTAAAAACACGGGCTTGAGCTCTCCGAAACGGTACTATTCTACCTAGGAGCTTCGGCACTAGGTCATTGCAACAGGAACATATACGGAGCGATATATAACTATATAAAAGATTCAAAGCGGCTACCATGGTAACCTCACAAGTACTTTTACTCATTACTTATTTTTGTCATTAATCTTTTTCATATAATAAGCAAGAAAATACAATAAATAAAAATAAAAAAACAATAAAAAGTTCTGTAAACCATATATAAATATTGATTGATTGATATGTAGGGTTTAACGTCCCAAAACCAACTTATGATTATGAGGGACGCCGTAGTGGAGGGCTCCGGAAATTTTGACCACCTGGGGTTCTTTAACGCGCACCCAAATCTGAACACACGATGGCGGCGGAAATGTTGTAGGCCCGTTTTGCTCAGACTTGGGTGCACGTTAACGAACCCCAGCTGGTCGAAATTTCCGGAGCCCTCTACTACGGCGTCTCTCATAATCATATGGTGGTTTTGGGACGCTAAATCCCGCATATCAATCAATCAATCATACAATCAATATTTTATATATCCTTTACTGTATATTTATTATTGTTTTTTATTATTTATTTTTTGCAATTTATTGCTTGTTAGCGCAACCAAGCTTTTCGTTCATATAAAAGGAAAAAATACTTAGACAACTCACTCCTTTTTTCCCTTCCGAAATTCCACTGCTGCGCGATTCATGGCCGATCCCCCGTTGTGAGCTGAGCCATTCCTGTTGGGTCCAACCAACCAACCAACTGAGAAGAGTAAATAGCTGCCTCCAGAGAACGTGACTGCTATTGCGACGTTGGAAAATATCAGCATAATATTGCTTTTTAGCCATTCTGATCTCCTTTAGTTTACTTCTCTATGCTTTATATTGCGCTAGAGTCGATAGGTGTCTGGTCTTAACAAAGTCTTTATAAAGTGGACTCTTAACGTTAATGCGATAAAACAAAAAAGGACTAATCCATGGCTTCCTAATCTTCCTGCGCTGTGAAACTTTTTTTTCTCTGAAAGTGCGCAAAGAATAACGTTTGAAAACGACGTATGAATGCATTCATGCTTGTTACGCAGTACCTGGTTTGGTTGAGCGTACATATTCCCATGACGCCTTTTTTATCCGAGCTCTAAATGTTAGAGGAGTATTGTCATTTTATAAAGTGGCAGTGTCGATCCTACTTTGATGGTTGCTTAATAAGTCGTTTAAATTCACATAAAAATGCTCCCATCTGATCGCTCAGGTCACTGCAGACAACAGCCGATCTCGTCTGGGACAGTTGAACGTATGTTATGAATGTCTTGGGAAGTGTCGCAGACTGCTGCGTAATACGAGTATGCATATTAATAAAATGTGAGCATTCACGAAAACATCAAAGTAAAGTCACAGGGTTCTTTGACCTAGTACATCAACGTTAAAATCTCTGCCACAGAAAACGGTGCATCTATTTTCAGTGGCGTACAGAAGGAGTCCTAAAAACATTCACTGAATCCTCATTCAACGCCATGTAGAGGGTGGTATAAAATAGAACATACCGAGCGATTTGTTAGCAGAGACAGTACTTTGCAACTATATAAGTCTCAAGAAAACTTAGGCTAGAAAGCCTGCATTCCCGACAAAACAAAAAGGAAAAAAGTGCTCTTTGGCAGGTAGGTGTTGCTCGACGTACTTCTCTAAAAAAACTATGAAATGATCAATAGCAGTTGTTGCAAAGGCACGATGCGATTCCGTAAGTGGCGGCGAGGTCCCTCACGTGAAGATTTTTTATGTAGCGGTACCTATGCGCGAAAAACCTCTCTAATATAAGTGTTTCAATTCTATTTTCTTTATTTTCATTACAGAAAGAACGAAAATATGTCGAGAGCACGAACGATGACCTTGAGGTGAGCGATGTTCTGTTTTTACGTATGTTTTTCACCACCTGTTCTCAATATATAGCCGAAGAAGGCCAGTGAAATCGTCCGAAACAAATGAATATCTTTCATTTTTAGGTCAAATTGTTACAGAACACCTGTTTAACTATTTATTTATTTCACCTAAATATTTTCAATACTTCGAGCACTTTCTGGCTGTTGTAGGGTAGAAAACTTCACTGAATGCAAATATACAAACAGCATAGTACGAACATAACAATGCGAACTCAAAACAAAAATGTACATTCAGCATGCAACAGAACACAAATCAGCAGCATAGAAACGATTTTCTGCAATTACACGTAATAATAAAGTTGAAACTAGGTACCTAGTGACTGCATCTTTTATTAGAGACTCGCGAGCGAATTCGTAGCGTCGAAAATTTTTATGCTTAGTTTATTTCAATTTTCGATAGTTTTGACCAGAAGGAAATGTTTCTAAGCATCGACTTAAGGCACATATAGTCCAACAATATAAATATAAATATATATATATATATATATATATATATAAATATATATATATATATATATATATACTTGGTGTCATTAGGTTATATACGAGGGACCATTAATCAGCTGCCCTCTCATAATAAGTTCACCTGCTACGTGACGCCAAACAAGCACACAAAAGAGTGTTTCACACTCATCGCTTGGCTTATAGATGGCGCTGACTGACACTCCTACTTCTAAATTCACATATAAACCGAAAAAAGCGGATGGAGGGAAGGCCGCTGTGATAGCTCAGCGGTTAGAGCATCGAAAGCGTTATTCAAAGGTCGTAGGTTCGATTCCTGCTCACGGCTGGTTATTTTTTCACCTAATTTTCTTTTTTTCTTATTTACATTCCATTGGTTCTAATAACTTCTCCTGTACATTCCTTGGCATTACTGCCTGTTAGATCTCATCAATATTGTTTCAAAACCCGGAAAAACGAGCCCTTAGGTATTCACTTCTTTCCCTTATTCGTTAACGAGGGTCTCGTACGGGCAGACTTGGTGTCATTAGGTTGTATACGAAGGACTATTAACCAGCTGCCCACGCATAATACGTTCACGTGCTACGTGACGCCAGACATGCGCATAAAAAGTGTTTCACACTCGTCGCTTGGCATATAGATGGCGCTGACTGACACTCCTACTTCTAAATTCACATATAAACCCAAAAAAGTGAATGGAGGGAAGGCCACTGAGATGGCTCAGTGGTTAGAGCATGAAACGCGTTATTCGAAGGTCGTAGGTTCGATTCCTGCTCACGGCTGGTTATTTTTTCACCCACATTTATTTCTTCTTATTTACATTCCATTGGTTCTAATAACTTCTCCTGTACACTCCTTGGCATTACTGTCTGTTAGATCTCATTATTATTGTGTCAGAACACGGAAAAACGAGCCCTTAGTTATACACTTCTTTCCCTTATATATATATATATATATATATATATATATATATATATAATTTGCGGACCCTCCACGCTGTAGTGGAGGGTCCGGAAATTTCGGCCACTTGGGGTTCTTTACCCTGCACCCAAATCTGAGCACACAGGCCTACAGCATTTCCGCCTCCATCGTAAATGCAGCCGCCACAGCCGGGATTCCATCCCGCGACCTGCGGGTCAGCAGCCGAGTACCTTAGCCACTAAACCACCGCAGTGGGACTTCATACGGATATTTACACTGTATATTCATGATGGCGTCGGGTGCTCTGCCTGTCGCCATTTCTGCTATTAATAGAATTCCGTACGTTACTGGCGAAGTATGACAAGTCTCGCATCACTGCGTTCAAGTGAACATCCGCTCTCGGACGCAATAACTTGAGCAATCGCTTAGAGCCTATATTTCACGGAATCGCGCATTTCAGGCTTTTCAAGATTGTGACCCTGTTGAAAACAGCACATTTTCCGTCAGTGTGGATTCAACCAGGTTTTTAGTAAATATGTTTCGTTATTGAAGACCATGGCGCCCAAAGACGTTGTACATTAAAATGTGTTATAAAAATATCTTAGCTAATCACGACGTGTTGTACACATCAACAGCATCGCTCACTCACCAATCAAAAACGTATTTGGGGAAGATAAATACTGTTATAGTTATATCCTACGCTTTTCATCGACCGTTTCCACGAGCGATATGAAACGTTATATCATTCGGTATGCCGAAAATATACCAACATGTGTAGGCAAAAGCTAGACACTGAGACAATAAATAGAACACAAAATCAGCTAATAAGAAAGATATGAACAAACTATACAATCAAAAATGAAAGCAAACAAAGTCAAAGGACATTGATTATAAGTGCGAAAAATATTGAGCGAGATATAGGGCCTCGCAGTAAAACTTGAAGGACTAAATTATACAAATGTTCTTGTGATTAGTCTACATATTAAAAATCACAAAGGAAATAAAGAAAACCTTCAATACGGTGAGTCGATTGTGTTAATTTTTTTTCTTTTTCAAGGCCTTCGCGACCGAGGTCGCAGAGTTTTCTACCACAAGAAGCAAGCGGACACGTCGCTCGAAGATGGGTCTCTCTTCTGAACGGGCTTCCAAGCACACCAGACCAACGGACCACTCCACTTATACTGATCAAGAATATGACACCACTTGAATACGCGCTATGAAACGGCGCTTGTAACTCTTAAGAAGTTACATACTTTTTGTATATATCGTTTCAGATTTCATCTATCTAAAAACTTTCGGAAATTAACGCCTACGGGCCGGCCAGTGCAGTACAATATTGTGTGAACCAAGGTCCATGATTGGCCCTTTACGTTCTTTCATAGCAAAGTAAAGGAACATTTTCAGCATTTTGAAGCATAATATACAATAATATATTGCACCTAATTGTTTACTAATAAATATCTGTGTGACGCAAAATTGTCTGAGCCTGCTTGTATAAGGCGAAAATAACCTTCAATTCACACTGTGTGGTGGGGAGACGTCATCAGCATGTCCTCATTGTTTTTCATTGTGGTGTTTTTTCCCACTTCAACTAAACATTCATGTAGAAGTGTCTGATTTGCTCCAAGGTTTATGACAATTGATTACATTTGATCGAATTAATTTGAAGCGCATATCTCTTATCGCTCTTTTGAGTCTAATCAAGTAAATACAGGAGAAAACAATGAAGTTTTGCACTGCTGCGCAAAGCAGCAAAACTGGTCGATCCGAGAGTCTTGCTGACTGCTGCTAGCTTTAGCTTTATTGGATAGGTTTCACCTTCACTGCTGCTAGGTTTTCCTAGGTGTAAACTTAGATACTACAAAAGTTCGCTAAGATTTGCTAGATTAAATTTGGGTGTTTCTCGGTTTTCCTACGTCTCTGTTATAGGCCCCATGGAAAAAATATTATACTCGGGAGAGACTGCTACATCACATTTTGTGCAGCTGGAAGTAGGGAAGAGTAGATGACTCCTCGTCGCGATGTTGGGCACACTGAGGCGGCTCGCATATGCGCACTGGGCACGAGGAAGAGGGAGGCTAGCCGCGCGAGGCGATTTTGGACGTGCCGGGCGACACCGCCACCGCCATCTGATAGACGTGCTGGAAGAGCGAAACGGTTGTGCTGATCATAAGCAAACTTGCTGCTATACTCACTTTTATAGCACATGTGTGCCATTCGCAGCCTCATTACGGTTCGTAGTCTGAATATTCAATACATTTGCAGCTTTGTACTTTGTGTTCTATGCGCTGATTGCAAGAGAGCGACGGCGGGAAGCTGCCGAGCAATGGCCATGACAGGCTACTTTGTTCTGCATATACGAGAAGTTCGGGGTACGGAACGTAGCGTACCACTGAAATGTTATTAATTTGACCCGCTATTTAGTCACATGAAGAACCTCCGAATCATTCTTTCCCATGTGTGGCACGATACGTGCGCACGAGTATCGTTCGCGGCAGTGCGGGTGCACAGACTACGACCACATGGAAATATAATTGGTCAAACATGGGGTTATTGCGCGCAAAACGTAAACAGGAAGCAATATTTCGAACAATAATCCACCTTACTATGTCAGGCATGTGTTTTTCTTGACTCGGCAGCCTCCGCTGAGAACAGTGGGCCACGTACTGCTTTCCGATATTTGTGACCTTCGTACACGAGAACGGTTCACCACCACCTCTCGCTTTAGGGCCGTAGACGCTGCCGTTGTCGTCTAGGATTTTTAGGCTGCCCTTGCTGGAGCACGCAACAGCTCAGTGCTGAAGGAAAACAACGAAGCCGAGGCCGGCGCCAACAATTTTCGGAGAAGTGGTCGTGAGCTTCCAAAACGACTGCATTCGACCTAAAGTGATATGAACTTAGCTCGCAACAATGAAGACCTCCTCACTGGAAGTCTTCACATTTAAATGCAACAGCTGCATAGAAATGGACATTCAGAACTCTAGCCGGCTTTGAACAACGAGGTCATATGAGTGGTGATACAGAGAACATGAGAGGCTGGCATGTCCAACTATTCCCACAACCTTTTTGGAAAACCACGTGACATCGCCACACTTTGCGCCCTCCAGCTCGAATCGCGAAGCCCTCTCCTTAGCCTTCCTTCCTTGACGCTGGGCCCTAACTTTTCTCCTCTGCTACTATTTTAGTACCCCGATCAACCAGCTTCACTGTTATTTTAGCCTTGCGTGGCAGTACTGACTTCGTTTTTTTTCTATTTTAAATGGCATTAACCCATTTTCAAGTGGTTCATTTTTAATTTAGCATTACCAGTATTGTCACCTACGCCATCTTAAAAGTCTCCGTACATGTCCCCATGGACTATGTCGGTCTCCTATCGTCACTGCATACACGATTGACCGTAAACTTCTCGGATAGATTGTCCTCACTATTAACGGGTTCAACTAGTTCATGTTGTGTTTCTTATTTACTCCGTTCGACCTGTAGTAAGATTCTCGCCACACAGTCGTAGGCTGGCGGACAACTCGGCGGCAGGGCTATTTTTGCATAAAAATATTTTGTTCTCGGTTTCATTGTTATGCCACTGACCTATTTTTATGATGGTTATAACGTTACTAAAAAGCACACTACCACGTGAGAAAGCAAGCAAATTGAAGAAAAAATGGGCAGATCCTACGCACTGTGAGAATCGATGATATGCGTAGCACGAATAAGGAAGGTTGATATGTCAGTCACTTTAAAATCAGCGCAACGTTACGACGCGGACGTAAATTATGCTGCACGTGACTTCCATGTCATGATTATCAAGTTTGGACGTGTCATTTACCTTCATCTTTCATTCATGTCACCTGCTACCAATATTGGTATATGTGAAAATAGCGAAACGGCCGCAGGCGTGCTATGAGCATAGCATGTAGTCCAGTTTTACATAACACGCATGCCATGATTGCCATGTTTGGACGTGTCATTTACTTTCGTCGTCCATTGACGTCATGTAGTACCAAATTTGGTATATGTGGAGCTGACTAAATGGCCGCCAGCGCATCATGAGCGTGGCATATAGTCATGTTGTTACATGACACCCATCTCATGATCATCATGTTTGCGCCAGTTGCATACCTTCGTCGTCCATTCACGTCCCACAATACCAAATTTAGTATATGTGAAGCTAGCGAAACGGCGGCGATCGCCTCATGAAGGTCCCAATTACTCCGACGTAACGTTGACGCGCGTGCACGCTGGGCGCATCGTCGCCACTCTAGCAAAACGCGAGCTCTCAAAGTCTGACGCCAGGCGTGACCGTCGCGCCCAGCGTCCGTCTGCGCGGCCCCGCGGCAACCGGCGAGAAATGCGACATGCTGTATTTCGCGCTGACAACGTTACCCAGACAGCACCGCGTCTGCGTCTCTTCGTGACGGAGAGACAACGGGTGCGCTCATACGCGCATGCGTCAAAGAGTATATGGCAGACAGATCGGCGCCTGGCGTGTCATCATCGGCATGGGGCGACGAAACAAGCTGGCGCGCATGCGAACCGGGTCACGTTGAAGTGCATTGGCATCTTGAAAGTGGAATGTAGTCATGTTGTTACATGACATCTATCTCATGATTATCATATATAAACCAGTCAATTACCTTCGTCATACATCCACTTCCCGTAATACCAAGTTTGTTATATGTGAAGGTAGCGAAACGTCCGTGAGCGCATCATCAGTATGACATCTAGTCATGTTACATGACACGCGTATTATGGTTATCATGTTTGCACCAGTCACATACCTTCGTCATTTATTCACGTCACGTAATACCAAGCTTGGTATATGTGAACCTAGCAAAATGGGCGCGAGCGTATCATGAGTCTATCATTTAGTAATGTTGTCATATTACAAGCATTTCATCATTTTCATGTTATGGTCTTTCGCTTGGGTTCGCCATGCAGTAACGTCAGCATTTTTGCAACGTGTCATGTGAACAAAACCACCGCAAAAACAGCAAGGCCATGAAACGTAAATCATGACATTAATCACATATCGGTCATGATTTCCATGTTATGACTAGTCACTTATGCTCATCATACCGTCATGAAATGCCATACCAATTTCGGTATTGAAACTATTGTCGACACAGCCAGGAAAGCTAGAAGTCGTAGGCGGCTGATAGATAGATAGATAGATAGATAGATAGATAGATAGATAGATAGATAGATAGATAGATGGATAGATAGATAGATAGATAGATAGATCGATCGATCGATCTATCGAAAGAGGGCCTCCATTCTGACCCCGACATTGACCTGCATGGTCAACCTCTGTCAGTGAAGACTGAGCACAAGTTTCTTGGACTTATTTTAGACACAAAACTAACCTTCATCCCACACATCAAGTATTTAAAAGACAGGTGCTTTAAAACAATGAATATTTTATAGGAACGGCTGACACTGCTGCATGCGATCATTGCGGCAGTGACGAAACAAATTGGCACAATCTGTGTGAACGCCCACAATACTGCTCGCAGAGACAGTCACTCTGCAATACGCTAGATGAATTGGACAACCAGACTCTTCCGGAAGAAGGAATCCTGCGCTTACAACAGGAATTTATGTCGCAGAAGACAGCGGTGAAGGCACTTCTGCGCTTCTTGCGTTCAACCGGCCTGTCCTAACGACTGTGATCGGAACTCTCGAATGTGTGCGCAAGTGAATTTTTTATCTAATTTATTTTATATATCTCTATCTCTATCCTCTTTCCGAACCCTTTCCCCACCCCTGTACATGGTAGCAAACCAATTCTTCTAGGTTAACCTCCCTGTCTCTTCCTTTTATTTATTTCTCTCTTTAAAAGGTGTTGTCACGCACTACGTGGGGCAGTGAAAAGAAATGTCTGATGAATTTATATAAAAGCCTCGTACGCACAAGCCTACATTACGCTGCTATAATCTATCAGTCGGCAACACTATTAGCTTTGACTATTCTGGACCCTGCCAACTATCTAGGCATTCACCTCTCTACGGGTGCTTTTCGAACTAGCCCTGTGGAGAGCGTGTACGTGGATTCGAATGAATGGTCGCTGCACCTACAAAGATGCTACCTGTCTTTTTTGTACTGCTTAAATGTGAAGGCAGACTAGAGACACCCTTCTCATTTCACATAATGATTTAACTTGTTCTGACTTGTTCGAGAACCGTGCTTCGTTGAGGCAGCCCTACTCGTTCCGTGTAAGGGGCCTGGCCGAAGAAACAGTTGTGCCTCTACTCGAACACAGTTTGATGGCTCCTGTAGCATATCTGCCACCGTGGCAGTGGCAGCTTATAGACTGTGATGTCTTTTTTGTTGAAGTTACAAAGCACGTGCCACTTTCACACATACATACATACTTCCTTGAACAACAACATAAATACACATGCCCTGAGTTCTTTACCAACCCGTCAAAGTCAAACGCTTCTTTTCATATACAGCGGTAGGCCTATCTTTTTTCGAGACCGGCGTTCTTCAGCCTGATGCAAGCATTTTCACAGGAGAAGCTTACGCAATACTGGTGGTCGTAAAACACATCAAACAGATAAAAGTACAAAAGGCGGTAATATACACAGATTCCCTAAGTGTGGTTAAAGCCCTAAAAACCCATAAAAACATCATAACCTGCGTGCTGGTGTCGCTTTACTTACGTCTGTGCACACTGTACACATCAAAACAGCATGTCGTTGTCTTCTGGGGGCCAAGGCACCGCGAGATACGAGGGAACGTTTTGGCTGACAAGCTGGCTGCTTCCGCCAACGACACTACTTCCAATGCATCAATCCCTGCACTTGAAACCTTTTCTAAAACGAAAGCTCACGGGGTGATGGCAGAGTAATGATGGCAGACACCCAGACAATGTCTGTGTGTCTATCCGCAACTAGGTAACTGGCTGCCGTTCAATGACCGCAACTAGGTAGCTGGCTGTCGTTCAATCGAATTTACGACACACAGAAGTAACACTATCAAGACTTAGAACAGGACATACACACTCCACACATTCATATCTTCTATCTACCGGCAGAATTTACGACACACAGAAGTAACACTAACAAGGCTTAGAACAGGACATAAACACTCTACACATTCATATCTCTATCTACCGGCAGTCCACCATATCGTGAGAGATGTGGAGAACCGCTTACGGTTCTCCACATTCTCGTCCAGTTGAATGAGCTAGATGCTCTAAGAAAAAAAAAACACTTTTACTGCCCTACCAACACCAGCTCCCACTACACCCTGGGATGCTCATCGGTAGGGATCCGCGTTTTAAACTGCAATCACTTTTCACATATTTAAAAGATGTTCATAGCTTTCACCCCATATTTTGAGGTGATCCGTAGCACGACCTCTCTACCGTGATCGTGGCTGCGGTGACTACATCTCCATCATGATTTTATTATCATGACATTTGGCCATCCACTTTCACTGCACATGTCTCACGCCACTCTCATGATTTTATAACTTCCATGTTTTTACCCGCGTTAGCGCGAGGACTCTCAAGGCCCCTTTACAGCCACGCATCATTCTTCATATCTCTAGTGTTTTGAAATGGCGCTTTTGCTCATCAATTCCTCCATGCGGCATTAAAAACCACTCATCATCATACCACGGTCTTGTCGGTTCTTATTTCTTTGCATTAACAAATGTATGATTTACATATACAGTCATGGACAAAGCTTTGTTTGCATTGTTATGCGCGAACGAGGCCAAGAGCTCAATATGTGTAAGTCAAACCTATTGTAGCTCGACGAGCTGCGTACTCCGCCATTGGCAAGTGAGCTTGTAGTTCATAGCGTGGTCAGCGCCGGCCATGAGGCGACGAGGAAGAGGCAGCAAGAATGCCAGAACCAATGTAGAACTTACGTTCAACCGGGCACTACCGCTATTCAGATATCCTCTAGTTCCGTGGGGCTACAAGTGAGACCATGGTGTCTTACCAGAGAAACTCTGAAAGCTGTTGGTTATGCTCTATGACCACGTTGGGCACAAAGCCTTGTCGGCGCCTGTGCACCCTAATGGGTGCTAATCGGCACCTAATAGTTGTTGCACCCTTTTTGCACCGTTGTGTACACCCTTTTGATGTATCCACCTTTTGTTGCCACTTGTAGGGTGCTGAGGTACGAATAAGCTGCTCAAAGGGTGTCCTTAGGATGTCGCACTCTTTTTCACACGACTATGGGTCCGAATTGCTTTAGTGTGAAGTACATGATGAAGACGCGACTTAATGTTACAAAAATACAGAATAACTGCTCCCATTATGATGCATGAACTTCAATAGGAGGTAAAACAGAACCTTTGAACATGAGCTGAACCACAATTGTGCTTGTGCTACCGAGTTTTGCTGAACATAAATGACTAAATATATTCACTAAAACAGCTTCCTCACATCAAAGTGCTGTGAGCTCTACAATGCACTTTTTCAATTTTTAGGTGATATGTACCATTGCATTGTAAATGGCAAAAGCTAACTGCTCAGACTTGTATGTAAAAGCAATCTGAATCACATTTCTTTACTACCAACCTGTAGGAAGCCTGTTTCTAGGAACGAGTACACTAGTATCTTCACTTGAAGCCACACGGAGCAATTTTCGAAGGCGAGAGCGTCAGGTTCTTTATCAAACGCAAAAAATACTGTCAACCATAGCAGTTTTCATAATGGGCGGTGTCAAAAAGAGCTAATGAGGGTGGTAATTTGATATTCTAGGTATGATATGATAATTACTTGAGCGCAGGCTAAAGAGGAGAAAAAAAGTAAAGACACGGGGACCAGCGCAACTTCCATGTTATGATACGTATGCGTGTAGTCCATCAGTGGTGTTGTTAAATAACTCGAGTACATGTTCCCGTGATCTACTGATTTGGCTAAGTTACTCGGAAAAATCGCGTACATGTGATGAATCCTATTGCGTGTGCACGTCTTTGGTGAATGCTCGTAGTTTGCTGTTTTAGGATTATGATCTTTGCACGTATATGTATGTCAAGAGAGTACGTATATTAGCATGATAAGTGCTTCCTAAAATACTTCATGAAAATTGGCGTAGTGTTTGAGTCTCATGTGCTTTTTTTGTTGACATCTTTAACCTGCGATCTCTTGATATTTATGCTATACCAACAAGCCCAAAGTAGGGCATTCATCGATTTCATTTCTAATTCAAGAGACATTTTTGCACACGTGCTGCGAGGTTCTTTTCGTCTTGTATCCTGCCATTGTGAAGGCCGTCTGCAAGGCAATAATGCTCAGTTTTTGCAGCAAGAACATACTTCCACCAGAAGATGATCGAGTGTTATACAGAGAGTGCGCGCGTTCAAATTTACATCGAATGAGGATCCTGAAAATTCAGCGCTGGGAAAGAATTTGACAGGTGCGGCTTTTCAAAACCTTTTTAGGGACTCACTTGCACAGCACGCACGAGTCGTGCAGAGTGGAGATGCAGTTTCTCAAACAGCTACGTCTGGTGAAAGAAGTGACGGAGCTCCAGTGGAATCTCGGATTGCTACAGGACTGGGTGAACAAAGTGCACTTGAGAAGAACTTGCGACGTACATGCAGCGTAAGGCGTCTGCCTTTCTGACTTTATTTGTGAAATATTACGACTTGAGCCAAAGTTTGCTGCGCAACCCCGCAAGCAGCCTGAACTTTTGTCGATTGTCCGTGAAGTACTTAGTGCTCTCAAGAACGAAGTCATTATGATGGTCAACGAAGGTGTAGACGCCATGAAAACATAGAAGCCTCCTTGCGGTAACTTGCCATTAAAAGCTATGCAGACATATATAGCGGAGCTTGCTCTGATAATTCCAGCCGATAAGGAAAGAAGATTTGCTGTTTTTTAAAGGGCCCTGCAACACTTTTTGCACATGGTCAGAAAACTCTACCGATCGGTAGTAGAGGCTCCCGACAACACGCGAGTATTACAACACAGTATTACAACACAGCATGCGGCCTAGAATTAACATTAAATTATCAAAGTCCGCTAAAAATTGCTGTCTCTTCTCTCGACGTATGGCGCAATATGCCGAAAAATTACACGTGAATTACCCATCTATCAGCCATTGGCTGAATTGAACATGGCGCGCTCGCTCGTTACAGAGATTGCCGCGGGAGGCCGCGACTTGTCCACGGGTGTGTGCGCGATCACACCGAAAAAGCGGGTGGTGCATTCAAAGAAAAAAAAGTGCTCAAAGCCACGAGGTGCATGTGGGGTTTTTCTTTGGCCCCACCATCCCTCTCTGCTTATCTTCCAGTGCTTTCGTCGGGACGAGAGAACAGAGCATGCAATTGCAGCATGCGACAATCCTTTGTAACTCCACTCCCACTGGACGAGTTCTTAAAACATTTTTGGCGTTGATTTCATGAGGCAATAAGCTTTTCCAGTGAATTCATTCCATGTTTACTAAAAAAAGCGTTTCAGGGCCCTTTTAAAAACCTAAAGAGAGAGCTACGAAGGCTAGAACGGTAGTATACAGTCAATGAGTGACTTTTCACTTTCATAAGTAAGAGCGAACGCGACACAACCGTTTAAAAACTTGAATCCAAAGCGCAGTTCTAATCAGCATAGGAAAAGTAGAGAATGACAGTCTGAATATATTCTCTAGTGCGTGAACGCATAAGGGCGGTGAACCGTTTAAAGTAATAGTGTCCAAGAAGGACACGTGGCAAAAAGGTGCTGTGTGTAAGAAAAATCTAACTTACTTGACATAGTTGAAAAGTTTGGAGCAAGTTTCATGTTTCGTTCAGCATAAAAAACTTGTGCAATTGAAACCGCTTTCTGCTGATAATATGGTATTAATTACTCGTTACCACAGTCAATAGTATTGACCTGTTTTGGAAAAAATTATCGGCGTTGCGGCGCCGTTCGATTAACACAGCAGTGGATATGTCGTTCGAAAGTTTCTTAGAATTGTTTAGTTTTTACTTGTCATTAGCGTTCATGAAAAACCATATACTTGCAAAAACAAAAGTATGAATTGGCTCATCCTGAGCGCTGGTTTTAAACAATCTGTTTTTAGTACAACTAGCAGGGAACCCGACAAGCGCCCGCAGGAATATAATGTGAAATTGTTTAGGTACGCTCATGAGTTCTTTAGCTTTTACGTGTAACACATCCCAAGCTTCTTTGCCTAATTACTGTACTGGCGTTTTAACGTGTTTCATTACTGTCTTAAGCTCTTTGAAGTAATATATGATGTGTCGGAAAGATTACATTCCTTCACATTCGCTTTGTACTCTTGAATGGCGTTGGTTGATAAATAAAATATGCTGGGATCTTTCGCATTGATTGATTAATTGATATGTGGGGTTTAATATGCCAACACCACCATATGATTATGAGAAACGCCGTAATGATAGGCTCCGGAAATTTTGACCACCTGGGGTTCTTTAACATGCACCCAAATCTGAGCACGCGGGCCTACAACATTTCCGCCTCCATCAAAAATGCAGCTGGGATTCGCTCCCGCGACCTGCGCGTCAGCAGTCGAGTAGCTTAGCCACTAGACCACCGCAGTGGGGATGCTTTATGATCTCAAACTATGCACTTTTCTAAGGATTTTTCCAAGTGCCAATTTATTTGGGTTTACGCATGCGTTTCGTTTCGTTTGTTTTTCTATCCTATTTCCTCTCCTATTATTTTTGCCTTCCTGCCTTCCAATAATAATAATAATAATAATAATAATAATAATAATAATAATAATAATAATAATAATAATAATAATAATAATAATAATAATAATAATAATAATAATAATATAAAATAATAATAATAATATTAATAATAATAATATCAATATATCAATAATATTAATAATAATAATAACAATATTAATAACAATAATAATAATAATAATAATTATAATAATAATATTTTATTTGCTGTGCCCTGGAGCAACCTTATTATCTTAGTGCAGGCGCACCCAAAAATAAAGCAATACAAGTAAACAATACAATGCAGACCCTCTTCAGAGAAATCAAATAAAGAGAGAAAATGCATAGAAAAAAATCTGCGGTAAATGGGAAGACTAAAACGACACGAAAAGAACAACAGAAAGGAATAGAAAAATAAAGGGGAATATAAACAACTATGTGGAAACCTTCCTAAAAAGCGGAAAGGGGAAGAATTTGTACAATGTACAAAGCTATGTTGAGACAGTGCAGAGCTGAGATAAAAACAGGAATAGTGGACTATGAAAAACATCATTATCATCAAAGTTAATATGGTATAGACTTAGTATTCTGTGAACAGTAGAGTGTTGAAAGAAGTTGGCAGGTACGTGAAATGGTCAATTCGCTCTGGTTAACTTACGCAGAATCAGAAAATTTACACAACTGAGAAATAAATGGCAGGATGGCATGCGATAAATTAGTCAATATTTATAGTAAGATTATAAATCATAACAACAATGCTAATATACTCATTATTATTTGATACTCATGACACTCTCTTTTACATCAACACAAACTACGCATATATTCACGGAGAGATCGCCGTAGAAGATTAAGGATTTAAAGACGAGCCACACTAGCTAGGCGGTAAGATAATCTCCTCGCTGATGACAAGGCGTTATGAAATAACGTGCAACTTGTTCATAATGTTACGGGTAACTTATTTAATAAATGAAGTACGATGTGCCTTGCTCGGCGAACCAGGTGGCGAGAGTTCATCAACAACCAGCAACCAACGTCGTATTTCTCTTTCTTGCAGCAAGGCTGTGCCGGCTGTTGTGTAACATAGCACCCCGGCGGTAGAAGCACCGTCTCGGTGCTTGAGCAACTCGGATGCAGTAGAAGGAGGGTGATAAGGCTTCAGCCGAGCTATGTGCACGATGTCACTCGAAAGTGACGATGATGACGTTGGATCGGCTGGAATGATCTCGTATGTATAGTCAGTCACCTGGCGAACGACGCGGTATGGCCCAGTGTAGCGTGACAGCCGTTTTTCAGAAAGCCCTACACGCGAGTGGGGGACCAGAGGAGGACAAGAGAACCCGGTGAAAAGTGCACGTTTCGATGATGGGAATCGTAGAGCTGTCTTTGGTGCTCCTGTGAGGCTTGCAGACGGCTGCGGGCGAGTTGGCGTGCGTGGTCGGTTCGCGCGATGGCTTCGCCGGCATACTCAGTGAGCGAGGGCAGCAAGGTGTCAAATGGTAGGGAGTTCTCGGCCGTATAGAAGATAGAATGGTGAAGAGCCGGCAGTGTCGTGACGTGACGAATTATATGCGAACGTCACAAATGGCAAATGAACGTCTCAGTCCTGGTGGTCGGCCGCTACGTATTTAGAAAGCATGTCGGTTATGGTGCGGTTGAGGCACTCCGTAAGACCGTTCGTTTCCGCATGGTACGAAGTGGCAAACTTGTGCTTTGCAGAGCAAGAGCGCAGGATTTCATCAACTAGAGCTGATAGGAAGGTCCGGCCCTGGTCAGTGAGAAGTTGGCGTGGAGCTCCATGTACTAAAATAATATCACATACCAGAAAGTCCGCCACATCGGTTGCGCAATTCGACGGAAGTGCTCACATGATAGCGTACCGTGACGCATAGTCAGGAGCGACAGCAACCCATTTGTTGCCTGAGCTGGAAATCGGGAATGAGCCAAGCAGGTCGAGGCCAACTCGAAAAAATTGCCCGCAGCTTCCCTCGGGGGAACACTGAGGAGGATGCGGAAGTGGTTCCGCCAACAGTTTGGCCGGCGCTGGTCGAAGGGACGTCGATCATTCTGTTTGTGGATTCGTTGGCATTCATTTCACGGCGACTTCGGACGTCGACGCGCCGTACAAACCAACGGACGAGCGGCAACTGAGCGAGCGAGAGCCGACCTTGAGTATATATACAGCGCGACGGCGCATGCGCTGTCAGCTGTCGAATGTTCTCGAAGGAGAAGTGCGCGCGCGGCACAGATGGCGACGGCGCGACGGCGCATGCGCTGTCAGCTGTCGAATGTTCTCGAAGGAGAAGCGCGCGCGGCACAGATGGTGGGCGACGGCGCGACGGCGCATGCGCGCGCGTCAGCTGTCGAATGTTCGAGAAGCGGTGCGGACGGCGCGGACGGCACACTACAAGGCGCGAGTATAAGATGCTTCCGCATCTAAAAAAAGGTTCAGCGGGAATGTCGACCGGCTGAAGGAATCCAGCTGGTAGGGGAGGCTTTTTGCGGCTCTGGCAGGACTCATAAGCGGCGACGTAGCGTCAAACAGAGCGGGCAAGACCAGGCCAAAAGAAACGACGACGTACACGGTCGTATGTGCGAGAGACGCCCAAGTGGCCCGCCAAAGGAACGTCATAAAGTTGGTTGAGGACAGTTGCACGAAGAGGTGCTGGTATGACGGCAAGCAAGTCATGGCCATATGGATCGAGGTTACGACGATACAGTCTTTTATCAGGAACATATGTAGAGATGCGTCGCGAGGCATTGACTCAAGCTTGTCAATGATGGTTCGCAGGGAAGCATCCCAGCGTTGTTCGTGGCCAAGGTTGAGTAGCTGCGTCACAGACAGAAGGTCTAGAAAGGTATCAGTATGGGCAGCCTCTTCCACAGGGTAGCGTGATAAACAATCAGCATAAACCCCACACCTCCACCAATATTGTTATGGGTAACTTATTTATTAAAATAAATACGATGCACCGTGCTTGGCGAGCCAGATGGCGACAGTTCCTCAACAACCAGCAAACAACGTCGTCTTTCTCTTTCTTGCAGCAAGGCTGTGCCGGCTGTTGTGTATCAATATTGCCACGTTCCATTTCCCAAGTTTTTGTTATCGTTCCGAAACACCACACGATTCTCGGCGCAAACATCGCCTGCAGGTTTCGAGAAGGTTCCGGACTGTAGTAGATCATTTCGATAAGATCACGCCCACTGTGCGAACGGTACAGATTGTTCTGGAACCTGCGCCACCGCCAGCGATAACGCTAGAACATTCGACGGCAAAGGTTTAAATACCGACGCGCTTCGCCGCTTGTCAGTTGTTGATCGAAGGCCGACGCTGCGTTCGCCGCTATCAGTCCGAGACTGCTATCTGTGCAAGACTGCTGCTGTAATTAGACTTTCCCTTTACCGGGCACAGGTTCGCCCGAATAAACAGTTAAATCCCAACAAAAAGTTTCCTGTCTTCGGCCACGTCACGACCCCGTGACATCTGATGGAGGTGCTGCTTCGTTCATGCACCGGACGCCCCCGTCAAGCCGTGAACCCAGCCCCCGTCGCGGAGAAGACACCGACGCCTACCAAGAGCAGCGAACGAGCCGCCGACAGCAAGGTCTCCCACCGGAGTACGGCCTTCTACAAGACAAGGCGCGGAAGATCAAGACCATGACCTCGACTGCAGCGACAATGACAACCGGAGCGTCCCAGCCCGCGATCGTCATTCATCAACCCAGGGAACCACCAACGTTCCATGGCTCATCGTTCGAAGACCCGGAAACCTAGCTAGAAACATACGACCGTGTGGCCGCCCTCAACCACTGGGACAACGAAGAAAAGCTCCGTCATGTGTACTTCTACCTGGAAGACACCGCAAGGACCTGGCTAGAGAATCGGGAGTCCCCGCTCCGAACGTGGGATGTCTTCTGCTGCGCATTTCTGCAAACGTTCGCGAGCGTCGCTCGCAAAGAGAGGGCTGCTGCTCTACTCGAGACCCGGGTTCAGCTACCAAATGAAAAGGTTGGAATTTTCACAGAGGAGATGACCCGCCTATTCCGTCACGCTGACCCAGACATGCCTGAGAAAAAGAAAGCTCGTTTCCTCATGCGAGGGGTCAAACAGGAGCTCTTCGCGGGACTAATGAGGAATCCACCGAACACCGTCCAAGAATTTGTATCCGAGGCGACCACCAATAAAAAAACGCTGGACATGCGCACCAGACAGTATAATCGTCGCCTGACTCCAGAATGCGCTGCTGCTCAAGCCAGTGACTCCGACGACCTGCGTGAAATGATCCGAGTGATCGTGCGGGAAGAGCTGCGCAAACTGTTGCCTTCGGCGCAGCCTCAAGTGGATTCGATCGCCGATATTGTGCGAGAAGAAGTCCGGCAATCGCTTCGAATTCCCGAAACACCGCCGCCCGAGCCAGAAACTATGAGCTACGCCGCTGCAGTGCGCCACAACGCTCCTCCCCGTCCCCGCCAAAACGCCGCCCCGTCGCACTTCCGTCGCCAGACGCCACCGCCGCCACCGACGTCCTACCGTTCCCCAGCGGGCCAGCCCAGTGCACCGAGGAAAACGGACGTTTGGCGTGCACCTGACAACCGCCTGCTCTGCTGCCACTGCGGCGAGGTCATGCACACATACCGCCGTTTCCAGTACCGACAGATGGGACTGCATGGCTTTGCCGTCAATGCACCGCGTCCGCAGCCAGGAGATCGGCCACGTGACATCGCCGACTACCTGGCAAGAACTCAATGGACACCACGAAGTCCTTCCCGTTCGCCGTCGCCCAGCCGCCGCATGTCACTGTACCCCCGGCAGTACTCTGGCCCAATGCGGGGCCGGTCTCCTAGCCCGTATCCGGGAAACTAAGGGCAGCAACCGATGGAGGTGCGGTTGCTGTGCGATGAACAACCGAAGATCCTCCGACGACGCCGCCGCCGCGACGGAGCTTTTTGAACACAACACCAACCAGGCAAAGCCCTGAAGGCAAAAGCTCACTTACCGAAAGTGGCCGGACGACGCAACATGGAAGTAGCGGAACAAGCCGACGCAGCCGTGACCCGACGCCACGCCCTAACAGTAATGCGAGACGGCGAACTAGCGACCTCGACGTTCTTATCGACGGCCACAGTGTGACTGCTCTCGTCGATACTGGAGCCGACTTTTCTGTCATCAGTGGGTCGTTCGCCGCAAAGTTAAAGAAAGTTAGGAGAGCTTCGAAAGGCCCTGAAATTCGCACAGCCGGAGGTCATCTCGTAACGCCTGCAGGAATCTGCACAGCGAGAGTCACCATTAACGGCCGTATTTATCCTACAGACTTCGTAGTCCTACAGCGTTGCTCGAGAGATGTCATCCTTGGCATGGACTTCCTATGCCATGGTGCTGTCATCAACCTAAAAACAAGGTTGATAACGCTATCCACAGAAGAAGCACTACCGCCGCGCACGCCGTCAGGACACCATGCCTTGAATGTGCTAGAAGAACAATTCACCATTCCGCCTCGCTCAAGCGTCATTATTTCAGTCGGCGCTCCTAAACCACCTGACTTGGAAGGCGTTATTGAAGGCAGTCAGCATCTGTTGGTCACCCGAAATATTTGCGTCGCAACAGGAATTGCTGAGCTGCGGGGAAGGAAAGCAACGGTTATGCTCACGAATTTCAGCAATAGGCACAAACATGTGAACAAAGGAACAACGGTCGCATACATCGAAGAAATTGTCGAAGCCACCAGTGGTCTCGCCCTCGCCGACTCTGCGGAACCTGCTCAGAGGAACCAAGCCCCTCCCATAGCTTTCGACGTCAGTCTCAGACTTCCGAATGATAAGCAAGAACAGCTCAAGGCCCTGCTCCTGCAATACGAAGATTGCTTTTCGTCGTCATCGAAAATTCGGCAGACCCCAATCACGAAACATCGAATCCTAACCGAAGAAAATGCCAGACCAAGACGTCAGAGTCCGTACAGGGTTTCGACGCGAGAACGTGAGGCCATGAAGAGACAAGTTGATGAAAGGCTGCGAGATGACATTATCCAGCCGTCCAAGAGTCCGTGGGCATCCCCCGTGGTGTTAGTGAAGAAAAAGGATGGGACCCTACGTTCATGCGTCGATTATCGCCGCCTGAAAAAAATCACAAGAAAGGACGTGTATTCTCTCCCACGAATAGACGACGCACTTGATCGGCTCCATAACGCCAAGTACTTCTCGTCAATGGACCTCAAGACTGGCTATTGGCAAATTGAAGTCGACGAAAGAGACCGAGAGAAGACGGCGTTTATAACACCGGACGGCCTTTTCGAGTTTAAGGTGATGCCCTTCGGTTTTTGCTCAGCGCCTGCAACTTTTCAACGCGTTGTGGATACAGTACTGGCAGGATTGAAGTGGCAGACTTGCCTTGTGTACTTGGACGACGTCGTCGTGTTTTCCTCGAGTTTCGACGAGCATCTTCGGCGCCTTGAAGCTGTACTTCAAGCCATCAAGACTTCCGGACTCACACTGAAGCCAGAAAAGTGCAGATTTAAGTATGAGGAGCTCTTGTTTCTGGGGCACGTTATCAGCAAGTCAGGAGTTCGTCCCGATCTACGAAAAACAGCCGCCATCGCCGACTTCCCGCCGCCCACTGACAAGAAGGCCGTGCGCCGATTCCTGGGCCTGTGCGCCTATTATCGGCGGTTTGTGAAAAACTTCGCCGGCATTGCCGATCCTCTCACTAACCTTACCAAGGCCGACGC
Organism: Rhipicephalus microplus; assembly: GCF_043290135.1. Lineage (NCBI taxonomy): Eukaryota > Metazoa > Arthropoda > Arachnida > Ixodida > Ixodidae > Rhipicephalus > Rhipicephalus microplus. The sequence goes on along the minus strand of NW_027464614.1, from coordinate 1,183,353 downwards.
GGAGTTCAAGTGGGAAACGCCACAGGAACACGCTTTCCAGGAGCTTAAACATCGCCTCCAGACGCCTCCGTTACTTGCCCATTTTAACGAATTCGCCAAGACAGAAATACATACTGACGCAAGCAGCGTAGGTCTTGGCGCCGTTCTTGTGCAGAGGGCTGACGGACCTGAAAGGGTCATTAGTTACGCCAGCCGATCGCTATCCAAAGCAGAAGAAAATTATTCCACAACAGAAAAGGAGTGCCTCGCCATCATCTGGGCTACGTCAAAATTTCACCCCTACCTCTACGGCAGGCCCTTCAAAGTTGTGTGCGACCACCATGCCTTGTGTTGGCGAGCCACCTTGAAGGACCCTTCAGGTCGCCTCGCACGATGGAGCCTGAGACTTCAAGAATATGACATTACCATCATTTACAAGTCCGGCAAAAAACACTCCGACGCTGACTGTCTCTCTAGTACGCTTGTCGACCAACCGCTACCCGACGACCCGGATGACGACTACTTCTTGGGAACAATTACTACCGACGACTCGCTGAACGACAGCGGGCCGACCCGGAACTTAAGGCCCTAATAGAATACCTCGAAGGCAGGACCGCCGAAGTCCCGAAGGTATTCAAGCGCGCACTTGCGTCGTTCTTTCTACGAAACGGTCTTCCACAAAAGAAAAACTTTTCACCGTTTCGAGCTAAGTATCTCCTTGTGGTGCCTTCAGCTCTGCGACCAGAATTCCCGCAGGCCCTGCACGACGATCCGACGGCAGGGCACCTCGGTGTTTCTCGCACGCTCGCGAGGATACAAGAAAGGTACTACTGGCCACGTCTTACCACCGACGTCACTCGTTATGTGAGGACATGCCGGGACTGTCAGCGACGCAAGACACCGCCGACAAGGCCAGCGGGACTTCTGCAGCCAATTGATCCACCTTGCCGACCTTTCCAGCAGATTGGTATGGACCTACTGGGGCCGTTCCCGACGTCGGCTTTCGGAAACAAGTGGATCGTGGTAGCTACCGACTACCTCACCCGCTACGCCGAGACAAAAGCCCTGCCAAAAGGCAGTGCATCCGAGGTAGCTAAGTTCTTCGTCGAAATTATCGTCCTACGTCACGGCGCCCCGGTGGTCCTTATCACCGACAGAGGAACGGCATTCACTGCTGACTTAACTCAAGCGATCTTGGCATACAGCCAAACAAACCACCGCCGGACGACAGCGTACCACCCACAGACCAACGGTCTCACCGAGCGGCTTAACAAGACGATCGCCGACATGCTGTCAATGTACGTCGATGTCGAACACAAGACGTGGGACGCCATTCTTCCGTATGTGACCTTCGCATACAACACGGTGGTGCAGGAGACGACGCAGATATCTCCATACAAATTGGTCTACGGAAGGAGCCCGGCAACGACGCTCGATGCCATGTTACCCAACGTCACCGACGAAGAAAACCTCGATGTGAGCGAGCACCTTCAACGCGCCGAAAAAGCCCGACAACTTGCGCGTCTCCGTATCAAGAATCAACAGACGACCGACAGCCACCGTTACAACCTTCGACGACGCTTCGTGGAATACCAGCCCGGTGAACGTGTTTGGGTGTGGACGCCGATACGCCGACATGGACTAAGTGAAAAGCTTCTGCGACCGTACTTCAGACCGTACAAGGTGGTTCGACGTCTCGGCCCACTTGATTACGAGGTTGTCCTCGACGGCATCACGAACTCTCAACGACGCCGATCGCGACCTGAAGTCGTCCATGTCGCGCGCCTCAAGCCGTTTCATGCCCGTTAACAAACTGAAACAGTGTTTTTTGTATTATTGTTGTATTGTAATTTATTCATTGTACTTGCTTGCATTGTTATTGTACCTTCATCTTTAGTTAAAGCTTCGGGACGATGCCTTTTTTTCAGAGGGGGGCAATGCCACGTTCCCTTTCCCAAGTTTTTGTTATCGTTCCGAAACACCACACGATTCTCGGCGCAAACCGCGCCTGCAGGTTTCGAGAAGGTTCCGGACTGTAGTAGATCATTTCGATAAGATCACGCCCACTGTGCGAACGGTACAGATTGTTCTGGAACCTACGCCACCAACAGCGATAACGCTAGAACATTTGACGGCAAGGGTATAAATACCGACGCGCTTCGCCGCTAGTCAGTTCTTGATCGAAGGCCGACGCTGCGTTCGCCGCTATCAGTCCGAGACTGCTATCTGTGCAAGACTGCTGCTGTAATTAGACTTTACCTTTACCGGGCACAGGTTCGCCCAAATAAACAGTTAAATCCCAACACGAAGTTTCCTGTCTTCGGCCACGTAACGACCCTGTGACAATATATTAAAAGCAAACGCATTACTCGGTAATGTAGCAAGCTATGACTGGTAGGCTGATGACGTGCTGTGAAACAGCGTTTTGTATTAAGTGAGCTTGCAAAGATGCCACCCACCACTGATGACATGCCACACGGAGCTTTTCCTAGAAGTGGTAAGTGATCATAAAAATCATGAAGAAACGTGCAAGAAAACATGTTTTAAAACACATTGTTCTAGATTTGTACTGCAAACCGTTAAGCCGCATTCAGTGTTTCAAATTGCTTCCCACCCTTGCGTGGGGCATAGAAGTGGTCTCTTTACCCCTCGCCCTACAGAGAAGCAAGTCGGAGAATATACGTGTTCTTGTTCTTCTTGACCACTCATTGTGGCTCATATCAACTGTAGGGGATTGGCCGCTGGCTGACTCTTCCACCCTTAGCTGGCAGCTTCTTTTTCACTCTCTTCTCTCTACGGCAAATAGGCAGCGGGCCAATTGCCTGCATAAATACCATTTTGTTGAGTAGCTACTAAATTCTTAGGCACTCTGTATTTTACGCTTCTTATTCGACTATGACTTGGTTATAGTTCATATACAGCTCAGCTTTAGCTGTGCTGTACTTGAAAATATAATGTTTTCTCGCTTTCTGTGCATAAAACACCATAGCACGATGTAGCGGGTGTGTGCCAATGTAGTGCGAATAGTGGTGAAGGCATTGACAGCAGCCTCAGTAGCTTCTCGGGAGACGATAGTGTTGAGCCCACCAAACTGAAGGTAGCTCAGAAGCTCAGATGGCTCGTTTTTGGTTTCAGCGTCATCGCCGTGCCAACGATGGCGGGTAAGTTCGAGCACTTCCACTGCATGAACATATCCGAATCAGAATCCCTAGTTCGTGTAGAGGGCCCCATGCGCCATGTGCTCTATATAAGGTGTGGTTGTACAAAGCTTGGGAGATTCGTTCGGTCAACCTGCTTCCGAGTCACTGAAGTAGATGCGCCTAGCATCGGTCTTAATGTCACATCGCACATGGTTGCGCATCGTACATGGCGTAAAGAGCAAACCTCATAAGCACGAAAATGCACGCGACAGCTACGAGCGATGCTATGCGCGACGAAACATGGCGTTCGCGCGACGTGTCGCGTGCTCGTTTTCGCGCGATCGCTCGGTTCTCCAGATTTGGAAACCGTCGCTCATCGCCCGGAAGTGCTGGGCTCAAGCAGCTAATAGCGAAAAACCGGAAAAGACAGACTACATAGTTGCACGTGACCCTGCCCGAGTCACGTATGCGCAGCAATAAATAACGCAGTGTTTACGCATGTGCATATAAAGAAAGTGCTGCAAGGCACTCATAAACACTTTCCGTTCCATTACATATCAGGTAGTGGAGCCTTATGCTACGTTTCTTAGGGTAGCTCGACCCCAACAGCCTCCGAGCTTCTACTTGAATGACCCAAGTTCATGGTCCACCTGTATTGAGCAGTTCAAAGACTATGCCTACGCAACAGGAATGCACTGATTCGATCATTCCAGCGACTATAGGCGACGCAGCGTTAGGTAGAAATGGCGGACAAGACAGCCATGTCCCGAGCGTGTACGTTGGCGTTGCAGAGTGCGAGGTCGCGTTCAGTGGTACATGACTACTGAGAGACCGAACTGCGGCGCTATTCATCACGGTCTCACAACTTCGGAGCACGGCTACATGGTGCCGCCTGCCTCGCTGGAATGACCGAATTTATCGACAAGGTTTGGGTACGAACGCTTCTTTATTGCATCGGTGTTCAAGCTCGTCGCGTGCTAGCGCCTCCCAACTGGACGGCCGGAGCTCTATTGCACAGCCGCGTGAAAAGCCACCCCACTTCGTATTTTGTTCACCCGCTAAACTAATTTCACGAAAGTTACCATTTTCACAAGCGGACGCAGCAAGCACGTGAAAGCATTGATACTTTTTATGCCGCGTTGCGAAACATGGCCAAAGTATGCAACTACAACTCGGCGTTCATTGAGGATAGGCTCGTTCGAGACCGATTTATCGTTGGCTTGTTGGACAGCACAATCTCATAACAACTCTGCTGCACTTCCGAGTTGACGCTGGAAAAAGCGCTGCTGCATGCACGGCTACACGAAGACGACGAAAGAGAAAAACTAGAACGCGAAAACCAGTCATTTGGGCCGGTTGCTCAGGATGCAGCGAAACAGGCGCCAGCTCTAAGAAAGTCACGTAGGCGAGCATCAATCAGCATCGACAGAGACCCCCTTCGTCTACACGACGAATGAATCGTGTCGGTTATGCGCACGAGAGGCCCATCAACGAGATTTTTTTCCTGCCAAGAAAGTGGTTTGCGATTTCTGCAATAAGGAAGGACATTTAGAAGTAATTCGCTTAGCCAAGCAGCGTTCATTCAGCCAACAGTCACATGCAATCGAGATGCATGCAGTCAAAGCCAGTTGTGAAGCAAATGCCAAGTTCGTTTGGGTTAACGTGAACGGCGTTCCGCTCAAGTTCAAGGGTCACGCTGGAGCAAAAATTATCGTCGTTCTGAGTACTCTTTCGGGTGTACCGTCTCGACTCGATAAACTGGAGGGTCATCTCACGGGTCCAGGAAATTGTCGTTTGAATATCTCAGGCAAATTAAAAGCTATGTTGGAGCGGAAGAGCCGCACTTGCGTAGAATCGGTGTATGCCATGCCTTCGCAGTCTATGCGTTCACTAGACTACCCTGCTATCTTCGCATTGGAAGTCGCGAAATTCGTCAACGCCACACAGTGACCTGACAAGCCAGCTGACTGAAATCGACACCACCCGTGGCCAGAAAGGAGTACACTATTCGTCTCAAGCCAAATGTCAAGCCATTTGCTCTCAGTGTACCTCGAAGAATTCCGGTTCCTCTGTACGACCGAGTGAAGCAAGAGCTGAACGAGATGAAAAAGAAGGGGTCATCAGGCACATTACAAAGCCAACGCTGTGGTTTGCGGGTATCGTCACTGTACCGAAAGCATCCGGCGGCATCCGAATATGTGTGGACTTCACAAACCTCAACAAGGAAGTTCTGCGCGAAAGACACGTGCTTCGAACGGTTGAACGGGTGCTCGGGCCGCTGGGCGACGCAAAGGACGTATTCTCAAAACTGGAAGCGACTCAAGATTTTACCAAATGCAATCATTCCAAGAATGCCAAGAATACACTACAGTCATCACGCCATTTGGACGCTACTGTTATTTTCGTCTACCTTTCGACCTAACCTCGGCACCGGAGTACTTTATGCAAAAAATTGCTCGCAATCTAGAGGGACAACCGAACGTTGTCAACATATTACACGACATCCTGGTTTTTTGAAAAGGCTGCGAAGAGCATGACAAACGACTTGCGGAATTTCTGGACTGCCTGAGGAGAGCCGGAATTAAACTGAACAAGTAAAAGTGTTGTTTCGGTCAAGACAGAGTAGACTTTCTGGGTGTGGTCATCAACTTAAACGATTTCTCGCCGAGCCCCAGTAAACTCAAAGCCCCACGCAATATAGACCCTCCCAAGGACTTTGCTGGTGTTAGATGCTTACTCGGTACGGCTAATCATATTGGTCGCTTCCTGCCCTATCATTCGCAAGCAATTGCCCCTATCCGCGCGTTGATAGGCGAGCAGAATGCATGGGAGTGGAGACCACTTCAAGAGATAGCTTTTAATCGGATCAAGACGATGCTCACGTCAGACCTCTCCAATGTGAAGAAGTACCATCCCGGTCGCAATACCTTTGTATCATGCGATGCAGGCTTATTTAGATTGCAAACTGTTCTTCTGCAGGAACAACCATCGGGGGAGTGACGCGTGGTGGCGTTTGCATCATGAACGCTAACTGGCGTGGAGAAACACTACAGCCAAATACAGAAAGAAGCTTTGGCGGTAGCATGGGCAGTGCACCGTTTTGACCAGTACGTGCGGGGCATCATATTCACGGTGTAAACAAATTACCAGCTGCTGGTGACATTACTCGGAAGCGCTGATCTGGACACTATGACTCCACTAATTCAAAGGTTCCGCATCAAACTTACGCGCTACCGATTCAGCGTGCACTACGTTCCGGGCAAAGATCTAGCCACTGCTTAAGCTCTTTCAAGGTGTCTGGACGAGAAGCCATCGATTAGTCCAGTGGATGTGGTATAGGAATTTCATGGAATTTTAAGTTGCAGTGGTCACTTACACGAAGCTGGTTACTGTAGAGGATGTCCGCAGGCACCAAGAACTGGACGGGGAATGCGTCCAGCTCGTCAAGTATTGTACCCAGGACTGGCCTCGTCGAGACACGCTTCTAGATCACAATAAGAAGTACTGGAACCATCAAGGAGATGTCTCTTTGTGCAACAGCGTCCTGCTATGGGTAACCGCTTTGTCAACCTGGCTTCACTGCAAACGGATACGCTCAAACTTATCTATAAAGGCCACCAAGGTATCAACCGATGCCGGTTGAGAGCACAAGACTCCGTGTGGTGGTACAGGCTTTCGTAGCCAATACAGGACAAAGTGAGTCCCTGTAGGCTGTGCGCAGCTACAAGAGCACAACGAAGTGAGCCATTGATAGTGACGGAAACTCCAACGTAACCATGCCAAGAAGTCGAAATGGACTTATTCACTCACAGGGGACACAACTACATTCTATTGGGAGGTTATTGTTGTCGCTCCGAGTCACTAGCGTCCGTCTGCGTTTTGCGTGGTACATGGTGGCGCATCGTATAGTATTTACCCCTACAGAAGGGGCAACTACGAGATTTTGGCGTTCCAGAATCGCGGCAGCCTGGTTGCCATATTTACATCGACGTCCTTTTTCGGCAGCTAGTCAACTATTGATACTACCAGAGCGCTAGCTACATCACGCACCGTGATGCGAGAACAATTATCTAGCAAAGAACAACTTCAGCAATCTCAGCGAAACGATCTGTCTTAATTTAACGTTTACTTTTTACACCAAGGGCGTAGTGAAAATTGATTTATATGACCACATCGTTACAGAAAAAATATTCATCATAATGCCATAGCTAAGAACTATTTGTCAAGGTTGCTGTGGATTGCCAACAGCGTCGGTATTGGGGTCGGTCGAGCTAGGCCCACCGTCCCTGCAGCCGAGCGTTCAGTGGAAAACTGCTCTTTGGAATTCCTTTCGATTACAAAGAAGGGTTGAGCAGAATTGCAACATAAGGGTTTAGTGGTTGTACCTCAGGGATACTTTTCAGTACATTTATTTTTGTATGGATATACATTTCACAAACGTATTGTTCTCCCGGAAGTTGAATGCTTATACATTTGTCTGTTACATAGCAATATTTCGAAGCACACCTGAATTTATTTACGTTGCTTTTGCTCAAGGCCCACTTTCAAGCTGCTGTTTTATTCTTAGGCAGAAGGGAAGAGTTTTTTTGTGTGTGTCTGTGTGTGCGCGTGTGTGTGTGTGTGTGCGTGCGCGCGTGTGTATGTGTGTGTGTGTGTGTACACTTTTTGGCCCCCTACATAGGAAAAACCCTAAAGGAGAATGGGGATGGCCTGCCACCTTCACGAGGTGGTGGGCCACCTCCTGATGGGTTCAAGCCCACCAGGATATCTTGAGCCCATGAGGGCTCAAGTCAATCTAATCTTAGTGATGAGGGCACATTTCCTAACTTAAGTTGTTTTAAGCCAGTTGGCTAAAAATAGCAATGGCAAAACCTAATGAGCGTGGCATAGAAGTTTAGGCAATAAACCGATTAGCTTCTCAGGAAGCAGCAGGTCGACATGCAGCAGCAGTTTATTTTCCTACGTTCAGTGGTTCGGGTTCATTTGTGGGTGTGTGTGTTATGTCCGTGTGTTTTATTTTAAAATGTCTTGCCGTTGATTGCGGGAAAGTACAAACGAAACGGCGAGGTGGCGTGTACGTCCATGGACTGGAGGATGAGATAAGCGTTGATGAAAATGGTAACAGTTGTCTCCATGCAGTCGGAGTCCATTCCTTCACCAGGAGCCGTGCAGCCAGACACGGTTGGCTGGCGTGTCCACGAGAACGTAGTCCACGAGAACCCAACTTTGAGCGTAGTGGACAAGTTTGCCTATTTGAGATCAGCCCTGACCGGCCCCGCCGCTGCGGCAATCGGCAGACTACCTGCGAGTTATGGCTGTTGTGAAGACGCACGGGCCAACTTCATCGCACGGTTCGCCAATAAAGACATCATTTTCAAAGACCACGTTGAGCAGCTCATCGACTCGCAGCCCATTAGGTCAACCGCAGAGGTACTTGGATTGCGTCGCTGTTATAATAACATTGAGACTAATATTCGTGGTCTACGGGCGTTGAAGATAACAGAGGAGCCGTTTACCTCCGAAGTTTACCGCGAGAATCGGTATACTGGAGTACTACCTGCCTAGCGAAAAGGTCAACAAAACCTCTTTCCCTAGAGGAAATGACAAAGTAGGCGAGCAAATGTCTTCTGCAACGCTGAGTAGCCTACAATCTCTGCTTGAATTTATCCGCAAAGAATTGTAAGCGCGAGAAAGAATTGTAAGCGCGAGTCGTTTGGCGTTGACATGGGCCAAAACAAGCGAGATAAACAAACTGAGACGTGCTGTTCATACCACAAGCCATTGAAACTAATGACGTCGAAACAACTAGCGTCGGCTTCTTAGAACTGCACAAGAACAATCTGTTTATTTATATCAGTAGATAATATGCTACCGAGCGTTGCAAAGCCACGCTCACTATCGCAGACAAGAAGGCCAAGCTTTAGCAAATGGGCGCTGCTTCAAATGTACAATGCAATCTCATCTGGCGAAAGGTCAGCTGCCTTAGATGTAATCGACGATACGCGACGACCATGTGCAAGCCAAGCGTCGTGACTTCCAATTCTGAGAGTGCCACCACACCCCTAAATAGCCAGCAGTCACAGGACAACGGCTCATTTATCTTCAAACCACGACCGTACATGTGTCTTCCGGTCATACAAGAGCTCTCACACGCATTACTTTTGATGGCGGAAGTAAGAGAATGTTCGTCACAAGCCGACTTGTGAAAAAACTCAAGTGCGAAAACGAAGGTCCACAAAAATTGTCGCCCATCGTGGTGGTCTAGGGGCTAAGGTACTCGGCTGCTAATCCGCATGTCGCGGGTTCAAAGCCTGGCTGCGGCGCCTGTATTTCCGATGAAGGTGGAAATGTTGAAAGCCTGTGTGCTCAGATTTGGGGGCACGTTAAAGAACCCCAGGTGGTCGAAATTTCTGGAGCCCTCCACTACATCGTCTCTCATAATCATATGGAGGTTTAGGGACGTTAGATCCCACATATCAATCAATCAATCAACGAAAATTTGTCAGTGGAATTCTTTGGTGACTATAACCACAAGCAATACTTTCGGAGAGTTACACAGCATCTCCATGGCACCAAGGAGGAATCAGTATACAGCATAGCTGCACTTGTCATTGAGAAGGTATGTAATCAACTAGTTCTATTACTTCAAGGCAGCACACTGAAATAAATGCCAAACCATGGCCTTGTAAATGCTGGTTTCGACTTGCCAGCCAATCACACTGACGAGACGTCAATATAGATCCTAATCAAAGCTGACCACTACGGGCAACTTGCGACAGACCAAACAAAAGCTTTAAACCAAGGTTTACGGGCAGTAAAAACAGTATTTGGCTGGACAGTTCATGGACCAGCAACAATTAATTTCACACAGTTGTGCACGGAAGCTGTGTTTTTGAACGTACATGCGGTGCCTGACTGTGAATGACTCAATATAAAGATTTTATAATGTTGACTCCGTGTGAATAGAATTTCCAGACGGAGGCGAGCATTTTCTGACATACTGTAACAAAACCGTCAATCAAGTGAAAGGTCGCTATGAAGTAAGACTACCGTAGAAAACGGATATTCTACGTGACGACAACAAAGCCGCAGCACAAAGACGGCTAAGAAAGATCACAAAAAGGCTTCTTCTAAACTCGGAGTCAGACATTGTATCACATGGCCATCTCCAAATATGCCTACAATGACATGGAAGTTGGTGACAACACCGTAATCGCAACGAGTCCAGTATATTATATGCCTCATCTCGCCGTGATCATAGAAAAATGGTCAACAAACACATGTGTTGTATTTGATGCTTCTTCGCGCGCAAAATAGCACATTTCTCTCAACGACAGTCTCTACAATTGGCACAACCTGAACGCCAATCTAGTAAGCCTGCTGTTAAACTTCAGTCGTCACCGCATCACTCTTGTAGCTGACATTACAAAAGCATTTCTGCAAATTTTGATCAAGACAGACAATAGAGATGCCTTGTGATACTTTTGGTATGAAAATACAGTTGTGCCTAACAAGCTGCTCCCAAAAGTAATCACTTTCTGGAGGACACAGGTCCCTTTCTGTACAACTTCAAGCCAGCTTTTTCTTGTGGCAAATATTTGACATCATTTAGACGAGATGTCCCCGGACACCCTCCTTACGTTTCAAAGCTGCTAAATTGCACCTGCGTAGATGGCATACCCACTGCAGCCGACAACGTTGATGAAGCCATCAAGGTATGCGCTTAAACAACGAAAATATTTGCTGCCACTGCCATACAATTTCATAAATGACATCAAATGAACGAGCTATTTTCAAGCATTTGCACTGAAAACAAGGTTCTGAAAAGGCTCCTGTCAGCGAGGCACTGTGTGTTTTCAAGGTCCTTTGGTTAGTTTGGCATTCAAACACCAACAACATGTCCTTTTACCCCTGACCTGTACTTGACTTTGTGAAATCCCCCATTCATACGAAGTGCTTTATACTGCAAGCAACCGCAAGACTGTACAACCCACTGGGACTCCTAACCTCGTTTGCTATGAGAGAAAAACTTCGATTTCAGCGCATCTGGAAGCTTAACATCGAGGGACACTGTTGTTCCGCCTTCTGAATAAATAGAAAAGGTGGTGTGATCAGCTCTACATTCTCTACGACAATGAGCTACCTCACTTCTACCTGCACGACTTGGCACCACAGGTTAAGAACAGCATGTTTCGTGTGTTTGCCGATGCAAGCCTATTTGCTTAGGGCGCAGTAACCCACCTATGCACCTTCGATCATGAAGAACAATCTCGTTTCACAACCATCCTTCGCAAGGCTCGCATAGCCCCAATCAAAAAATTAACCAATCGATAAGAGCTTTTAACTTGTTCAATCGCAAGGAAACTGTAACAACACTTCAAGCGGTCCATTTCAGGTTCTTTGAGCAGTGTGGACCTCTGAATGGGATCAATGATAGCGCTCCACTGAATCAGAGGCGACAGTCGGCGTTGGAAGCAATTTGTACGCCATATAGTGGACGATATTCAAGCTGCTGCAGACATAAAGTGGTGGAAACACTGTCCAGGGAAGGAAAACCCTGAACATATGATCACCAGAGGATCTAATGCCGAGCAACTTGCACCTTCCGCATTGTGGTGGCATGGACCTTCATGGCTATTTAAAGGTACTGAGTACTGGCCGCAGCAAGTCGGGGCATCTTCGCACTTCTCGGCCAAAGTGGACAGAGAACCACGCACGTAGAAGTCGATGAACCACTGACTACAAGACCCCAGTTAGCGCAACCGTTTAATCATGTCGCTAATCACAGTTATAATAATAGTTTACATCACATCGCTGCCTGGGTCTTGTGATTCGTCAACAAACTAAAGCATCAGAGCAGTCCATCAGGATTTCTCACCTCCCACGAAATAGCTGCTTTTCTGATTTGCTGGGTACGCCAAGTCACCTCTGTGTAATACCTCGACTTTTCTTAACGACACCTGTATTTTGCGCGTGACAGGACGTCTTCACTACAATCACAAACGTATTCCGAGCGACACCCAATCGTTCTTCCAACAAGGCATCCTTATTCGGAACTGATAGCTAATCAGCACCATCGCCGACTACATGCTGGTGTGCAAGACACACTCGTCGACTTACGTGAGCTGTTTTGGATTCTGCAAGCAAGGCAGCTAGTGAAGAAAGTACTCAAGAAATGTGTAGTGTGTCAGCATACAAGACCATTTCACGAGCGAACCTCTTCTTTACCGTCAAACAGAGTAAATAGAGCCAAACCATTTCAAGCTGTGAGAATCGACTTCGCTGGACGGCTACTCATCAAGATAGCCCGATCGTTTAAGAAAGCGTATCATGTCCTCTTCACCTGCGCGGTAGTCAGAGCCATTCGCCTCGAGCTGGTTGAAGACATGTCTGCTTCCAGCTTTCTACACGCCTTTCCCCGCTTCGTTTGACGAAGATTTACTGTGACTGTATATTCCGACAATGCTCTCACGTTCAGTGAAAGCAAGAAAGAACCACTTTAGCTTTGAAAAATCATGCGGTCGGGTGGAGTAATGCACGCATTCGCAAATAGCAAGATTTATTGGATGTTTACTGCTGAGTGGGCACCGTGGTGGGGAGGGGTCCATGAGGATCTGGTTATGTTCGTCAAACTAGCCTTGAAGAAAACCATCGGACAGCGTAGCCGCACGAACGGCGAACTTGGCATTACGCTATCAGAAGTTGAGGCCGCTTTAAACTCCAGGGACATCCGAGACGCGGAACCTCTCTTACCAGCTCATTTTCTCACGGGAAAACGGCTCGTCTCGATCCCAGGCCTGATGTCATCTGAGTTGCCTTTGGTGCCATTGCGCCAGCTGAATCAGTTATGGAAGTAGAGACAGGACAATCTAGAGGACTTTTGGCGATGATGGAAAAATGAATATCTTCAACAACTACGATCATCCCATCAGCAAAGGCCAACTGCGTAAGTAAATCTTGGAGACGTCGTACTTCTTGAAGACAGCCTACAACCACGCCAACTGTGGAAGCTGGCCAAAGTGACCGAAGTGCACGCTGGTTGCGATCAAAAAGTAAGATCATGTACCATCAGACTTGCAGATGGAGCGTTTATTCAACGACCCACCAAGGTGCTCTACCCTCGGGAAGTTCACCAGTTTTTATGAACTTGGTTTTTGCGCGGGGCAGGTTGTTGCGATTTTCGACGAAGAAGTTGCGGCATTTACGCGTGGCTCGATTGCGCGATACACGGTTCTGTTTTGTTTGCCTGGTTGAACAGTAGGTCACGAATGAGTTTTCTGCGGAATAGAATCCTGTGATTCCTCTACCAAAGGCTTTTGTCTCTACAGTATGTGCATAATGGTACATAAATGACCTCACTCCCGCCATGTGCAGTCCAACCCAAAAGGACTCGTTCCTGAGCAAGCAGTCAGCGACTGGTGGAAGGGTCCACTTCGAGCACGTGTGCGAAGTTGCCCGACCGCTCCCTGTACGATACGGCCATTCGGCATGTTGACGGTTCTAAATGTAGGGTCGAGTTTGTGGGGGTGCTGACACCCCCCCCCCTGTAAAGTTGTCTGCGCCGCGTGGCGCACGTGTCTCGCCCCAAGGCTTCATTTCGGTAGTGACCACCGCCGGGCGATAGATGGCGTTGTGTTCGCTTTGAGTACCATTGTTGGTAGAGTGGTAGCGCCGGTGGTGGCCCCTGGCGGAAGGCAGGCCTTGGTGGCGGGCGAGCGTTGAGCGAGCCTCTTCTGCGCGTGGCGGCTGCCGCGAACGGTTGTCTGTAGCGCGGGTCCCCGGTGCTTGGCACCGCGGGCTTCGCGCCGGGGTCCCGCGTGGAAAGTCAGGCGTTGGCGACGCCGCCTTGGGTATGTGCTAGTGTGTTGTGTGTGTTAGTGTGTGTTTATCATGTTATTGTGTGTTTAGTGTGTCCCTGCGTTATGTTGTTTGTATGGTAGCATGTTAGTTTTAAATTTGATGTATCATTCGGCGGACGATATCGTCGTCTAAATTAGTTAATAAATGTATGTATGTTGAGTGCTTTGTACCGACCGCGTCTGCTGGTCCGTTCACTCCAAGAGCGTGGCGTGGCGATGCGCTCGTTCGCCTCGCCGAGACCCCACACTGGCTGCCCAACGTGGCGCTCTTGGAGTATCGGACGACAGTTTTTGCGGTTCGGTACAGGGATTTTGTTAGAGCCGGAGTAGAGTAGGCCTAGGGGGGACTTCTTTGCTAGCGTCGGTGGTGTGCTTTGTTGAGAAGCGAGGAGATTGCTTTTGGTAACGTGTTTCAATTTGTCGGCAAGTTGACTTTCTATTTATTTTTTTTTGCTCGCAAGTGTTGTTATTTTTTGTTGTTGTTAGTTTTCAAAAACGTTGTTGAATTAGGACGAGAGCCATGCGGTCCGCATCCTGGGGTGAGCAAGGCCTAGAGCACGTGGTTTGTAGGCCAGGCCCGAAGCGAGTGAGTACGGAAGCCTCGTGGGTGGTCCGATTTTCTGTGAATAGCTTCTTCTATCTCTTTGGGCTCAGGGAGGCGGGCGTCGTTGCTGACTTGTATTGCGGCTCGACGCCGAGGCGTCGTGACACCGCCCGGGGCGGTGGACGCCGATCGCTCGGTAAGCTGCTGTGTGCGGCGAGCGATAGGGCCACCTCACAGAGTGGACGTCTCCTCGCGGCTGCCTCTTCTGCGCCTAGGCTGGGTGCTGGGTGGATGCCGGTTGTTGCCGAGCGACTCATTAGGCCTAAGGCTCTACGCAGCCGCCTGTCGCACGTGGCACAACTAGGTGGATCGTGGCATTGAGGTGTTGCGCTCCGCTTCCCTCCCTTTTTTTTTTCTTGTGAGCACGAGTTAGGAAAAGTGATTTTTGTTTTATTTTGATGGGCGTCTCGGCCGCCACCGATGTATTAGCTAGCAGTACTGACCACCGTACCACGTGGCCGAAAAGCCTGAAGCTCCCTCCCCTGGGCCGCGTTCCTTTGTTTCTTTCGAGTTTTGTTTTTGTCGATGTATTCAGCGGGAGGGAGGTCATCCACGGCCGGCTGTCCTGCACATCGTCAGCGTCGTTGGCCAGGAATGTGGTCGTGAGGTCGGGCGATGGAGATGCCTGGGACCTGCGCAACTGCCTGCAGTCCGGCGCCCTCGCGAGTGCTGGTCGCAACTGGAAGACGTGGCGGCGCTACCGACGGCAACGTTGCTGGTGCGGGGCCGGTACTGAGATGAAGTCTAGCCGGACAGTGCAGCAGTGTCGTCCAGCGGCGGTGTCGTGGTGCAAGGACATTATGGTCGTGCGATATCATTTTTTTTGTTAAAGCTTGTGTAGCTAATTTTTGATTTCGAGATATGGTTTGATTTAAGGTTGGGGGAATGTGGGGGTGCTGACACCCCCCCCCTGTAAAGTTGTCTGCGCCGCGTGGCGCACGTGTCTCGCCCCAAGGCTTCATTTCGGTAGTGACCACCGCCGGGCGATAGATGGCGTTGTGTTCGCTTTGAGTACCATTGTTGGTAGAGTGGTAGCGCCGGTGGTGGCCCCTGGCGGAAGGCAGGCCTTGGTGGCGGGCGAGCGTTGAGCGAGCCTCTTCTGCGCGTGGCGGCTGCCGCGAACGGTTGTCTGTAGCGCGGGTCCCCGGTGCTTGGCACCGCGGGCTTCGCGCCGGGGTCCCGCGTGGAAAGTCAGGCGTTGGCGACGCCGCCTTGGGTATGTGCTAGTGTGTTGTGTGTGTTAGTGTGTGTTTATCATGTTATTGTGTGTTTAGTGTGTCCCTGCGTTATGTTGTTTGTATGGTAGCATGTTAGTTTTAAATTTGATGTATCATTCGGCGGACGATATCGTCGTCTAAATTAGTTAATAAATGTATGTATGTTGAGTGCTTTGTACCGACCGCGTCTGCTGGTCCGTTCACTCCAAGAGCGTGGCGTGGCGATGCGCTCGTTCGCCTCGCCGAGACCCCACAAGTTGCGCATGCTTAGCTGATCAATGTTGTTGGCGGTTGGAACATCGGAGTCTACACTGGTGAGTATTACGCGAGGTTTTCGCTTTCGAGGCAAACGAACTGATAATGTCGCGCCTGTGATTGCGTTCTCTTCAAGTGTATTCCTTAAACTCGTAACAGAGTTATGGCAATTTGTGAATATTGTTTATGCATGGCGAGTCTTTCCGAGGGTCAGTTAGCCAACATTATTTTATGGGGTCAATGTGTGACCTAATATTCTTTGTCCCCTCAGTAGCAGGATTAGTTGACGGAGTTAGTGGTGTTCGAAACATATTATGTTCCTGCTCTCACCTGGTGGTGTGCGTGGTTGGTTTGTTAGAGATTTACGGCCAGTGTGATGAAAGTACAGGGCGAGAACTGGTCTCTGACCAAACGGGCAGGACCGCTGTTGGACGCGCCGTGCTGCACGCAGCTTCCTCAGCATAAGTCACGGCCATGTGGGCAGCCTTTGGAGCCGAGAGTGCAGCAACGAGAGAGGCAGAAGGTGTTGGCAGGCCCAACTGGTGATGAATTTTATCCAATTGGTCACCTTGGTTTTCAGCAAGGGCTCCGATATCAGTACACTACTGTGCGATTCTGCGACGTCAACCGATGATCTCAAACCTATGGGTAGTATTGCCTTTCATGAGGCATTGAATGAAATATAGTGGATCTGTTTTTGATGTGCGACCACAAGATGGAAGGAAGCTCACGCTATTTCATCACTTGCGCGGTATATAGCCGGCCTTGCATTTTGCGTCATACCCGTTGCAGCGGGCAACTGAATGTCTGGGATTACCGGAATGGAAGTAACTTGTACATTCTGCAAATCTACGTCTAGCAGCACCCTGTCTCCATCCGGCTAAAAGACCGAACCATCGTATCGAGGCGAATTCTCTAGATCATAAACGGACCACTTGAATCGGAGGCTCTACAGAAACGTCATGTGACTCAGACACACCGGAGTGGGTATGAGCCAGCCATGTTGGTAGCGGCAACCTGCGGCCTGAGACACGGCTACTAACGGCGGCCAAATGGCCACTGAGAGAACCTCGATTCCATGTCGAACTGAATTATAAGGTGCCTAAAAGGAACCCCTGAATAAATTCAGAGAGACGCGTTGCCGTTCGACGAGATATACTTGGCGGCGAAAGGTGGCCGATGCTAACTGAATGACCCATCATGTGAAGGGCCCGACACCGTTGATGGCAGTTGCATTGCGGAAAACGCGTTGCTGGCCTCACTCGACGAAAGTCGCTGCCTCTCAAGTGCGGTTCAGAGCCGCTGAATTTCTTTAGGCAGCCAACTGTTTCGCGAGGCAACGAGTCGTGTGTTGAGGCCCAACCAACGCTGCCTAGAGAGGACAGCCTATTTGAGAAAAGCTGCCACTTAAGTGCAATTAACGCAACAACCTTTCAAACAGGACTCATCTTGTGAGTAAAAAAAACATTTTGCTAAAATCGATGGTGTTTCATGTACCGAACTGTAATGAAGAAATGACTTTGCGGAGCATCTGTATTCCCAAATCAAACTATTCCATCATCAGTATACGCATATCTGTATTATAAAATACATATATCTTTTTTACAAAAGCATCACCGAAACATTTCATTGCGTAAAATATAAATCTACCTCAGCTCGGAAGTACTCGCGCGTAGTGAAAGTTACACACGCATTGCTAGGCTAAAACTTTATTCACACAACAGATCAAATCGCGATTGGAGCCTGCACATTGCGTACGACGTCACCATGTATACGTCTGCCGTTCCTGCATCCCTGCTTAGGTCCGCGCGGAGGTATTCATGGAACGACGAAAATTCTTGTTTGTAGCGTGAGTTGTCCTCTGTCGTGCGAATGCTGGCAACGGAGAGATACAAATTACGTCACGTGTCACATGATTGATACGTCCACGATTACGTCCGTCGTGTTAATTCAGCTCAAAGCGGTATGCGCGAAAAGTCGTTCCAGAAGTGACGTCGCTTGGTGAAGATCACGTGCGGCAGCTCGCGTGTGCGAAGCCAGTGGCAACTTACGGCACTGAGTGCGGAACGCTATGATTGGTTGCTGAATGGTGACATGAACGCGCGTAAGTACCTCTATGTGGCATTCTCGCCAGACGCGTCACCACGTATGCATCTAGTTGGTGCCTTTGAATTTGTTTCGTGCCACCACTGCGTTATCCCAATGTTTGTGCAGTGTTGTCCAGTCTGCTTAGAACAAGGTATATGTGCAGATAAGTGCTTCAAAGTGTCATGAAATTGAAAGTGCAATTTACGTCAGATTGAAATTTCAATGTGCGATAACGTCTACAGCGACAATTTTATATGCCGCAGTGTCCTACTTACCAAAAAGTGAAGGTAAATGTACGATAACGCAAGCGCTACAACAGGACATTCGCAAAAGAATCCCCCACACCTCAGAGGTGCCGCCTACAACAATGGTAATCACTAGTAATCGAAGTAGCTGCACTAAATAAACAACCATTCGTGCATAAAGAGACGTAATAAAACGCTGCTAGCTCGTTCTCGTTTGATTCACGTAAAAATAAAAAGAACCACCGGACGTTACTATGGGGAATGGAACTAGTGGTTCAAGAATCAAAAGTTCAATTTTCACCTGGTTAACCTAAAGCCCCTAGAATACCGTAAAGTATTGGCACTCTCCTCCTCCGCTCGCGTTTCTGCTTGGTCTCCTCTCTTTCGCACTCGAATTTCGAACGTGGCGCCATCTGCATTGCTCCTTTCGCGAAACCCTTTCACAAAGAGAGTGATTGCTCGACATACAGCGCGCTGTGAGCATTCGCGCAAGTCGTGTAACTCATCCTAAAATAATTTAACGAGTGGTGCGTTAAAACTGTTGCTTGGGTGAGTTGATTGATGTTTATTAAGACTGATTTATCAGCGCAAAAAAGGCGAAACATTTAGAAAAGACAAGCACACACGGCGGTGTACTCATAACTGATTTACTAATTCAAACGCAGGGCCTTTTTGTAGACACGCCTCGAAACAACAGAAGATAACATGATGAAAAAAGGGCGATGAAAACTACGTGACAACCGCTTGCCAAAAGAAACAAAAAATCGAAAGCAATCACGCCAGAAGGAACACCCCCGTTATGAAAGAAGAAAAGGGAAAAGAAAAAAAAAATTATGTACTTGATGACAAAACCAACCGGGCCGAACACGTTAAAGACAGAGAAGCTCAGACAGCCACGCACGTAAGACAAATAAGATGTAGAACGTTCAAAAACTAAAAAGAATTATAAGAACATTGTAAAGCACAGGTTAAAACTTATAAAAATGCCTGCGCTGTAGGTAACTTATACCCCTGTCACACGGGCACCCGCGAAGACCATTTAACTCCCTCGTACTTACGACAACGAAGATGCGATCTGTGTCACACGGCCACCCTTTCGCAAACGAAGGTAAACAGAGCATTTCGCAAATGACATTCAAAGATCTCCCTTCGCAGCGAAACGAGGTACTTTCATCCCCAGCAGTACAGAGGTCAGAGAAAAATGTCGAGCACTAAGTAGCCGCAGTGAAAAGAATAATACAATTTGGCAATATTAAACGTTCTTCCGTTGTCGTACTCATTCACAACGCGTGTTTGTTTACATATAGTTAACCCGCCAGAGTTCACTTACTCTCAACACCGATGCCCTACACACCGTGCCTCGCGAGTCGGGCCGACCGGCGCCACTGAAAAATTTTTCGTCCATGCGTGTGGTTGTGGTCGTCGCCGTGTTAACGTTTAAGAAATGACCGACAATGCTGCGTCATCGTCACGCGGGATCGGATCCCGGCTGCAGCGGCTGCTTTCCGATGGAGGCGATAATGTTGTAGGCCCGTGTTCTCAGATTTGGGTGCACGTTAAAGAACCCCAGGTGGTCAAAGTTTCCGGAGCCCTCCACTACGGCATCTCTCATAATCATATGGTTGTCTTGGGACGTTAAACCCCACATATCAATCATCAATCAATGCATCATCGTCACCTGCCGCGATGGCTGCAGGAATGAGTAATGGGACCCCACCAAATCCAAGAGTAAACTGGAGTGAAAGTGACACCTGAGTGTTGATTAGAATCTGGGAGGACCACCTTCGTCAACTCAGAGGAGAACACAACGCCAGAGTGTATGACGCCATTGTCGCCGCTCTTGCACATATGTTAACGCGCCGACAAGTGCAACAGAAGATCGACAACCTCACACAGAAGTACAGGTGAGTTCGCACACTGTTAAGTGCATACAGAAAAAAGCAAGTGTTTCTGCACTTATGCACAACCATCGTTCATATTAACAACGTTTAACAAGAACGTGCCCTGCCTTTGCTACAGGTGCTTAGCTAGCTCATTGGGCAACCATATGGCATTATGTGCTGATCATGTGGTCAACAAAAAGTTTGTTTTAAACCTCGGCAAGTTTCGTGGTGCGTGACAACCCTTCTAAACATCCGCGACTGTGGATTAATTTGTTCCAGCTTCGACTACGCATTCAGAGTTTGCGGCACCATACGCGGAATCGCCAGACACAGACAATGCGAAAAGAAATTCCTCTGGAAAAAAGTATAGCGATGCTCTCCTGCTAATGCCACCGAGGACGAAATAATTATTGTTTTTGGCCATTCCATGGTGAACTTTGTTTTCCGCAAGTTTTGCTTCACTATTTTTCGCCCACTGCAATCGCATTCCGTCAAATTACTCAAAGAACCCGAGGCTGGTAAATAACCTGCGTCGCTGTGCGACTGGCTGGAAGGAGAGTTGCCATTTACAAGGAGTCATTCCGCGTCGAACGGCCATCCGCCGTATGCGCCATAGCGTTTGCCTTTCGGCGCCGTCTTGGCGGGTTTCCCGCTCTTCCCCCCCCCCCCCCCGCTCACCCCGGCCAGCGTTGCTTCCACAACGGCGGCGTAGATAAGCGAATAGTTGCGTCACCAAACACCTGCGTCGACAGCTGCGGCGCCGCCGCCAGTGCCTCCTCCTTCTCTCTATCAACGTTGCCCTCTCCGTCTCATTCGTCTTTCAAATGCATTGCGTTGGTCTGGGGTCTTGGTCGCTGTGTGTGTTCTAGAGAACAGGCGCATATTCAATGGTGGTCACGCATGACACCTTGTTTGAAGTGACGCTTGGATTAAGGAATATTCATGGAGTGGCGGACACGGACAACGTGGGCCTGTTAACGGTGAGTGTACTGTTTTCGTAGGTAATAATCATACAGCGCTAGCTGGGCGCCTGCAGCAGCTCTGCCAAAGTAGGCTGCCAGCCATTTATAACAGCATGCGTTCACGGGCCTGTTGCCGATGCCCGATTAAACGTGTGACTTAACGAGTTCACACTGCTACGCGCGGTGTTGTGTAAGTGCCTGCATCACTCATACAGTGAGTGATGTGATCACTTAACAAGGGCGGGATTAGTTGCTGATCGCACATTGTCTCTACACTGCACAAAGTGATTGATATTGTTTTAAGATGTGCTTTGGGCTACATCGTAATAACATTTCTATTAATACTCAAATGTGCGACGTACTTCTGTAGGTGTAAGCGTAAAAAAAGAAAGAAAAAGAAAAAATATGTACAGAGGTGCACTGTACGAAATGGCTTTTTCACTTAAAGACGGTATAGTTGGAGGTGCTGATATGCCGCGATGCTCCCAGCACGTGCGCCTCGGTCTTTTAAGCTATTTAGGACAAGTGTCACCAGCAACAGGGAAAGATCTAGCAGACTTCCAAAGGCGCGTTGTTGTGGCCATCGCCGTGCGTTGTTTTCCCTCGTTTTTGTTTGCTGTTTTCGTGCTTTGCCTTCATCTGCAATAACGTTCGGCGTTATAACAGAATCGAGAGAGTATACGTGACTGTGGGAGCTATGTGCGGTAGCTCTAGCATAAGCCATGGCTGCTGCAACGTAGACGGCGTCCGCGCGCGTTGGTGTCGTTCGAGCACTCATGCTTGCTTGATTGTGTTTAACTGAGTATTTAGGCACGGGTTACGTTGGTAAATCTCGTGGTCAATAATCGCTAATAGCGTGCCCCTGATTGCCATCAGAGGATGGGCTTGGTTGTCGAAATATGCCAGACGCTTTTTCTGAAAGCAAGCTTTGAAGCAATTTTTTAAAAAAAGAAATACTTTCATGCGTGCTAGGCAGTGCCTATTGCAGGCCCACAACTCTTTAGAAACTGGACGAGCTATCTCATTTTTCATTAAATTACAACGAATAAAGATGATTGAATTATAGATGACGAATTTCTGTGCCAGATTAGGTGCACGAAATACATGTTTGCAGCCCTACGTCTAGAAAGCAGGTGAATAGGAAGCACAGCGTCAAATTTGGATTAGATGCCATGGACGGAGCTTCTTCTGAGGGCAGAAAGAATGAGAAAATTGTTAATTTTTGATGCCCTTATAGAGGCAGTCAGAATCGCACTGATTGCTGAATTGTCACAATTCCTAAAATTGTTAGAGGCGTGAATAAAGTCAGTAAATCTTTTACTTTTTTTTGCAGACCTCTTCGCTAGTGACACGCCCAAAATGATTTGTTCTCATGTAAAAGAGAAAACAGAGATGCTTTCACTGTTTGTACATGAAGAGGTAAGTTTCTGTGCGTTTTGATTAATGCTACATGTTCTGAATGTTGTACTTTAAGAATTGTTTTTCACACTGGCTCATTACCCTATAAGAAATTTGATTTTTAGGTGAGTTCAGGCTTTCGTAAGTGCCATTTTTGATCTGTAGTCTTACACTTCACCTCAATTCGGAAATTTGCTGTATGCTGGAAAACTATCTTATCTTTATCATACGAAATAATTGGAATGTATAGGTTGTATGCTTCGAGTTCAGCGTAATTTCAATTACACGCTATATCAAAGGATGTACACTACACATTCTTCATATATGGTGCTGCCGGAACAGCACGAACATCATTTTATGAGAAGTCATACTTGCTCTTAATACAGGACGAGAGGGTGCCACTGACGCCCTGCGTAGTCTACCCCGACCACAGCCTAAAGCAAGCCTAGTTCCTGAACCTCCACGAGGATGACCGAAAAATCTTCCGTGTCAGTAATGACGAAGAAAGAGTGACAGCACTGAGGAATTGATTTTCTTATTTTTAACATCGTCTACGGCCGCAAGGCCTTTAACAACCACCGTGATAGAGCGGCTTTTTCTCTCCGTGAGTTTGGAGTTTATCAAAGAAGTTGTTCAGGCAGTACGACTCTGGTAATTTTGGTGTCACAATGCCTGAATAACTTTTTCTAGTGTGGTCATGGTAGATGAATAAATATTGTTATTTGTGTAAGTTATTTTGCCTAATTATAGCTAGACCATTCCATGCCAAACATCCCAGCCACTTTGGCGACCATCTGAAATGTATTTGAAAAAAATTATGCTGACTTACTGCGTTGAAAACAGTGAACTGCTAGAATACTTCAGCGAGAAAAAAAGTTTTGTTCATGTGGCTGGCTTATAAGTTCCTGGCATACGACGGGGCATGTTATGACTGATACGACGGGGCATGTCATGACTGAAGTTAAGGGCGGAGGAACTGTAACGCTAGTAACTAAATGTTACTTGGTTTTAAAAAAACTGTTACCACCTGGGGTTTCTGTGGCACCTGCCGGAACACGCGCTTTTTGTTACGCCATGAAGATCCGCTTAGGCGAATTCGTAGGAAACTTTTTTTGGATCGTGCCACATGATCACATTATCTAATCACATGATCCCCTATGGACACCGTACCGAGACTAGTGCTTCTTGTCGCTAGTTGAATTATGCATAATAACACAACCATAATTTTCTGCATAATAACCAGAATTTTGTAAATCCCGTTGCGGAACGATGTTTCTTCATGATGGTGTAGTCGCCCAGTAACTAGTCATGTACAGACCTTTACGTTCGTAAGAGTTTCTTGAGCTGCCGTCATTTCAAAACGCATTTCAAGAAGATTAAGCTGATGTCAGTACAAATATAAATGACAACGGAAACTTTTGGAACAGATTTATGCATACATATTCGGAAAGTTTTTTTTCTAAAACGCTTGCATAGAAACCTGGACACGGTTCCACGAAGTGAACTCTCCAAAAATAAAAAGCAGAACTGTGGTCGTTCTATTCGTATCTTCTTGCTGTTATCAGTGTCTTCTATCTGTGTTTTGGGCGTTGCGTGATTTACTGTAATTCGTGGTGCTGCAGTTTGTATTTAACTATGTATTTGCGTGTTTCGCCGTGTTGGACTTCGTCTACTTTGCTCTTTCCTTAGCGGTTCTTTCTTTCGACTTTTCTGGTTTGCGCCTTCGCTCCGCTGCCCCGGTCTTGCGCTTCCTGCTCTCGAAGGTCGGCATTTGATACTTGACGTCGGCGCTGCGACTCGAACCTTGCTAAGTTTGCGATGGTTGTGCGACCTGCAAGGCACAGCTGCTTCATACCTTGTTCTCCGGTTCACGTGGCAAGGCTCTGCTTCTGCGTTTAACGCCGGACGGCCGAGGGTCGACTAACAGCACCGTTGTTTATGCAGACATCAATGGAGAGTAGACACGTCCTACCAGAACAGAGGGAGCCATGGTGATCCACATTATCAAGCTTGGTGGGCGTAGCACAATGAACGTTCACATAACAGGAGACCCACGCCATACAAGTGCTAAATTTCAACTGGTTTTCATTCGCAGGTATCAAAAATAAAAAACTAACGAACAAATCAACTTCAGCAAAACCCAGAAGAGTAACAAAAGAAACTGCTACGCATTCTACTGATGGAATGTAGAAGTTGCGGTATGCGCACTAAGAGGGTGATGTGTGTTTTTGTAATCAAGTTTGATGCATAACGTGGGTGCCTCATTTTCCAACAAGTGTATTTCATTATGTAATTGTACACCTTAAAACGCCTGGCTGATGCTTGCATTTCCTTATCGATCTGGTATGCCGCCGCCACCTAAGGTGCCTTCTTTACTTTAAGACGTAGGATTACGGAAGTTTGAACAAAGACTGGCGCATTATATAGCCAAAAATCATGCAGTGCATAACTGTATGAGAATAAGGTGCACCTTTAAGTGAACTGTGACGCTCACACAGTCTTACATCGAGGCAACTTCCTGTTTCGTTTACGTATAGCTTTCCACAACTAGTGGGCAACTTGTGGGTGGTATACCAGCTACACTCGCTAGGCACAAATTTTATTTTGTACTTTTCTGAATGTGGCTAGCTCGGGTCGATTCTCGGGGTTTTCTTGAAACTGCAGTGCAACTTTTTCCTACTTAACGACGCGACGTGAATACCACGTCAACCTTGAAATTCCTAGGCACTTCTTTCAGGTGGCGAGACAACTCATGAACACAAGCCATGGTTGCCACTAGCTTGGTATTATTCTTGTCAATGCCTTTCAGGCACTCCCCTGGATTAAAGCACCTAAAACGTTTTCGCAAAACAATAGTAAAGTTTCTGAATTGGGATAGACCTATTTTTGATTGGCGACATCACGCTCGCTTGCAAGGAGAGAATGCAGGAATTGGATAGAGAAGACCGCAAACATAATGTGGCTATGCCTATTGTTTTTTAGTTTTATTGTTTGGGACTTCTCCGATTAAAAACCACTTGAAATTTAGCGTCTGCCTGGTGTGATCCTCCCAATTTCCTTCCACGCTTGTTACGCTACGCCAACCATTATCCTCACTAACTAGCCCAATTCGCAGTTCTGATGATCTAGCTATGGCAATAATCACGCGGTATCTCCCCATACAAGTCCGGTAGTCATCAAATAAAGAAATGTAGCGTTGTGGATTCTTTCTTTATGTGCTTGCACCGTTAGCACGGTATTACGTACTTATGAATGGCGAACTTGCTTGGAGAATTGCTGTCATCGCCTACTTATTGCAGGCCTGTCTACGTGCTCGAGCTGAACAGCCCCTCTCCCCCGGTGAGAGAACCCCCCTCATTGGACGCGGTGCACTTCGGCAAAAGGCGCCACGTGCAAGGCCGCAGCGCGCTCCTCCTTTCCGTCTTTGTTGCCATTATGGTAGCACTCTCCATTGGCTTCGCCCTGACAGTCATCTTCGTGAGTGCCACTTGAACTGCACACACGCACTTTAATCCTAAGTTTTTGAGGCCTGCATTTCCGCGAGAAGAAAATGAATACGTGTACTTACCTTTCTGCGTCATCCGACGGTCTTCGGCTGGGTCTCCAGCCGCAGCAAAATGTATTTTCTGCCACTCAAGTTTATTTACATATGTGTCGCAATTACTGCGCTGCACTGAAGTGCTAATAATGCCCCGCACAAATTTCTGGCTTTATTGTCTCTTGGTTTCATTAGGTGTATCTAACCGAAAAAAAAGGAGCCCATCCATGCTTTTCTTGAAACAACTTCGCCCAAAAATGATATAGGAACTCTTTGTTCTTCTATTTGCGATCGAGGGTTAGAACTAACCGAGAAATATGTATAACCGCTTCTTTTTCCGCCTGCTTCAGCCGCCTAGCGTGGACGTTTTCTCCGCTTACCTTCGCTCCACTCTAGTGTGAACAAACCTTAAGAGTGCAGCAATTATAAAAGCAGTTCACATACTACTATGTGCAGAGGAGGCGGAAAATGCCAGAAAAAATAAAACAAATTGATGACGTGAATTTATAATACCGCTAATGGTAACTGAATAATTAACGTAGATATTGTTTGATTCTTAGCGAGAAAAGACAGGTGGCTGTACAAAGAGACGACGAGTGACTAATTAAGTACACACTCAAATAACACAGTAATCCATAGCGCAGTAGCACAGTAAATAAACTAAAGGTAGGTGAGAATAGCAATTAAAACAATCACAGCGATTCTTTTGAACGAACGCCAAAGAACAAACTCCTGTGATTACCTTTCTTTTCTAAGCATCGTGTTGTCTTTTCGTTTTCACTACGCTGTTACAAAAATTGTGGAATAAAAATAAGTTGACGTATGGTTGTACTGCACACACACGCTCTAAGAACATTCAAGTTGACGTGAATGCTAAAGTAATGTATTGTGCTTAACAGATTCATCACATTCAATGATATCTCGATCTTGTAATCTCGGTTATTCATTTTGTATTCTTAATCACCACTATATTATTCAAGCATACAATGAAATTGCAGACAGACAGTCGTAGAGTTTTCTAAGAAGCAGCTTTAAAGGGGCACTGAAGAGGAAAACTATTTTCCGCGTATAAGTACAATTTCGCAATCTCGAAAGCACCAATTTCACCGCAACTCGACGCTTGTTAAACGAGAAGATGCACAAAAGTAAAAATGCTGGTGGAGACGCCACTTTCGAATTTCCGCACCAAACATCATGACGCATAAATTTTGAAGGCGTCTTCTAGGCCTTGCGTTGTTTTCAATAGATAAAAATGAAGTACCTTACCATCTGTGGGTGCCATAGGGCTAGCATGCGAAGTTTCGGAGAATTTCGTCGCGCTTTTGTTGCAATAATATGAAAAGTTTATTTTGAAATTTTTGACGTCACGCGCGGGGATTTGGGCACGAAGGCAAAATTGAAACTTGAACCTTGCTTTTCTCCGCCAGTATCCGACCTGTGACAGTGAAACATACGGCATTAGACTTTTCAGAGTGCAGTGTTTCAATCTGCACGAAGTCAATGTTTCTTTTTAGCGTGCCTTTCAGCGCACACAAGGTTTTATACAAATGACAGCATGACATCACTTACATTCCAAGTGCAGAGCCGTATGCGTATGAATATTTCTTATACAGGGCGTGGCACGGCCATCACTCTTAGTCACTTCTGGATGATGATTCTTTTGTCAAACAAATATAGCATTCACCTAATTTTTCATTTATACCTCCTCACTTATATATACAATTTACGCACTGTTCACCTCTGAGTTCTCCTTCGTACCTGCTACACTGTTTGGCAAGCGAAGCTCGCACGCGCGTCGTACCAAAGATAGGCGTGCGATTTGCTTGGCCTAAGCTCAATAGTGACTAATTTTGTGCTTTGTTTTATTGTGGTGCCCTGAATAAAGAAAGAGCACACGTCCATTGCCTCGGTCGAGCCATTGACAGACTTTGCTGCATACAGGGGCCAACCACTGAACAAGGCGCGGGTACATCAGGTAAGTGCCGTAACAGCTCTTCATCTCATATCCCACTTTCGCGTATGAATGAATGAATAGATGGATGCTATGAGCGTCTCCTAATAACGAAGTGGTGACGTGTGTACCACCAGGATCAAAAGAAAAAAATAACGAAAAGCAAACTTTCTTTTTATGCTGGCCTAATGCTTTATCTACATTGAATTTCTTGAATTATAACGAAGGAAAAATCTCCCGCCACGGTGGTCTAGTGACTAAGGTACTCAGCTGCTGACAACACAGGTCGCGGGTTCTGATCCCGGCTGCGGCGGCTGCATTGCCGATGGAGGTGGAAACGTTGTAGGCCCGTGTGCTCAGATTTGGGTGCACGTTAAAGAAGCCAATGTGGTCGAAATTTCCAGAGCCCTCCACTAAGTCGTCTCTCATAACCTTATGGTGAATTTGGGACGTTAAACCCCACGTATAAATCAATAAAAACAAAAAAAATATAAATTTATGGTGAATCTATCGGTCTCTTCAAGCAGATTGTCCTCATTTTCCCACTATTTCTGTCCGTTCTCTTTACTTTTCTTGCACCAATACTCTGTCTCCTACGTTTTTCTATCGCGGACGTGTTCAGCTTCCCATGGCTGTCCCTAAAGCACAAAACCACATGTAGGCTGGTACCCACACGTATACCTAGGTGGATAACGTCACATTCAATCAGGAAATGTTCCTTCGTTTACCTACATTGCCCACAGCATGCACACTGTTTCTCTTATTTAATGAACCTCTCAATATTATTACGCGTTCTAAGGCAACCTGACCTCGCTTCGAACAGTAAAGTGACTCCCCTTTAATTATTGTAAAACATCTCCCTCCTTTTTCCTTATTTGCCCTTTTCGTAGTTACTGAGAGTCAGCTTCATTTTCATCGCTGTCACTCAATAAATCCTCTCCGCCTCTCTGACCTTTCACTTAATATTCGCTGTTGCCATATCGCCCGCACTGCCAGCCTTACACTCTAGGCCGAAGAGGACAAAAGGGGGGTATGTAATTGGTCTTTTACACAGGACTGTATTGCCCTCCACAAATTTTGAACCAATTTAGGACTAACTGAGAGACACTGCAAAGGTTCAACTGTTACCCCCTAACACTTACTTGACCTGGTTAGAATGTTGGTCCTAGTAAAATTTTCTATCGGTACTAACAGTTGAACACTCTGGACCAAAAGAGAGAAATAAATGGCGACTCTGTTCGTGTAGGTTGTATTTTATGCTTATTCAAACTTAATCAGCACTGAAGATGCATATACGGCATGCAAGACACGACAGGCAAACTTATAGATACATACGCTTTACTATTTCAAAGTAAAACACAGCCAGCACTCAGAGCAGTCCTCAGAATGTTTTTTTTTTTCGTGTGGGGGTGGGGGCACACTTATTATTTCACGGTGGGCACCCCAATTGGGAGCGTGTTCACGGGAGTTTCTCCAGCAGCTCTTTGGCCTCGGCTGCGACGTCTGTGTGCGGCATGTGAAAAAAATAGTGTGATCAACCCAAGCAAACTTGCGTCTAATCTTATTAGGAAGAATGAACATATAACCAATAACTGCGAATCGCTTCAGTGCAGCGTCGGGTTGAACCCGCTGCTAAACACTGGGACTGCACGTTTAAGTTTTTGCTGGTTAACAATTTGTGTGGAGTGATTCAGTGGTAATAGTTTTATCAGGCCTGTCATATACTCATGAAGATAATAGCGCGAATCTTCGCGTGAGTTGGTAATCTAATATACTGACAACAGCGCAACGGAGAACAAGGGATATGAAGCAACACAGAGTGCTGAACCTACAACTAAAATTCATTTCAGAAATTAAACAGAAAATAAACGACATTTCAACAAACGATTCAAATCTAATAGTTGCAAAAAAGAACAAAAATTCTGATATCATTCCAGGTCATTTTCGGTGGTTATGCATGTTGGACGAATAGTGAACTTATTTTTTCGTCAAAGCAATGGACGAGATAATCACGCAGTTATTCCGGTGAAACTGGTGCTATTTGAAAAGAGGCATTTGTAATTTACATGTTGAAACGTGGCAAACATTTGTCCTCTGCTATGAGTTACAAGCCGATCGCGTGCACTTACAAGTTGCTTCTGCAAACTCTCGAAAAGGTGATGAACCAATTGTGTACCCACGAGAATGGACACCTTTAATGCACACATACGTATATGTATTTTATTCACAAAGAAAAGAGAGGTCTCCATCTTGATTTTGGACAGTAACCTTGATGGTCATTAGGCATACTTTTACATAATTACTGTTCGTCATCGTCATCAGCAGCAGCCTGACTACGACCACTGCAGGACAAAGGCGTCTCCCATGCACCGCCATCAACTCGGTGCTGTGCTAGCTGCTGCCATTGCATACCCGCAAACTTGCTAATTTTATTTGCCCACCTAACCTCCTGTCCTCCCCTCAACCGCTTGAATTATTTTGGAATCCAGTCTGCGATCCTTAATGACCAGCGCTTATGACGTTCCCTGCTCATGACGATTTTTTCTTCTTCACTTCTATTATCGTGTCCTTAACACCCATGCATTCCCTGATCCACTCTCCTCTCTTTTTGTCCATTAGGTTACACCTATCATTTTCTTTTCCATTCAATGTTGCGTAGTCCTCAACTTAGGTTAAGCCCTGTTAGTAGTCCTTCTAGTTTCTGCTTCGTAGGTAAGTTTCGGTAACATGCAGCTATTATATGGCTTCCTCTTGAGGGATACAGTCAATCATTCATGCTTCGAACATGCCTGCTAAATGTGCTCCACCCCATTTTTATTTTTCTACTTCCTTCAATATCGTGATTCGGCTCCGCGGTTACTACCTGTCCTAAGTAGACGTAGTCTTTTACGACTCCAATACTGAATACGAGTAAGTACGTAGCACTCCACTCGTCAAACAATCGGCGCACATAGGACTTAAAGAAACCTTGTTGCTCGTTTTGCGAGTATTCATAGTGCCACTTTGTCAAGTATATATATAATTCGTATAGACCTATATACTTCGTATATAATTCGTAGACAAGGTGACTAGTTTTTGTAACACAATCTGTCCACCATGGTTCAGCAGCTCTGACGTTACGTGATCCTCACCAGCAGCTTTGGCTCTTCGCATTCCCTATGTTGGTAAAGAAAAGAAATAAACGTGGACAAGCTAGTACGGCGAGATAAGAAAAAGAAGTTGGAAACAAGAAACAGTGTTCGGTCTGGTTTCTTTGTCGATGGAGGGTTTTCCTTTACAACGTGGTGCCGAAACTCTCGTGCGGACACATCTCATTCATCGCACGACTCGAGGGGACCTTCTGCTCGACCACGTCGTTTTGCGGGCGGCGACGACTGCAACGAATCGTTCCTGATCGGCGTAGACCAGAATAGACTTCAACATCGGATCCGGTGGATCGCCTCAAGACCAAGCGCTCCACTCGACGAGCCCAGAACACCAAGCTCTTGCAAGAAGCAAGGTCACTGCTAAGTGACCCTACCGTGAACAAGCACAAGCTCACAGTTATTCATGACCGTTTGTCAGCGAGCAACAACGAGCTCTCGAAGGTCAATGATGCACTCGAGGAGCACCTAGTGGACGAGGAGCTCGAAGCGGAGCATGTCGCGGCAGCAGAATATAACGACAAAGCTATAAGCGTGCTCGCTGAGGTTCGCTGCAATATAGACGGTTTGCGACACGGAGACAGTACAGCAGCGGCTGCTGCTCATAACGCGAACCCATCACCTTCTGACGTGCCGACCGCAATTGGCCCAAAGCTGACGAACCTTGGCATGCGACCATTTAGAGCTGATATACATGAATGGTCGGCTTTCTGGGAGCAGTTTGAGCAAACTGTTCAACTGAACAACGCTTTGTCAACAACGACGAAGTTCTATCTACATCATTATCTGGCGGAATAAGCAGCAGCTGCGATATGTGGTTTTCCGACTTCCAAAGCCTGTTATGCAGACGTTATCGAGTTATTGAAGGAACGCTTCGGAGATCGAAAACGGACTGAGCAACACCACCTATCCGCGCTTCGCAATCTACTTCACATCAAGTAGGGTAGCGACGTCCGCGGCTTTGGGCGACTTTACGATGCTGTGCAGCTGAATATCCGTTAGCTAACTGCGCTAAATGTTCTTACGCTTAGCTTTTCTGCTATGCTGATTGACATATTACAAAAAGCCCTACCGTACGACATCATTTTGGCCTATACACGTGCAAAGCGCAGTCAGGCACTAAGAGAAAACGGGTCTGCTGCCAACGTCTTTTAGCCCAGCCTGGCAGCTGCTACATCTGATGCGCAGTTAAAGGAGCTTCTCACATATGCACGTTTAGAGCTAGAAAGTCGGGAGCAGTGCAAGCCCTTTGATGACCGACTGCTGGATGGCCGTGCACAGAGGACTCGAAGCGGCAGCACAAGCACGGCTTCTGTGCTCCACAGCACATCGAGCAGCTGGGGCGAGTGTTTTTTCTGCAAGTCGAAGAAACATGCCATTCGCGCTTGTGACGCGAACCTTGCCATCGATTCGAAGAAAGAAATGCTTGCGAAAGACAACCGCTGCTATCGATGCACGTCCCTAGGACATCAGGCATGTTCGTGCCGTGTCAAATTCACCTGCTCGAGTTGCCACGGGAGGCACGCATCAAGTGTGTGCGAATCACACTATACATCGAACCAACGAACGACAGCTTCTCGTCCAGTTGACGCCTCCGGCAGCACAGTTGGAATAGTGTCGTCTTAATGAGTTATGCGGTGTAACAAGGATTCACTGAGTGGGGGCACGACAAATTACAGTGAAGTATATCTAAAAAGTTTTCGTGCCTTTGTCATCAAAAACAGCAACACAAGGTATGTCCCAGGGACTCTCGATGGAGGGAGCCAGCGATCCTTCTTCACAGAAGAGCTCGCCAAGACATTACACCTACAGGTGCTGGATGAAACACAAATTGCGCTGATTACATTTGGCTGTTCATCACCAAGTACTGTTGAAAGATGGCAAGTGGTAGAAGCTCCAATTCGTACCCAACACGGTTCTGACACCTGTAAGTTGCACGCAATCGTTGTTCCAGTTATCTGTCACGATATTGCTTCCCCGAAAGTTGACAGCAATTTCCTTCAGAACCTGCGTCTTGAAGGCAAAGTCATTGCGGACGAAAAGTTTGATGGAAAATAGTCTCAGCTTGTTGATCGGTGCTGACCACCTTTGGCAAATCATGCCGGGACGTATCGTCAAAAGTGCAGAATTTCCAGGACTGGTAGCAATCGATACAGATTTGTATAGACAACACAAGGACCTATACACCAAAAAGTAATTCTTGACCGCAGCTTTAGCCTAATAGTCTGCATTCTGAAAGCGCAGGCATTTTGGTGATGACGAATCAACCTCGCAGATCTTGCGATCTTTTTGGCAACTAGAAGCAATGGGCATCGCAGATTCAAAGGAACCTTCCTCGCACGAGTCCGTTGCACAATTTCATGAAACCATTAGCAATAAAAGCGATAGATACACTGTGGCGTTGCCTTTGAAGGAAGGTAAGAAACCGCTTCTAAGGAACAACGGGGAAGTCGCGCTATCGCGTCTGCAAAGATTAACACGGAGGCTATCAACAATAGAAGGAATGTTGCAGCGATACGACACAGTAATCCGGCAATATCTTGAGTTGGGTCACGCGGAAGTGGTGCCTAAGGATACTACTAGGGATCGAGATCACACTATTATATGCCACATATGGAAGTAATAAGAGAGGAATCGTGAACTACCAAACTGCTTGAGGTGTTCGACGCATCGTCACACACCAAAGGTGTACCATCCCTTAGCGAATGCTTGGATACAGGAGCGAACCTCAATCCGGAATTTCTGCAAGTCCTGTTTCGCTTTCGGTGGTACCCTGTCGCCATCAATTCCGACATCGAAAAGGCATTCATACACATTGACATACAGGAGACTGACCTAGATGCATTCCGGTTTTTCTGGTTTGAGTCTATTTTCGTAAGCCAACACCATAATTTCGTCGAATGGCGCATGACACGGGTACCGTTTGGATCAACGTCAAGCCCTTTCTTGCTGACGGAAACTATTCACTTCCACATAGATAATGCATGTAAAGACAAAGTGTTCGCTTCTATTTTAAAGAAGGCATTTTATGTCGACGATTTATTGGTGGATGCGGACACATTCCATGAAGGTTGGCGCATCTATGAGCAGTCGAAAGCAATTATGAAAGATGCTGGCATGAAGCTCAGAAAGTGGAAGACCAATGGCTATCAGCTGCAGAACATTTTTGACCACCAGAAGCAGCAAGTAGAAGGAGCATCCGGAGAAGCAGCTGCGGTCTTGGGAATGCGAAGGAATATAGAAAATGATTACTT
Source organism: Rhipicephalus microplus (assembly GCF_043290135.1). Lineage (NCBI taxonomy): Eukaryota > Metazoa > Arthropoda > Arachnida > Ixodida > Ixodidae > Rhipicephalus > Rhipicephalus microplus. The sequence continues at coordinate 1,148,837 of NW_027464614.1, read as the reverse complement.
TAAATTTTCTTCCAAGTCTGTGTCCCAGTATTTAGTGGCTGCCCAGCTAGACACGAAAAATACCCTACTGAAGGTTGCTTCTCGAATTTATGACCCGTTTGACCTTCTATTGCCATTCACCATCACTGCGAAGCTTTTGTTTTAACGCCTTTGGATTTTAGGCCATTCCTGGGATGAAGAATTGCCCGCGGAGATCAAGACGCACTTGGCAGCCTGGTGTGCAGATTTATAACAGCTCGGTCACATAAAGATTCCGTGTTGCGTGAGAGACAGATTGCATGGATCACTTGAAGGAGCTGAAGTGCACATATATTCGTCGACGCCAGCCTGAAGGTTTATGAAGCATGTGCCTATTTGACAGCATTTGATGAAAGTGGGAACTCAGCTACTTTACTGGTAGTTTGAAAGTCAAGAGTGGCACCTATTAAGACATTAGCGCTTCCAAACTGCGAGCTTATGGCCGTGACAGTGGGAGCCAGGTTGCTAAAATACATTTGCTCCTCGTGGGATTTTAAGAATTTCCATTGCGTCATGTGGACTGACTCTATGATCACACTGAGCTGGATCCACGGAAACCATAGCAAGTGGAGTCAGTTTGTAAAGCACAGAGTGACTGAAATAACGCAAGTTACTGAAACAGCGTTATGGCGCTATTTCCCGGGCGAGGACAACCCGGTGGGTGTACTGATATAGAGGCATACCGATAAGGACTCTACGTGCATGTCGCTATTGGTGGTATGGACCTGAATGGTTGTTCCAGCCAAAATCAAGCTGGCCTCCAGAACTTAACCAGCGCACACCGATAAAATAAGAGGCAGAGATTGAGACGCAACATGTATTTCTTCAAGCGTCGTCCAGAAGCATACACCCGGTGATCGATATGAGGAACCATAGAGACCTGCAGAAGCTCCTGCGCGTCACCACCTGGGTCTCTAGCTTTGTGGATCGATGCCGTGGACTTCAACTTTGCTCAGCCAAACAATTTTGGCACAGGAGCTAAGGAAGTCTGAATTGTTCTGGGTCCGATATGTTCAGCCGGAAGATTTCGCGAAGGACGTTGAAAAACTGCAGCTTGGACACACTCTCCCCAAACAGTCTTTGCTTGTTGAGTGTAAACTCAAGACGGAAAGTTTTTCAGAAAACCATTACAGAAATTGTACCGGCTGGAATTGAGCAACGCTACGGGGGGGGGGTGGTATGTTGAAAACGAAAAGAAATAAACGTGTGCAGGTTAGCACGGCGAGAGAATAAAAAGAAGTTAAAAACAAGAAACGGCGTTCGGTCTGGTTTCTTCGCCGATCGAGAGTTTTCCTTTACACCCTACAAGGCTTTCCTGACGTCTGTCACAACTGGTGGGATTTTATCTGGGGTACTCCTAGTTTTTACATTATGGTTGTGGTTGTCGTGGCTGCTGTACAGATCTCTGGAAAAACTTCTCCACTACTTTATAAACTATCCTATCCATATGAGTAGTTACTTCGCCTTCGTTGTTTCTTAATGCACACATCTAGTTTTTGCCTATCCCAAGTTTATCGTTCACCGCTTTAACGCTTCCTCCGCTCTTTAGAGCATGTTCAATCCTCTCCATGTTATACCTTCTTACATTGTATAACTTCCGATTATTACTCAACTTTGCAATCTCTGCCAGCTCTAATGTATCTGTTGTGTATGAGGCTTCCATGCTTCCGAAATTCTTGATGAGATTCTTCGTCTTCTGCGAGACCTTGCTAGTGCCCTGTTTAACTAACATGCCTTCAACCTCAACTGCGCACTACGTCAAGTTACTCGTCGGATTATCATTCATTGCGTCAACGCTCAGACCTGTTTCTTCGGCCAGAGCTATTCGTGCCTCACATTAAAAATCTCTAAAACAAGTGCTTCAAAGCAATGAATTTACTTAGTTTTTTCGTGGACATCATAAGAACGTGTTAGAAATGTGTGACGAATCTGTATCAGAGCCTCATACTCACGCGCCGCAAATTGTGCTTTGATAATTTATCAGTCTGCAGCACCAAGTCCCTAGCCCCGCCACGGTGGTCTAGTGGCTAAGGTACTCGGCTGCTGACCCGCAGGTAGCGGGATCAAATCCCGGCTGTGGCGGCTGCATTTCCGATGGAGGCGGAAATGTTGTAGGCCCGTGTACTCAGATTTGGTTGCACGTTAAAGAACCCCAGGTGGTCAAAATTTCCGGAGCCCTCCACTACGGCGTCTCTCATAAACATATGGTGGTTTTGGGACGTTAAACCCCACAAATCAATCAATCAAGCACCAAGTCCCTTGCATATGCTTAACCATGTCCACTACTTAGTAATGTGTCTTTGTACAGGTGCTTTTCGCACGAGCCCCGTAGAAAACATCTATCTATCTATTTATCTATCTATCTATCTATCTGTCTATCTATCTGTCTATCTATCTATCTATCTATCTGTCTGTCTGTCTGTCTGTCTGTCTGTCCGCTCATGTCTGAGTGCTCTTGTAATCATTCCCTAATTTTGGCTGATCCAAAATTACTAAGGGAGAGTAAATTGGTTCAACGAATATAATTGTCTGGTCATGACATGAATAATCTCACAATCCCGTCGCGTACATCGTCAAACCTTTTTCGCCAAACGTGTGGCACATACACAACTGCGGGTATGTGCCAAATGATTTACAGTTTATACATACTCTGGAACGGTGAGAACACTCACGGGAAATTTCAACGCGTAAGCGTTAAGAAAACCTGACATCGGCAGCTTTGATCCGATGAATGCGAAGAATGTCTGTGTTTCAGCAGGAATCGAACCGCATCATTCTACGTGGCAAAGTATTTTGCCACATGCCAGGTCTCGTAACGACTTTCAAATAGACCCTAATTGTAATGAATTCGCAATTGTGGTTGCAGTGCTGCTTATCTAATTTTATAAACATTACATACGTACTCGAAGGTGGCGTCAAGTAGTATGGGTAGTATGGGTGCGCTTCACGTCAGCTGCTACCTTTTTCAATATTTTAAGTGAGAACTCTGCTCACTGCTAATGACTTTTACGCCAACGGACGCACAAGGACAAGATGCACCCAGGGATACCAACGTTTCATCGGTGAGTGGCGTTTTCGTCGGTTTTTCGAGCTGCTTCTCTTCCGATACTGCCGAGCTCCTCTACGCCTGACAGCAGGTAGGCCTAGCCAGCGTTCGCCGGGCAGGGTTGGTCCCGCGTCCCGCCGACGTGTCATGGCAGAGCATGTGGATGCATTAGTAGGAGAGGATTTTCCTCCTGAGGAATTTACGAAGCATGCTGCCTCAAGCCACTATTCTTCAACAAACACCATGTGCTTGGACTGGTGGCGCCATCCAGGCGATTGTACACACACTAGAATTACTGTTTGTGCTTGGTTCATATCTTTTTACCGCGTGTCAACGATTTTAATGCGTTAGCCAATATATGGACGCTCTCGGCTGGATTTTGCCGCCGGCGTCAGCGTCGACGTCAGCGTCCATTTCATTCACCGTATATGTATACGTATATATATATATATATATATATATAAACGCAAGACAGAAAAAATGGCAGCATATTCACGGGGTGGATGATGGAGAGTGGGGCGAAGCATCCGTCCGTGTATTCGTTCTTGCTTCCGTCCGTCCATGCGTCCATCCATGCGTCCACCCATGCGTCTACCCATGCGTCCATCTGCCCGTCCGTGCGTGCGTCTGTACGTGCGTCCGTACGTCCATCCATGCGTCCGTCCATGCACTCGTCCATGCATCCACCGGCCCCGCCGTGGTGGTCTAGTGGCTAAGGTACTCGGCTGCTGACCCGCAAGTCGCGGGTTCAAATCCCGACTGCGGCGGCTACATTCCCGATGGAGGCGGAAATGTTTTAGGCCCGTGTGCTAAGATTTGGGTGCACGTTAAAAATCCCCGGTGGTCTCAATTTCCGGAGCCCTCCACTACGGCGTATCTCATAATCAAATGGTGGTTTTGGGACATTGAACCCCACATATATATCAATCAACCCATGCATCCACCCCGCGTACGCCCATGCTCCTTCCGTTCGTGCAGCCAACCGTGCGTCCGTCCATGCATCTGTCTGTGTGTCCATTCGTCCATCTAGTCAACACTCCAAGTACAACAATCTCGCAACTTTTCATTAGATATTCCGCATATAGAAGCACCGCCATCCAGCAGACATTCCAAAGACTGAACGAGAGGTGGCACACGCACATTTTCTTACGGCGGGCGCTTTGTGTCTACTTCCCACCTTCAACCACCTCGAGTTCATGGTATATACTAGTTCACTGTATTCATGGCTCTGTGGCCTACCGCTCGCTAAACCTTTCTGAAACAAAGAAAATTACGTCCAGCAAGTATAACTTAGCAACCTTTTTTTTGTCAGATACTACTTAATGTACATGCCAATGGCTGCTAATGGGGAATGAGAAACAGAAGAATTTGGCTTTTAGTTAACGCAAACGCTGCGATTTTTTTATCGTTCAACCACGCACAGGAGAAATCTCCCACCGGCACGCCTTGGAGCTCAAAGCGTAAGACATGTTACGTACTAGGAGGGACGAACGGGTGCCACTTTAAGGAGCTTCGTCCCTAAAAAGTACAGAAAAAACATTTCGGCGCACGGAATCTAACGTAGGACCTTTGTGTCGTGAAGTCGAGGTGCTAACACTTAGCCGCCCCGGAGAACATACTTCACCGACCAAACGGCAAGCCAATTATACCTACGACTTACCGCTGCTGTGTTTTCAGCATTACCGAAAAGCTAGCGCGATGAGCGCACGTCGCCACATCGTGCAGCGGCACCTGCTCTAATCTCCTACGCGTACTTTGCGCGGCTTAGAGAACGGGAGGTACGGTCCCTCGCGCGCCCTCATCTCGCGCTGGCGAGGTGGGGAGGATAGTACGCCTTGACTGGCTTCAGGCTTTATGTGGAACAATTCTGCTGTAGTTACCGGGCGCACAAAGGTCACTGCAGTCATTGCAGTCTCCGTTCGCGAAAAGCGCACGCTTTTTAGACCCAGCAAAGTAACTAACAAATAGGACGCTTATTCGCGTGCATCCGTACGTGTGAGTACGTTTTGTGCGTAATTTATGCGCGCGAAACGCGGGGCACGTTTTGATCTGCTTTCAATTCTGCGCATGACCTTTAAAATTGTGGCTATCGCGTTCATTGTTTCGCCTTTGCGGCGAAGCCGGGACTTTTTCAAAGCGCGCGCGTGTTTCAAGGTCGAAGCGCACTTGAGCTGCGTGTGGACGTGGCGTCGACATCCGAAACCACGCGCGCCCGGGAAAAAGCGATCTCGCTTGATGCCGACGCTTCAACGAGCAACCCGTGGTAAGGAAAGAGTCGTGCAAGTAGTAAAGTATCTGCCATACCCGCTCTTCTCCTATGTGATAGCTTCCTGAGCCTACAAGTTGTTGCTTCAAGCGAAAAACTCAGGGGCTCGGCAGTCCCGGTGCTAAGTTGGTGCTAGCAAATAACGTGCATGTGGTTTATTATCTATTTCTTCCTCTAACCTATAACGCAACTAAAAGTATATTACGTCTATTTCAGGTAAAAAGAAGACGCTAAGAGCGCAACAATCCCGACAGCCCATCCAGTTATTGTCCCCCCTTCTACGAAGCGCCCAAAGAACCACTTGCGTGTTTACCGACCAAACAGTGGCACCAGGACAAGTTTCTGCCTCTGAAGAAGAGATAACACACTTGAAGAAGAAAATCAAGACTTCGCAGAAAACTGAGTGAATGCTTTCTAAGAGAAATGAGACAGCACAAAAAATCAACAGAGAAATCAGAGAGCGCAAGCTTTTCTCAGTAGAAGGCTCGCACGTCTTTGCATCTGCCTTTTCAAGCGACATTAAACAGCTTCTTTGCAGGGCTAGTCACGAACAGAAAGGCAAATACCCACCAGAGCTCCGTGCGTTCACGTTTATTATATTTTTATGCTCCGACTGCTTATGAGTATGTCCGTTCAAAATTCAATTGCGCCCTTCCGTCACAGCGCCCACTTCGGGATTGGTAACGATCAATCGATGGAGCTCTTAGCTTTATGGTTGAAGCATTTTTTTCCTCGAAAAGTTTGCACAACCGCGGAGCGAACCTCTGTACTGCTCATTAGTCGTCGATGATATGGCCATAAGGAAACCTGTATAACTTGTCAGCGAAAAAGTAATGGGGTGGACTATAGAACAGGCCTGGATGACGACAGACTGACTGAAGCTGGAAATGCGCGTTCTTTCATGGTTGTTGATGTAAACATATAACTCAAAATGCCAGTTGCATGCTTCTTAATTGACTCACTCACTGGCGCAGAAAGGGCACAGCTGACCAAGTAATGTATCGAGAAACTTGCGTCGGTGCGGGCCAAAGCTGTCTCTCTTACGTTTGATGGGGCCTCGTCAAACTTCACTATGGCTAGATGTTTAGGTGCTCCGCTTCAATCAAACTGCGACTTTATTACAAGCTTTGTCAACCCAGCTGATAACGCTAAAAATGGTCAAATTAATTTAGATGCCTCACACATGGCTAAGCTTGTGCGCAACTGGTTGGCAACCGTGAGCCACCTTGTTGACATTGAAAGAAAGCATGTGAAATGGGGTTATGTAGTGGCATTGGAGGCACTTCAACGTGAAGAAAGGTTGCGGCTTGGCAACATGCTTACGAAGGTCCACGTTCAATGAGAAAAGAAAAAAATGAATGTACTATATGCTGTACAAGCACTGAGTGAGTGCCTCAGTTGTTGACGCTTTAGACTTCTGTGAACAAGAGCTCAAGTTTGCACAAATTGAGGGTGCCAGCGCAACATCCACGTTTATTAGAACTCTTAATCACTTGTTTGACATCTTAAACTCCAGGAACCCGCTGGCAAGGACGTACAAAGCACCCCTTCGGAAGGAGAACGAAGCATGCTGAAATTCTTTTTTTTTGGGGACTCGAGCATACATAAACGGGCTGAGAGATCCGGCAGAACGTGAAGTGACAGAAGTATTGAAAAACGGATTCATTGGATTTTCGATATGCATGGAAACCACGGAAAGAATGTTTGACGAACTTGTCGGCCAGGGTCAGCTGAAATTTTTGCTGACACATTAACTCAGTCAAGACCATGCTGAATACTTATTTGGGTCAATACGTGGACGAGGCGGTCATAACAACAACCCAAAAGCTTCGCAGTTTATGGCTGCATGCAATCATCCATTGATTCAGACGGAAGTCACGTTTTCAAGTTTTGGAGGCTGCTCCCAAGACATTGTATCTGTTTTGAATGCAGCGACTCCAGCAGCCATGCTAGATGAAAGAAGCAATCTCACTGACATGCGCAGGGCATCAGTACTGCATCCTGATGACCATGACTATACGCGTCACTTCCACTCGCCCGTAAGCCTATCTGCTTTTGTCAGTTCTGCTGTGCCATACATAGCAGGCTTCAGTGTTCGAAAAGCTCAAACTATGACTACGTGTGAAGAGTGCATAGCAGCCATGCACTGAGATGAGTTGAAACCTTTATTTAAATGCAAGAGCCGAGGTGGTCTTGTTTCACCGTCGCGAGACGTCATTGGGCTCTGTTAAGAAGTCGAGAAAGGACTGAGGCGGCTACAGCCTGAATGTGATGCCATCACAACAGTGATGTCACGAGCAAAACATTTCATCCTGGAAGTTCTGGGAGCTTCTTCTGATAAAAACTGGTTCCAGAAACTAGAGCAGCACATTCAATACTTCGATTCCCTAGTTAATCACGTTTACAGTTAGTGCAAGCAAATGTCTGAACAATAAGGTTGAGAATTTACCACATGACGAAGGAAAGAAACTGAGAATTGGTCGAAAATAAGGTGAGACCACTTTTGATAAGGGCAATAATTTGCAAACACCAGTATGAAGTCTATGTTTCTGACGATGCATTGGATTCAAGCTTCGCTATTTCATGCCTGTGCACTTTAATTCAGTTCTATACATGTCACTTGGCTGCGTACAAGTCGCAATAAACATTTGCAACAAGAAATACTTCTTTTCGCTGCTTTATGAACACATGAGTCACTCCACCCGCAGTGCGACGAAGCATGAATGCGGCAGTGCTCAGCTCCTTTCTGCCACTGGCAACATGGCGGCTGCGCGCTCGTCGCGGGTTTACTCTCTCCCGTAGTGGCGCATAGGCGGCTTCCACTACACCAAGTTCTGTGTGTATCCTCCTTGGATTCTAACAATGTCTGCTTTACTAGATGCCCCCCCGCGTAGGTCTGCGAACTCGGTTCCACACCCTCTTCCACTTTTTTTTCTCCGCTGAAAGGCAACCAGCGCCGCGTGTGGCGAACGGCTGAAAGAGAGGTCACATTATGCTGCTTCTGCGATTGCCATCACACTTCTTACCGTCTTGGAGGTAAGACAATGGAGAAATGGGTAAGGCAGCGAAAGTCGCTTAACGCATTTTCAGCGAACTACAATAGGTGAAGAAACCACTGTCACAATGGCAAAGCAAGCGACGCGACGGGCATCTAGTAAATAAGGCATTGGTTCCACCATAGTTTTTATGGTTGCCTTAAAATGACTCCTATAACTTTGAGCCGCTTTTTATCTCGCTACGCGATGGAAAGCTTTCCGTAAATCATCTTCAATTGCTGCAGTCATGGTAGTAGTAGCGCGTTGAGTCCCCAACCTTAAGCCAAACTGTTGCTTCATGCGCCGACACTTGTCTTCGACAGTTGTCAAAACTGTTGATGGTTTGCTTTAACTCTGGGGCTTCTTGCACTCTTACAACGCCGTGATCTTTTTTTGTGTGGGAATGTTTACCTAGGTTTGCCATAGAGGCAACAACTTTTTCCGAATACGCCCAGTGTTTTAATTAGTTCCGACGTCTGTTTGCTAAGTGTCTATGGAGAATGCAAAAGTCAAGCTCCCTTTTCATAATTATGTACGAATACTCGGGGTTTGACCAGGCGACATTCGCCTTGTGCTACGATGATGTTCTCCTCGGCTTGTGGAGAAGGTGTTATTGGCATAGGCTTCGTGGCTACATGAAAAGAGAGGAAAGAGCATATCGCCTCAGACATCTTCACATGTTTTTTCTTGTATGTACGTCACATGCGATGCGGCAATAGCATACGCTGAAAGTGGCCCGTTGAATCATCTGGGAAGTGCTATGCTTGAAGTCTAAAGAAGATTGCAGGTATAGTAAGCAGTCTTCTGAAAAAAAAACAGAAGAAACAAACAAAACTTGCGAACATTGGCCTTGCCGTTAATCTGAAAGGGTCTGCTGAGTGCTTTGCAGAGACAACCGATACTGATGCGCTCTAACACTGAGTATTACTGAAAAACTCGAGCTGCGTCGATAAGTGCATTCTTCCTGAAGAGAATCGTAATTCTCCCTTTCATCTTTCCACTAGTGCTACTAACTAGCCCGGAACTAACAGGCAATAGTGCCACACTTGACAGAATCATCATTATTTAGACAGAGGCAACTATCGCACTTATAAAAGATACGTTCAAGCAAACTGTTTAATTTTAACCTAATTGTTACTGCATATATTTAACAGAGACAACAATACGAGTTAGTTTCATAGAGCTTACGCTTTCCCCGTACATGCGGTAAATGTTTAATCGATTCGAACGAGAGCGCTTTCAACTGCAATAATTTTGTCTTCTTGCCTACATAGCGTGCATTGTTTTTTCATACTTTCTTTTTACGATTGTATTGCATTGTCACTTTCATTCGCCTATCCCGTCTTCTCTGGTCGCAACTCGCAGCTGACCGAACCTCGGACGAAGCTGAAGACATCTCCCGGTGTAAGCCGTGTAACTGTCGAAAAGCACACGACAACTACGAGTGGCAGCTCTACTCGTTCTCCGCATACCGAGCCGCCCAGAACCACACAATAATCACTCGAAGTGGGCAACGCTGTTTGGAGTGTTTGTTCAATACAGATTATTTATACAAAAACAACTGAACATGTGTGATTTTTTGACGGTCGCTCAGCCTTCTATTTACATCGCGTCTTTGATTCATGCCTATCATCTCGTTAAGTTATATTAACATGTATGTCATTCACGCAAAGACGCTACTTTAGTAACATATTATAAACAGTTTTGTTTCTCAGTCTGCTTTATAGTACAGTCATAAATGTTCAGCCCAAGCTTTTGCGTGGCTTTGACACCGTCAGGTTTAGTGAACTAGCCGTTTCTAAAATAATCTCAATTAAACATAAAAACAAAGAGTAGCCTGCAGCGAAGAAGGAGAGGGATATCCACGGGCACGTGCGATTACACGTATTAATGTGAAGGTGACTGAATGTCGCAGTCTAAATTGAAGCATGAAGAGCCTTCTTTTTGTAATTGTCACAGCAGAAACATTTTCTGTTCTCGTCATAACACAGAATAGTGGGCATGGCCAGGCAATTTCTGGCTTTAGCAATCATTTCATGCATGATTTGGTAGTGCGTACATTGTTGAAGAGTTAACTCTTTGCGCGTCTTGCGTGACTTCTTTAATTATAGACCGGAAGTGACGAAAATAAAGAATAAACCTACGGTACAATAATTGCGCTCAAAATTACAGTTGCTGATTCTGAAGCTTGAGTTGTTCCTAATTTTGCAATAATTCATTCTGGGATGACGAATTCAGAATCGCACCTCAGCCTAATAAATTACACAAAAAGTTTGTCAGATGAATTAGAAGAATATATTCTAAGGAAAACTTCAAACAACTAGGACACAAAAGGCCAAGATTGCAATAAAGCGCTCACTAACAATTGCTGTTCGCACTTGTGTTGTCGCTTTTCCCACTTGTGTCCTCGTTTTTCAGTCTTCAGTATAAATGTGAGATTGCTGATTTTTGAGGTAGGTGAGTGCAACACGCCCTGGACGTGCAGCGCTTTTGATTGTTTTTCGCTTCGAGCTGTGGTTTAAATGAAGCCACGTGTACCAGGGGCACTCGCAAAATGATGCACCATGTAATAGTTTCCGCTGAGCCCTAGCCAAGTATCGAAAAGTGCTTTTTTTTGTGCTTGGGAGGCCTACTTGGCTGGCAACTTAACAGACTGTAGGTTTTTTTTGTATTTATGTTGCTACCACCATCACTGGCTGTTGCGCCTGCTTAGAATATTTTGTCATCATTTTCAATGAAGTTCATTATTTGCGTCATCAAACAGAAAAATTGAACTTTTGGTCTGGAAGCATGCTTTGGCTGCCATATTCGGTACCATATACTGAAACACTAATGGTTTGGACGGCAGCAAGACATTGATAATGCTGCTTCAATTGAGGTGGGGGGGGAGTAGCCAGAAGAGAACCAAATAGTATTCAAGGCAGCTTTTTTTGGCCGCCATTGGACTAAAGAGAGTAGCCAAAGTGGCGCAATGTAGCAAACTCGGCAACCCCGCCTCCACGAAACATTCCATATACCCGGATGACCACACCATATGCCAATATGCACTGTCACTCGGTGATTTGGGTATCGTGGGTTGCGCAGTTACTGCGGCCGCTGCTGGAGGCCGCTATGTGCGTCTGCGTGCTCGCAATCTCACCGATTGAAGCCGCGCGTTTAAAGACAAAGAAAAGTGCTCAAAGTTACATAGCGCACGTGGTATGTAACTCATGCCATTCATTCCTGCTTAAACATCAGCGCATTCGTCGGGAAGAGAGGAGAGAATGCAATTACAGCGTGCGCCAAGTCTGTAACTGTGTACGTTCTTGAAGGATTGCAGCAATCTTCGTGGCGGTCGATTCGTGAAACAATCAATTCTGCTATGGAAGCCATTCAATGGTTACTTAGATAAGCTTCGCACGCCCCCTCAATGCTCATTTTCTATAAACATTTCAACAGGTGTTACACTCTTGTCGCATAAGTCCAAAGTATTGTAGCTTTCTTGTGCGCTCTTCTGCACAATATAAATGCGATTGTGCTGAAGAGCTTGTTTCGCAGAAACTGCGGTGTCTGCGTCGTGGCTTGTCAGTGAAAAATTAGTGTTGTATGTTACCGCGGAAAAATTGTATCACATTTCGGTAAAGAAAGATTGTCATTCTGAGAGGGAATGGATGCCTGGCCATCTGCGTGGCGAGCAGGTGTTCTACAAAGAGCCACGCCAGTACAAAAAATTACCTCGGGAAAAACGTCTCTACACGAACGGTAAATAACATGAGGAGTGTCGTTAACGATCAGTTCGAGGCAGAAACGTAAAGTTTCACAAGGCGTCAAGAACATGTGGCGCAAAGAGTGGGTGGTTGCAAGGTCTACATGTAACCAAACGCTCTGGCATAATCAATCAGCAACCGCACAGACAGCGTCATTAAAGTAGGCAGATGCCCTGTGGCGTGTGTTGCTTTATTGGCCGTGTAATCGGTACATTGCAAATAGCTAAAAAGAACGATGGGGGCGTCGAAAATTCAAAACTGTACTTGCAGCGGGCACTCTTGCCCCGCCACGGTGGTCTAGTGGCTAAGGTACTCGGCTGCTGACCCGCAAGTCGTGGGTTCGAATTCCGGCTGCGGCGGCTGCATTTCCGATAGAGGCGGAAATGTTGTAGGCCCGTGTGCTCATATTTGGGCGCACGTTAAAGAACCCCAGGTGGTCGAAATTTCCGGAGACCTCCATTAAGGCTTCTCTCATAATCATATGGTGGTTTTGGGACGTTAAACCCCCCAAATCAATCAAGTCAGCGGGCACTCTTTGATAGTTTGAATGCCGTTTTGTTCACAGACGTTCGTCTTCTGGTCGTACTACTGATATATACAGCCTGATTACGCTATCGCGTATCTATATTGAAGGCGAAACTTATCTGTTCCCCTTCCCTCGGCCCCATTTTTCCTCTAAAGGTGCATAGACTTTAACGAAGTACTCGTTTAGCGTCGGCAAGGCGTCTACATTTAGCGTCTACATATTGTCACGGGCTAAGTAGATGCCTGAGGATGACGACGATGAAGTGCTGAACAGGAACGTGCTCGGAGTGCAGCAGCGTCGTACGCATTAGCTCGCCAGTATATTCGCCAGTACACATTTGTTCACCAGTGTATACTTTATTCCCCGTAACATCATTGGTGGAGATGCGGGGTACCACTCGCTATACAGCCCAACGAGCTGGATCTTCGCAGCGGACGGCGCATTGAAGCTACCACGATGACTGACCAGGCTACTCAATGTCAACAAGATTCGTCAGCCCCGCAGCCGATCGTTGTGGTCCAACCTCGTGACCCAGGTCCATTCAACGGCACAAGTGGCGTAGACGTCGATGACTGGCTGGTTCAATATGAGCGCGTCAGCAGCAGCAACCATTGGGGTCCGACGGTTATGTTGGCGAACATCATCTTCTACTTGCGTGGCACGGCAAAACTCTGGTACGAGACACATCAAGAAGAGTTGACTAGCTGGGACGTCTGTAAGCAGAAATAGCGCTATTTATTTGGGAAACCCATCGGACGTCAAGTGGCCGCAAAGAAAGAGGTTGCCACTCGTGCCCAGACATCCACAGAGCCGTACATCGCGTACATCCAGGACGTGTTGGCTTTGTGCCGCAAGGTCGACAAGGACATGCTCGACGAGGACAAAGTCGGTCACATCCTGAAAGGAATTGCGGATGACGCCTTCAATTTTCTCCTGTGCAAGGACTGCTCGACGGTGGAGTCGGTCATCGAAGCATGTCGTCGCTTCGAACAGGCAAAAAGTAGGCGCATAGTTCACCGATTTGACCACCTTCCCAACACGGCGGCTACGTCCTCTTGCGAAGAGTTGCCCACACTACATCAACCACCAGCGCCAGAAAACGTCACCAGAATAGTCCGTCGGGAACTCGAGGCTATGGCTCCCGCTATGTCTAGCGTCAGCGCGCCAGGACACAACCTCGGCGCTGTTTCAATGATTCAGGCCGTGGTTCGCCAAGAGATCGCGAATATGGGCATTTCGCCACCTCATCAAAATGCCCCTGCTACTTCCAGCTCGGCTCCAGTCGTTGCGGCTGCCACTCCGAACCGCACGTTCGCGCCACGACGAAACCCAGCTGAATGGCGCACTCATGATGATCGGCCCATATGTTTCACGTGCCATCGGATAGGACACATCGCTCGCCATTGCCGCAGCCGGTGGACCTCATCACCTCGACCGAGCTTCTATGATTGGCGGCCTCGCTTTGAACGTGCACCTTATGCCCCGTCCTACCGTGCTGAGACAGGTGCAGAGCATAATCCAGAACGCCGGACCAGCCGCTCGCCATCGCCCGTGCGTCGTCAGTCCCGCTCGCCCCAACCCCGCCGTTCTCGGTCTCCCTACGACCGTCGCTCGGAAAACTAGCCGGTGCAGCCCCCGGAGGTGACGCTGCATACACGACTTGGACTGCAAATCCTCTGATTACTCCCGACCAGCGGTGCAACCTCCTTACAATTCTCGTTGATGGTTTACCTATAAATGCTCTTATTGATACCGGTGCACAAATATCTGTGATGAGCTCAGACCTCCGCCGCCACCTCCAAAAATTTCTGACGCCTGCGATTGCACCTACCGTTCGTACAGCGGATGGGAGTACTCCTGCTGTGCTTGGAATGTGCACTGCGCGATTAGCAATTTCTGAGCATCAAACTTCAGTTCTGTTCGCTGTACTGGAAAATTGCCCTCATGACCTCATTCTTGGACTTGACTTTCTGACTTCACACGCTGCGCTCATTGACTGTTCCAAAGGTCTTCTTCGGCTCGAACTACCATCCTTTTCGGAGACCGTCTCTACCAGCCCACCTCGTCTACGCTCTGTCGATTTCCTTAGACTTCCGCCGCAAGCCGCAGTCCAAGTCCAACTCTCACCATATCCTGCAGTACCCGATGGTGATTATGTTGCTGCCCCAATTTCTGACGTCGCCATGGCACGCAATGTTGCACTCCCCAACACGGTGGTTACCGTTAAGGACAACCGAACTTCGTTTCCCGTCCTCAATTTCGGCCTCTCAGCCCAAGTTATTCCTCGCGGCATGTCACTTGCGCATCTTACACCACTGGTCGACCACACAGTTTCCGCTCTAACCACCGATTCGCCACCCGATTTTTCATCAACGTCGTTCTCGTCACGTTCCTGTTCTGACCTTTTCAAGCCAATGCTATCTGACAAGCTCACCTCTGAACAAGTCTCTGCTTTCTGCCGTGTGCTTGCTTCTTATCAGGACATCTTTGACTTCGGCGACCGTAATTTGGGCCAGACATCTGTGGTAACCCATCGCATCAACACCGGTGACGCTCGACCCATTCGCCGACGACCCTACCGTGTGTCAGCCCTGGAGCGTGATATTATACAGCGAGAAGTCGATAAAATGCTTGATAAGGGCATAATCGAACCCTCATCTAGTCCCTGGTCCTCACCCGTTGTACTTGTTAAAAAGAAGGACAATAGCTGGAGATTCTGTGTTGATTACCGCCATCTCAACCATATTACCAAGAAAGATTTCTATCCCCTAACGCGCATAGATGATGCACTCGATTGCTTGCACGGTGCCAAATATTTCTCTTCAATAGACCTTCGCTCAGGCTACTGGCAGATCGCTGTGGACGACAAAGACAGAGAGAAGACGGCCTTCGTGACTCCTGATGGACTTTATCAGTTCAAGATGATGCCTTTTGGATTATGCAATGCCCCCGCGACATTTGAGCGCATGATGGACTCTCTCCTTCGAGGCATGAAGTGGACCATCTGCCTCTGCTATCTTGACGACGTTATTGTTTTTTCGACTACTTTCGACGACCATCTTACCCGTCTGTCCGCAGTGCTTGATGTTTTTCGACGTGCCAACTTGCAACTTAACTCGTCCAAATGCCGCTTTGGGCAACGCCAAATCTGCGTACTCGGCCATCTTGTTAAGGCTGCGGGCGTTCAACCAGACCCTGCGAAAGTCCGAGCAGTTCGCGACTTCCCCACACCCCGCTCAACCAAGGACGTCCGAAGTTTTCTGGGACTGTGCTCCTATTTCCGTCGTTTTGTCGAGAAGTTTGCTGAAGTAGCCCGTCCTCTAACCTGCCTCCTCAAAAAGGATGTCGCATTCACCTGGGGCCAAGAGCAAGCAAACGCCTTCTCGTCGCTGGTTGACATTCTCACCAATCCACCAGTCCTAGCACACTTCGACCCATCTGCCACCACGGAGCTTCGTACTGACGCCAGTGACCACGGCATAGGCGCAGTGCTCGCGCAGCGGCAACAAGGCATGCACCGCGTCGTCGCGTATGCAAGCCGACTGTTGTCGCGCTCGGAACAATATTATTCCATCAAAGAACGCGAGTGCTTAGCTCTCGTCTGGGCCATTGCGAAATTCCGACCGTACCTGTATGGCCGACCATTCTCAGTTATTACGGACCACCATGCGCTTTGCTGGCTCTCCTCACTCAAGGACCCTACGGGACGCCTTGGTCGCTGGGCGCTGCGCTTACAAGAGTACACTTTTTCCGTATCCTATAAATCCGGACAACTTCACAAGGATGCCGACTGCTTGTCCCGTTACCCAGTCGATCCCCCTGACACGAGGGAAGATGAGCAAGAGGCCCTCGTTCTTTCAATTACCGACTTCACCGACATAGCTGCTGAACAACACCGCGACCCCTCTTTGCGTGCTATTATCAATGGTCTGCACTCTCCCCACCCTGACCACTCCTTACAACTGTTCGTTCTTCACAACGACATCTTGCACCGCTACAACACCCGCCCTGATGGTGCTGAGCTTTTACTCGTTGTTCCTGGGCATCTTCGCCCAGACGTATTGGCCCAGCTCCATGATGCCCCCTCCGCTGGACACCTAGGGGTGTCACGCACGTATGACCGCGTTCGCCGCCGATTCTTTTGGCCTGGCCTCTACCGTTCTGTGCGACAGTACGTTGCGGCATGCGACCTCTGCCAGCGCCGCAAGACACCTGCTCTGAGACCTGCTGGTAACCTCCAGCCCTTTGAAGTACCAGATGAGCCATTTTTCCGAGTCGGCCTCGATCTTCTAGGACCCTTTCCCGTGTCGGCCACCGGTAATAAGTGGATTGCTATTGCTACCGACTACGCAACGCGGTATGCCGTTACATGCGCCCTCCCCACCAGCTGCGCTACTGATGTAGCCGATTTCCTTCTTCATGACATCATTCTGCGTCATGGTGCTCCTCGTCAGTTGATCACCGACCGCGGCAGCTGTTTTCTATCTAAAGTAGTCGACGAGCTCCTGCGATCCTGCTCTACCCACCACAACTTCACTACAGCGTACCATCCGCAAACCAACGGCCTCACGGAACGCCTCAACCGTATCTTGACGAATAGATTAGCGATGTACGTCTCCAAGGATCACAAAGATTGGGACATCCACTTACCTTTCGTTACCTTCGCATACAACAGTTCACGTCATGATACAGCTGGATTTTCCCCTTTTTACCTACTGTTCGGTTATGACCCGCCTTTGCCCATGGACACCATGCTCCAATCTGACGCCCCCTCATCGACTGCTTATGCTCGTGATGCCCTGGCCCGAGCTGACATCGCCCGCCAAGTCGCCCGGGATCGTTTATGTGCCTCGCAGCTTAACCAAAAGAGTGCTTACGATCGCCGGCACCGCGACGTACAGTACTCTCCGGGGTCACTCGTCTTGCTGTGGTTACCATCACGTCGTGTTGGTCTCAGCGAAAAACTAATGTCCCGTTACGTTGGCCCCTACCGCGTCATACGCAAGGTCACCAGCGTGACCTATGAGATAGCTCCACTCCATACCACGTCAGTACCAGATTCAGTCCCCACCGATATAGTGCCCGTGTCATGGCTTAAGCCATACTTCTCACGCCTCGAGAATTGATCGCACCGGGACGGTGCTTCTGCCGCCGGCGGGTAATGTCACGGGCTAAGTAGATGCCTGAGGATGACGACGACGAAGTGCTGAACGGGAACGTGCTCGGAATGCAGCAGCGTCGTACGCATTAGCTCGCCAGTATATTCGCCAGTACACATTTGTTCACCAGTGTATACTTTATTCCCCGTAACAATATTGCTGATGATCTGACGATGATGACAACGATGAATTTGTCCTTTTTAGTGGGTGGCACCTTAACACCGATAGTATATTGTGCAATTCACAAGCTCTGACGTGTGGAGCAATTGAGCGCTCCTACCACACACAATTACATCTTTTAACGTGACTCGTCCGACATGACGCCTGCACAGGGTCCCCCGTTGCCGTTGTGTGTAACCTGCGGCACATACCCGCATATCAGTGGCACATAGCTGCCCTCGTGCACATATCTGCCTGTTCACATGTTATGGAAAACGTAGCACGGCGTAGTTATCACGCTCTCGTTGTTAACAGAGCGTTGACAACAGAAATGTGGCACATACTCTCGTATTGCCCTTGCATTGTCCGCTGGATGACGGTACTTGCATGTGATGAATACATGATAAAAAAGCAAGATTGCGGTACTTGAAGTGTTCGCTAGATAGACGGACGGATGCACAGACGGACAGACAGACAACCAGACGGGCAGATAGACACACGGACGAACGCACGTATGCACGCACAAGCGGACGCACGGATGGACGAACAGGCGCACATACAGGTGGACGGATGCATGGGCGGAAGCACGGACGCATTGACGAACGTTTTGCTTCACTCACCATCATTCATTCTGTGGATATGCTGTAATTTTTTTATCAGTACATGCCCAGGAAACTCTTGTTCAGGCTGTTTCAAGGTATGTGCGCAAATTCTCAAAAATAATGATCGAGTTCTGAAGATATGACAGCTGTTATTATGAGCACATATTAATAAACTGTACACTTTTGTATGTAGTATGGTTGATGTACTTGTGGGGTTTAACGTCCCAAAACCACCATATGATTATGAGAGACGCCATAGTGGAGGGCTCCGGAAATTTTAACCACCTGGGGTTGTTTAACGTGCACCCAAATCTGAGTACATGGGCCTACAACATTTCCGCCTCCATCAAAAATGCAGCCGCCACAACCGGGATTGGATCCCGCGACCTGCTATGTAGCATGGTTGTAATGATAATCAGTACTCTGTAATCTGAACGAAAAGAGCCCAGAAGACCAACAAGTAGAAAGGTACTGCCAATGACTTTGTTCTCCTGCTCAAAGTTCATGTCATCACAAAGAACACATTGTGATGGCTGGAGCAGTTTGAATATTATAGTGACATTTCACGGAGCTGCAGTTTAACTTCTTGGCAGTGCTTTATACAGTAGTTTCTTTCCGCTTGAGCATTTTAAATGAATGAAATTTGGCATGGCGGATACCAAACCATGACATTATTCAAGTCGCATTCGAGTACTAGTGGGCAATTTACTTTGAGCTGAAGTTTTTTAACATTCATGTCAATCAAAGTGCCTGCGTGTCTCTGCATTACGCTGCAATAGAAAACATCATCCAGAGTCGACATTGGTAACAGTGTTTGCATTCTTCGTACATGGTGGAAAGCCTTGTATGCGGTAATATTGTACTTAGGCAATATGATCCTTCAGAGTACACGCATTCGTATAGCGTTCATAATTTCACAAGTGTATAAGCTCTGGGAAGTGCTTCTATGTGGATTATTTTATTTGTGCGGAAGATGATCATCACTACACCTAGTATATCTAACACTAGGTTTTAGTGCTTGTGTTATCTTATTGTGTTATCTTATCTCCCTACCTGTTCATCCTTCAACAGTCTAGTTCTCTGTGTCTACTGTGTATATGTAACTTTTTTAATGTAGTGTTTGCTCGGATACGTTTCCTCATAATGTAAAGATGTACTATGCAAATGATTTATCTATGCAGCTTTCCTCATGTGAAAATTGGAAGTGTTTTTTATTTATAAGTAGCTATATCATACACTTAGTTAGAGTTTTTTAGGTGCCTGCACCGTTGTTTAGCCTTAGAATGGTACGGGTATGTTCTAATATTGAAGCTGGCGACTTAAAACTACTTTGAAAGTGGAAGTCAGAGTGTGCCTATTACCATTATTACTATACTCCGATAAGCTGTGAAAACTCTATGGAAACGTATTTACATTTCTCGGACTGTGCCAAGATGAATGTTTTTATGTTGTTTTATTGCAGCCCCTGTTCATGCAAATGAAACATTATTAATTTGTAGTGGCATAGCATTAGTTGTGATTTTACACGTATGTGGTGAGCGACATCGCAGTTGTGGCCAGCAGCAAGATTTACATGCTGGAAACTGGAGCATCACCTCACATACTTATTGTACAGTATTTGCCGAGCGGAGAATTGCATTTTTTTATGCAGACTTACAGGCAGCTGTATGGGAACTGTGCTGATCTCCCGAATTCGAAATCTTTTTAGAAGTGCTTTGTAAAACTAAATGAGATGTACAACTGCCCCGCCGCGGTGGTCTAGTGGCTAAGGTACTCGGCTGCTGACCCGCAGGGCGCGGGTTCGAATCCCGGCACCCTTCTAGGACGACCAATTACGGGGAAACCCCTTTCTTTAGGCACGCCGTCCCGGACCCTCCCGGCACCGCGGCGACAATCTTGGGTGGCCCGACACACGCCAAGAACTGAACAGCACGTGATATGAACCGTAGGTGGATGTAGACGGACAGTTGGCTTCGTTCTCAGTGTTGACAGTGGTTCTTCCTCTTTTTTACTTTCTTTCTTTTCTTTCCTTTTTCGTCTTTTTTCTCCCCTTTTTTGTTTTTTTCCTTTTTTTCCTTAGGGAGGTCCCCTCCCGAAACTGTTAGGAAATAAATGTATTTATCCTTGTTGACAACGCTCCCGTTGTGCCATATCCCATACCTATATATATATATATATATATATATATATATATATATATATATATATATATATATATATATAGTGGGAGTAATAATTCAATGGGCCAGTTAATCTTCGTGAAGGTATGGGATATGGCACAACAAGTTTGGAAGTTCATGTCAGTATAACTCATCCCCTGATGAAGGGAGGACCCCTCCCGAAACTGTTGGGAAATATATATATTTATTCTTGTTGACAACGATTCCGTTATGCTATATCCTACATATATATATATATATATATATATATATATATACAAGAACGAAAAAAATTCTGAAAAAGACTCCGGTGCGCGGTACCGATCGTGGAACCTCGGAGTAATAAATGCGAGGTGTTAACCACTAAGCAATGCAGAAGCAAGTCGTTCAGCGTTCAAACGGCAAGCTATCTGCGTCTAAAACTTACCGCTGGTGATGGGCATCTCGGAGGGGAACCACCGTGTTTTGAGCATTAAAAGCAAGTCGGCGCAATCAGCGCGCGGCGGTGCGCGCCCTTGTCTTCCACGCTTATTTTGGCTCGTGGTGGGGAGTGGGTGGTCGTAAATCCCCTGAGCGCACACTCGCGTGCCCTCATCTAGCGGCTGGAAGCATCTTATGTTTTGGCTGTCCTGAAGCTTTTACAGGAACTATTCTGTTGTAGTTACCGGGCGCACAAAGGACGCTGCAATCGTGTACATTCTCCGTTTTCAAAAAGAGCGCACTTTGCAGACACAGCGAAGTAACAGTTGAGAACCTTATTCGCGTTCATCTGCACCTGTGAGTACGGTTCGTGCGTTATTTGAGTATGAGAAACAGACACAAATAACACACGTTATTTGTGCGTGAGAAGCCCCAGCTGTTGCTGCTGTATTCATGTTCCCCACCACTTGAGGACATGCAGATTTCAGTTGGTCTAGTACAGGCGCGCTCCAAGTCAAAGAACAGAACAAGTTTACCACAGCCATCAATGTGCTCTCAGGCCCACCGGGACCGCTACTGCTGACTCAAGAGCCGTCACCACCTGCATGTGTGGATGGCCACGAAGTTGTTGTTGAGATCGAGGAATCCAATTCTACCAAGCCAAATAAACACATGGAAGTTATGTCCGTGCATTTTACTGCCCTCTTTGCGAACCCCACATGCGTCCTTGCATACGTGTAACACACGCTGGTACCGGACCCTGTTTAAGCAGCCCCGTACATTATGACTTGATCGCGTCGTTCTGCACCGACGCGAAGTGGATGCACTTTTTCAGAGCAGCAGAGACGCATCCGACTACTGATGCGCCCTTCGGGGTGAAAATTGTCAGTTCCACATGCCAGGTGCCAGTGTGACCGAGACAGGCAGCCACAACGCCACAGTCAATGTCTACCACCAGAGCAATCATCAAATACGCCCGGGAAGCCGAAACGTGGTCAAGACATTGGCTATGCTGCCAATGCCGGTCACCTGAAACATAGACACCTTGACACGCCCTGTCGTGGCGTGCCGCAGAGAGACCGCCAAGGCACAGCCAATACCACCCACCCGAGACATCGTTTGCCCCTCATCAGACCAACCCCTGCGTGGCCAAGACATACCGGCGCGCAACATTCAATGCCACCCTCCAAAGGCAATTTCGCAGATGGCCTTTCAATGTCGCAGCGTGGCCGAGTGTGACAAAACAGGAGTGGCACTCGGGCACTGGCGTGAGCTGAGCTAGCGCGAAGCAGAAAAAGAGGATCAGAATAAAAACAGCCGGCCTGGCATAAGGGCGTTGTCTTTTTTCTCTCTGATATACTACAATGTATATATATACATATATATATGTATGTATGTATGTATGTATATGTGTACGTACGTACGTATGTATGTATGTATGTATATATGTATGTATGTATGTATGTGAAGAATCACACGAGAATGCTGTGGTAGAGTAGTAGAGAAGGAGGAAGAGGAAGAAAAATAAATAGTTCATCATATAGCCATCAAGTCTCCTGCGTCACATGAGTCGACAGGATCTACCATGTCCTTCATCGTCGCGACATCCAAGAAAGTCGTGAGCATGCAGAAGTTCTCGGGAGCATCTGAGGACGGCCCCTTTAACAAGTGGCTCCGGCTCTGCGAGGTGAGGACTGCGGCCGCAGCATAGACGGAGCGAGACAAGCTGTGCTACTTCTCCGATTACCTTGAAGGTGAGGCTTTCCGATGGTTTCTCACCGAGGTTCTCGACACTGACGCGTCTTGGGATAGCATATCTGAACGCATGAAGGAACGCTTTACGAGTGGCGTCACGCATCTTTTTGCCAATTTATTCATTGCCAGTTGAGAGCAGGTCAGAGCCTGAAGGAATATTATAATGAAAAAACTGGCCCCGTATCTGCATGTACTCTGCAAATGTCGTCGAAAGACGGTAGTGTTGCGTGTAAAGAAAGTGAACAATTAATTTGATGTTCTGCGCTAAAAAATCGGTGAGTGGTATTTTGGAGGCACTGCGTTAGATGGCCTCAAGCGTGCAGCGGAGGCGAACGAGCGCATCAAGTCACGTCACACGTGAGACATGTGCGCCACCTGGCCGTCTTCTTGCAAAACGAAGCACGTGGCTCTGAGACGGGTGTGCACGCCCGTCTCAGAGGTGATAAGGTTAGGAAGGTAAGACGACGGGTAGGTGCCACCATCATCGCGTTTTAGCAAAGCGTTGGAAACGCTAACCTTTTCGTGCAGGCGTTACATAGTCAGCGCAGCGTGATAAGCGCTACGGACCTTAAAATTACGTATGTATGCATTTTCTAGTAAAAGATACACATGCAGAATATATACGTATTGTTATGGTGCTCCAGACTTGCGCAATAATTGCTTATAAATGACAATTGCACAAGCATGGATGCTAAACCTTGAGCAACAATAATGGGTGCTGCGGATGGGGTAGGCCGTTTCAAGTACCCGGTGCCGTTCATCATCATCATCATCAGCCTGTCTACGTCCACTGCAGGACAAAGGCCTCTCCCATGTTCCGCCAGTTAACCCGGTCCTGTGCTTGCTGTTGCCAATTTATACCCGCAAACTTCTTAATCTCTTCTGC
The DNA here is from genome assembly GCF_043290135.1 of Rhipicephalus microplus. Lineage (NCBI taxonomy): Eukaryota > Metazoa > Arthropoda > Arachnida > Ixodida > Ixodidae > Rhipicephalus > Rhipicephalus microplus. Next base: position 1,125,060 of record NW_027464614.1, on the reverse strand, counting down.
CCACCTAACCTTCTGTCTCCCCCTACCCCGCTTCCCTTCTCTGGGAATCCAGTTGGTGACCCTTAATGACCAGCGGTTATCCTGTCTACGTGCTACATGCCTGGCCCATGTCCATTTCCTCTTCTTTATTGCAGCTATCATATCCTTAACTCCCGTTTGTCCCCTAATCCACTCTGCTCTCTTCTTGTCTCTTAAGGTTACACCAACCATTTTTCTTTCCATTGCTCGCTGCGTCGTCCTCAATTTAAGTTGAACCCTCTTTGTGAGTCTCCAAGTTTCTGCTCCGTAGCTAAGTACCGGCAAGATACAGCTGTTATATACCTTCCTCTTGAGGGACAGTGGCAATCTACTTGTCATAATTTGAGAGTGCCTGCCGAATGTGCTCCACCCCATTCTTATTCTTCTAGTTACTTCAATCTCGTGGTTAGGCTCTGCGGTTATTACCTGCCCTAAGTAGACATAGTCTTGTACAACTTCAAGTGCACTATTACCTATCGCAAAGCGCTGCTCCTTTCCGAGGTTGTTGTACATTACTTTCGTTTTATGCAGATTAATTTTAAGACCCACCTTTCTGCTCTCCTTGTCTAACTCCGTAATCATGAGTTGCAATTCGTCCCCTGAGTTACTCAGCAATGCAATGTCATCGGCGAAGCGCAGGTTACTGAGGTACTCTCCATTAACTCTTATCCCTAACTGTTCCCATTCTAGGCTTCTGAAAACGTCCTGTAAGCACGCAGTGAATAGCATTGGGGAGATTGTGTCCCCCTGCCTTACACCCTTCTTTATTGGTATTCTGTTGCTTTTTTTATGAAGCACTATGGTAGCAGTTGATCCCCTGTAGATTTCTTCCAGAATGTTTATATATATTTCATCTACGCCCTGATTCCGCAGTGTCTGCATGAAGGCTGATATTTCTACTGAGCCCCGCCGCGGTGGTCTAGTGGCTAAGGTACTCGGCTGCTGACCCGCAGGGCGCGGGTTCGAATCCCGGCTGTGGCGGCTGCATTTTCGATGGAGGTGGAAATGTTGTAGGCCCGTGTGCTCAGATTTGGGTGCACGTTAAAGAACCCCAGGTGGTCTAAATTTCCGGTGCCCTCCACTACGGCGTCTCTCATAATCATATAGTGCTTTTGGGACGTTAAACCCCACATATCAATCAATCAATCAATCGATATTTCTACTGAATCAAACGCCTGCTCGTAATCTATGAAGGCTATGTATAGTGGTTGGTTATACTCTGAGCATTTCTCTATTACCTGATTGATAGTATGAATGTGGTCAATTGTTGAGTAGCCTGTTCTAAATCCTGCTTGTTCCTTTGGTTGATTGAATTCTAATGTTTTTTTTTACTCTGCTAGCAATTACCTTTGTAAATAGCTTGTATACTACAGAGAGCAAGCTGATCGGTCTGTAATTCTTCAAGTCCTTGTCATCTCATTTCTTATGTATTAAGATGATGTTAGCGTTCTTCCAAGACTCTGGTACTTTTCCCGTCAGGAGACACCTCGTAAATAGAGTGGCTAGTTTTTCTAACACAATCTGTCCTCCGTCTTTCAGCAGATCTGATGTTACTTGATCCTCACCAGCAGCTTTGCCTCTGTGCATGCTCTCCAAAGCTTTTCTGACTTCTTCTATCATTACCGGTGGGGTGTCGTCTGGGTTACTGCTAGTTCTTATAGTATTAAGGCCGTGGTTGTCTCGGCTACTGTACAGATCTCTGTAAAACTCCTCCGCTATTTTAACTATCCTATTCATATTGGTAGTTAATTTGCCTTCTTTGTCCCTTAGTGCATACATCCGCCTTTTGCCTATCCCAAGTTTCCTCTTCACTGCTTTGACGCTTCCTCCGTTTTTCAGAGCGTGCTCAATTCTCTCCATGTTATACCTTCTTACATCGCATACTTTACGTCTATTATTCAGCTTCGAAAGCTCTGCCAGTTCTATTTTGTCTGTTGTACTTGACACTTTCATGATTTGACGCTTCTTAATTAGGTTCTTCGTTTCCTGGGAAAGCTTGCCGGTGTCCTGTCTAGCTACCCTGCCTCCAACTTCCACTGCACACTCCGTGATGATACTCGTCAGATTATCATTCATTGTATCTACGCTAAGGTTGGTTTCCTTGCTAAGAGCAGAGTACCTGTTCTGCAGTGACACTCTGAATTCCTGTACTTTCCCTCTCAGTGCTAGCTCATTGATTTGCTTCTTGCGTATCAGTTTCTGTCGTTCCTTCTTCAAGTCTAGGCGGATTCGAGCCCGTACCATTCTATGGTCACTGCATCTTACCTTGCCAACCACTTCCACATCCTGCACGACTCCTGGGTGTGCAGTCATTATAAAGTCTATTTCGTTCTTATTTACGCCATTAGGGCTCCTCCATGTCCACTTGCGGTTTTCTCGTTTTCGGTAGAAGGTATTCAAAATACGCAGATTATTGCGTTCTGCGAATTCTACTAGTAGCTCTCCTCTGGCGTTTCTAGTGCCGATGCCATAATCTCCTACTGCGTGGTCTCCAGCCTGCTTCTTCCCTACCTTTGCATTAAAGTCGCCCATTACTATAGTATACTGTGTTTTCACCTTACTCATTGCCGATTCCACGTCTTCATAGAAGCTTTCAACTGAAGCGTCATCATGGTTGGATGTAGGCGCGTAAGCCTGTACTACCTTCATTTTGTATCTTTTATTCAGTTTAATTACAATGCCTACCACCCTTTCATTAATGCTATAGTAATCCTCTATGTTGCCAGCTATGTTTCTGTGAATTAGGAACCCTACTCCCAGTTCTCTTCTGTCTGCCAAGCCCCGATAGCAAATGACGTGCCCATTCTGTAGCACAGTATAGGCCTCATCTGTCCTCCTAACCTCACTCAGCCCTATTATATCCCATTTAATGCCTTCTAGATCCTCGAATAATACAGCTAGACTTCCCTCACTAGATAACGTTCTAACGTTAAACGTTGCTAAGTTCAAGTTCCAATGGTGGCCTGTCCGTATCCAGAGATTCCTAGCACCCTCTGCTGCTTTGCAGATCTGACCGCCGCCGTGGTCAGTTGCTCCGCAGCTGGTGGGGACTGAGGGCCGTGAGTTGATTGACGAATGCCTACGGGAGGGGGTGGCCAGATACTGCACCAGGGTGGCCAATCCTTCTCTGGTGAGATCATCGGTGCGTACCGGCTTTAAGCCGGTACGATCAGACAGTAGTGGGAATGCTCCATGCATGTCTTCCTCATTGTTGTTCAGCAGCGTTGGCGGCCACCCACCACGGAGCCCAACGAGGGGACGCTACAAGGTTACAAATGCTGAAACCTGCAGACGCCAGCCATACAACGCAACTATAACCCAATGCGCCTAGACCAAGGTAGGCTATTTGCACAGGGTTAACCCTAGCCGCCAGGAAGTTTGGAAGTAAACGGAAGAGAGTAGAAGACAGGACAGATAAATAGTAAGAGATAAAGACGAAGATGTAGGGAGAGAGAGATAGGGAAAGGCGACTGCCGATTCCCCTGGGTGGGTCAGCTCAGGGGTGCCGTCTACGTGAAGCCGGGGCCAAAGGGGTGTGTTGCCTCTGCCGGGGGGCCTTAACGGTCCAATCACCCAGCGTCGGCTCAACCCCCAGGATCCCCTTTTCCTCGGACACGGCAAAGCCACGCACGGCTAGGCGTGGGAGGGAGTCGAAACTCCCCCGTTAGCTCGGGTTCGTGGTGTCGCTACACACCAAACGCCTACTTGCGCAGGCGCCCCGGCGGTGTCGTCAGAAGTGCCTCTTTAAAAAGGACATGCTAACATGCCAAGTGCATCCAAACATGTTTCTTGACAACACTGAATGAAATACAACACCGAATGGAAAATTGGGTGGAAATAACTATAAAAAGCATTTATTCGGCTCCCAGTGATGCCATTGAGGTCTTCTGATTTGGAGAAATTTTCGGAGCAGCAAGATTTTCGATTTGGAGCACTTTGGAGCGGCACAATTTTCTATTCCGGGACAATCTGGAGCAGCTAACTTCATATCCTGGAGTAGAAGCAAGTTGTGTTTACATTCAAGGACATGAATTATTATTTGAGGCTCTCGTGAAGAGCTGGAAATATTTCAATTCATTGCAATCTGATGGAGCCAATCATCTCAGGAGCACCCCCTATTTCAGTTGATGATGCAAGAGTAATGGCGTCGTGCAGTTGAGCATTCTTAAAAAACTTGTTCAGTGATTATCTTCATAGTGACTGAACAGAATACTGGTTGAATAAAATTTTACTTCATGAAATAATATTCTAAATATGCCTATGTAGTTATCAGCAGATATGGTAGAAAAATGCTGTGACGTACAACGCTAGAGACTCACACAGTCCCAACTGCATTTCCTATAAGATGACTTCAAGGATAAAGAAAGGCTTTTTCTTTACAATGGATTATACTGCTTGGCGTAACATGACATCATTTAGCTAGTCTCGAAAAGCCAACTTCCTCCGGAACTCATCTCTCTGCGCTGAAACTACATGATTTAACTAACTTTTACTTTTCTTTTACAGCGACCTTTTATGTGGCTAAGGCGTTCTGTCTATACTCCAAGTAGAATTGCTATATTTCCGTCACTATCCCCAATCCTTGTTCTGTATCCGCCCAACACACCACCACTCCGGCCCCAATCTTCCCTGCCAACCACACCTGACCGACACCTTCCAAGAATGACAGCTACTGGTCACCCCTGCTATTAACTAGAACCCAGCATATATATATATATATATATATATATATATATATATATATATATATATATATATATATATATAATGCCTAATATGAAGAAAAATGGGCATACTTGTCATGACCTAACTGACCAGCACACTATTTTAAAAAATTAAAACGAGGCCTGTGTAAATGCCTTTTCTTTTTTTGCAGCAAAGAAAGAGATAACAACGTTGAATATTAGCAGGATTTGACTTTCAGTAGAATGCAAGTGGCACCCTGTAAAATATGTTACCTTTTAAAATTTGCTACTCTTAGAGCATATATGTTGGTATAACAAGCTTCTAAACTTAAAAACAGTCTGGATTTTCTCCGAGTACGTGTTTTCACGACTTAGCACAGCTCCACTGCAGTAAAACTATCTTTACAAAATGTCACATGTGGACTACTCGTTTGTTTCAAATGATTCGAAGTTTTAAATAATTTAAATTCCATTCAAAGCAAATTCAAATACTGCGTTATTCATTCTAGAATTCGCACAAGCCCCAGTATTTTTGGTGGATTGTCATTGCACAGCACCTGCTCGCGAGCGCGAACTTAGAAGTCGAATTCCCCCAGGCGCAGGCAGGGTGCACGTGTTCCTATGCTCTTCACTTTCTCCAGTTCTCATTTCATCCGACTGTCTCCCTTCTACAAAAGCGCTGATGCTCCACCCCAGCCGAGATCATTGTTTCCTGCGGTGCTGTTCAGACTAATAGTTCGGAGAACTGTAGAGAGAGCTCAGAGGATCGAGAGACTAAGGCCCCTTGATATAAAAAGTAGCGACACTCTCCTCTACCCGCAACTTTTCTCCTCTGTATCCTCTCACAACAAGCCTCCGTGCAAGTGCCGGCTTTCGCCACTTTCCTATCAGGAATGCTATTTCGCTCTGATAACATGCGTGACAATCATGAACTTTCTCAGGCGATGGCCCGAGAGGTGAGAGAAAAGGGTGTACAGTGAAGCAGGTCAGTTAAAAAGAGGATAGTACTTTCCAACAAAATATCTAGGGAGCAAAACTGCAATTCGGCCAAGTTGGAACATATCCATCTTGAAATTTTTGCGCAAGCACACAAGGACACAGAAAGAAAGACAAACGGGCGCAATCTAACAACAAATATTTCAAGATGGATCTAGGGATCTTATGAGAGACGCAGGTGACGGCTGGCATTCTTGGCATGCCTGTTTCCAGCGAGTTTAACGCTGCCTCTAGTTCACGGCGTGGCTGCTAGATGCAAAGGTTTGTGAAAAGCACATTAAATCTATTATTTTCTTCCAGTTTTCACCTAAAATGAAGGTTGTGTCTATCTATTTGAACACTCAGCCTTTCTATTTGGCTAAAATCGTGGTCACAATAATTTTAAGTATCGCGTTGAAGTGAGCAGTATAGGATAAGTTTGCAGACTGTGCTACGAGTGTCTGGTGCACTGGTACACAGCTAAAATCTGAACACTGGTCAATGCTACAGGAAAAATAACAACAGAAACAAGCATGGGGCTCATGAGAACATATTTCTGTGCAAAAGCTAAGAGCGCTGTCTCAAACATAAGGTCAACTGGCAAGTGCAAATAAAAGCACCGGTGCCGTTAGGAGTGGAAAAACAAACAAATATACTGACAAACAGACCAAAATTTTTCCGTCGATGGTCCCCAAGAAAGACTATCATCTTTAAAAATGTCTCTCGGACGACTCGTCGTCCTAAATAACGCGCACCTTATATCAGGGCTCATCAATGGCCTTCCTGCGCACATGGAAATGGTGCTTCCTGGGCTTACCTGGTCAACACCAGTGGCATAACTTACAGATGCATTTTGCGTAGAGTCAACTATGCAGAGAGTCAAGTTGAAGTGCCTTTCACCGGCTCGGAATGCACAGAATAACGTAACAGGCGACAGCACTCGTCAGCGTCCACGTAATGCCCCGGTACGAACACCCGTGCGCGAGTGCAAACACTGCGTGATGGATGGCTTACCCCGACAGATGCACTGGCAAAATGAATGCCCACGACGCGCAAGCATTTCCGCCCTCTCGACCCAGACTTCAAGTAATTCAGCTTGATACTCTTATAAAGGGTACCTTGTCAGTGCTACTCATGATACCGTAGCTACGATTACCTGTATCAGCGAAGCAGTGCTGAAGGTACCTCGCCTGCAAATAATGAGGAATTCATGCATCTCAGTTGAAGAAATCGCATCATCTACCAAAACATTGGGTTGTGGTAACCTAAAGGTACAGATAGGAAAAGTAACAAGAGAAGTTCAGGCTCATGTTCTACAAGGCATGAAGAGCAAGTTACTTCTTAGCTGGGATAGTGCCTGCCTCTATAACTTGTCGCTGGACTTTGACACCATGACTCAATACCAAGAGAATGACATTCTCCATTCTCGTACACAAAAACCATACTACGGCTAACATGGGCGCGTCTTTGCACGGTGTTGAAGTTTGCGATGAACTACATCGAAATAAAACATTGGCATTGAAGCAGTTATTCACATGTAAGACGGCATTTTTTCGAAGTCACAGACAGACGTTGGGTGCATCAATGGCGAAATGCATCGCAGTCATCTCACCAACGATGTTGCCATTGTAAAGCTCCGTATCAATGCTCAAAAACCGACAGCGTTGAAATTGACAGATCAACGACCTTCTCAAGCAAGGTGTCATACGACTATCTACCTCCCCAAACGTTGCGCCGGCACTCCTGGCAGAGAAAAAAGGGGAAGGTCACATGGGCTTTTGCATCGACTACCGCAAGTGAAATGAGTTGACAGTGCCAGAATATCAGCCCATCCCTCGCATCGACGACGTTCGCGAATCGCTGGGGAATTCTACGTACTTATCGACGTTAGACATAACGTCAGGTTACTGGCACGTGAAGATTCACTTTGATGACATTCCGAAAACGGCGTTTCTCACACGTACAGTTCCCTACGAGTGGCTCGTCAAGCCTTTTGGTCTTTGGAATGCTCCGGCCGCCTTGGAACGGGCTGTCAAATTCATATTGACGAAACACTGTTTGCAGAGCGTCACGAATTACTTCGATGACATTGTGGTCTATTCTAGCATGGTTCCAGACCATCTGAGGCATTTAGAGGGCGTTTTAAAAGCTTTCAAAAGCGAAGGCGTCAAGCTGAAATCAAAGAAATGTCAATTCACTCGAACCTCCATTGAGTACCTGGGACGCAAAGTTTCGCATGGCACCATCACTCCGAAACAAAGCAACATGAACACAATCCTACGGTTTCCGACACTATCATGCCCTCAAGGGCTGCAGCGTTTTCTTGGCACTGTCAATGTTAACCGTCGATACATCGACCATTTTAGTCAAATTGGTCACCCACTGACACGCCTGCTCAGCAAAGACGCCACCTGGAACTGGAATTCAGAGTGTTAGCTGGCTTTCACTCAGCTCAACAAATGCGTAACGGAAGAGCCCGTCCTTAACATCCGCGATGCCTTTACGCCTTGTGTGATATACTGCGATGAATCCAACAGAGGTATCGGCACCGTCTTGAATCGGGCTAATGATGAAGGTTAAGAACATCCAATTGCATATCATTTACGGAAGTTACTAAAACACCAAGTCAGTTACGCCTGTAGAAAACAGATTGAAGATGGAGCTCGGAGGCGAGGAAGAAGAAGCAGCGAGGGTCACGCTCTGCACAATTTTTTTCTGTTCTGTCAACAATAAACCGAAGACGTATCGGTTATGCGGTCTCTCTGGTCCTTCTGAAACATGGTGCCGTGACCAGGATTGATCTGAAGACAGACGCAGAGACTTCAACCCCATTCGCAACAATGGGTTGAAGAACGAAGCAGTGGCGTCTGGCTCAAGGACGAACCATCGAGAGAAGGACCACGACCGACGACTGTTGGCGACGCACATAAAAAGGCAAGAGCTCTTTCAACACGTTTTAGGCATGAATAAAGAGGTCCTATCGAAGAAGCGGAAGACGCTTCGAGCAAATGTGACGACGCTTACGAGCGAAATCGATAAGAAGATAGAAGAAGACGCCGATCGAGCGCAACTTATGACGCTTCTAAACCAGATGAAGAGCGTGTCACAGACGCTAAGACAAGTTAACGAACAGATAGAACCGTTCATTGAAGAAGACAGCGCGGAGGCAGAATTTGAAAGAGTTTTGCATTATGAGATGAAGATCGTCGCTGCAACGACAAAAATTGAGGAGCGATTACGCGAGTTAGAACAAGCGACGCAACTGACTACGAGAATAGTCACAGAACAGGCGAGTTCAGTGCAAGGTACTGACCAAATCTCGGAGACGCAAGAGCTTGTTAAGTTGCCACGCCTTGAAATGATCAAGTTTGATGGGAAAAAAACAGCATGGCCAAGGTTTTGGCATCAGTTCGAGACATCGGTGCATGACAGAGTGAATATGCCGAAGAATCAAAAATTTAATTACCTTCTGGCGTCTCTGAGCGGGGAGGCTGCTTCCCTCATAGAAGGCTTGCAGTTTTCTGATCAGAATTACGAGCATGCAGTCGCTCTTTTGAAAGAAACCTTCGGACGAGAAGATAATTTAAAAGAGAACTACATAAAAGAGCTTGCAAATTTGGAAGCAGTGAAGAGTCCTAAATATGTAGATGGGTTGAAGAAACTCTTCCAAAAGTTGCAAGTGAACACACGAGCACTGCAGTCGTTAGGAGTGGAAATGGATAGTTACGCCACAGTGATAGCTCCTGTTGTAAAATCTGCGCTACCGGTGGATATGAGGATTGAGATGAAGATGAAGGAGTTAAAGAAAGGTGACAACAGACCAGCAACTACGGAATCGAACTCAGCGTCAAGAAACAGCACGAGCCGTTTGAAAGAAATTATGGAGTTTTTAAACATATATATACGCAGCAGAGAAGAAACTCGAGAGAAAAAATACGACGTGACCCAGTCACCGCACAGTATGAGGCGGACTAGAACATCTACGCTTCAAAGCATATCGATTAAGAAATGCATCTTCTGTGAGATGACTGGACACTACACGGAAGATTGCAGAAGAGGCATTACTATGCAACAGAAGAAAGAAGCCTTACAATGGGAACGAAGGTGCTTCAGATGCACCAGACCTCACCACACGGCGAAGATATGCCGTGCTAACGTACGCTGCAAAACATGCAAGGGAAGGCACGCGACATCCATGTGTCGACCACGTACGCCTGCAGGAAAGTCAGCACAGCAGCAAAGCGGGGATGTTGAGCAAGTGCTTAAAAGCGCGCAACCTGACCGGTTAGACACCAGCAAGTCCTGCAACATGCACGCACAGCAGTCTGATGAACAGAAGTGCATACTACTGCAGACGGCCTTTTCGTGGACGGAGGGAGAAGGCAGCGGGTGCTACGCACGGATTCTGCTGGACAACGGGAGTCAGAGGACATTCATCCTCAAAAGCTTGTCAAGAAAACTAGCGTGCAAGGTAAAAAGATCCGAAAGGATTACTGTAGGATCATTTGGAGGAGGAGAGATGGAACTAGACATGAAAGTCGTCGAGGTCAGCGTGAGGAAGGATCCCATCTCGGAGCCAGTCACGATTGAGGCACTGGAGATAGAAGTTATATCCTGTGACGTGCTACCATCGCCACCATTGACAATACACGAAAGAGCAAGATCGATGGGAATTCGTTTGGCTGATGACAACCAGAAGAAGGACAAAGAAAGAAAAAATATGGAAACTTCTATATTAATTGGAGCAGATTATTACTGGACTGTCGTCACTGGTCGCATTTGCGAGATTCATCCAAAAGTAATGGCAATAGAAACAATATTGGGATGGACGGTCCAAGGTCCTGTAGGACTTCATTGTGTGCCGCTGAAATCATCGACGGTTATGGTACTTAAGGTCAGTGCCAAGTCGGACACGACTGCGTACCAACTGCAGAGATTCTGGGACTTGGAAAACATGGGCATCAAGGAGAACCCAGCAACAAAGATGAACGATGAACATGTGCTAGACTACGTCCGACAAACAATGGAGTTCAAGGCAGGAAGATACCAAGTGCGGCTACCATGGAAGGAAAACGTGACATTGGACGACAACACCACCATTGCAGAGAAGAGGCTTATCCAGGTGACCAAAAAATTATGCAAGGATAAAGATGAACTCCTAGCCTATGACAAAGCTATTCGAGAGTACTTTGAGCAAGAAATAGCAGAAAACGTCGAAGAAGATGCTGGATCCGATATACAGAACAAATTTGTATACTACATGCCGCATCAAGCAGTAATCAAGAAGAACCGAACAACGACAAAAATACGGATCGTCTTTAACGCATCGTCAAGCCAGAATCCAGGTGAATCCTTAAATGACAACTTGGAAAAGAGGCCAAACCTAAACCGCGACATCACAAGCTTGCTGATGAACTTTCGACATCACAAGATCGCTATGTCAGCCGACGTGGAAAAAGCATTCTTGCAGATCAAGATACATGAAAATGACCGAGACGCACTGCGATTCATATGGTGGGAAAGAATACCCAGCGAAGATATGCCAACCCCGAAGATAAAAACGTGGAGGATGACGAGGGTTACTTTCGGAACTACACCAAGTAGCTTCCTTCTGGCGGCCACGATTCATCGACATTTGGATAAATTCGAAGAAAAATATCCTGCAGTTGTGGCGCAACTCCGGAAAGGAATCTACGTCGATGACGTTTTACTAGGAGCCGACGAATACTCGACATCGACAAAGATATACAAAAAAGCATGAGATATTTTTCGCTATGCTGGAATGAATTTAAGAAAATGGATTTCAAATGACGCCGAGCTAAGAAAACACTTTGATGAAGAATGAGAGGATCTGGATCGAGGGATAAGAAAAGAGGGACAAATCAAGATTTTGGGACTGAAATGGAATTTCGTAGACGACGTGTTGAGCTTTCCCGACACTACATGGCGAAATGACAATGACACGAGACAACTCTCAAAAAGACAGGTTTTGCAGGACACGGCAAAGCTATATGACCCTTTAGGTTTTTTGACACCATTTTCAGTCAGAACAAAAATATTGCTGCAAAAAATTTGGATGGATAAACTGAAATGGGATGACCCGTTACCAAGCCAGCATAGATCAACTTGGAAGGACTGGTCGGAGGAGCTTCAGCACTTAGATGACTTCACCGTTAACAGATGCTATGACAACAGACAAGCTGAAGTGAAAGCATCGACTCTGCACGTGTTCTCCGATGCGAGTCCAATGGCATATGGAGCAGTAGCATACATTGTAACAGAATACTCCGATGGAAGCAATGAAGCAAATTTAATCATTGCAAAGGGTAGAGTCGCTCCAATCAAAAAGATCACACTAGCAAGATTGGAGTTGTTGGCGGCCACAATATCAGTCAGATTGGCCAGTCATATAACCGAGAATTTCATCAGGAAACTGAGGAATGTGAAATTCTGGACTGACTCTCAAATTGTGTTATGCTGGATAAAGTCAAACAAGACGAAAGATCTGTTTGTTCGCAACCGCGCAGCAGAAATTAAGAGCAAGTCCAATGAGAGTCAATGGGGTTATGTTAAAAGTGATGAAAATCCTGCGGATTTTATGACAAGGGGGATGAAGATGAAACGTTTGCTGGACAGTGAATTATGGTGGAAAGGCCCCACGTGGATCAAGAATGAAAAACAAAGCCCTGATTATGACATCACGCATGAATCGGACAGTGATGACAACAAAGACGAAGAAAAGACAGTGGCATGCTTAACTACCACCACGAGTGAAGAAAAGATAATTGATGTGAGCAGATTTGGATCATACAAGAAAGCGTGACGAGTTACCGCGTGGGTGATGCGTTATATAGGAAACCGACGAAAAGAAAGGAAAACAGGTTCGCTGACAGGAGAAGAATTGGACAAGGCAGAGTTTGTGCTGATAAAGCAGGAGCAGAAAACGCTACAAAATGCAGTGACACGAATATATGACAACATGAATCTGTACGGCACGAACATCTTCGAAGATGATCAAGGTGTCCTGAGAGTAAAAGGGAGGCTTCAGTGGAGTGATTTGAGCTTTGATGAGAAGCATCCTATTATTTTACCAAGAGAAAGTCACTTTTCAGAACTCCTAGTTCTAAACGCGCATCAAGTAACAATGCACGGTGGCGTTGCGGCAACATTGACACATCTAAGAACGAAGTTTTGGATTCTGCGTGCCCGACAGATGGTGAAATATGTGATAAAGAAATGCATCACATGTAGGAGATTCAATTCTAGACCAATGGCACAAGAAATTCCACCTCTACCAGCTGACAGGATTACACAGACGAGGCCATTCGACACTGTTGGTATAGACTTTGCTGGACCGCTAAATGCTCGAGAGGAGAAAGGCGGAAAAGTTACAAAGTTTTACATTGTGATATTTACGTGTGCAGTAACAAGAGCCATACAACTGGTGTTGGTCAAGAGGATGTCATCAGAAGCGTTTATACAAGCATTCCGAAGATTCGTAGCTAGAAGAGGATTGTGTACAACTATTTACAGTGATAATGCAAGAGCATTCAAAAAATCTGAGAAAGAGATGAACAAGATATTAAAGATGGAAGATGAAAGGATTCAACAGTATACCAGTAACCTGAAAATAAAATGGAAGTTTATTGTAGAGTTAGCTCCATGGTGGGGAGGATTTTATGAAAGACTGATCAGAATCTTTAAGACATCCATGGCAAAAACTATAGGTGCTCGACTTTTGGATGAAGAAGAACTACGGACTGTGGTTGTTGAAGCAGAAGGAGTACTTAACAACCGGCCTCTCACTTATGTGTATGACGATCCTAACGAGCCACAACCCATCACACCGGCGGACGTTATAGGAGGCAGGCAAGCAATGAACAAGCAGGAAGAAAACAGACTCGGAGAATACAGTTTGCTGAATTACTGGAGTGCAAGAAAACAGGCTATGATAACATGGTGGACCAGATGGAAAAAGGAGTACCTGAGGGAGCTTAAGTGTGCCAGCAGAAAAACAGAGCGTCACGCAAATGTACAAGAAGGAGATGTACTTCTGCTTGGAGAAGCGCGAAAAAGAACTCGGTGGAAACTCTGCAAGATCGAAAAGATTTTTCCAGGCAAGGATGGACTAGTGAGAACATGCTTGCTTCGTACACCTGAAGGAAAATTAGTCAAGAGGCCGATTCAACTGTTGTATTCGCTCGAAGGTTGCTTCGGTTGAATCTGGCCGGCGGGAAGATGTAGAAAACAGATTGAAGATGGAGCTCGGAGGCGAGGAAGAAGAAGCAGCGAGGGTCACGCTCTGCACATTTTTTTTTCTGTTCTGTCAACAATAAACCGAAGACGTATCGGTTATGCGGTCTCTCTGGTCCTTCTGAAACAACGCCATCACCGAACTCGAATGTTTAGCAATTATTGACGCCATTGATGAATAGCATTGCTATCCACACGAGAAATATTCTACTGTGATCATGGACCACGCAGCGTTGCAATGGCTTAAAAGCACCAACAATTCCGAAGCCGGCCGACTTTTCCGGTGGTCTTTGAAGCTCTCCATGTATGGCGTGAACACCAAGCACCAAAAGGGCATTGACAAAATTGAAGCTGATGCACTATCTTGAAGCCTGATAATTCAACTCCTACCTGCTGAGCAACTGCAAGAGCATCACAACGAGAAACCACCCGGAAAGCATACAATTGAGAACGGATGGAGTATATTGACACACAGACGATTACGAAAAGTCTATGTGCATTTTGCCCTCCGGTCTTCTCCAAAAAGCTCATGACTCTTTCGGTCATGTCGGTGTAAAGAAGACGTTGTGGCTTCTCTCTACTCAGAACTATTGGCCCGACATCATAACCGACGTGAGCGAGTACATATGACACTGCGATATTTGCCAGCGCTGCAAGAAGCCGAAGGCCAAACGCTTTGGTTTCTTGGAGTTTTTACCACCAGCGGAGCAACCATTTGATCTTTTGAACATGGACACTATTGGAGGTTTTGGCAACTACGGCTCATCCAAAAGATTCGTCCACTTAGCTGTTGATCATGCCACCTGTTATGTGTGGGCACACAAGAATGAGGTTTGCGACGCCTACAGCTCTTGCCTGAAGAGTATCTTCGCTGCTGGAGGCCCTCGGAAGTTCCTTTCCGACCACGGCACAGGATTCACTGCCGGCAAATTTAAGCAGTTCCTCAAGCGCAACAATATTAACCAGCTTTTAACAAGTTCACAACGCCCGCAGTGTAATGGTCTAAACGAGCGCACTAATCAGTCGATCGCTACTCGCTTCCGATGCAAGATCCACGACGAACCCCCAAAACAGTGGCCGTGTCTCCTGTTCCTCTCTGACGTTGTCGACGAGTACAATAGAACACCTTACGAAGTCACGGGCAACCATCCTGCTTTCTTACGTATGGCACCCCGTCGTATGGCACCCTTTCAGACGATGCCGATAAGCTTGTACAAACGCAGTCCGCAAATGAGTGGCATATCACGAGCAAAACAAGATCATTTATGACAAGAAGTTCCTTCCATTACAGCTTCAAGTGGGAGACTTTGTTCTATATGGAACACCCTGGCACCAGAACCGCGGCAAAGTCGACGCTATCATGGAAGGACCCTATACGATCATACGCAAGATCTCGGCTGTTAACCACGAGATCGATCGTTGGCTCCACTCATCGCCACACTGACATCGTTCAAGTCGAGAGACTTAAACAATATCACCCGCCCCTGCATCTACGTCTCTCTAAGGGAAAAGGGGAAGCGTGCGACGAATCACACGAGAACGGTGTAGCGGAGTAGTAGAGAAGGAGGAAGATGAAGAAAAATGAATGGTTCATCGTATAGCCATCACATCTCCTGCGTCACATCAGTCGACACATCAGTCGAGTTTTGGGTCAAAAGGGGAGTAAAAGAAGACAGTGCGAAAGCCACCTTCTCAAGAAATGAGTACCCGCCGCCACGCATAGTGTCAGGCCGGGCAACCTTTTAAAAAAATCACAGCACATACTCGTAGTGCAAGGTGATGAGTGGGGTGAAGCGTCCGTTCGTGCGTGCGTCAGTTTGTGCGCTCGTCCGTGCATTCGTCCATCTGTGCATTCAGCCGTCCGTTCATCCATGCGTCCATCCGTTCATTCATGCGGCCATCCGTCCATCCATTCGTGCATCTGTCAGTCCGTGCATCTGTGTCTCTCCTTCCGTGCGTCTGTCCATTCGTTCGTCCATCTAGCGAACACTCCATGTACCGCCATCTCTCTAAGAGTCTCCCTCGTTTCACGTACACACATGCCAAGCGTAAGCGCATGTATATTCTCGCATTCCGGCTTCTTAAAAATGCTGTGGCGCATGGAACCTGCACAATAGCGCTCACGATACCATTTGATTGCTGCTCTTGTATATTTCGGCAGGCTTCGTCCGCAGGCACAACATACGCTTCTATGTCTTATAATAAGATGATTGTGAGAAAGGCAACCATTTACGTGGTCGCACACATCGAATGAGGCCCCGCCCGTCCAACATTGACGTGCGGCAGACTCGTAGGCTTCCACTTTGCGCTTCCGCCTGCGACGCCTGAAAGGTCTTGAAGTAGTACATCTTAAATTAATTTGCAGGTCAGTCAACATGTGCGGGGTCGCACGTGCGGTGGTGTACGAGCCCGACCGACGTACTCGTAGAGCAGACACGGGCATTTGCTTAAACACAAACATTTAATGAAACATGGGCGATGGCAAGAAGACTACGAAATTAACAGAGAGGAAAAAACTAATGTGCGATGAAAAAGAACAGCTATATAACAACAAAGCAAACTATGCTCTAAGAGAACACTACAACAGATACAGGTAACCACAACGCGGAACGTTATTAAAATAACAGCATGATAGAAATGAAACGAGATACAAAAAATAACACAAAAAAGATAAGGCTCGCGCCTCTGAACGTCTACATGCGACGCAGCGCACACTACAATTATTGAGAACCTATCTATATTAAAATAACTGTTTAAAATATTACAATAAATGCTTTCATACGGACCAGGCCAGCTCGTAGGGGAGTTGACGAGTGCCGCTGAAGATCTCGCCAGTTTGAATGCTGGTGCACACCGGCAAATAGCCACGGTCGCGCGACCATTTGCGACTGGTCGCAAACGGTCGCAAAGCGACTTCTCTAATTCGTCGATTCCAGACCCATTTTACAGTCGCGCGACTGCGGTCGGAATGCTTCTGGAACCAATAAGCGATGCTCAACTTTTTTTGTTTGTTTTTTCATTGCGCTGGTGAAAACGGATAAAAACAAGAAATGCGGCACGCTCGGTTTGCTGCGCTTACTCAACTGGCGGCAATCAGCTGACCGGTGCCGGTCTCCGGACGTGGCTCTCCGCTATTGCGACTTTCGGTCGCTCGCATGCAGCCTCTGCCGATGTGAACAACAGTTGCTTTTTGGTCGCCAGTCGCAAATGGTCACGCGACCGCTGCCAGTCGCCAGTGTGCACCAGCCTATAGTACACGACGACGATGCCCGGTATTGCAGCCGTCTCAATACGTTGTGCGGATCACTCCATACTCGCCGCCTACCCAAGCCTCGCGACCCCGACGATTACGCTTTTCGCTCGTTGCACGTTAACTGCCGATTCCGATGCAGTCCAAACTCTTTCGGGACGTCCCGTCCCCTCTCGACTCTCGAGGTCATTTCTTTTTCCTTGAACACATCTGTCTTTCCGGTACAGGTGTAGGGAAAACACGGCGCCACCGCGGCTGCGTCGTTAGTCGCCCGATGTCGTCTTCCCAACAACACAAAAGCGCCCTTTCTTGGGCGATGAGGCGCGCGGGCGAAACGAAAATTGCAGTCGTTTGTGAAACACGTCTAGCGACAACACACCCTTACGGTCTCAACTGCACCGTGCTCGGTTCTGCAGGATTAGTGCAGAAGCAGCACGGCTTCATTAAAATGTCGGTAAACTGGTCGCGTAAAACACGGGAAGACAACTGGGGCACATCTTCAAACCTTGCATGCATCAATTTGTGCGCGCTTGCAATTATATGGTGCGCCTGGAGTGTCGTTCGCTTGTACTTGGCGAGGTAGCGTACGGAATATTGCTTAAGGCCATTGAACAATTACATTGTTTAGCTGCGGTGAATGAATAAACGCGAGCGCTTGGCTTTGCACTGAACAGCCGGATGTCTATTACAACGCGGCAGCGCGTAAGCGCTGTAGCAGACGCCCAAAAAACTGGAAGCTGATGCAGCAAATCATTGGCTATCATCGTATACTTTCGATGCTAGACGCTTTGCGTGCTACCTTGCTATCATCGGCACACACGTCGCTTTAGGAGCGAATCTCCTTAAAGCGGCACCCGTTCGTCCCTCGAAGTAGTCGTAGTGCATAACCAGTCTTACGCTTTGACCTGCAAGGTGGTGCCGGTGGAAGATTTATCCTGTGCATCGTTGAACAAAAATTCGCAGCGTGCGCGTTAACTAAAAGCCGAATTCTCTTGTCTCCCATTCCCAATTAGCCGCCATTGGCATGTTCATTGAGCACTATCTGACAAGAAATGGTTGCTAGGTCATACTCGCTGGGCGTAACCTCCTTGGTTTTAGAAAGGTTTAGCGAGCGTTGGGCCGCAGTGCTATCAATACAGTGAACTAGTATATACCATGAACTCGAGGTGGTTAATGGTGGGAAGTAGACACGAAGCGCAAGCCGTAAGAAAGTGTGCGAATGCCATATCTCGTTCAGTTCTTCAAATGTCCGCTGGATGGCGGTGCTTTTATGTGTGAAATATATGATGAAAAGATGCGAGATGGTGGTACTTGCAGTGTTGACTAAATGGACAAACGGACGCACAGACAGATGCATACACGAACGCATGGATGGCTCCACAGACAGATTGACGCAGGGACGGACGCATGGACGAACGTGCGAACGCACGAACAGACGCACGCTCGGACGGGCGGATCGACGCTCGGACGGTCACACAGACGGACGCATGGATGAACGGAAGCAAGAACGATTGGACGGACGGATTCTTCGCCCCACTCTCCATCATTCACCCCGTGAGTATGCTGCCATTATTTTTTTCATTTTGTTTCATCGGCTTTCCTGGGTCCCCCTCGCCCTCTTAAGTGCAGAGTAACGCAAATTCGTGCCATTGCAATCGTATCCCATGAAGATAAGAGAATTCTTTGCTAAGAAAGTGCTCAGCCAAGAGAAATCTTTGTGGCACGTTAAAGAACCCCAAGTGGTCGAAATTGCCGGAGCACTCCACTACGGCGTCTCTCATAATCATATGGTGGTTTTGGGACGTTAAACCCCACAAGTCAATCAGAAAGCTTTGAGAATACGGCCCCTGGGCTGTTGACGTTTTGTTTCTGTTGTATATCGCGAAATGAATCAAGTCCATGAAGTAACGTAGACACGAACCCAGCTTTTTTCATGCCGATGCATATCCCTTAATTAGATCCACCTTCCACGGACATCAGCGTTTAGTTGGCCCGTATTCCATCATGTACCACATGACATATTTTTTTTTTTAATATCGCGCGGAGTCAAGAAAGCCACAGCTTGGCCGCAAAGGCAAAGCAATGAGCGCAATAGCAACAATTTGAAAGGTCACGCGCAGAATTTAACGCAGATCGAAACGTGCCCCACGCATCTCGCGAATAAATTACACACAAAACGTTCTCACAGGTACGGATGCGCGCGAATAAGGGTCTCATTTTTTATTTCGTTGATTCCGAGAAGCGTGCGCTTTTCGCGAACGGAGACTGCAATGGTTGCAGTGACTTCTGTGCGCCCGGTAACTGCAGAATCGTTACACGTAAAGCCCGAGGCCAGCCAAGGCGTACGATCCTCCCCTCCTCGCCACCGCGAGAAAAAGGCGCGCAAGGGAGTGTCGCTCTCCTTCTCTAAGCCGGGCAAAGTACGCGTAGGAGATCAGAGCGGACGCCGCTGCGCGATGTGTTGTCGTGCGCTCATGCGCTATCTTTCTGGTAATGCCGCCAGCACAGCACGGGTAAGTTGTAGATATAAATAGCTTGCCGTTGGAATGGTGAACACCATTGTCCGGGTTGACTCAGTGGTTAACGCCTCGCTTTTGCACCGCAGAGGTCCCATGTTCGATTCCGCGCGCTGGGGTGCTCTTTATTTTCGGACTTTTTTTCTTTTGCGTTTTCATATATATATATAGATACGGTGCATGACATCGACGCCAGCGTCGACGTCATCCACGCGTATATGTACACGAGAGTGTCCATACAAATTCTTTCGTAATAAAAACGTCGCGGCAAGAAAGAAAAGAAACAGAGTGACGTCGTTCAAGACGTCGCTTGGTGTACCGCCATTTGTCATCAACTGCGACAGAAATAGGACCAGTGACTTGTAACGCTAAAGAGGCCATTAATCTCCCATTTTACGGCAAAAAAAATGTTCTACGGATCAGGGAAGAGAAAAAAAACGCTACCCGACTGCACCGGAAATTTCGAAAAGGCAGCCAAACCTACTCTTTGTTTTTTTGTTCTTCTTTAGAACATCAGTGATATGCCCGCCCATTATTTGGTTAACGACGTGGAGAAGAAACCATGATCATGCTGGCGCGCCTGCGGCGTCAATAACAGCTGTGTCCAGCTAAATCAATGTAGCCATAGGAACCTTATAAAGCTATGTTGAGCATTGTAAAGCTTAATTAGCTGCAGGGTTACCATTTGGGCTATTAATAGACAAATTGGGCTACTTTTTATCGTGTTGACGTTGAAATTTTCTCTTTGACTATATGGCTATTTTCGGGCTACATTGTTATGAATAGGCAAGAAGTTACAATGGTGGATGAGTTTCCAACCGGGGACCCCAAACGGCTCAAGCAAGCATACGTTCCTTTGTAATGTCAGCCTCACCTATAAATGTACGAACAACACAAGACCCCAAGAACTTGCGCCTGCTGCTTGGGGTCCCGCCACCAAAATACTCTAATGTGTTCAACGAAGCCTGCACTTCGAGACAAAGTCCAAGAAAGAGCTTGACGTGCCATCACTTCGAACATGTTTTGAGGGCGAGCGAGCACCTGCCCCCTCTCACCCCCCTCCCACCCGGCTTCATTAGACAGAAAGTAGGCGAACTACGCAAAACTACTTTAACTGCAATCAATGTAAATTACGTGAAAATATCACGCATTGTAACCAACTTGGTTTCCTTGTCAGCGGTGTCTTGAACGCACTTGCGCGGCGGTTAATAACCCGACGTTTTGCCGTGGGGCGGAGCACGTGTGCATAAACTCGGGGAAGGGTTCCGATGGAACAATAAATGTTTTGGGCCGTTCGCTGTATATGCCACGGCTCAGTAGTAGTCTTCTGCTCCAGTTAGTCTCGCTTTCCAGAATGGTTGTATGGTCTATATTCATCTTGTCGAATGTCTCACAATATTTGATGATGGCTCTGCCCCCTTTGTTCAGCATCAGGTAATCCTTGGCGGGTTGTAAGAGTCGTTCCGGTGGGTTTTGTTTTCTCCTCAACTTACAAAGAAGGGACCTCGGCACATGAGATTTTGTAAACGACGCCGGCAGTCTTCTCATTTGTTCTTTTGTTTCTTACGTCCTCTCTATGTTGTATAACAAAATATAAGGTTTTATAGACCCTTTCCTTCACGAGTCCTATGGGAGTGATGGGGCTGTATTATGATTACCTTTATGAGAATAATAAAATTTTGGTTGATAGTTGGTAACCAATTAGGCATATATTTTTCCGGGAAATCAAATATATAAGCGAAAGAAGTGTTTAAGATAAGGCTGACTTAGTCTATTTTTGGGCTACTTTAAATTTACGCCATTGGGCTATATTTGGGCTAGCTCGAAGTGTAATTTGGCGATTTGAGGCTGCCGCCATCTGGTAACCCTGATTAGCTACGCATAAATGAGCTAATTAAGTCGCAGCACAATAATCCCTCAATTAACCAAGCTGAGATCTTCATATGCCTCTAACCATGCCGAGCAAGGTAAGATTTCTGGTGCTTAGTCTAATACTAATTAAGACTGAGCCTAACAAGTGGTAACTGGGTTAATTAGCTAGATAAGCTTCGGCTAACGTGAGGTGCAACCTACTCGAGACGAAGTCTCTATTACGCAACTCAGGCCAGTTATTCAGCCTGATTTGCATATTGTTGGCAGTTGTTTCTTGCTCGCGCTTGCACCGGTCGTTCGCAGTTGCAGAAGCCATTTGCAGTGATTCAGACCAGAATTCATCCCTTCAAACGTTTTTTAAATATTGTTTTGCGTCACCTGCTCAAGCCAAAGAGAACACAAAATCAGGGTAGGTAAACTATGGCGCACGACGACGATTCTTACAAAGTGGACGAGGCCAGCTCGTTTTCGGTAGGAGCAAAACAAACCGTCTGGACGAGCTCAGTTGCGATTTACTTCGTGGTAACAGAATCACGTGACGGAATACATCAGTGCTCCGAGGGCAATGTCACGCTGGACAATTATAAAATTAGGTGATGAAACTTGCAACAGTTGCTTCTTTGAGTACTTCACCGCGACACATATTGACGTTGAGACACTCAGGACACATAAAGGCACATTCCTCGGACGCCTTGCCACCACCAGGCCTCTATACCAGCAGACAGACCATGTTTGTACTTTTGCATTTCGAGGATAGTTTGAAAAGGCTTACGTTTCATTCACGGACGTTTCTCTTCTTGCCGCACTGTTGAGGTATCCAGCCTGAACACGCTATCACGATGCCCCCGTCCCCCCTTGTTTTTTAAGTGGAGCGTAGACCTTAGCGAGGTACCCATTCAGCGTCTGCAAGATGGTATGCTCGCCCACGTAGTAGCACACATTGTTGATACTCTAGCGATTATGACAATGATGTATTAGCATTTTTATATGCGGGGAAGGGGACTTGACACCACTCATTCGTTGCGCAATTCGTATGCTCTAATGCCTGCAGCAATTTGTGCGCTTCCACCACGCCCATCAATGAACAAACTCTGGACATGGCGCCTGCACAGTGTCTCTTTAAGATCCACAGTGACATCACCTGGCCAACATTTTTCGATCAGGACGTACCTGGAAAGTTTACATGCCTAGGAAACTTACTGATGGCGTTTAAAGAATAATGAGGGATGTTTATACTTCTCCTTTAGGAGTTGAACGCGATAGTCATATGTTGTCCCTAGTGCGCACATCAACAACTTAGTGCCCTTTTAACATGATAAAAGGGCACAAAGTTCAATCGTGCCGCTTGTGCTTGCCATGTGTTCCTTTATTTCTTAATTGTGTTATTTGCGGCCAAAGCATGTCATTAAGCAAGTACCAACTAGACCAACAATCAATATTGTTACAATATTTTAGTGCAGCTGGCCTGTCTACGTGTGTGTCTTCTGCGTGCTTTTTATCTAGTGTCGACATCATCGTCAGTTCCATCGTGCTATTTGTACTTGTAGTGCGTTCCTTTACCTTGCGTTTGTGTTATTTGCGGCCAAAGCATGCCATTAAGCAAGTACCAACTAGGTCAGCAATAGGTATTGTTACAATATATTAGGGGCGAAGCTCCTTATGGCGTGGCTTGGGCGTCCCTCGTATGTAACCACCAGTGGCACATAACCGAAATAGGTATAACACTTGACCTCCAAGGTGGTGCCAGTGAGAGATTTCTTCTGTGCGTTGTTTAACAATAAAAAATAGTGCTCAATGTACATGCCAATGGCTGCTAATGGAGAATGAGAGACATGAGCATTCGGCTTTTAGTCAACGCGCACGCTGCGATCCCCATTAGCATTGGCATGTACATTGAGCACTATCGGACAAGAAAGGGATGCTACATTATACTCGCTGGGTGTAACCTCCTTAGCTTTAGAAAGGTTTAGCGAGCGTTGAGCCGCAGTGCCATGAATACAATGAACTTGTATATACCATGAATGAACTCAAGGTGGTTAAAAATGAGAAGTAGATACGAAGCGCAAGCCGTAAGAAAGTAAAAGCCGAATTCTCCTGTCTCTCATTTCTCATTAGCAGCCATTGGCATGTAAATTCAGCCCTATCTGACAGGGAAAGGTTGCTACGTTATACTCGCTGGGCGTAACCTCCTTGGTTTTCGAAAGGTTTGGCGAGCGTTTGGTCGCAGTGCCATGAATACAGTGAACTAGAATATACCATGAACTCGGGGTGGTTAAAGGTGAGAAGTGGACCCAAAGCGCAGGCCGTAAGAAAGTGTGCGTGTGCCACCTCTCGTTTAGTCCTTGGAATGTCCGCTGTATGGCGGTGCTTCTATATGGGGAATATATGATAAAAAGATGCGAGACGGTGGGACTTGGAGTGTTGAATAGATGAACGAACGGACAAACAAACAGATGCATGGATGGACGCATGAACGGACGCAGGGGCGGATGCACGAAAGAACGCAGGGACTGGCGCACAAACAGACGCATGGACGGTCACACAGACGGACGCATGGATGGACGAATGCTTCGCCCCACTCTCCATCATTCACTCCGTGGATATGCTGCCATTTTATTTTTCTAGTGCAGCTGGCCTGTTTACGTGTGTGTCTTCTCCGGGCTTCTTATCTAGCATCGACATCATCGTCAGTTCCATCGCGCCACTAGTGCTTGTCGTTGTGTGTTCCTTTTTCTTGTGTTTGTGTTATTTTCGGTCAAAGCATCTCAATAAAGAATGAATATAGGTTACTGCTGTAGAGGCCACATTGATGAACGCATCTGCCTCGTGGCTCTTGGGTGTTGAGGAGGCATTCACGCTCACATGCCATGCCTCCGTAATTTCTTCATCAGGACCACTTTTGATTCATCCTTAGTACACAAATTTAACGCCACTCTCCTCATTTTCATACTCACTATTTTTACACGCCTTAAGCACGGGGAATTTTAGGCACCTGATAGCCACTTTACTTAACCAATGTTCGCACTCTCTGTCATGTCCTGTCGCTTTTTGTCCATGAAATAGTCATTGCGGCATCGAGCAACGTTTTTTTTTGATGTTATGATATGTTTACACAAATTGTATTCCGCTAGTATTCTTTCTCCCGTTAGACCCCCTAATAGCCTAAGGCTATAAGTCTAATCAGTGTTGTGCATTTCATGAAATGTAATCAAAACAAATTCAATAAAATCCTACTCCTAACACATACCATCTAATGGCCTTTTTGAAATCTACAGGCCTTTTGGGTTCTTCGCATAAAGAACTTACATTCTCCCATTTCGCGTAACCGCCCAAGTCCACCAATTAGAAAGGTAATTAACACAATAACACAATTTTCAATTTCTCTCATTATTGTGTATACACATTTTTTTGGCGCAAGGGCCTATTGATGGCCCATGAGAGCCATTTCAGCGACTAAAGATGTGAACAATGATAAGGCGCGTGGCTGTATAGGGGCCTTGAAATTCCTTGCGCTTACGTGAGTGAACACATAAGTATTAAAATCATGACAGTGGTGTGAATTATGTGCAGTGAGAGTGGATGTCGAAAGGTGATGATAATAAGACAATGACGGAGACGTAGTCACCTTAGGTCCTGCTATAGAGCACCTTGAAATATGCAGTGAAAACTATGTACATCATTTAAGAACGTAAACAATCAGTCAATTTTAAAAATCGCGTCCCTATTGATAAGAACCCCAGGGTGTAGTGGGAGCTGCTGTCAGTAGGGCAGTAAAATGTGCTTTTTTCTTAGAGCATGTAACTCACACTAGACGAGGATGTGTAAAACCGTAAGTGGTTCTCCACAACTCGCACACGATGGTGGATCACCGGCAGACAGAATATATGAATGTGTAGAGTATGTATGTCCTGTTCTTATCCTTGTAAGTGTTACTTCTGTGTGTCATCATTTTGATAGTGGCAGCCAATGACCAAGTTGTGGCTCAATAACATGTAGTTTATTACTTGTGTCTATTCCACATATTGTGCCAATACTTTCTGATCTTTTGTTTTAGAAAAGGTTTCATGTCATGTGCAGAAATTGGTATTGATGCATTAGTGGCATCATTGCTGGCGGATGCAGCCAGCTGGTCTGCCAAAACGTTTTCCTGTATTTCACGGTGCTCCGGCACCCACAGACTACAACATGCAGTTCAGATGAGTAGAGTGCGCCTAAAAATGATAAAAGGCACTCAATACATGTGTTTTTGTGTTTTTAAGTGTTTTCAAGGCTTTCATCACACCCAGAGAGTCCGTGTAAATTTCCCCTTTTTGTAGTTTTATATGTGCAATGCGTTTAACAGATGCAAGTATTGCGTAGGCTTCTCCGGTGAAAATGCTTGCATCAGGATGCGGGACGCCTGTATCTGAGAGGGATGGGCGAATGGCTGCGTACGTCTAAAGAACTCAGGGCCTGTATACTTTTCTTGTAGTTCTAGGAATTATGTGCAATGGGTGCATGCTTTGTAATCTTTTAAAAACGACACATCACAATCTATTAATTGCCACCGCTATGATGGCAGACATGCTGCGGTAGCCATCAAACGATATTCGAGCGACACATAGGTTTCCTCAGAAAGGCCCCTCGCACGTAATGAATTGAGTTGTCTCGAAGATGGACGGTTTTCAAACAGAACAGAAGTGGACACGTTATCAATTGTTAAATGTGAAGGGTGGTCCTAGTCTGCCTTCACTTTGAGATAATATAGAAGAAACATGTACAATCTCTGAGTACATCTCTGAGTAATAAACAGAGTACACCCAAGTACATCACCTTACGGCACTCCTGTTTCTTGGACTAATGTTGGGGAAAGAACGCTGCCCACTATTACACGAAATGTACGATTAGACAAGCAGCTTTCGATAATAGTAAGCATCCTGCCACGCACATCAAGATTGGACAGGTCTTTTAATATTCCGAATCTCTATGTCGTATCGTAGACAGGATTTTTCGATATCGAGGAACACAGAAAGTATTGTTTGTGGACGAAGGCGTCTCGTATCTGGGCCTCGATACTTACCAGGTGTTCGGTGGTGTATTTACCCTCACGACACCCGCACTGGAATGGGTTGAGCAGATTGTTCCAAGGTAATGTACAAGTCGGTGGTTTATCATTTTTTCAAAAAGTTTATACATGCAACTTTAAGTGCGATTGACCTGTAACTACTAACAGAATATCGATTATTGCTTTGCTTTAAGATAAGAATAATAATGGATTCTTTCCAGGCAGAGAGGATTACACCATAAGACCGAATAGCGTTATACAGGGAAAGCAGAGTTCTTTGCGTTTCAGGAGGCAGGTAATATTTCGTATACTATACGGTATGAACGTGGAGCTGATTTATTGCAGACTAATAGCGATGCTTGTAACTCAGCCAAACAGAAAAGGTTGTTGTACGACTCACGTTTAGAAGGTTTTTGCTGTCGTTTCTCTTTATCGATTTTTCTTTTGTGTCGTTGAAAAGCTACAGTATTATGCGATGAGCTGGACACCTCTTCGAAGTGAGCACCGAGGATGTTCTCCTGGTCTTCCAAGGTGTCCCCTTGTGTGTCTACGAAAGGTAGTGAAGATGCGTGTCGTCCTGCTACGTTGTGAGCCATGTTCCAGACTAGATTTTCTAGGGTATATGAAGTGATGCCAGATAAAATCTTAGGTCAACTTTCCCTCCGAGCCTACCGGCGCGTTCTCCTGCCTTGGGGCTTAATTTTTTTCAAGCTTTCAAGATTCTCTGCTGTAGGCGGGTTCCGTAGCAACCTCAACGCTTTGTTTTGTTAATTGCGTGCATTGCGACGTTATGTGTTCCACCATGGGACACGTCACTTGCCAGGCAGTCCAGAAGTTTGCAGGATGCTTTTCGTCGCAGTGCTGGTCAGAAAGCTGAAAAGTACTGTACAGCTGGATCAAGGTTTAATTAGATAGGCCAGTCTAACTTAAACGAGTAATCTGCGAGAACTGTTCCCAATCAGCTTTGTCAATGATCCATCTGGGGACCTGTGTGGGATATTCATTTGACATGGGTGTGCTTAGCGTTACCGAAAAGCGGTCACTTCCGTAAAAATTATTGATGACGTTCCATGTCAGTAAAGAGAGGAGGAAAGGAGAGACAATACTGAGGCCTTTTGACAAGTAGGTATTGTTGGCGAGGCAGTAGTATGTGGGCTCTTTCTGATTTAGAAGACACGCGTCAGAAGTAATAAAGAACCGTTCAATCAGGCGACCTCGAGCATCGCAGCGAGAGTCACCCCATAGATCGCCATGTGCATTGAAATCTCCAAGGAGAATATAAGGTTCTGGAAGTTCGTCTATGAAGGACTAGAATTTATGCTTTTCAAAACGGTGTTGTGAAGGTATGTATAGAGAGCAGATGGTGACGAGCTTATTTAAAAGAACTGCTCGGACAGCCACCGCCTCAAGAGATGTTTGTAGCGGTAGGTGTGTGCATGCAATCTCTTTATCGGCTATAATGGCAACACCATCAGATGGCACAATTGCATCATTCCGGTCCTTTCGAAAGATAACGTATTTGCGTAGAAATTTAGTGTGTTTTGGTTTTAGGTATGTCTCTTGCACACACAGTACTTTTGGTGTATGTTCGTGTAGGAGCTCCTGGATATCGTCCAGGTTTCTCAGCAGTCCTCTGACGTTCCACTGTAGTATTTGTGTCATTTTAAAGTTTTGTGGTGTTGAGCGTACAAAAGTGTTGCGTTAAGTTAGAGGGCCTTTTGGGGGCCCTGTGATTTGAGATTTTTTTTTGGCGTGCTCCAAGAAGTTGCGCCTTTCCTTCGCCGTCTGAGGTGCCGGAGGATTGGAACTTGTATCCATCACCTCTTGCGATGTGGTTGATGCTGCCTGCTCGGCAGGCACGTTCACAGAACCTTTGGACCTAACTACGCTTGCAGTAGTCCGAGGTCCAGCAGACGCGGGGGTCTGCTGGACATCGTGTCTTGCACAAAAAAGTTTGCACAAAAGCAATTTTCGCAACACGACAGCACTTGCAAATATGTGAAGATTGAGCGTGCCAGAAAAAACGAGCATCAACGCGTGTTTTGTTGCGATGACTTATTAAATACGTGCACATTCTCAAGCATATGTACATGACTCGAACGCCTGGTCTTGTCCTTTACCACACGGGATACGTGCAAGCCCTCGCGAGTGAACGAAGATGACCATGCAGGATGCCTCGGTTCCTCCGTGCCTGTTCGCATTGTCCCGGCTTCCTCGCGTGCAGCTGAAGGCGCAGTGCGCAATCAGGAACAGCTGACTGGGAGACAGCCGCAGTGAAGGTAGTACCTGGCGCTGCGCGGATGGCAGACCTTGGAAGGTCAGGTAAGCGATGCGCGAAGCCCGGATGTGGCTAGCCTTCTTCTCGTCGAAGAGCGTCTCGTCGATGCGGTGGTGCGTATTATGCTTCTTCGACTTCTCAGTTGTCTGAAAGGGTAATGAATTATGAATGTCTTAAACAAATAATTTATATACCGCAAACTGTGGCGTTCCACGCGTAGCTAGCTATTCGCTGTAAAATAATAAAGTGAAATTCAGCAAACACAGTCACAGGTGGCCGACAACGACAGCCTGTTAGGCCTATCTCTCTTTTGTCTGTCATGCGACTACTTTAGCAATTTGAAATAGACGCCCGAACAGTCACAAGCGCTTGCATCTAAATGTGCTGTTTATTCTATCATTATGCTCGCTAACACGGCTCGTTATTCGTGCGTGATCAGCGTTATCAAAGCCGCTTCCCTGTAAATAAAGGAGGCCTATGCGTTCAATCAGAAAAACAAAATTGCTTATAGTTGACTGGTATACACTCGTGCTTATTCTTTCCATGAAGACCGTTGAAAATTCCAATGGTTAGCGCATTGTATGTCCTGTACTTCCTCTCACATTTTGCGTTTCACAGAACTGTGGCTTGTAACAGTTATCAAGAGCTCGTAACAGCATGAGAGTGCGTGCACACCTGAAAGCTCTTTACAGCTGATCGCGACAATGTTAACGATACGTGGGAATACATCGGAGTTTTTCGTGACTCTCACCGCGCTGCTCGTTAACAAAAAATACGAAAATATCCCGGAGGCTGTGTTCAGTCCAACCGCGGGAGGTAGAACGGGGATTTCCGTATTGAATCACCGTGTAGGGTTAGCCGCTCTTCAATGAAGTAAGTCGGTGAGTCGGGACGGGGGGTGGTGAAGGGAGGGGGTTGCATACACAAACGCAGCGGGCCATCAAAATCAGTTTCCAGCATGCTGTTACTTTCCAGACGAATAAATTGTTTTGTTTACAGTGGCAGCATTCCGACGCTCTTCCGCCTATAGTACGTGCTAAGTGCAGCAGTTCCTCTTGGTGGATAATGCCCTCGTAAAAGTTGTCTCCCTTCACGGAAAAGCTCAGCTGAAGTGGTTTAAGCCTCTCATAGCCACCGCTGTCGACAACAACATAGCTTTACATAGCTTTGTGCATGTGATTTTGACAAACATCGTGTCCCTTAGCGTGAGGCGTGTTGTTGGGCGTGCGTTTGATCACGTAGAAGTTTATATCTGGACGGTCCGCGACAAATCCAGAACATGCATCTGTCCCACCAAGTACAGCGCGAAAATTGGGACGGTGCAAGGAAGCCGAGACAGTCCGGCAAATTAGGAGATGGTTGGTAACCTAATAGGGATCTGAACACTCAGATATATCCCCTTTGCAATATAGATCAACTGCATCAAAATATTGTTCGTAGGATCGGCTTTCTGTTTTTGTGTTTCTATCCTTGGGCTCCTGCATCAAGATTGTATTCGTTTGCAACGCAGAAATAGAATACGTAGTATAACCGAATGCGTGAGCATTCACAGATCTCGCCAGGTGTAACAACTCACAGTTACGTGCCGTACATATGTACATGGTACCTATTAGGCGCGTCCGAATATTTAAATATAATAGTATTCCATTTGATTTGCAACGCACTTTTGCTGTTATAAATATTCTAACAACAAAAAACTTCATAGTAATTGTTATCAAGCTAAAATTTTTATAATGCGCACACACCTGATACGCACCTAGTATAGTATGCACCACATTCCGGTATGCACAGTATGAACTCATTGCTTCGAAAAGTAATAAAGTTGATGGATACCAGTTATGCATCAGTCAATGCGACCGACAGGTAACGCAAACTAACATCTACATATTTGAGATAAGCAATGTGGCGCGTCTTGTGAACGCAATAAATTTGGGGAAACTCAATCGGACGCATCTAACTTGTACAATGTCGCGTAGATGATTCCCAGGGTCATATTGAATATATATTTGGTTTCTGGTATTTATTAAAAAAGATTTGTTGTGATCCAGTGAAGTTTACTTTCCTCCGTATTCGTGTCAGAGCATCCATCGAATGTACATGTCTTTACCATTTTACAACTGCAATAATGCCTGCTGGCGGATTGATTGATGGTGCAGCTGCATCTCTCTCATACACTCACACACAAAGACACAAAAAAACAAGAGATTTGACTGATTGATTTGTCCCCTGCGTCCTTATTTTTTCTTTCGCGTATAGACTATTTTCGGTAAGGCATCTGGGCGCCGCCATTCTGAGCTTTTAGGTTAATATTTTCTTGCTTTTTTTATATCGCTGCATGAATTATTAAGGCCGTACTACATCGTAGGCACAAAGCCAACTTTTTTCATGCTTGTGATCTACCGTAACACTGTTTAGTTGATAAAGATGCGAAACACGAAGTTTAACAGCCCCATACGGCGGCACGGAAACCCGTTCTTAAAATAGTTTATATGCAGTATAAGACTGGCCACCTTTGTTTTGTCGAGAGTGTCGGCCCTTAATGCTGTGAGGACCAACGTGAGTAGAATTGTTCTAGTAACGTTGGTGAAGACGAACGAATTCTCGCGCTGCGCAAGCACTCGCACATAATAACTAAAGGCCCCGTGACCAAATGATATATTGCTATTACGTCCTGGTAATCCTCAAACGCACATACACCCGGCCACAGTGGTGTCGGGGTGATTGTGCTCGTCTTTATACCGAAGGTCACAGAATCAATCCCAGCGCCAGCGGCCCCCTTTTTGTTCGAGGCAAAAATGCTCGAGGCCAGTGTACTTGGATTCAGGTTCACGTTAAAAGACCCGAGGGGAAAAATTTTTTCAGAGCCCTCCACTACAGCCTCTCTCATAATCATATCGTTGTTTTGAAGGGTTAAGTAGCTAGGTATGCAATAAGCTGTATTAAAGATCCAACGAGCAATCGCTGGCCCGGACTAGGACTCCAAGAGCCGTCTTCCGCAGAGAATCGCGCGATGTCCTCGGCGATAGCCCTGGCTTGCTGGGCAGCCCAGATTTGTTCCACTGCACGTGGGCTGAGAAGGGTGGCTCGCCACCGCTCAGCCAGTCATCCTGGGCTACAAACACACTTGTCCGACTAGTGGCGGCGAAAACCGCACTCGCAACATTTTTTTTTTCTCAAACGCGCTTGATCTCGATCCCACCCAGCCACTGTGGCTGGACACGAGAGAAAGCTACGCTCGTTGGTAAGCATTCGTCTCGTATCTTAACGCGTGAAAACATGAAGAGAAGCGAATTGTTAGTTGGGAAGCGGCCACGCCGCTCCAGCAGTAAACGTGACAGTCGGACCATGCCAACAGAAAAGAACAGCCCGTTTTATTCACACTCGTGAATATATATAGGAAAGTAAGGGGGAGAGGGAAGGGGGATAAGATTGTGCACATGCGCACTTGAGAGCTTGGGTCGCGTCGTTCAATGGGTTACAGCATTTCTTCCCCCTTAGTAGCCAAAACGCACGACCGGTTTCTTGGCTCGTGTGGAGCGACGTAGTACGTATGGTTGCGATTCTGGGGTACTCTGAGAGGTAGCCGGCGCCGTTGTTTCTAGTCGTACCGGCCCTGGGAAAACCGGTGTAGATGTCCTCGACATGTCGTCGGCTGCTGGCGGTTCATCTGGGCTCCGCTTGCGGACTTGATCCACGTGGCGGCGGACAAGGCCATCCACAGTCTTTACCTCCAGGAGGCGAGTGCCACGCGTAGCTTCCACTGTGCCTGGGAACCACTTGTCTCCGGCGCCGTAATTTCGCACGTACACGTAGTCTCCCGGTGCGAAATTCCAGCCTGGGTCACTCGCAGCTTTGGCAGGATAGACTCTGGAAGGAAAAGACATCTCCATTCTTGTGCGCAGACGGTAACCTAATAGCCTCTCTGAGGGAGAAGGACCCTCCTGGTGTGGTGCGTTCCGATAATTGCACAATACACGTGCCAGTGAGGTGAGGAGGCAAGTGCCGCCTATCTTCTTCAAGCCATCTTTGATAGTGCGCACGGCTCGCTCTGCTAGTCCATTACTCTGGGGGTGATAGGAAGGTGTTCGAATATGCGCAATGCCATTGCGCTCCATGAACTGCTCGAACTCTCGTGCCGTGAATGGCGTCCCGTTGTCAGAAACCACCGTGCGCGGTATACCAAAACGGCTAAATATCGTTCTGAGGGCCTCGACTGTGCTATGCGAGTTGGCCTGCGACACGGGAAGCGCCTCAATCCACTTGGTGTGCGCGTCGACAACGATGAGTAACATTTTCCCTTTTACTGGTCCCGCATAGTCCACATGTAACCGCGACCACCTTTCGTGCGTCTCGGGCCAATTTACTGGTTCTTTTGCCTGAGCCATCGGCAACGCTTGCACACAGTTTTGGCATGTCGCCGCAACGCGCTCGATGTCTTGCTCTACGCCGGGCCACCAAAATAACGATCTGGCCTTCGCCTTCATGGTGGAAATTCCTTGGTGGGCTTCATGCAGTAGCCTTAGCAACTTCCCGCGTGCTGCTGTCGGCACTACAAAGCGATGGCCCCAGTAAAGAAGTTCTTCACTAACAGACAGCTCATGCCGCCTTTTGTAAAAATCGGCGATTTCTGTAGTTTCCGTGTCGAGTTTTTTCGGCCAACCTTCCCGGGTATACTTGCGTACCTGGAAAAGTACCTCATCCGCGACGGCGAGTGCCTGGAGTTCCTTCCATGGCAGGGCCGGCTGATCCCACTGGTCCAGGGTCAGAACTTGAGCTTCGTCCTCCTGGTCCACTTCTTCCTGCAACGGTTGGGGTAGACGGCTAAGAGCATCAGCATTGCACATGAGTTTACCCGGTCGATGTTGCAACCGATAACGGTAGGCACCAAGTATGATGGCCCAACGCTGAATGCGCGCAGCGGCCATAGCCGGCGTCTGACGATCCGCTCTTAGGAGACCCAACAGTGGTTGATGGTCGGTTAGAAGCGTGAACTGTCTGCCCAGCAGATAATCTCGGAATCGCGTGACGCCATAAACCAGAGCCAACGCCTCACGTTCAATCTGTGCATAATTCTTTTCTGCGGCAGTAAGCGTCCTGGATCGAAAACCAAGGGGCTGATACTGTCCTTCAATTCGGTGGAATAGTGCCGCTCCCACACCGTAGGGTGACGCGTCGCACTCCAGAAATAGCTCTCGTGCGGGATCGAAGTGAGTTAACACAGGCGCGGAACACAAAACGGCTTTTGCTTTTCGGAAGGCATCGTTTTCGCGCTCATCCCAAGACCATTTCGATTTCTTTTCCAGAAGAAGGTATAGGGGACTCATGAGCGTGGACAGATTAGGCAAGAATTTATTGTAGAAAGTTAGCATGCCCAAAAAAGACCGCAATTCCGTGACATTGTCAGGAGTCGGTGCCAGCTTAATTGCTTCGATGTTCTTGTCTGACGGGTGCAACCCTGCCGCGTCAATTCTGTGTCCTAGATACGTAACTGACTCCTCACCTATTCGGCACTTGTCCGCGCGGAGCTTCACGCCGTACTCCCTGAACCGCTGCAAGACTGCTTGCAGGTTCGCAGTTGGCTTATCGTTCGCATCTGCTATCAGGACGTCGTCTAAGTACGCTTGAACCCCTGGGAGGCCTTGCAGCACCTGCTCAATTGTTCGTTGAAAAATCGCAGGGGCCGAGGCTATCCCAAACGGTAGCCTGTTATAACAAAAGAGGCCCTTGTGAGTGTTTATAACCGCTAACTTGCGCGAATCTTCGTCTAGAAGAATTTGGTTGTAGGCATCACGTAGATCCAAGATACTGAACTGCTGCCCTCCACGAAGCGTAGCGAAAATGTCGTCCACTACGGGTAGAGGATAACTTTCCATTTCACATACTGGGTTTAGAGTAACTTTGAAATCGCCACAGATGCGGACTGTTCCGTCAAGTTTCAGCACTGGCACCACCGGGGTTGCCCATTCTGAATAGGAAACTGGCGTAATAATGCCTTCGGCCACGAGTCGATCTAGCTCGGCGGACACTTTGTCTAGCAAAGAAAATGGAATTTTTCTTGCCTTACAGAACCTTGGGGTTGCTCCGTCCTTTATATGAAGCCGTGCTGGTGGTCCCTTGATGGCTCCCAGGCCCTCCGCAAAAAGGTCTGCGTACTGTTCCAGCACGGGTGCCGCTGTCCGACTCTCCAGCTTCCCGTCCGATGAGAGTGACGCGATGTGAAGAAGCGGTGCCCCTTGTGTCTCGAGCATCTGTAACAGGTCACGGCCGCAAAGGCTAGGACCTTCGCAGTCTAACACAACGAGATCGCAGTCAACTGTTGCAGACTTGTAGGAAGCTTGCATTTTGACAATGCCCCGCACTGGTATCTTCCCAAGATAGCATGACAGAGTTAATGCAGCTTTACAAAGCGGTGGCCACTTATGACGATAGGCTTCGTATATCGCTTTAGGCACTACGCAGACAGGTGAACCTGTGTCGATTATCATATTCAGTGGCACTCCGTTCCATGTAACCTGCTTGTGTAGGGGCGGAACCAGGCTTCCATTACCCTTCACTGACCATATTTGTAGTGCGTTACAATTGTTATCTTCACTTTCCGCTGAACACTCTGTTATCGCGAAGGTTCTGTTGGTGGTGGCTGTCCGGGAGCATACTCGCGCCAAGTGACCTTGTCGCCCACATTTGTAGCACCTGCGCCGTCGTAATGAGCGTTCCCTGGCTTGATGTCCCTGTTTGCCACAGCAGCTGCAGTGCTGCGATAAGCTGCTCCGTTCGCTCCTGCTGATTTCGGGTTGCCTGCTACGCTGCACGTTGAACACCCCAACGGCGTCACCTTGCCCGGTCATCTGTTGCGACCCTAACTCCGCGCTTTCGGCTGCTAGAGCTAGTGCTTCCGCTTCTGCCAGCGTCAAGTCCTTTTTGGCTAATAGTTGTTTCTGCAGGTTTTTCGAGCGCACTCCACAAACGATGCGGTCCCTCAGCATTCGCTCCAACATTGAAGAGAAGTTGCAGTTATGCGCTAGCTTGCGAATCTCGACGATAAACGCCTGCACGGACTCCCCTTCTTGTTGGTTTCGGTGAAAGAACTTGAAGCTTTCTGATATCTCGTTAGGGGACGGATCATAGTGCTCGTTCAAGGTTGAAACAACTTCTTCGTAACTCAGCGAGCTTGGTTTTCGCGGTGCGATTCTGCCGCAAAGGATTTCAACGGTCCTCGATCCTAACGCAGCCACCAACAAGGCCCTTTTCTTCGCGTCGTCCGTAACTTCGTTCGCTTCGAAGTAGGCGTCAATCTTAACGAGATACGCTTGCCACTTATCTGTCTCCTCTGCAAAATCCGGAGGCTTGAGGGCCATGGCTGCGGGCGGGCTGATGGGCGTCTTCGTCTTGGTCTCGCCGCTGGCGCCCGGCTTACACGTATCGGTGGGTATTCTCGTCGCCACTGTTAGTTGGGAGGCGGCCACGCCGCTCCAGCAGTAAACGTGACAGTCGGACCATGCCAACAGAAAAGAACAGCCCGTTTTATTCACACTCGTGAATATATATAGGAAAGTAAGGGGGAGAGGGAAGGGGGATAAGATTGTGCACATGCGCACTTGAGAGCTTGGGTCGCGTCGTTCAATGGGTTACAGCACGAATAGTACCAGAAAATGTACTTCATAACGTGATAATTCTCGCGGCTCTTATTCAACTTCCAGTCACCCACCGTGCAAGATAATTGCAGTTACAAGCACTTATTATTGTGCCAATTCCTTTTTCCGGTATCTGCACTCCTCGGAATCAGTAAGTAACAATTTATGAGGTTTCATGTGGAAACCCCCAGGATTGACTAGTCGAACATGAAGAGAATTTTGTCCTGCGCTGGGCATAGTCAGGCTGATGGTGATTATTATTATGCAGAAAACCAACATATGATCCCAGAGTGCGCTGAAGCGGAAGGCTCTGGAAGTATTCACAACTTGTGGTTATTTAGAGTGCACCTAAATCATAAATACGCGGCCCTCCACCTTTCTATACTCACGTTAACAACACCCCATGAAAACGCGTTCTGTGAGCGCTGCTACATTTCATCTATAAAATAAATACGACATTCTAACAAATGTCACCATCATTGTGCAATATCTGAACACGTGGTGCACCTACATTTTACGGCAATAAAAATTCCTCTAGTGAAAACAACTTTTGGTACTTACGGAAGAGTTTCTGTCATGACTCATGGCTGAACGACGACTGTGGGACTTCTCGTCCTGTTCAGTATGCTTTCCCGGAGGGCCAGTATGTGTCTGTAAAAACAAGAAGTCGGAATGTTCACTCGGGGTAATGCATCCTTGGTTCTAATAAAGCATTCTCTTTGAGTGTGCTATTGCGATCATATTTGATAATTTCCGGAATGTTCACTCATTTATACACACGTCTGAAGAGTGACCATTCTGGTGGTCTTGAATCCATCTATCGCCCACATAGAATGCATTCCCTGTGCGTGAGCAAAGCCTGGCCACAAAAAAGAAATAAAACGTTATTCGTGCTTTTTTGGCAACAATCTGGAAGTATTCCCACCCTGGAGCTCACTCAAGTAAATTATTAAATATTGTATGGTATATACAGTAAATTAGTAAATATCTAAAATAACAAACAAAGTAAAGATAATACGCGACAGACAGTGTACACCCGCGGGCAATACTATACGGACGACGACGGGAGCGCGCACCGTCTATTGGTAGGCCCTCTGCTGTCGAGAGCATTTCTACGACAGTATTGGTCAGAGAATTACTCTCGATAGCAGACGACTCGCCGCTAGACGGCGCTGACGGCAAAAGTCTTGACTTAGAGTCAAAAGTGTACTTAGAGTCACTGATAGAGTCACAAGTATACGACGGCAAAAGTATACGGACGGTAATGGTCGGTATACTTTTGATCGTGGGTGTGCGTTGACAGGGCGTGCATGGGTGTACAGCCAACAACATTCTTGAGGACATCTTTCAAATGGGGTGGTGTAAATTATTTCATGGTCAGCGTTAGAAAATTCGTACCTGCCTTGTTCGCATCAGTTCAGAAATCTGGCTGTTGTAGTTTGAATGGGAGCCTAAGGTTGTCAGATCATCGAACAAGTTTCGCCATTATGAGAAACCTTTATTGAAAATCCCAAATGGGCCCAGCATGTTAATACCCTGTGTCGCATGAACTCGCGATATACTTTCTGAATTTTAACAGATGCTTCCATCGTGCTTCCGTTGAAAACTACACTTTTGTTCTAAATGCTTTACTTTCTTCTCGCATAGGGAAGACGAAAGAAACGAAAGGAAGTTAAGTTTACCGGACGCGCGTCCAGTTCGCTATCCTGCGCTGAGGGGAGGGGTGAGGAAGTCAACAAAAAAAGAAAGAAGAGGTAAGAGAGCACCATTAAGGTACATGCGCGCCTGTCCATCGCACGCTTACAAGCGGTCACTTGCGCAGGCTGCATAAAATACATCCCCTCAATCGCATAAGGTACAAGCGAAGTTGCCATCAAACAACGCTTATTCTCTTAAACTGTGGAATCCTGGGAAAACTACAAAAATCTCACGATAATGTTAGATAAAGACCCTTTTAGTTGGTGCCTTGTTAACGAACTAATCTTGGTTTAACCAATCTTGAACATGTTATGCTGAATTGTTGCTTGTTCATTTCATTCTGAGGAGTCATACATGCAGCACTCCGCTTGCCAGTTTATCCTTTGCGCTTCTCTCAAGTTTACGCTTCACGGATACTTCACCGATATGTGGGGTTTAACGCCCCAAAACCGCCGTATGATTATGAGAGAAGCCGTAGTGGAAGGCTCCGAAAATTTTGACCACCTGGGCTTCTTTAACGTGCACCCAAATCTGAGCACACGCATTTCTATCGGAAATGCAGCTGCTGCAGCCGGAAGTTCATCCCGCGATCTGCGGGTCAGCAGCCGACTACTTTAGCCACTAGACCACCACGGTGGGGCAGCTTCGTGGATACTTAATTGTGTATAACTTTATCATCAATTTTTTTATTGTTAGCCGCGTAGCAACGCATTTCATTATTCTATGTTTATGTATAAGCTTTTTCTGTTTTATTTGTTGTTTTTTTTTCCTTTTCCGTTTTTCCTCCTTTTAATGCAAACCGGTAACTGATAATATGAGCTTGGATTTTCCTCACTTTTTTTAAAAATGAACGTGCCAATGTTTTTCAAAGGTGGGCTCTGCGGATTTTCAATGCCAAGAAAAACAGGTTAGTAGCCTCATCAAGCAGCTAACGTGGCAAGGTTTTGCTCTTTTGTCTGCAGTTTGGTTTCAAAATTTTTGCATAGAAAATACCTAAAAAATGAATTGTAATGACAGGGAGAATATACCTAAAAGGTAGTCAAACCGCGCCCTTCCCTCACGACCCTCTTCTTTCCTGAAATAAACGTCTGGCTATGTCCGTCAGAAACGCCATTTTAAACATTTGGATAATGCCTGAATTTGACGTTACTCTCTCTTATCAGTGTTGCTGTGCCGTACAAATAAATATTGCTCAAATTCAGATAACAACTGGAACGGTAAAAGGAATCTCCATTAATTTATTATAGTTCAACGAGATGTACCACAACCCCGCAAAAAAGAAACACATAAGCAAGAAAATGCCCTTTCCCTTTGCCATCTTTTTTTTAGTTCGATTGGCATCATTGTGATTATCAACCAAGGGCCTATCTCAGTTCTTTGAAATCTTATACGCGTTAGAAAGTTCAATTACTCGCGCGCCTCTAAATTTTCTGTGGTAAAGTGTGCTCATGTTGCTAAAAAATTGTCATGCGAGTCATGGCGCACGAAGTCGTATCATGTCTCTCAGTACTTACCGCCCGTAACGGACGCGTACTTGCGGCCAAGTAAACGTAGCTGTGGCATTGCATGTACGCGTCCGCCTCAGCTACGGAAGGTGCGGGGTTCGATCCCCAGTGCCCAACGGCCACCCACCGGTAGCTAAACAGAGTACAGGCGGGCTTCGAGGGCCTGTGATGCGTCGCCTCAGTAGTGAAGCTTACTCTGCCTGGAGGACTTCCCAACCCGTTGCGTGGGACCCGGTACTTGCGGCCAACTTTAAAGCTTGTTCTTCAATCGTGTCAAAAACTCAAGGCTAAAACTTTCTGAATCGCGTAGTGAACAATTAACGATGAGTGCGCTGTTATAGGGGGCGTGTAGTTTGACGGAGAGCGTAAGTAACCTCACTCGGTAACAAACTATAAGAGTGGTGTTTGAAAGTGTCGTTCGACCTTCGGGAACACCATCGTGGTTTCCGGGGCTTTGTATTAATTTCAACGACCAGAAGATTTTTCGTTTGTTCGTTTCTCGCGTGTACCTAAACACAAGCATACGGATAATCTTGTAGTTTGGACCTACAGAAACGCGGCCGTCATGGTCTGGACATAATTTCTACCAGCAGTGTAGGAGAGTGCAGAATTTTATAGAGTATAATATTTGAAAGGCCAATAAGGTTCACTGGGCGTATCTGGAACAAGAGGATGCTATCCTTCGCACCTTGTTGCTGTACAAGAGGCAGTATACGCTCTTGTAGTCCAGAGCGTCATTGTGATTCCAGAACTCTCGCCAGGCCTCTTTCTCACTCTCGGTCACCTTGTTCTTCAAGTATTTGGCTATTTCATGAGAGATGAGCTGCAAAAGGACATAAGAAAGTACCTTAGGTGAATGTAGTTGCAAAACGTGCTCCTACCTTTACACTGTATCAAAAATTCGAAACAATATCTGCCTGGTCCCAACAACTTCAATTGAAACAGCGCAGCAACAAAAATTGTGCTTTCAGATTTTATTTTATTTTTTGTTTCCTGGCTAGTGGTACCATGCTAAAAAAACTTACAGGTGCTACGAAACATTTTTACTGAGAAGAAATTTGAAGTAGCAGTGACGAGGAGGACAGCAACCTTGCTTCCACGCTTATTGGTAACATTTTTTTTTATTGTTAACGTTAGCCAACTAGCCCGGCTCGATTCTTTACACAGAAAACACTAGACCTAATAGCTTCACTTAAAGAGTGGCTGCGGTTGCAGTTAGTGGTGGAGTGCATATGGCAATCCACAGAATAACAAGGTAGCCAGTGCTAGAAACCGGTCCTGCCGAAGCCCGCAAGGTTTGGAACGAAGGTTCAACAAAAAGAGGGGAGGGGCATTGTGATTTACTAGTTTGTAGATCGAACCAGGAAAGAAAACCAGGTGAATTTTGTAGGAGGACGGCTTCTTAGATAGAAAACGTATACAGCAGTTCCTCTACTGCGAAACCTGAGAAAGTGCGTAGCACGGACACCCAGCGATTTCCCGTTCGTAGAGTTCGCACTGCCCTGTCTACCGAAGTGTCGGATGACACCAATGTTTGAGTTGAACATGCAGGATTCATCCGGCACAGAAGAATTCTGTCTGGGATATTCGCGATCTCGTTGTGCGAGATTTTCGCTGCGCTTAATCGTCTTTCGGCTTGTTACGTCAGTTGAGATACGCGTCATTGCAGCGAGTTTAGTCAGCTTGTTTTCCCCCTTCCGACGTAGCAAAGCAGCGCCTGTGAAGCACACGGGTAGGGGCATTGGCCTGCTCGGCGAGGCGGTGGCGCCCTCTCTCTTATTGCGATGGCTGAATATTTCTGCCAATTACATTACTTTAGTAATTTTCTCTTTATTTTTAACCTTGCTCTTAGCATTGCAACAATACTCATGGGCTGTATGTGTGCTTTATTGTGAGCGTGGTCAGGCCGCCGAGATCGACTGCGTGTGGACCACACTTACTGCGTCGGTCATCACGCAGGCGCGAATTTCTACAGCGTAGACTAGAAACCCGCATTGCTGTCTCACCTGTCTTAGGCGCAATATTTACCCCGGAACATACTCTTCTTCGGACTGAAGATTTATTCTGCCAGCAGAGCGGACTTTAACCTCAATACGTGGCTAGGAGTGAAGATCACTCCCCGCCAAGGAACCCTCGTAAGAAAACTGGTAGTCAGGAGCTGCGAGAGGCTCTCATGCGCAGCTACTATTCCACACTTCAGGTGGCTATTCTGAGGTAGACTAAGGTGGTAAGTACAGCTACCGCAAATAGAATACCTCGCCTTCTCGCAGCCCCTTTCCCTTGAGATCGGATAAAGTTCTGTCTCTCTTACTTTTCGCTCTCCAGTGTTTTCTGATGTTAAACTTTCAGGAGTAACCTGAGATGCTTGATACCATTTACATAGATATTACAGAATACTGGATGCTAACCAAAATGCACGATGCTTTAAGCATAATTTTTTTAACAAAAGTGGAGCGTTTATCACCGTGAACGGTGAGCTCAGCTTCTCGTAATTGTAAACCTACACACACTGCTCAGCACCCTGCATAGCTTTTCTTGTCCTTCCATGTTGTACTGAAGCAGCGCATAATCAGCTTCTTCTAACATTCGAGCTCTTTATACCGCCCGTTGGTTGAAATATCCGAACAGGAAACAATCATCATCATAACGCTTTGTGGTCGTCCTCTTCCACTTCGCTCACAGAACACGTGCCACGATTTGACAGGGTGGCAAAAAATGAGTCTGATGGGTGAGATAGAGAGCGAGATCAACAGGGAGAAGCAGGTAGAGAAAATTTACTGTCGAAAAAAAATTTTCCCGAGGCAGGATGCGAAACCGCGTACACAAGATACAAAGGGAAGCGTCGTAACTACTCGGCTGTCCAGACACGCTTGCAGAGCACCACATATCGTTTTAGAGTACGATATACTAGGAGGCGGGCAATGGAAGTAGGGGTGAGGGGAAATGTGAGCGTGAGAAAGAGAGACAGTGCCGCCGAACGCAAGCCTCTTAACACTCGTACTATCGTTTTCATAATAACGTCCCCCCCCCCCGACACAAACAAAGAAATCGCACGGACGGGGGCACTAATAGCATTGTCCTAAACTCCATAATATTATCCACGTACTTCAATGCAAGCGCACGCAGACGTGCAACTAGCAAACCCAAAATGAGCTCAAATCATATCTCAGTGTTGGCATCGATTGCTAGAGGAATCTTGCCTGTCCCAATACTCCGTAGTTGTACGCAGTCAGCCCATCGTCGTAGTAGTATGGTGGCTCGAACAAGTTCCCCGCGGCTTTCGCATCTTTAATCGTCCCGGCCAGGACCTCCAGGTAGGCTCGGAACAAGGGCGGTAACACGTGCCAAGCCCGCAGCCGCCGCAGCCAGTCGGAGACGAAGCCATCCGGCGGTATGGTGTCCACGCCCGCGAAGAAGCGTGGTGCCTTGCTGGAGTGGGCGCTCGCCGACTTGGGGAACGTCATGCTCGCCACCTCGCTCCCGTCGGCACTGATGAGCCGCAGACCGACCGGGCCACGTGTGATAGCGGCGGCAGTCTGCTGCAGGCGGGCCATCATGCGCGTGACGTCCAGGATCCGAGCGATGGGCATGGCGTTTGCTCCTGCTCGGAAGCGAGAACACATGAGAATTAGTAAGCACTTTCATAGCACTACTCTACGGCGAAAAGCTAATCGAGAATGGGAGACGCACGTAGCTGTCGCTCGCCACCAGAATGCTCATTCCCCGTGACTCACAAAACTTTAGTCAAACCACTGCGTAAGCCGAGAATGTTTCCAAAAAAGCTTTAGGTTAGAAGGTCGCAACCTTGACTAGGAATGACGGTTCGGGCAGTCGTGTTATCTTTCATGTATTAAATATGAATAACGACGTGATCGGGCTCGTTCAGGTTAGTATGCCAAATGTGCAGCACGAGGCAATCACATTCTCAAAGGGAAGAAAAAACGCGGAAACC
Organism: Rhipicephalus microplus; assembly: GCF_043290135.1. Taxonomy (NCBI): domain Eukaryota; kingdom Metazoa; phylum Arthropoda; class Arachnida; order Ixodida; family Ixodidae; genus Rhipicephalus; species Rhipicephalus microplus. Next base: position 1,081,383 of record NW_027464614.1, on the reverse strand, counting down.
AAGCGAATGATATACAGGAATGCTGCCTGCTGCTGCATTTATTGGTTAAGAACCCATACACATATAGACAAGATGATATCTCTGTAGAAAGGTGCTCACAAACACGCGTCACACCAGTAACTTCACAAAGCGTGCAAGAGCAAGTTCGTATTTGGCTGAAAAGTGCAGTTTCCTTATTCTGTAAAACTACTAGTTTTTGACTGAAACATCTCTCTTTCCATGTATCAACGTTTCACGCCCCTGTAATTTCTCTTGTTAATTGTAGTGACATTACGGCTTTTTGAACTACTCTGTTGAAAATGAAGCGTTAGCTCGGCCTTTTATTTTAGCTGGTTGAATGAAGAGAGATTTCAATACAGTAAGGTTGAAGTAAACCGTTTGAATGAAGGGGGTGAAGGGAGTAAGTAGGAGGAGAGGCGGTAGTATTGGGGAGCGTAGTGGTGAGTTCTATGAGTAGTGACAGTTGTGGGAGGAGAAACACATATCCTTAGAAGTATTTTACCCACGTTTACGATTCAGAATAGCCGGCGGGAATGAAAGACACGAGGAAGAAGAATCTCGCTGTTATTAACCACGCCTCATAAAGTATAGGAAGAGGTGGGAAAGGGTCAGCTGAGAGGGTAAAATCTTAGCCAAGAAAGGACCAGCCAGGTGCCCACTAGCTCTGATGCGACGCAGCGTGGCGTGTCTTTATGCAAGCTGGGCTAACAATTTTTCCTATTCTTTTTCAGTTCAACCATACCATGCACTCCTAACGAACTATAAGAAAAGTTGCAGGCGTAAAATAGGTTCATTAGTTTTTTGGTAAAATTCATGTTGGACAGCCCCCCCCCCAAAAAAAAAGAAGAAAGTTCACGGTGAACAAACGCCACTACGCTTAAAGGAGGTGATATTTGTCAGCCATAAACCATGTTCTATTTTTGTGCTACAATACGCGAATAGTTATAAGCACAGCAATCTACTTCAGATTTTTTTTTACATCTTCAAGATACATAAAGTGCGGCTGTGGTTATGCGGTCCAATGCAGCAAAAAGACGTGTCCTGACTAATATCTGGGCATTATCTCTCCGTTGTATTAGCGGCGAACAAATAGGCCACAAAGAACGCGGCCTCTTGATGAATGTAGCATCAGACGGCAATAAGTGTACGAACAAGTACATCGTAACTTGTGTACGATACATGTGGACAACCCTCGTGAGCACGCAAGCGTTCTTACACCACCGAGAGCATACGCAGATTCTAGTAAACGTAGACCTTTTCACACGATTTCCAAGTGCAATGAACCGGCAGTCTACGGCACGAGCACACTTCCTTCGTACGCTTGGATGGACTGGGCCAGGATAATGCACAAATATATTTAATTTGCCTTAATACTTAGGATCGAATAACATACAGTGCATAAATGCTAGCTCGAAATGACCGAAAGGCTATTTTTTTTTCTTGTTGCCGCGAAATACTGCGCAACCGCTTTCGCTTACCTTCCAGTAGGCCAATAGCCTCTCCGCGAATCGTCTTTGTGAACGCCAGCAGATCCCTGCACACGTCTTCGGGTTTGCCCTAGGATTGACAAAATATGACTGCTCAGTGATTCTGTAGCATCCTCAAGATTAAGTTTATTTTGTGACATAGGTCATTTCTACCGACATTAGGTCCCTGTCAGAGGGTAGGCTAACTAAAAAACTGGCGGTGTCGCAAATGTTTACATCTGCACTAGAGAGCGCCGCAATATGCGTCTTTTAAAGTCAAAGTGTCACTGCGAACTTAGAAGGTTATGCTGAGGGTCCGGCATAAAGAAGGAACACCACGGGTTGATCACTAACTAATTTGTAAAGACTGGATTATAGGCAAATGCGTATTTTGTTCCTTGCGTTCCTGTCATGCCATTTTGATATGTGAGCGTGAATTAGAGGTTAGTGTTTTTACAGCGCATAATTGCCTATTTTTGGTGTTGGTGCCAAGTTGCCTATAAGTCTCTTTTGAGGCATCTTTTTTGAGGCAGCAGCTGTGGCAAGTGGTTCTTGGATCCCATTCTGATTGCTTCCTACTTGCTCTGCAGCTATCTGGATACAGCTATCTTCAAGGCACGTGTGCGGCTCATCAACTGTCAAGTCCAGTGGCCTGTGAATCGCCTACATCCACGACGTCATCACCCGAAAGAGGGCGCCTACTACCGTGACGTCACAAGGATAAATAACGACGCTTCCCGTGGAAGTGCATCTTTTTTGAGGCAGCAGCTGTGGCAAGTGGTTCTTGGATCCCATTCTGATTGCTTCCTACTTGCTCTGCAGCTATCTGGATACAGATATCTTCAAGGCACGTGTGCGGCTCATCAACTGTCAAGTCCAGTGGCCTGTGAATCGCCTACATCCACGACGTCATCACCCGAAAGAGGGCGCCTACTACCGTGACGTCACAAGGATAAATAACGACGCTTCCCGTGGAAGTGCATCTTTTTTGAGGCAGCAGCTGTGGCAAGTGGTTCTTGGATCCCATTCTGATTGCTTCCTACTTGCTCTGCAGGTTGGTGTCCTTGTTTTCTGCTCACGTTAGTGTGTTCTCTTTTACCGCAGCTGCTGCCTCCCAGTGCGTTTATTCTTAGTTTGTGTATTTGCTATCGTTTGTGTATTTGCTGTCATGCCATCCAACGCAGAATTGACCAAAAAAATTGAAGCACTTGAGTCCTTGGTTCGCTCTAGTCTTGATACCATTGCAAATGAACTAACAGCTAAAATTAAAGAAAAGCTAGCACAGGAAGGTCTCGGGGAACATGCGTCCCTCAGTGATAGTGTTCAGTTTCTGTGTGACAGTTTCGACTCTATCAAAACAAAGCAGAATGAATTGAAACTAGCTAACAAGGAACTAGTTGCACAAAATGAGGCACTGACTAGAAGAGTTGCGGAGTTAGAACAATACTCGAGGCTCAATAATGTTGAAATCAAGGGCGTTCCGGTCACTCAGGGTGAAGACTGTGCAGCCATTGTGATGCAGATTGGCGAAGCTATTCAGTGTCCTGTCACGCCTAGCGACTTTGACACAGTTCATCGCGTTTCAACGAAATCAGATGAAAAGAACATTGTGGCACGGTTCTGCTGCCGTGAAAAGAAAAACGACTTTGTTCGTAAAGCGCGTAAGACCCGTCCGAACACTTCTGATGTTGGCTTCTCCGGTAGTTCAAGTAAGGCAATATATGCCAATGATCACCTGTCTCCAGATAACAAAAGATTGTTTGCTAAGGCCCTAACTCTAAAAAAAGCACACAAATGGCAATTTCTGTGGACAGACAATTGCCAGATCAAGGCGCGGAAGTCTGGTGATGGCAGAATATATCGCATTATCAAAGACAGTGATCTTAGCATCTTTTCATAGCCACTGAATCCTACGCCCATTTTTGTGCTGGACACTCGTTCACTTTCATCTTATCATCATGGCTTTGCTATCCCCTGATGAGGCTACACATATGCTAAATGATAGTAATCGCTCCTTGGTTCATTTCAACGCACGTAGCCTCCGCAAAAATTCGGATAATATTTATAACTTTATAGATTCACTCGCGCATTCTTTCTCCATCATTTGCATCTCTGAAACATGGCTCTGCACTTATGACGTCAATCTGTTCGGCCCGTCATCGTACGTAGCTGAGTACTGTCACCGTTGTTCAGACAGCTATGGCGGCTCAGCAATATTTATCGCCCCAGATCTGTCCTACACCCGCCGACAAGATCTTTCCTTAGGCATCTCGCATTGCGAATCCGTGTGGATTGAATTAGATCGTTCTTTTTTAAACGATAATAAAAACGTTATTCTGGGGTGTATTTACCGTTCCCCTTCTTCGAATATGAGCGATTTCATTTCTCGCCTGGATACCATTCTGCATCAGTTATCAACTGAAGGCAAGCGCGTTGTGCTAGTTGGAGACATCAACATCAACTTGCTTAACACAGACAATCATGCATGCAGAGAATATAATGACTGCTTCAGTGGATACGGTTTTGAGTCTCTCATTTCATCTCCTACTAGATGTCATATTTCTGGTGCTGCTTCATTGCTTGATCATGCCATCTGTAATTTCTCTCCCTCTCCCTCTGCAGGAGTAATTGATGTGAACATCACTGATCATTATCCCATATTTCTTGCTTTCAACGTCATGAAGCCATTTGATCCACCCACGCGTGTTACTTCCGTACTGGACCAGGAATTGTTTTTCAATGCCATTATTAAAACTGATTGGTCCAGTGTTACGTCCTTATGCAATGTAGATCAGGCATTCAACAAGTTTTCTTCCCTTTTCCTTAAAGCCGTAGAAGAATGTACTAAAACAGTCAAATGTAAAAAGAGGTACAAATATCCTAAGAACCCATGGTTATCTGAGCGACTGCTAAAATGTATGCGTAAAAAAGATAACCTGTACAGAAAAGTCAAGAAACAACCATTTAACACTGCTTTAGCTGCACGCTATAAAAAATACTCGAATGTTCTTTCATGTCTCTTGAAAAATGCTAAGAAAAAATATTATGATGACCAAATATCTAGTGAAAAAAACAACTCTAAAAGACAATGGCAACTATTAAACGATTTTCTAAATCGCTCAATGCATAGTTCACCTTTGCAGACAGTAATATATAAAGGCGTTACACATGATAACCCTCAAAGTGTTGCTGATGCTTTTAGTAATTATTTTTTCGAAATTTTTAGTGAAAAACATAGCAGTTCTTGCTGTAATCTGCGGCGTTGTAATCATTCTTTTTTTCTTTTCCCCGTGAGCCCTGATGATGTTTCTACAGCAATCAAAAGTCTCAAAGAAACCGGCCCTGGTATAGATAAAATCTCAGCACGACACTTAAAACTTGCAGTAGACATTATTTCTGAACCACTTTCCATAATTATAAACCTTGCGTTCAAGCATGGCAGTTTCCCTACTTCTCTAAAAACAGCTAAAGTGCTTCCGATCTTTAAAAAGGGTGACAAGCAATCTATTTCTAACTATCGCCCCATCTGTATTCTTTCTTCCCTGAGCAAAGTCATCGAAAAACTGTTAATAACTCGGCTAAACAAGTACCTTAATAAATTTAATATACTGAAGCCCTGTCAATTTGGCTTTCGCGCTGGAAGTTCTACTAACCTTGCTATTCTTTCCCTATCAGACTTCATCAAACACTCCATAGACGCAGGATTTGTAGTAGGGTCAGTTTTTTTAGACTTCACAAAGGCATTCGATACCATCAATCATCTCATTTTATCCAAGAAACTCGAATCATACGGTATTACAGGTCCATCCCTCAAATTTTTAAACAGTTACCTCCTTAACCGAAAGCATACTGTTTACATATCGGGCTCATTTTCTTCTACTAAAACAATAAATCAAGGGGTTCCTCAAGGGTCATTACTGGGTCCTTTACTTTTTTTACTTTACATTAATGACCTTCCTGACATTATACACATGGCTCACTGCGTTTTATATGCTGATGATACTACCATTTCCATTGCTGATAGATGTATTGACAATGTCACTAATAAATTAAATGCTGTACTTTGTAGTGTGTCAAAATGGTGCCAGGAAAATTTCTTAATCATTAATCCAAAGAAATCTAAGTTTATGGTTTTTAGATCAGCTCAACGCAAGTTAACTTCGTCACCACAGCTCACAGTTGACTCTCATTTGATCAATATCACCAACAGTGTATCTTTTCTTGGCGTTCACCTCGGCTCTAACCTTAACTTCGCTCTCCACAATGCTCACATTAGAAAAACGGCAGCATTCGGCATTCGCGCATTACTCAAAGCTCGCTCATATTTTTCTCATAAAGCACTCCTTTCACTTTACTTCGCATTCATTCATTCTCATATCACTTATGGCATCGCATCATGGGGGAATACTTACCAGTGTCATCTTTCATCCGTACAACATCTACAAAATCGAGCTATTCGCGCTATTTTTAACTGCTCTCGCGACAGTAGCGCCGCTCCCCTTCTCCAATGCAATAAAATCTTAACTGTTAACTATCTATTCAGGTTTAATCTAATTATGTTTTTGCATAAACAAATAAGAAATCAACTTTGTACTAATTTATTTGATACTAAAATGTTAGTTAATACTAACACAACCAGGTTCGCGGCTAATAATAACTTTTTACTTCCTAAGGTTCGTACTAACTATGGTAAATCATCTTCTCTCTTCTGTACCATCACCATATGGAATAATTTGCCAACTTCGCTAAAATGCAAAGTTTCTTTATTTTCATTTAAAAACTCATTAAAAGAGTATCTGTTAAATAGTTGATCTATCATCTTGTTTGTGTTGTTTTGTGCTGTATTATTTGTTTTTTGATTCCATGCCTTTTTGTTTTCATTGTGCTTTATATATTTTTGCTTCTACGATTCTAACAGCTGCTTGTGCTTTTATTATTTGTAATGATCACCGAGGGTCCCGTTGCAGTCTTGTACTTTGGGACCCTCTTCTGTATATTTTACTCCATGTAACATACTTTATGACATGATAATAAACTGATTGATTGATTGATTGATTGAAAGTGCCTATAAATGGCTATTTTCGAAATTAGTGCCTATATGAACACCATTGAAGCACAAGCTTAGTTTTGAAGAGCGGTTTTAAATAATTATTCATGCAAAAAAGGCAGCATTGATATTTCCAGACACTATGAGATTCAACGAAGTCCCCTACCTCTAGGAACTCCCGCAAAACAACCGCCAACCGCAGTGAAATGGCACTTTCTGGCCATCATAAACCACAGAGCTGACATGCTGCGAGCGATTGGAGGAGGAGCATGAGGTGCGCAAAAGACGCTATTTTTGCGGCCCTCGATAGAAGCACGTCTCAGCGTCTGCAGGGAATGAGGAGAAAGAAAAAAAAGATGGGTGGGATAACAGTAAGAGTGGTGTATATGGTGGAGGACGCGGCGGCCGTCTTCTACAGACAGCTGTCGATTATCCTGAAAAAACTGAAGAATCACCAGAAAACCCTGGATGTTGCGCCGAGAAAGGAACAGCAAGTTCTTCTGTTCGGCCGCGGGCAGGCGGAGAACGAATGAAAAACCATGGAGGACCATCATGGAGTGCTCATGCTGATTCAGTGGTGGGGAAAGCAGCCAAATTGTTGTACTTTTTACAGCGAAGCCTGAGACACGCGCCGGCATGTTTACAAACAACAATGTATTTAGCATACACACCCTTTGCCTGAATACGCTTGGCCTGCCTGAATACGCTTGTCCCCTTCGCGTATGTCTTTAACTGGCAAGCATGAAAAAGTGCAGAACAGGGTTGGAAGGTTTGTCGCAAGCCATTTTTAAAAAAAAATTACAGCTGTGCCAACATGAAGAATGACTTAGAATGGGAATTACTATCATCGCGTCTAACTAAACTGTGGTGAAAGCTCCTATGCATAACATTTCATGGTAAAACTCGCATTAGAAACTAATTGTTCCTAAACAGTCTCCTTCACGCAATGGTAATCGCGTCTAACTAAACTGTGGTGAAAGCTCCTATGCATAACATTTCATGGTACAACTCGCATTAGAAAATAATTGTTCCTAAACAGTCTCCTTCACGCAATGGTAATTGTTTTACGATTTTAGAATGTCGTATCAGATGTAAGTTTATGTTATTTTTGTTTTTAATTGCGAAGAATTTCTTAGCGAACTTCAGTGGCTGTGACTCCCACCTTCTTTCTACGTTATTTTGTTTCATACCGCTACTGGTGCTGCTTGTGGAGTTTTGTACAACTTCGTGATGCCTACTTGCGCTGAACTTGCAAATTGTTTATAAGTGTTAGAAAATGTGCTGCAGGGTAAAACTGGTTTGGTTGTGGCGGTTGTTTCTCGCGTTAAATGTCTGATGAATGCTGACCCTGACCAGCCAATAGAAAGTTGAAAGAAAAATCGACGATATGAAATTTGGTATCAATTTCCTCAGTGAAACAGTAGAAAAGCTCAAAGCAGAACAGAATCATTTGCTAGCTCAAAACAAGAACTCGAATGCTCAAACTCTGAATTAGAAAAAAAGAATTGCTGAGATGGAACAATATTCCCGTAATAACAACGTAGAAATCCAAGGAGCTCCATTCACTTAGGGTCAAAGTTGCCTAGCAATTCCTAAGAGCATTGGTAACAAAATTCAATGCCCTCTTTCTGACTCTGACCTTGACATAGTCATCGTGTACCATCGAAATTGAATACAAAAAAATCTAATAGCACACTTTTGTTTCCGATCAAAGAAAGCTGAATTCGTAAGCAAGCCACGGAAAATACGGCTGCAGACAAGTGATCATGGTTTTTCAGGAAATGATGTGCGGCCCGTATATGTAAATAACCGCCTGACCCAACAAAACAAAAAAATTTTCGAGATGGCCCTTTGTATGAAAAAAGACAAAAATTGGCAATTTTTGTGGACGGCTGATTGTCAGATGAAGGCCCGCAAAACAACCGACAGCCGCGTATTCCGAATTCGAGACGAAGCTGACCTAAGCGTATTCTCGAACTAAGCTAATCTCATAACTTGAAGTTACCATGCCTTACATCGATACTGATAATCTTCATTCTTTATCATCTCAGAGCTATAACTCGATAATTCATTTTAATGCGCGCAGCCTCCGCAACCAATTCGATTATTTTCACGCTCTTTTTTGCAGTTTACGCTTTCCGTTTCCAGTAATCTGTGTTTCAGAGACTTGGCTTACCGACTCTGAAAAAAATTTGTTTTGCGTTCCGAACTACAATGCAGAGTACAACCACCGTGCATCCTCGTGCCACGTGGGCGTCACGATATTCATATTTAACATTGTTAGCTGCAAACGTTGAACAGACTTGGTTCTTGATGTACCCGATTGTGAAGCAGTTTGGATAGAATGTGATTGTCCTGATTTCTATAGCCACTAACGCAAAATGGTATTCAGTTGCATATACCGTTCATTCAGCTCCTCCATGGCTAACTTTTGCTCTGCTCTTGACCCCTTGCTTCATTCACTCACGCGAGAAAACAAAAATATCATCACCATGGGTGCCATCAACATCAATATTTTGGATGAGTCAAGCTCTAGTCAATACAAAAAATCTTTCTTGGGTATGGTCTCGACTCCCTTTTAAACGAACCCACTCCCTGTGTGGGTACACTTCTGGTACTTTAATTGATCATGCCTTTACGAATCTTCTGACCCCTCCTGAGGTTTTTATCATCCGTCCCACTATTAAGGACCACTTTCCTGTAGCACTTCGCTTTCATCGCGTGGCTACTCCTACAAATACTTGTTTCTCCAAGTCAATCTTTGACAAGAAAAAGTTTACTGATTCAATAGGCGCAATAAACTGATCCCACGTTAGCTCTTGCACTGACCCTGAGACAGCTTATCGAGAATTTTCTACCCTTTTAACTGATGCTATATCTTCTTCGACCTCAACTGTTTTGTGCCGAAGAAAGCACGCATCACCCCAGAACCATTGGTTGACACCGGGACTTCTCACCTGTTTAGGAAAAAAAAGACAATCCGTACAGAAAATCTAAGAAAAACCTTATATTATGGCTTTGAGGGAAGGCTGCAAAAAGTACAGCAATACATTAAACCTCATATGGAAAAGCGAAACAAAATTACTGTGAAAATTTACTAATGAAAGCTGGTAAGAATACAGGAATTCAGTGGCGTATACTTGACTACTTTCTAAATAAAAATAAAGCTGCAGCTTGTATCACTGAAATATGTCACGGCGCAAAGACCTTTCAAATTTCCGATTCCATTGCTAATGCTTTCAGTCAGCACTTTTCCAGTATCAGCGCTAAATCAGGCCAATCATGTCTCAACGACAAACGGCGTTCATTGCAATCTTTTTATCATTTTCCAACCTGCTCAGCTGAAGTCCGGAACACTATTTCAAGTTTGAAAATAAGTAGCGCTGGACATGACAACATATCTGCCAGATACATGAAGGAAACAGCTGATGTCATAGCACCTATTTTCGCCCATATCATTAACCTAATCTTTAAGCATTCTATCTTTTCTTCCGAACTAAAAAAAGCAAGATAGTGCCTGTTCACAAGTAAGGTGATAGGCCACTCATGAACAATTATAGGCTCATGGCTATTATTCCTTTTTTTCAGTAAGGTTGTTGAGAAACTTGATTCCGTCCGCCTTACAAAATACCTCGAAAAACTTCAGCTCTTGTCGCGCCATCAATTTGGATTTTGTCAAGGGCTTTCCACCAATGTAGCACCAGTTGCTCTTACTGGAAAATTTCAGAAACACAATTGATGACGGAAAATTCCTTGGATTAGTCTTCATTGACTTTAGTCAAGCCTTTGATTCTATCGATCATGCTATTCTTTTGAACAAGCTCTCTTCCTATGGTATAACTGGTCCACCACGAGATTTCATTTCTAGTTACTTACTGAATCGTACACAAGTTGTATCCATTTCAGACGTACTTTCAGGCTCCAAAACTACCAATATAGGGGTCCCACAAGGATCAATATTATGTCCTCTTCTATTTCTCGTTTACATAAATGACCTTACAGACTGTTTTTGCCCTCACACGGAATCTTTGCTTTACGCAGACGACACCACCATAATTAGTGCTCAAGACTTCATTTCCGCCCTAACCTCCCAGCTAAATAGTGATCTTCAGAGCGTCAATAATTGGTGCCTTAACAACAAGCTAGGCATTATTCCTTATAAAACAAAATTTGTTATTTTCAGTTCTATGTCAAAAAAGCGACACAACGCACTCCCGATGTATGTTAATAACTATGAAATATTTCCTTCTGAAAATTCACATTTCTCAGTGTAGAACTTCATTGTTTTTTGAACTTCAACTACCATATTGAGTGTATCAAAAGGAAAACTGCCTATTGTATTCGTGTTCTGCTCAGGGCCCGCCAATTGTTTGTTCTTCCTACACCATCTGCTCTCTATTTTGCCTTCCTTCATAGTCGTTTCAGCTACTATAGGGAATCTTGGAGACTCACGTATAAAACTTATGTAAGCCGATTAGCGCATATTCAAAAACAGGGTCTCCGCATAATAATGCAGAGTGATTATCATGCCCATTCAGCTCCATCACTTTCTTCACTAAATATTCTTCTCATTGCAAATGTGATTGTCTTTAAATTAGCTGTAATTGCCTACCGCCTGGTACATAACCCAGATCTTTTATGTATTGTAGACAATAAAATTACCACTTCCTTCAGTAATACACGTTTCTTCTTTCAAAACAATATTGCCACGTTCCATTTCCCAAGTTTTTGTTATCGTCCGAAAACACCGCACGATTCTCAGCGCAAACCGCGCCTGCAGTTTTCTAGAAGGTTCCGGACTGTAGTAGATCATTTCGATAAGATCACGCCCACTGCGCGAACGGTACAGATTGTTCTGGAACCTACGCCAACGCCAGCGATAACGCTAGAACATTCGACGGCAAGAGTATAAATGCCGACGCGCTTCGCCGCTTCGCTTGTCAGTTGTTAATCGAAGGCCGACGCTCCGTTCGCCGCTATCAGTCCTAGACTGCTATCTGTGCGAGACTGCTGCTGTAATTGGACTTTAAGTTTACCGGGCACAGGTTCGCCCAAATAAACAGTTAAATTCCAACACGAAGTCTCCTGTCTTCAGCCACGTCACGACCCCGTGACATCTGGTGGAGGTGCTGCTTCGTTCATGTACCGGACGCCCCCGTCAAGCCGTGAACCCAGCCCACGTCGCAGAGAAGACACCGACGCCAACCAGGAGCAGCGAACAAGCCGCCGACAGCAAGGGCTACCACCGGAGTACGGGCTTCTACCAGACAAGGCGCGGAAGACGAAGGCCATGACCGCGACTGCAGCGACAATGACAACCGCAGCGTCCCAGCCCACGATGGTCATGCATCAACCCAGGGAACCACCAATTTTCCATGGGTCATCGTTCGAAGACCCGGAGTCCTGGCTGGAGACATACGACCGTGTGGCCGCCCTCAACCACTGAGACCATGACGGAAAGCTGCGTCGTGTGTTCTTCTATTTGGAAGACACCGCAAGGACCTGGCTCGAAAATCGGGAGTCCACGCTTCGAACGTGCGATGTTTTCTGCGGCGCATTCCTGCAAACGTTCGCGAGCGTCGCTCGCAAAGAGAGGGCCGCTGCTTTATTAGAGACTCGGGTTCAACTACCAAATGAAAATGTCACCATTTTCACAGAAGAAATGACCCGACTATTCCGTCACGCTGACCCAGACATGCCTGAGGAGAAAAAAAGTTCGTTTCCTTATGCGAGGGATCAAACAGGAGCTCTTCGCGGGACTGATGAGAAACCCGCCGAAAACCGTCCAAAAATTTGTAGCCGAAGCGACCACAATCGAAAAGACACTGGACATGCGCACTAGACAGTATAATCGTCGCCTGACTGCAGACTGCGCTGCTGCTCAAGCCAGTAACTCCGGAGACCTGCGTGAAACGATCCGAGTGATCGTGCGGGAAGAGCTGCGCAAGCTGTTGCCTTCGGCGCAGCCTCAAGTGGATTCAATCGCCGACATTGTGCGAGAAGAAGTTCGGCAATCGCTTCAACTTCCCCACGCACCGCTGCCCGAGCCGGAAGCTATGAGCTACGCCGCTGCACTGCGCCACAACGCTCCTCCCCGTCCACGCCAAAACGCCGCCTCGTCGCACTTCCGTCGACAGACGCCACCGCCGCCACCACCCCCACCAACGTCATACCGTTCGCCAGCAGCCCAGCGCAGTGCACCGAGGAAGACTGACGTCTGGCGCACCCCTGACCATCGCCCGCTCTGCTACCACTGCGGCGAGGCCGGACACACATACCGCCGTTGCCAGTACCGACAGATGGGACTGCGTGGCTTCGCCGTCAATGCACCGCGTCCACAGCAAGGAGAACGACCACGTGACATCGCCGACTACCTGACAGGAACTCGGTGGACACCACGAAGCCCTTCGCGTTCCCCGTCGCCCAGCCGCCGCACGTCACCGCACCACCGGCAGTACTCTGGCCCAACGCGGGGCCGGTCTCCTAGCCCGTATTCGGGAAACTAAGGGCAGCAACCGGTGGAGGTGCGGTTGCTGTGCGACGAACTTCCGAAGATCCTCCGACGACGACGACGCCGCGACGGAGCTTTCCGAACACAACGCCAACCAGGCAAAGCCCTGACGGCGAAAGCTCACTTACCGAAGGTGGCCTGACGACGCAACATGGAAGCAGCAGAACAAGCCGATGCAGCCGTGACCCGACGCCACGCCCTAACTGTAATGCGAGACGGCGAACTAGCGACCTCGACGTTCTTATCGACGGCCACAGTGTGACCGCTCTCGTCGATACTGGAGCCGACTATTCTGTCATCAGTGGGTCGTTCGCCGCGAAGTTAAAGAAAGTTAGGATAGCTTGGAAAGGCCCTGAAATCCGCACAGCCGGAGGTCATCTCGTAACGCCTGCAGGAATCTGCACAGCGAGAGTCACCATTAACGGCCGTATTTATCCTACAGACTTCGTAGTCCTACAGCGTTGCTCGAGAGATGTCATCCTTGGCATGGACTTCTTATGCCTCCATGGTGCTGTCATCAACCTAAAAACAAAGTCGATAACGTTATTCACAGAAGAAGCACTACCGCCGCGCACGCCGTCAGGACACCATGCCTTGAATGTGCTGGAAGAACAAGTCACCATTCCGCCTCGCTCAAGCGTCATTATTTCAGTCGGCGCTCCTAAATCACCTGACTTGGAAGGCGTCGTTGAAGGCAGTCAGCATCTGTTGGTCAACCGAAATATTTGCGTCGCAAGAGGAATTGCAGAGCTGCGGGGAGGCAAAGCAACGGTTTTGCTCACGAAATTCAGCAATGAGTACAAACATGTGAACAAAGGAACAACGGTCGCATACATCGAAGAAATTGTCGAAGCCACCAGTGCTTTCGCCCTCGCCGATTCTGCGGAGCCTGCTCAGAGGAACCAAGCCCCTCCCATAGCTTTCGACGTCAATCCCAGACTTCCGAATGATAAGCAAGAACAGCTCAAGGCCCTGCTCCTGCAATACGAAGATTGCTTTTCGTCTTCATTGAAAATTCGGCAGACCCCAATCACGAAACATCGCATCATAACCGAAGAAAATGCCAGACCACTCCGTCAGAGTCCGTACAGGGATTCGACGCGAGAACGTGAGGCCATGAAGAGACAAGTTGATGAAATGCTGCGGGATGACATTATCCAGCCGTCCAAGAGTCCATGGGCATTACCCGTGGTGTTAGTGAAGAAAAAGGATGGGACCCTACGTTTCTGCGTCGATTATCGCCTCCTGAACAAAATCACAAGAAAGGACGTGTATCCCCTCCCACGAATAGACGACGCACTTGATCGGCTCCATAACGCCAAGTACTTTTCGTCAATGGACCTCAAGACTGGCTATTGGCAAATCGAAGTCGACGAAAGAGACCGATAGAAGTCGGCGTTTATAACACCGGACGGCCTCTTCGAGTTTAAGGTGATGCCCTTCGGCCTTTGCTCAGCGCCTGCAACGTTTCAACGCGTTATGGATACAGTACTGGCAGGATTGAAGTGGCAGACTTGCCTTGTGTACTTGGACGACGTCGTCGTGTTTTCCTCGAGTTTCGACGAGCATCTTCGGCGCCTTGAAGCTGTACTTCAAGCCATCAAGACTTCCGGACTCACACTGAAGCCAGAAAAGTGCAGATTTGCGTATGAGGAGCTCTTGTTTCTGGGGCACGTTATCAGCAAGTCTGGAGTTCGTCCCAATCCACGGAAAACAGCCGCCATCGCCGACTTCCCGCCGCCCACTGACAAGAAAGCCGTGCGCCGATTTCTGGGCCTGTGTGCCTATTATAGGCGGTTCGTGAAAAACTTCGCCCGCATCACCGATCCTCTCACTAACCTTGCCAAGGCCGACGTGGAGTTTAAGTGGGAAACGCCGCAGGGACACGCTTTCCAGGAGCTTAAACATCGCCTCCAGACGCCTCCGTTACTTGCCCATTTCGACGAATTCGCCGAGACAGAAATACATACTGACGCAAGCAGCGTAGGTCTTGGCGCCGTTCTTGTGCAGAGGGCGGACGGACGTGAAAGGGTTATTAGTTACGCCAGCCGATCGCTATCCAAAGCAGAAGCAAATTATTCCACAACAGAAAAGGAGTGCCTCGCCATCATCTGGGCTACGTCGAAATTTCGCCCCTACCTCTACGGCAGGCCCTTCAAAGTTGTGAGCGACCACCACGCATTGTGTTGGCTAGCCACCTTGAAGGACCCCTCAGGTCGCCTCGCACGATGGAGCCTGAGACTTCAAGAATATGACATTACTGTCATTTACAAGTCCGGCAAAAAACACTCCGACGCCGACTGTCTCTCTCGTGCGCCTGTCGACCAACCGCTACCCGACGACCTGGATGACGACTACTTCTTAGGAACGATAACTACCGACGACTTCGCTGAACGACAGAGGGCCGACCCGGAACTTAAGGCCCTAATAGAATACCTCGAAGGCAGGACCGCCGAAGTCCCGAAGGTATTCAAGCGCGCACTTGCGTCGTTCTTTCTACGAAACGGTCTTCTACAAAAGAAAAACTTTTCACCGCTTCGAGCTAAGTACCTTCTTGTGGTGCCTTCAGCTCTGCGACCAGAACTCCTGCAGGCCCTTCACGACGATCCGACGGCAGGGCGCCTCGGTGTTTCTCGCACGCTCGCGAGGATACTAGAAAGGTACTACTGGCCACGTCTTACCACCGACGTCTCTCGTTATGTGAGAACATGCCGGGACTGTCAGCGACGCAAGACACCGCCGACAAGGCCAGCGGGACTTCTGCAGCCAATCGATCCACCTTGCCGACCTTTCCAGCAGATTGGTATGGACCTAATGGGGCCGTTCCCGACGTCGGCTTTCGGAAACAAGTGGATCGTGGTAGCTACCGACTACCTCACCTGCTACGCCGAGACAAAAGCCCTGCCAAAAGGCAGTGCATCCGAGGTAGCTAAATTCTTCGTCGAAAATATCATCCTACGTCATGGCGCCCCAGAGGTCCTTATCACCGACAGAGGAACGGCATTCACTGCCGTCTTAACTCAAGCAATCTTGGCATACAGCCAAACAAACCACCGCCGGACGACAGCGTACCACCCACAGACCAACGGCCTCACCGAGCGGCTTAACAAGACGATCGCCGACATGCTGTCAATGTACGTCGATGTCGAACACAAGACGTGGGACGCCATTCTTCCGTATGTGACCTTCGCATACAACACGGCGGTGCAGGAAACGATGCAGATATCTCCATACAAATTGGTCTACGGAAGGAGCCCAGCAACGACGCTCGATGCCATGTTACCCAACGTCACCGACGAAGAAAACCTCGATGTGAGCGAGTACCTTCCACGCGCCGAAGAAGCCCGACAACTTGCGCGTCTCCGTATCAAGAATCAACAGACGACCGACAGCCACCGTTACAACCTTCGACGACGCTTCGTGGAATATTAGCCCGGTGAACGTGTTTGGGTGTGGACGCCGATACGCCGACGTGGACTAAGTAAAAAGCTTCTGCGACGGTATTTCGGACCGTACAGGGTGGTTCGACGGCTCGGCGCACTTGACTACGAGGTTGTCCCCGACGGCATCACGAACTCTCAACGACGCCGATCGCGACCTGAAGTCGTCCATGTCGCGCGCCTCGAGCCGATTCATGCGCGTTAACAAACTGTACTAGTGTTTTTTGCATTACTGTTGTATCGTAATTCATTCATAGTACTTTCTTGCATTATTATTGCACTTTCATCTTTAGTTAAAGCATCGGGACGATGCCTTTTTTCAGAGGGGGGCAATGCCACGTTCCATTTCCCAAGTTTTTGTTATCGTCCGAAAACACCGCACGATTCGCAGCGCAAACCGCGCCTGCAGTTTTCTAGAAGGTTCCGGACTGTAGTAGATCATTTCGATAAGATCACGCCCACTGTGCGAACGGTACAGATTGTTCTGGAACCTACGCCACCGCCAGCGATAACGCCAGAACATTCGACGGCAAGAGTATAAATGCCGACGCGCTTCGCCGCTTGTCAGTTGTTAATCGAAGGCCGACGCTCCGTTCGCCGCTATCAGTCCTAGACTGCTATTTGTGCGAGACTGCTGCTGTAATTGGACTTTAAGTTTACCGGGCACAGGTTCGCCCAAATAAACAGTTAAATTCCAACACGAAGTCTCCTGTCTTCAGCCACGTCACGACCCCGTGACAATATCTTATTGGCCACGGCGCGCACTGATTACGGACTAAAAACAGTGAGCTTTTCCGCCATCAAGGTATGCAACACTCCGCCTTTAGAGACTGAAACCTCTTCCTCATTAAATGCATTTAAACATTCAGTTCGCCTTTATCTGAGTCCCTCTTTAAACTTCTGACTTATGTGTAGTTACTGTCGTTGCCTTTTTTTGTCATATAATTCCATGTTTTTATACATTTCTATTAATTTTTTCTTCTAAAATATTTGTTAGTGTTTATTCCTAGCGATTGCCTCGTTTGCACTGCATTAGCTTCACTTTTTTAATTCCATTTTCTGTGTACTTTAATGTCAATTATTCTCTATGTTATTGCATACCGTAATGCCTCTTTTATTATTTTGTACGCAAATTAACGCGTCCTTTACGTGATCCTGCTTTATTTTTTTCTTTGTGTATTTTATAACAAGAGGTCCCATTGCAGTGTTTACAAGAAAATCCACCCAATTACGCCCAATAAACTGAAACTGAAAGAGTGCTGTCTTTCTTTTCCGTTTATGATGTGAAGCAGCTAGCCCTAAGCAAAGTACTCCTCATTCATGCGACACAACGGAAGACACACGTTACACATGCCCACTAGAATAATGTCACGTGCAATGCTCTTAATAAGGTACTGTTTGAAATGCAGAATATAATTAGGAGACGAGACAATTTTCGTCTGTTTTCCTAGATATAGCTAGCATTTAACAAAGTTCTGATGAACAGTGTACGATGAGTGACGCCAGAGCACCAGTGTCAACGTAAAGTAGCGACGTGAAAGCAGGATGGCATTCCTCGCTGTACGTCACTCGCTCCATCTTAGGGCAGACGCCCACGAGAAGGACAAGTGTCTTTCAGTAGAGATTAAGCGTTTTTTTGCGACAAGTTGACCAGTAAATCTTAAAACCCATGCTCCCGAGTGCCCAGTGCATCCAACTAAAATTGTCAGCTCGAAATCGCCAAAGCTAGTAAGGGGCCCTATAAGGTGTTCACTGACAGGAGAGCAATTGGTCCTACGCAATTAAAACTGGCATTCTTCCCGTCTGGGGTATGACTGGTCTAGTTATTTGCTGCTGCACTGCCCTTCCCACCCACGGCGAAACAAAGTAGAACCACGAGAGTGGTGAATGGACGGTGGACACTTCACTCACAATGATGGACAAAAAACAAAAGTCCGTAATCTGTGAATCGCGCCAGAAATGCATGCCTTGTTCAGCCGTTGGTGTCTTTGTGCTACCTTAAGCAATGCCATATACAAGTAACCGACGCCTTTTTTTTAATTGTGTCAATTTTTGTAGAAATTTGTTGTGCCTATATTTATTATTTTTATGGCCTGAAACAGCGTTTTACCTGTCTGTCTTTGGCGCCTGAAACGCACTTTTTTAGTGCCTAAAATCCCCCCTTCACAGTGATGTGTACTGATGAACCCACGATGCGGCACTGTTCGATGCACGCAAAGGCGAACTCACCGCTCGACTGACTATGTACGCGCGCCTGCGGAGAGAGATCGGCTAACCAAATCTAGTCTCCTCCAGACTCGTCCACAAAGATGTTACCATGCAAAGGATTCACATAATCGACCTGTTGCAGGTCTTTGAGAGTCTTCTCACTGCGGAAGAGCTCTTGTCTTTTTAAGGTGGAGAGAGTGTCCGAGAACCGCCACTTGGGCCAATCACTAAACGTGCCTTTCGATGGCATCCGCTGACGCGTTCACTCGATCCAAAGCTGGAAAAGCAAGATGTGCACGGGAAAAGCACGCTCGGAGCACCATACGTGTACTCTACGATGCTACTGGGAGGCGATTCTAGGCGATTGAGCCGGATCGGAGCCATTACAACGCACGAGGGCGGGTATTAGGAGCAACGAAGAGGCACCCCTATCCCCGCCTACGGTACAAATTTGGCCATTTAAGCGCTAAATGCGACACCTTCAATAAAATGCTTTCAGCGCTCGGTGAATTGGACGTTGGCGGAGCAGTGGTTAGACGTTAACCCTCCTTGAGAAAGAATTCGAAAAGCAATAACTATGACATCTCTGTGTGACACAACGTCAAAAACAACGAGCAGATAGCAATAATAAATGGGGTTCAACGTCCCAAAACTAAGCTATGATAATGAGGGACGTCATAGTAAAGGGCTCCAAAAATCTCGACCATCTGCTGTTCTTTACCGTGCACTGACATCGCACAGTAAACGAGCCTCTATTGTTCAGCCTCGATAAAAACACGATCACCGTGGCCAGGATCGAACTCGTGACCCTCGGATCAGGAGCCAAACACCACAACCGCTATACCGCGGTGGAGGACGAAAACCAGCCGATCGTGATGCCAAGGAAGGTATAGGGAACATTTTTGTACTGTTCACCTATGCGCATTGTCGTAAATGCGCTGTAGATGTGGAGGAAGTAAAGTGGACAAACAGACAACTTGCCATCGGCAGGAACTAAACCTGCAACCTTTGGATTAAAGTAGATGTTTGGACTATAGTTCGTGGTAATGCATTATGTGAAAAGAATAGCGCGAAAAAAAGACTTAGGACGAGCGTCTCTGCAGTGTCTTTCTATGTCCTCGTTCTTTGTAGCGCTGCACTTTTATGACTTTATGACCTCGCGAAGGCCATGTTATCGGTGCGTTCACTCTATTTGCCATCGAACCAATTTGGCTCGATTGGCATGGCTGTTTCTCTCGTTAGCACCCTTACCACATTACATAGGCAAACGACCCCAGGGCTCACTGGTTGGTGCATAAACGCTTCGCCCTATTTTATTACTCCGAGCAGGACACCGTACGCTCTTGGTGATGCTTCGCTTACAAAGAGGAGCAAAGTTGTTCTTTTTATTAATTTTTTCACCAAGAAACATGCATATTTATACATTTTCTGTCATCCATGAATTAGTACAATCACTGAAAGGAAATAATTCAAATATTTTCACAATTTCTTTTCGATGAGCAAGCCTAATGCGCCATAAAAAGGTTTCGAACGATTCCCGTGAGACAAATCGTCGTAGGATGTGAACGTCAGCTTTGCCGACACCGCCATTCAGCGCTACGTAAGAACGCAATCCTTAAACGCTAAAACCTCAACGTCTCCTCACGGTGCAATGTGTCATTCACATACCAGAGCAGGCTGTTCTCCACCGGTGTCCAACGCTGTCTTGAAGGCGGCAGAGCATGGCTCCTTCTGACCCATGAGGCTCCGGAGGAGATGCCACGCGACAACCTTGCGTGAAGTCATGCGCATGTCCTGGCTGCTAAGAGCCGCACTGGCTACATTCATAATAGCCACGGTTGTGTTGACGCCATCACGCAAGTCGTAATCAGTACGTCCGTGCTGCCGAATGGCAGCCAGCCATAAATCTGTGAGAAAAAAAAACCATTGTCAACTTCACTGCGGGTACCTCTCATGCCAAACGTAACTAAATGGTTTAAGCCTAGCTGTTGTGTGAGTGTGCTGTCCTGCCCTTTTAAGTTTCCTCCATGGTCTGTAAACCATTTTCATAGTCGTTATCGGAACATGAAGGTTGCGCCAACGATGGCCATTTATTTATTTCTGCTCTGTGAAACGAAGCATCCAGAAAAAGTGCCTTTTTTATTCCCCATGCTGAGCGTAATGAGATATATCTGTAACTAGCACTTCGTCTAATCCCCTTTATTTATTGCTAGAGCTGCTGCTTATGTTTCGAAAAGTGATTATTGATGTGGCTGAACGCAAAACTAGCACGATGTTTTACCTTGTTTTTTTTTGGGCTAATACTTCCAGCTCCTCATAATTCAATTCAATGGGTAGTGCAAATCACAAGAGCACAAGAAGGACACGAAATTCATGAGAGTGTTCATCTTGTTTAGAATTATCGGCGATGGTCATGTGAATTCCTTTTTGATAAGCACTTCAGTGTTGTACCAGAACCAGAATAGGTGTACAGCGTTTTTTCGCTATTAATCAGACAGCCCTTCTTGAAACTTCACCCTGTAATTGGCTTTTCTAGCAGAGGACTTGGCATGTTCTGTTTCTTCATTATAAAGGATTGAGTTGCACCACACGTCACACAATCTCAAGCTTTGACCATTGAGCTTTTTTTGTTAACTGCGTTGTTTCTGATTTTCAATATAAGCGTAAGGCCGACAAGGTCCTTTTTGTGTGCTGTTTAACTTGATCGTCTTTGAATGTGGGACACAACACTTCCAACACCGTGGTGTGGGATGAGCTGCTCGTACGTTATGTACTCCTGGGCTAAGCAGAATAAATTTTGCTTTGAAGTTAGCGCTCGTGTGGTCTTCCTGTTTATTCTTGTGACATCGCCTTTGTGCTTAATGTTAAACATGAATTCCAACAAATTTGCCCAAACTTCAGTTATTGAAACCACGTCTTTTTAATTAACTACTGTCTAGTCAGCATTGCCATTAAGTAAGATAGAAAACTGGTTAAGATGAGGCAAATTCTTGGTGCCTGACAGCGTGAAAAACACAAGAGAAGGCGAGATGGATACCGCACAGTGCAGACTTGCTATAACATTCGTATTGAAACAGGATAAAATGTATAATGCACGAACAAAACACCTCGTCAATGACCTGACACGAGATCAGAAACGATATAGTAAAGTAATGGACGGCTGGCTGACACGTTGATACCCTTTCTTATTTATAAAAAATTGCCTCCATAATCTTTTTTGCTACATTGTATTTGTGTCTGAGAAACACGTTCGTTTTATTTAAAAAGTAGGTGACTCACACTTGCGAAATGCCCAAAAAGGCTTTGGGCGAATGCCCAAAGCCTTTAAAAAAACTGCGGTATTTCCTCAATAAAATATTCACACGCCGCCCATTCTGACGCGTGTACTGACGAGCGCATGAAAAAGGAATTGAATTTATAACTTTCTGCATGCAAGCAACAAGCTTCAGAGCATGTTTCATACAGCATTGCTGATCTATTCTTGTACAAAGGCAGCGCAAAAGGACGGAGCACGATAGGACAGTGCCAGCACCGTCTGACAAGTGAAGTTTAATGAAACAAAGTTGAACACAACAAAAATCACTGCACACATGCGCAGGAAAAAAATTGGGTGACGTCGGAGAAATCGTTCGGGTTGCGCACCTCTATATTCAGTAGACAAACGGATCGTTTAAATGTACAATCAACAACCTTGTTTCTGATGAAGAACGCACTAGCCAATATCTGTACCTTGCAGCTGATCGGTTCTACACTTATTCCTGTCTATGTGCCTATTTCTTGCCTGAAGAACTCCCATTAGTTTTTGCGAATGTGTGTTTGTGTTGAATGGCAAAGGGCGTGTTCAGTCACGAGGTATTCCTTTGATGTCTATATACGTCACAGTTTTTCAATAAAAAATCCAGTTGAAACTCAGCGCTGTGCTGTGCCCCCTACTCGTATTCATGTGTTTCTCACGGTCTTGGGTACGATGGTACTGCCATTCACTTTTTCATTCAAAACGCTCTGCTGGATACATCAGTGCGAATATAAAACGTTGGTAATGCGGTAACCAACATGATCAGTATTCTATGTTCACAAAGCATGAAGAAATTCAGCAGAGCCGCCATAGACTGAAAAGTTCCTTAACCTAGTAGAGCCCTTTTATTTCATTGATACATCTCTCTCATTGTAGAGGAGAACAATATATTAACCATAAGAACATTTTGTGCTCTACAGCCGCCTTTGTCAAAGCAGCATGCGACTGAGAATAATATTCTTCATGAGAAAGACGCTAGAAAGTTTTAGATACTACTTCATGTTCCTGTATGCACAAAATTTACGCACGATACAAAATGAAAAGGTGTGAAAGATGTAGGATGGCAAGTGAATGTGCTGGAGTATTTTTGTTAACTTTTTAGCGCAAGTTTGTGGATATGTGTCCCAACATGCATTTGTACTTGCCGTGCAAGTTCACATGCACGCCAATGACACTGTACTGAAAGTCTCTCGTATTCCTACAGTGAGGATCCAGCGCATGAAAGAAGGCTTCAAACTTCAGGTCGTGAATGAAAAATGGCACACTATGTGGGCAGAACTTTTATAATTTAAGCTATGAGGGTCTTTAAACAATAAAACACGACTACATTACGCACTAATGTTTCTCGGTACAGCCATAATATTGGATGGTCTATCATTTGCGTCTAAAGCTAGACAAACGCTAATAAAGGAATCGCTTGGCTTTTGTATAATACTATTACAGTGCGCCCACCATATTCTAAATACGGTGACTGCATCACCCAAGAAACATCGAGCTACAATACGACGCAGTCTTCCGCGCAATTTTTGGCTTATGACTCAGGCATAGATCCGTGAGGTTTTAATTCTAATGCTAATCTGTGTACAAAGATCTTTTCCATGCAAACTGCCCATTATCTCTGCGGTAATAATGTGTTCAACCCAACGACTTGCTGTAATAGGTTTTACAAGAAACAAGGCGAAATACAGCGCCTAAACACACGCTATATTACCTTCTGCGTCTGTTTGTATTTCGAGGGTTCATTAACTGGCATGTGATAAAAAGAAGCATGTCAGGTATGAGACAAAACCACAAGTACCAACCTGGCGAGACTTCGATCTTCTCTGCGACAGCATCGATGGAAACAAGTTCCCAATCCTGCTGCACTTGGCTTAGTACATCCTGGTAAGCATCTGCGACTGAGATCACAATGCGTTCATTAGCGTAGTCAGTTCGGCAACAGCTAAACAATTCAGCAAAAAAAGACAGTTCCTACAGTAACTGTGTGGTCATCAGCTTACTGAGAGTTCTGGTGTTTAACGTCCCAAAACCACTACATGATTATGAGAGACGCCGTAGTGGAGGGCTCCGGAAATTTCGACCACCTGGGGTTCTTTAACGTGCACCCAAATCTGAGTACACGGGCCTACAACATTTCCGCATCCATCGGAAATGCAGCCGCCACAGCCGGGATTTGATCCCGCGACCTGCGGGTCAGCAGCCGACTACCTTAGCCACTAGACCACCACGGCGGGGCGGCCATCAGCTTACTCCGTCAGATCATCAGCATACGAGCAGCAAGTACACATACACCACAAGGCTTCTTGGTACTCACACGTGCGGTTTCGCTGCCGTCTTCAATACCCCACAGAAATATCTCGTACACTTCTTTCCTGACTCAAAGTTCGCGAAGACGGAACGCTAGAGGCCCGTGTACTGAGCGATGTCAGTGTACGACTGCACTGCACGATAAGAATGATCGAAATTCCCAAAGCACCCCCCTCCCTTACCCAAATACGGCTTCCCTCGCATATCACAGAATTTCCTAAAATTAACTATAGGAAACTCTGACACTACAATCGTTCAGCGCTCATGAAAATGATGGGTAGAACACTGATTTGCCTAACCTTTGTACTTTTGAGCGGTGAACCGCACCTGTGGCTACGTATAATGCTGTGTTACGGCTTTGTCTTGAAAAAAACAAAACTGAAACATGAGCTTTGTGACCCAGTTTGAAATGGTAAGCCAAGAGGATTAAGGTCGTAAAGCACAACTACTGAACATTCGCTGATTTTTGTTTCTTCACAGGACAGCTCCATTCTAAACGAACACAAACGGAGCCAGAAGTACGAAGATTAGACAAATCCTTGTACTACAAATCATTCTCATGCTCGCTTAAGCGGCATTCATTGCAGCTCTCATAGACACTAGTGCCAGAGCTACGTCTAGTGGATATATAGGAAACTCCATGTTCATAATCATATCATGGCTTTAGGACGTAAAACCGTACATATTACTAAGCAGCCCCACGTTGGCAAGCCCAAATGAGAATGTGATGGTTGCAGAATGTTTTCCAGAAAAAGAAAAAAGCGTTAGCGGTTAATTCTTACATGTATGAGAAAGATTTGTTCATCAATAAAGGACCAAGCGTTTTCATTTCAAGTTTCCACGAAATCAGCAATTGAATGCGATCCCGTTCGTTCCTTTTTTATACGCCACTAATCATTCGCAACTTATTTGAATCTGGCCTTCTCACCAGCTCTGGATGGCTAAAAAATTATAACCTTTTATAAAACATATCTCTTTGCTTGTCATACTTTCGCGTAGCGTGTTTTCGTAATACCAGGCCCAGTTTTTCTTTGTGTCGATGAAGACCGCGCTTCTCACTTGAGTATTTAAAAATGTGCTCTGAGGTTTTAAAGTACCTTTGTACTTCACGTTACTGGGGTAGTCTATGCTGTTTCAAATGGCCCCAAAATATTACGGGTTGCAGCTTCATAGAGGCGTCGCGTGGCCACGCCTGCCGGTTGGGGTTGCAAAAGAAGAGCTGCCCCCCTCAAGCCAAGCCAACACTATAGTCCCCCACCCAAACAGCAACACGATACAACACAAGTTTGTACCCCGATCCCCCCCCCGCCCCTCAAGACAAGATCCTGCCGACAACATTGCGTATAGCTGCTATTTGAAAGCGATCAACAAGCTTCTGTGGCACAACAACATAGCCCCGAAATTTTAAAGTTTTGCATGTGTGCACATGGGTGAAAAACACATGCATAAAAAAATATTAAGTACGGCTAAACAATCACCCCCCCCCCCCGCGATCAACATTTGCGGAGCCCTTCTCGACGGCGTTCTTTTTACACTTATCGTGGTTTCCGGATGTTAAACGTTAACAATACTAATAATTATTACGACACTTCTCCCTTCCACGCAAATCGCGCATTAACCACCTATTGTGTTGGATACCAGAAGGCAACTATTTTTCTTTTTGCATCTAGATGCTGCGTTTTACAACCTGTCTGATTGTATATTGAAAAAATGACGTTATTGCTTTATTGGCGTAGAAGTCGCCCCGCCGCGATGGTCTAGTGGCTAAGGTACTCGGCTGCTGACCCGCCAGGTCGCGGGTTGGAATCCCGGCTGTGGCGGCTGCATTTCCGATGAAGGCGGAAATGTAGGCCCGTGTGCTCAGATTTGGGTGCACGTTAAAGAACCCCAGGTGGTCGAAATTTTCGGAGCCCTCTACTACGGTGTCTCTCATAATCATATGGTGGTTTTGGGGCGTTAAACCCCACATATCGATCAATGGCATGGAAGTCAGTAAATAAATTACTTCAAAATTATATTATGGTTACGCTACCAGTGATTTTTAGATTATTGTGCTTACTTTTCATGTCTTGCGCAATCAGATCAGCTACCAGTTGTTCAACTTCGTTGTCTTTCACATTCAATCCATAGGCTTCCAAGCAGGCTTTGTAGTAGGGCTTCCAGTTCTCCTCACTAACCTTCTGCCATCTTGCGAAGAATTCCGAGGCAGAGCTGCTGATCTCCATCTGCACATCACGAATGTCGAAAGTATGTCACAAAGACAAATTCAGACTTCAAATATCACATTTTTTCACCCCTTAGATAATTGAAGATTTTTGTGTTTATGAGTTGGAAATTCAATAAGTAGAAAGTGTTCATTCTTGATCCTACACTTCTAGGTCTATAATAGGAAATAGTCCTCTTGCATATTTATGTGGCGATATAGTGCACACCGGCTTTCGTAGTTTCAATGCAGTGACGGGGCGACTACATGTTGTGAAGCTCCACGACCACAGCCCAGGAGTTGTTCAGTACTGCAAACACCAACAATCACTTTCGTCGCCCTGAAGTGAACAAGGAGTGAACTTCACCGTGTCACATATCTTTGACGCAGTGTTAAAACAATTTATCTTGCTCTTGAAGCTCAATTATCTTCAAGAAATGTAGAAAGGAAGGAATATCTTGCATTTTACTGCTTAATAATCATTCATTACTGTTTGCTAGCGCTAGGTGCCACTGTTTATTAGAACCTAACAGAATCAATACTCACAGCGAATGATTCGAGCAAATTTGAGTGTAAATTAATCATGTATGTTATGATTATTGATTTGTTTATTACTACTGAATTTTCAAAAGTTTTACCGAAAAGCAAGCCTTGCGAAGAAAATTATGGTATATGTCTTGCAAGATTTTAACTTCATACACAGGGAACAGATAAAGTCAGCCACACAAAACATCATTCATGAAGGCACGCCGTAATTATGGCTTTTGAGATAAGTACTCTTTACAGTCTCCGACCAACAGTTCTTCAATGGCATCCAAGCATGCATCACGCGCACAGTGCAAAAACTACATTTATTGTCGTTCAAGACAATACGACATTTCGACTTGCACTGCTTACCTCATTTTGTTTATTTGTTTGTTTGTTTGTTTGTTTGTGAGTTCGCCCAAATAATAAATGCGTTTTATGTCATGTGCCGGCTCTGATTATTCTTGTAGTACAGCACAGTTGCACACGCAAACGTGAGTAGTTACAGAGATGAGCTGTGGCAACACGTGCGGAGATTTCGATTCGTGTGAGCGTGCAGGCACGGAGCTTATCTGCTTTATGATGTGTTGTAATTCAGAAATGTGGTGTCTGGTCAGAGGCACGTGTATTTTTGTGCGGGTATCGAAAAAGTCGCATGGCAAGCGTAGTTACCTGTCATGGGCCAACTCCGCGCATGAAAGACCCAGGTACGTTGCCTTTCTTTGGTGGCAGCTGTACTGCCAAGCAAGGCGCGTGACATATATGAGCACCCACTTCTCCGGTGATCTACACGATAGGAGGGAAGAATTAACAAGGCTGTGAAAACGCTCATCCAGCCCATCTGTCTGAGGGTGATAACATGCTTGTCGTTCCTAGCAGTATAGGAGTTCGCTACCAGAATCGGTGACCATAGTAGATGGGCAGTCAAACTTCGATATTTATGTAGACACGAAGGCTGCTGCAGCTGTGGGCGCTAGTATCTCAGGGATGGATGCAGTTTCTTGCCACTGTGTGTAGCCGTTGATGCATGCGAGTTCATTAATAAAGTCCTCAAATGGTGTGAGAGGGCCGGCGAGGTCCCGATGCACGGCGTCGAAACGCGCATCTGGTGAAAAAAAAACATATTTAAGGAGGGAAGGAATAATGCTGGATCGTGAAGCGTTGACACGGCAAAGATTCCACCCAGACGCAAGCTTTTGCGTTTATCCGAAGTGAGGCGTAACGACCGGAAACAGGCTTAGGTTGCGTGAACTGTTCCATTCAACACTCTGTGTACAGCATCAAACCGGCGTCTACGAAATGGTTCCGGTATTAAAGGTCAAGGTCTGCCCCTAGAAGCAACAGTTTACCGTTGCGCCATCTCAGGTCAAAAACTACGACCTGCAGTTGCAGACACGTTTGCAAATTTTTGGAGCGTTTGCTAGGCGTTATCGCGTTGGTGCATGGCGAGCAGGCCAACGTCGATTATATGCATCTCTGAGGTTAACAGCTGCAGGGATGCTGTTAGTGCCTTTGATATGATGGAACACTGTTGTGAAGCAAGAGACGTAGGAGAGAAGGCAGCTCTCGCGAGGCGAGTCTATAGCAGTACGCCGATCGGTTAATATCGCGCACAAGAGGGTTATGGCCTGTCAAGTCACGGTTTCACCCCCTCAGCGAAACTGACTTTTTTCTTTCCTCACAAATGAGCGTATACATATTCAACCTTGAAGCACGATCACGTTTTATACTGCGGCGTGCTCTAACATGTCACTCTGCAGCTCTCAGATTGTTGCCATACCACCGAACACATGCCAGAAGAAAAAGAAAGACAGCGGTTGATGTTCAGAGTCTTTACATGCGCGGAAAAATCCGCATCACAACGCTGCAATAACAGTCGTGCCACGTTTGAAAAAAGAAGACAACTTAAAACGGAGCACGAACTGTACAAGAAATAGCGCATCGAGAATGGTATGACTGGCAACACCCTATTTTGTTAGGTTGAAACGCTTTCTTCGCCATGTCTTGCTCCCAGCTGAGAAAAAACATCGTTTGTTTATGCATTACTTTTAACATAATGCCGGCTTCTTCACGACCGTAACGATGTTTAGCTGATGCATATGTGCATTTAATAAATTATAGACGCACACGAAATGCACACGTTTATTCGGCATTATTGTTATTGCTACTGATGGTCGATTTAAGCGGCAGGAATATTCTCGGTGACGTGCATTTGTTCGCATACACTGTAACAGGAAAGCGTCAGTAAACTTATGATAGGCCTGCGAAGCTTATGCCTGCACTTTATGTGCAATCTATATATATCTAGACTATGCGTTCTCAGTGAACGCGCTGTTTTGGCATTCCATCTGCTCTCAAGAAATTTAGCAGCAATCGCAATTAATAATAGCTTTAACGTTCGCAGGATTTCGTAGATTCTCCGCTCCGCCACCCTACTTGTGTATATTGCATGCAACATAACTCTAGAAAGAGGTTCCTTTCAATTACTTCATTGATACGTATACGGATGAATTTGATCCGAGCAAGTGCCTCACCCACTTGCTCGGTGCAACTTTTGTGGCCAAGCATCGCAACAATTAGGCAACTATATACAGTCACCCAAATCTTTAACTATCGTGCAGGAGCGGTGACTTGTAAGAGTCAGCGCCGTATGACGGAGCCGAGTGCGAAAAGGGCGAAGGTAAACGCATGCTCAAAAATCACGCTCAGCTAGGCTCATCGACTTCTAGTTATTAGTGTACTTCAGAGAAACAATAGCCTCAGCAGGCGAGTTTCGGTCATACTTCGTTTGTTCCCCCCCCCCAGGGACGTCTGTGCAAGCAGGCATTTGATGTGTAGCGACACCACGGACCCGAGCTAATGGGGGGGGGGGGGTTCGACTCCCTCCTACGCCCAGTCGTGTGTGGCGTTGCTGTGTCCGAGGAAAAGGGGATCCTGGGGTTGAGCCAACGCCGCGTGATTGGACCTTTAAGGCCCCCCGACAGAGGCAACACACCCCTTTGGCCCCGGCTTCACGTAGACGGCACCCCTGAGCCGAGCCATTAAGGGAAATCGGCAGTCGCCTTTTCCTGTCTCTCTCTCCCTCCTGATCTTCGTCTTTTCTCGCTTCGAATCTTTCCTGTCATCTCCTCACTTCTGGTTACTTCCATGTTCCAGGCGGCAAGGGTTAACCTTGTGTATGTGCCCTCTCTTGGTCACATAATATTGGATTTTTGTGGCTTTGTACAGCTGGCGCTGGCATGCCTTTAGAAGTGTGCTGCCGCGTCGCCATGTTGGGCTCGATGGTGGGCGACTGGCATGGCTGCCGAATTTATATATACTTGATTGATTAAAACTTTATTTTTTGTCCTGAGAAGACGCAGGGGAGACCCCGCGCCACCCGGCTAATCCCACGTTGGGACCGCCAAGCCGAGCTCAGCGGCCCGTTCACGGGCACTCTGGACGGCCAGGGTTTGATCCTTAAGTTCGAAACTGCGTAAAAGCGCAGCCCACTTGTCCTCGCTAAGGGCGGGGCCGATGGCTTCACATTCCCACAACACATGATTGAATGTGGCTAACGGTCCACAAGCGGGGAAATCCGCACTTGGATACCGTTCAGGGTAGATGGCATGAAGAACCGCAGGGTTAGGATACGCACTGGCTTGCAATAGTATTAGGGTGACTGCCTGCGCCCAGCACAAGGCCGGGTGTGGGAGAGGGAATACCCTTCTTGATAGATAGGAGTGCTTTGTTATTTCGTTGAACGTAAGTAAGGGTTCCCAGCGAGGCAGAGGAACTGTGGAGGCAGCGCGGTCAGTGAGTCCTCGTGCGGCCTCGTGTGCGCCCTCGTTCGGGTTAGAGGTAGGGCGCTCAATCGACCCCAGGTGAGCGGGAAACCAAGTGAGAGAATGGGGCGTGATACTCTTGACGCTTTGGAGAATGTGGAGGGCCTGAGGGGCTACCATCCCGGTTTCGTAGGCTTTGATAGCCGCCTTGGAGTCGCTGTATATTGACTCTCTGCGACTATCTAGCATAGCCAGCGCGATTGCAACCTGTTCGGCTATCACGGGCTTCGATGTGCGTACTGTGGCGGAGCAAGTGAGCCTAGAATTCGACACTGTCGAAATTTGGGCTTGTTGGTGCATTGTGACGACAGAAAATAGCGCAAAGAAACGGGGACAACAAGACGAGGACACAATTTTAGCACCTGTGCCGTGTGTCCTCGTCTTGTTGTCCCCGTTTCTTTGCGCTATTTTCTGTCGTCACTAGAATTCGAGTCGACGATGGAAACAGCGAATGCCTCTTGTTGGACATATGGCGCAGCATTCACAAAGCTTGCATCAGTGGGGTTGCTGCGGACGTGCTCGAGCAGAGCTCTACCCCTGGCCCTAGGCCGACCGACATTGTGCGCAGGGTGCATATTGCGGGGAATGGGTGCGATGCGCAGTTAAGACCTGATGTTTCTGGGAATCTGCATGGAATCGGGGCACTGGTCAATAGAGTTGAGGCCCAAATCATCGAGTATCTTGTGGCCCGATTTGGTTCCGGAAAGCCTGAGCAGCTGTGAGCGCTCTTGCGCCTCGATTATCTCTTCGAGTGTATTGTGAACACCGAGCTTGAAAAGGTTTTCAGTGCGAGTGCTGACAGGCAAGCCGAGCGCGAGCTTGAAAACCTTTCTTATGAGGGAGTTGAGCTTACTTCTTTCTGCAACATGCCAATTATACATGGCCGCAGAGTACGAAAGGTGGCAGAGCACAAACGCATCTGTGATGCGGATGAGATTGTCTTCCTTGATTCCGCGGTGTCTGTTGGTGATCCTCCAGATGAAACTGAGAGCACTTTCCGTCTTGGTAGTGATCTGTCTCAGTGCAGCTCCATTAGCGCCGTTGGAGTTGATATACATTCCCAATATTCGGAGCGAATCCACTCTTGGCACTGGGGACCCGTCACAAGTGAAAAGCCGTATTTCACTTTGAGACGCAGGTTTCCAGTCACGGTGGCCGCCGCCTCGGGGTCTCTTCTTGTAGAGCAGAAGTTCAGATTTCCATGGGGAGCACTTGAGACCAGTGGGACGGAGGAAACGTTCGGTCACGTCGATTGCGTGCTGCATGGCTTCCTCAACTTGACCGCCCCTCCCGCCGGTGCACCAGATGGTTATATCATCTGCGTAGATGGTATGATTGATTCCTTGAATCTTCGCGAGTTCCTTGGAGAGCCCGATCATTACGATGTTAAATAGTGTTGGTGAAATAACTGAGCCCTGAGGCGTGCCGCGTGAACCGAGGTTGATCTCTCGTGAGAAGTACCCTTCGATCTTGAGCTTGGTAGTTCTCTGGTAAAGAAAGGATCTCACGAAGTCGTAGACCCTCTTCCCTAGCCCTAGGCTGGCAATAGACTGGACAATGAATTCGTGAGAAACGTTGTCGAAAGCCTTCTCCAGGTCAAATCCAAGGATGGCTCTTGTATCTCCTGTGCTCCGGTCGATGATCTGATGCTTTATCAACTTCATGGCATCCTGTGTCGAAAGACCAGCTCTGAAATCAAACATATTGTGGGTGTACATGTCATTGGTCTCGAGGTGCACCTTGAGTTGGTTCAGAAGGGCGTGCTCTGCGACCTTACCGACGCAGGAAGTTAAGGAAATCGGTCTTAGATTATCTATTCCTGGTGCTTTACCAGGTTTCGGGATTAGAAATGTGTAGGCCGTCTTCCATTGTGCGGGAACCTCCCCACTGCGCCACACCTCATTAATCTTTTTCGTAAGGAATTCGATGGAGTCATCATCAAGGTTCTTGAGCATCTTATTGGTTATGCCATCAGGGCCAGGGGCAGATTTGGCATTTAGGGAAAAGAGAGCCTGCCATATCTCGGCCAAAGTATAGTTCTGGTCTAACTCCGGCACGTCGCACCCCGCGTAGTCCGGAAAATGTGTGGGTGCAGAGCTATCCGTGACTCGCAGATACCTGTCTATAAGCTTGTTGACAACCAATTCGTCTGGGGTAGAGTCAGTAGCGAGATGGATGGCTCGCGCGAGGGATCGCCTCTGACTGGACCTGGTGCTGCCCTGATCGAGAAGGTGTTTGAGAAGATCCCAGCTCTTTCAGATCTGACCTGACCCTCAATGCTCTCCCGAGCTCATGCCATTGTTGTTTACACAAGGTTTTGCAGTGCTCCTCCATCACCCTGTTAACCTCGGAAACCTTCTTGCGGAGCCTCCTGTTATGCTTCTGTCCCTTCCACCTCGTGAGTAGGGCTTGCTTGGCTTCTAGTAGGTGTGCCAACCTGCTGTCCATGTTTTCAACAAAGAGGTCAGTGACGACCTCCTTGGTCGCTGCCATGGCGTCATCTCTGATTCCTTTGTACCATCCTTCAAAGTCTGTCCCAGCCGTCGGTGCTCTCTCAACTCTGACTTCGCGAAAAACGTCCCAGTCGACCACCTTGAATTTTTTTGTCCTAAAGCGGGAAATCGCGAAGGATACCTCGATGATGTAGTGGTCACTTCTCAGGTCTATGGCCGTGTTGACCCATTTACCCCATCTATATTGTTCACAAAAGTCAGGTCCGGGGTGGTATCCCTACATATGGAGTTACCTCTCCTAGTGGGGAAATCCTTGTCAGTAATAAGCGTCAAGTCGGCTTCTGTCACAGTCTGCCATAGCTCGCGTCCTTTTGGGGTATCATAAATGTATCCCCACACGCTGTGTGGGGCGTTGAAATCCCCTACAACTACAAGGGGGTAACTACTGGCCATGCTCACAGCCCTTTTGAGGAGAGAGTTTGCTCTCGCCCTGCGATAACTGGGTTTGCAGTATACGTTGAGAATAAAAAGGCTATTTCTTCGAAGACCCTTCTTGGGTGAGTTCATTATAATTTCAGTCATTACGTACTCAATGCCATCGGCTACTGCACCGAGGTCACGCGATAGGTAATTGTACCTTTTTCTGATAAGTGTGGCAACTCCCCTACCTCCTGAATGTAATGACGCTACTAAATAACCTGGGATTTTGATGGGGGTGCCAGACGCAACTTCCTGAACAGCAATGATTTGGGGCTTAACATCGAGAGTTCCTAAATATTGCTGTAGAACGGGCTTTTTGGGAGTAAACCCGCCACAGTTCCCTTGCCAGACTCTGAAGTTTTCGTCCACACTATCCATGTTTAGGCTGAGGGGATGGTTGAGCAGCTATAGCAGCCCGGAAGATCGCGCCCTCAGTCGGTGGCCCTAGTACATTGCGTTGTGCTGGGACCTGCAAAAAAGTCGGACCGGGGTCTCTCCTCGCATCGGCCTCTTCTAACTTGCTTATGCGTTCACTCAGTGCTCCTAATCCCATCTTGGGGTGCGCCACAGCTTCTTGAGTTTTCGCTAAGGCAGCCAGCATGTTCATAAAGGACACCTTGACTTCCGACAGTAAGTTTACCGCCTCTTCTTTTTGTGTGTTCTCAACCGCTCCGCGCTTAGTTCCGCTAGGCCTATGAAGTGCCTCAGACGTATCCATGGCAACCGGGGTTGGGGCGGGCTGCGCCGAAGGGGGCGAGGACGTGAGCTTTCTAATCTCCGCCATCTCCGCTGCTAGCCTGCTCATTTCTTGCTTAAGCTGCGCGTTTTCTTTCCTCAGCTGCTCGTTAGCTCATCGCATCTCGTCGAGCTCACTCGCGTGGGAAGACTCACGATTCGATTCGTCGCCTCTAGGAGACTCGCGTCTTCCTCGGGCTTTGTCGGCCCAGAAGAGCGTCGGCTTCTTGCTGTTAAAGGTGGTGGGCGTGCGGGAGCGGGACCTGGTCGGCCCTGACGAAACGTGCCCCGGCTTTGAGTTGGAGCGAGGCTGAGAAGTGGAGCTTCCCCGGGCACGTTCTGTCGACCTGGAGCGCGAGCCGGAACATCCCTTGGAGGCACCACGGCGCCTGGATCCGGAGCGGCCTCCCGAGCGTCGCCTGGAACGTGCGCGTCCTCTGCGCTGAGCATCCGTGGTGGGTGACGAAGACTGGAACTCGTCCGCAGTGTCGAGATGACGTTGCGGGGATGGTGACGCAGAACCAGTCATTCTGGCACGCTCACTGCGATGACGGCGCACAATTTACGGGATCTTGAACCTTTGAGCACAGTCTTTGCTAGCCGCGAGATGCTGGCCACCACAGAGTTTGCACTTGGGAGTACACGCATGTTGCTTGTCAGGGCTTGCGGCACCACAGCCTCGGCAAATCGTGTCACCGGGAGTGGGGCACACGTCAGCGCGATGACCAAGACGGCCGCACGCATAACACACGTCGATTTGCTTGCGGTAGACTGAGCACTGCATCAGCACTGGTCCATACCTGACAAAGTTCGGTACACGATATCCGTCGGAAGCGATGATGACCGTGCAGTTTGGGCTATTCTCTTGGCTGCTAAGGCGAGTGGATTATTTGTGTTGACAATCTTCGCATCGATGACGTCAGGGCCGTCTTGAAGTAGGACGTTGCGAATCACCCCTTTGCAAGTGGAGTGTGGGGCAGTCTCATAGGCACTTAGCTCGTGCATCTTGCCTGAAATTAGTATTTGCTTCATCCGAACGTATTGGTCTGCGTTTTCGCGCTTGGGAGTACTGGCAACCATAATATTTTGCTGCAGATTCGGGCATAGAGTATCCTGGCACAAATCTTCCTGGTTTTATGCCAGCGGCAACTAGTATTGCGTCAGCCACCGTAGCTGCGCCAATTTTCGAGATATTGAGTCCACCTCTCGGCCGGATCACAATCTTGATGTCATCTTGAGGAAGGGAGGGCATCTTTCCCGCGCGTATTACTTTGGACTTCAGCGCAGCGCCTCTCGATTTGCCGCGGCGTGCGCCCGGCTGCGATGATGGCGCGTTAGGGTCAGCAGTGCGTGTTTTGGCGCCAGATCTTCTGGCCCCAGCGGACTGCCAACCTTTATCTTGAGTAAACTCTTCTTCTGGAATATCCTCTCCGTACACTTCATACTCCATCGTGAACAAATAATTCCGCGCACCGGGCCTCCAAAGGGCCGGCCGCAGGCGAGAACAAGCCCAGCAAAAGCGCGGTCTCCCGAGCCACTCGTTAGGGTTAAAGAGGGCACCGCTCCACAGGAAAAGAAATTGCTCCTAACTTGACAAAAACTCACTCACTGTGGTCAAATATGGTATCGGTAGGATCCTGATGACTTCTCGGAACCGATGCGAGCAACAGTTCATAAGCACTTGAAGAAAAAACTCTAGAAACACAGATTTAGTTGCGCGTCCACAGGAGCCGTACGAACGCAGCCTCCCATTCCGCGTCTCCTACTCCTACATATACTTTATAGCCTTTTTTTCATTTCCTAAACTGTCTGATCGCCCTCCTTCTAAGAGGGTGCGCACCGAAGAAACACTGAATGTATTTATAAAGGCGAAAGAAATTTTCCCGCGCTTCCATGTGATGCACTGTGAAACGCAAGAACCATCTCTCCGTTTGTCATTTCCGAATGGCTCACCAATACCTTTGGTCCAGGATATCAGGCTACACGTATGGCTAGTGGGGACCTTCTTCTTGAAGTGCAAACCAAGACCCAGTATGAAAACCTGACAAAACTCACCTATTTTGGAACAACACCTGTATCTATCACACCACACCACTCCCTGAACAGTTCCCGAGGCGTAGTGTCTGATCAAAACCTAATTAACCTGACAGAGAGTGAGCTCCACGAGGTCTGGAACGACCAGCATGTAACGCATGTACAGGGAATTAATATTAGGCGTCATAACAAAGAAACCCCAACAAAGCACCTCATTATTACATTTTGCACAAGCACACTTCCAGAATATATCGAAACAGGCTACTTGAAGTTAAAGGTCCGACCCAAACCCCCGATGTTGTTTTAAGTGCCAGCGATTTGGCAACAGTTCTCAGAGCTTCCGCGGCCGTAAAACCTGTGCAAAGTTCCGTTCGCACGAACATGCCACAGACAAATGCGAAGAAACCACTACCCGCTGCACGAACTGCGATGGTGGGCACCCCAATTACTCTTGCACATGCCCTACATGGAAACATGAAAAATAAGTACTCATACTGAAAGTAAATGAAAACATCTCGCTTAGGTAGGCGCGCAAGCGTCTACTAATGCAGGGTCCTTCGTTCGCGGAGGTGGCACGAAAGGGGGCAGTGCCACAAAAGTCCGCGGCGCCCGCACGTACCACACAAAGTGGACGAGCGGCAGCGCCATTCACCCCCTCAGCGGAAGTAGCACAGGTTCTCCTGCCACCAAAAGGCTTGCCGGCTTCTGGGCCTGAAGCCCCAGGGCATTCTGTCGCCACAAATAGCCCTAAGACCTCCGTGCCTGCACGCGTGAACCGCGAGCGGGCATCCAGCACCTTGTCCGAGGTGATGGACACAACAGCAAGTCCAACGTTGTCTTCGGCGCCGAAGGACAGGCACGGCTCTTCAGAGCGCGCCAGAAAATGAAAAACGATCATTACGGGGCCTGACAAGGCCACTTGACGTGACGCAATACTTCTTCAGTACAAACAGCACTCATTTACACTCAAAATGAATACACAAATCATACAATGAAACCTCAGAGGACTGCTTAGAAACCTCGACGATATCCAGGAACTCTTACACAAACATTCCCAAAAGTGCTATGTGTACAAGAAACACACCTAAATTTCAAAAACACAAATTTTCTACATCATTATGTGATATTCAGAAAGGACCGCAACGACGCTGTAGCGTCATCTGGTGGTGTGGTCATTATAGTTTATCAGGGCGTAGCATGTACACAGCTACCGCTACAAACATTTCTTGAGGCAGTGGCTGTTCGAGCAGTTCTTCTGAACAAACTTATCACCGTCTGCTCTCTTTACATACCTCCACAGTACCGTCTCAAAAAACACAAATTTCAGTCACCGATACATAAACTACCAGAACCTTATATGGTCCTTGGGGACCTGAATGCACATAAAGGTCTATGGGGCGACAATCTCTGCGATGCACGAGGTCGCCTAATCGAACAGTTCTCTTTTCTCCGGGTGCGTGTCTGTTGAATAGGAAAGAGCCAAAATACTTTAGCCTCATCAAGAAAATTTACTCTAGCATAGATCTCCGCATTGTGTCCCATTCACTTGTACCTCTGCTAAAATGAAAAGTGATCAACAATCCTTTCGGCAGTGACCACTTTCCGATCATTCTAAGTACACCACGAGAAAAAGGTTCTCCATTTGTTCCCAGATGGCAGACAGACAAAGCGGACTGAAAAGAGTTTCACCGCACAACTCGTCTAAGTTGGACTGACCTATATATGTAGGTTAAACGTAGATGAAGCTGTGCAGTACTTCACAGCTTTTTCTTACTCATGCAGCAGCCAAGTGCATACCGCGAAAATCTGCTATACCTGGCAAGCAACGTGTCCCATGGTGAAATAACGAGTGTCGGAATGCGCAAAAGGAGCAGAACAAGAAATGGAGGTTGCTTCAGAATTCACCAACAGCCGAAATTCCTGACAGCTTCAAGAAAATAAAGTCTCAAGGCAGGAGAACGCGTTGGCAGGCCAGATGAGAAAGCTGGCACAAGTTTTTATCAGGGATAATTTCATACACACACGAGGCTAAAGCCTGGAACATGGTTGGTAGAGTAGCAGCAAGACAACTACACTCACTTCCACTAGTAAACACACAGGGTGACAGCCTGGAAGATCAGGCGAACTTCCTCGGTGCACACTACAAGCAGCTGTCGAGCTCTTCACACTATACTAAAGCTTTCCAAAGATAAAAAGCAAGTATAGAAAAGCAGAAACTAGAGTACAAGTGCACAAAATACGAGGCATACAACCAACCTTTCAACTTAGCTGCGCTACAAACATCACTAAACTCCTGCAGTAATTCTGACCCAGGCTACGACTGTGTCACGTATGGAATGTTGAAAAACCTGCCGCCCGAAACGCGAAAAACTTTACTCTCTCTATACAATGCTATCTGGCTTTCTGGCACCATTCCTACTTCCTGGAGAGAGGCTATTGTTATCCCTATTTCGCAACAGGCAAAGACCCTTCCTTATTTTCGAGTTATAGGCACATTGCACTTACAAGCTGCTTTTGTAAACTTTTTGAAAAGATTTTAAACCGCCGAATTTACAGTTCCTTGAAACACACAATTAAGCTCGACCGATTCCAGTGTGGGTTTAAAGAGGGTAGATCCACCACCGACCATCTGGTGTGCATTGAGACAGAGATCCGAGACGCTTTCGTCCAAAAACAATACTTCATCTCTGTGTTTCTCGATATCGAGAAGGCTTACGACACAACATGGCAATCTGGCATATTAAGGTACTTGTCTCACCTGGGTGTGTACGCTAGAATGTTTTTCATAATCGAGAGTTACTTGTCCAATCGGACATTCTGTGTCCGTGTGGGCAGTGGTCTCTCCCAATCATTTGTCCAAGGAACGGGACTGCCGCAAGGTGGTGTACTTATTTGTACACTTTTTATTATCAAAATGAATTCCTTGCACCTGTCCATCCTCCACAATATGTTCTATTGAACATATGTCGATAACGTCCAGCTTGGCTTTAAGTCGTGCAACCTGTCGATGTGTGAGCAGCAGGTTCGGTTAGGTTTAAACAAGGTCTCCAAATGGGCAGAGGAAAACGAATTCCGACTGAACCCACAAAAAGCACGTGTGTCTTGTTCTCCCGAAAGAGAGGCATGCACTCTGAACCTGACATTCAGCTGACTGGTCAACGTCTGTCTGTTAATGCCGAGCATAAATTCTTAGGCATAATCCTAGACCACCGGGTAACCTTCATACTGCACATCAAGTATTTAAAAACGGAATGTTTAAAAGCCACAAATGTTTTAAAAGTGTTGTCACGTACTACATGGGGTAGTGACAGGCAATCTCATGAATCTGTATAGAAGCCTCATTCGCACCCGCTTAGATTATGGGGCTGTTGTTTATCAGTCTGCGACTCAAAGTGCTTTGAAGATGCTAGACCCCGTGCACAATTGGGGCGTCCACCTTTCCACGGGTGCTTTTCGCACCAGCCCCGTAGAAAACCTTTAAGTTGAGTCAAATGAGTGGTCGTTTCATCTGCAGAGAACTTACATGTTCTTTGTATATTTCCTTAAGGTGAAAGCAGACAAAAAGCACCCCTCATACTCCACTAATAATGATTTGTCGAGCTCCATACTGTTTAAAAACAGGCCTTCGATGAGGCCGCCTTACTCAGTTCGCCTCATGGGTCTAGCTGAGGAAACTGGTGTGTCACTGGAACACAGTTTATTGGCTCCTGTAGCATACCCGCCACCTTTGCAATGGCAGACTATAGAATGCGATGTGTCTTTCCTAGAAATTACAAAACACGCGCCCATTGCCCATATCCGAACATACTTCCTGGAACTTCAACACAAATACACACGTCCGGAGTCTTTTACAGATGCCTCTAACTCCTCTGTGTCCTACGCTGCTGTCAGCCCATCCGTTTCAGATGCTGGCCCTCTACATCCAGGCACAAGTATCTTCACAGCGGAAGCTTATGTGATACTTGTGGCCACTAAACACACCAAACAACTACAGCTACAAAAAGCAGTGATTTATACGGACTCCCTCAGTGTGGTAACAGCTCTGCACACTCCTAAAAACAAAAAAATCAGTCCTCGTCTCACTTTACTCCATTTTTGCACACTCTACACACTCAGACAACATGCTGTGTGCTGGGCACCAGGGCACCGTGAGATCCAAGGCAACGCGATGGCGGATCAGCTTGCTGCATCCGTCCACGAAAGCACTGCCAGTACACCGATATCAATACCGGCCCTTGATCGTAAGCCGTCTCTTAAACAAATGCTCAGGGACTACTGGCAGAGCAAGTGGAATAGACACACACAAAACAAACTACACGTTATTAGGCCACACCTTCGCCATTGGCTGCCAGTATCAAAATCACGTCATACAGAGGTTACAATAACGAGGCTCAGAATAGGACACACGTACACGACACATTGATATCTTTTGTCCGGTGGCGATCCACCATTGTGTGACAGATGTGGTAAAGCACTAACAGTTTTTCACATTTTAACCCAGTGTAAACAATTCAACACTCTAAGAAAACAACACTTCCCACTACCCTACCGACAACATATACCTTTACACCCTGCAATGTTCGTCGGTAGGGAACCACTGTTCACTCATAAATCGGTGCTAGCTTTTTTAAGAGATGTGCGCTTTTACCATGTCCTATACCCAGGCATTGCGTAGCGTGACCTCTCAAGAGAGGTTGCTGCTGCAGTGGCTACATTGAAAAGCACTTGCCTCGCAACTCTTGGACACAAGGGCACTGATGAGGCACTTGTGCTATTGCCAAATATTTTTACAAGTGTTTTTATAATCAAAACACCTTGGCACCTATTTTTCTATACATATCACGCCACTGTCATAATTGTAATACTTCTGTTTTTACCCGCATTACTGCGAGGAATTTTAAGGCCCCTATACAGCCACGCAACATATCATTGCCCACATCTCTAGTCATTGAAATGGCGCTCTTTAGCCATCAATTGACCCTTGCGCCATAAAGCGCCACACATCATCATCATCATCATAGTCGTATTTCAATTTCCGAAAATTAGGGTTGCGGCCACAAATTAAGAAAAGAACTTTAAACATTTGCCCACATCCACACTGATGAGATTAGCAGTAAAACGCGGCTCATCGGCAGTGTTCTGGTATGCGGTTATGCCCTCAAGAAGGAAGGGCATGGCAGACGGCGGGACCAGCTGAGCGCTACTTTGTGGGCATGCGTTCATCGTTGCCCTGTTTGCAACTTGGCTCTGTCGTTACGGCGCTACAGTGTCTAGAAAAATACTACCTAGTGTGCTGAGCGCGCGCATTTTGTACGAGGGAGGGTGGCCCGACAAGTGATGACTGCGCTCAGTTGCCGCAAGCGGCGCTGCGAGTGGAGTGGGTGCCTGATTGCGCAAAGAAGTTTTCTCGTCCATTTGCTGCCGGAGCCTAGCGGCGAGTAAGACAAGTGTTTGACAGCTGTTATCTGTCGTATTGTGAAGTTTGATTTTGCCTGATATGAGCAGGAACATACTGAGGTGTTAAAGGCTAAGGGACAATGCAAAGAAAGGACATGTTTTGTGCCTCTGTGTCGAAGCGGTTATCGGTCGAACGAGGGAAGGGTATTTTTGTTCCCCACACCAACGGACCCAGCACGGCTTGCAGAATGGGAAAGCAGCATCAAGAGGGCAGACAAAGGCTGACGCCGAAGGCGGTCGTTTTGAAGGTGACTGCATTGAACGATCTTTTCATATTACGGTGAAAGGTGTTGTGTATGACATCGCCCGAGAGAAGCCGCGCCTGAAGCACGATGCTGTGCCTACAGTGTTCGCAAATTACCCAACACATCTTGTATCTAAGAAGTGTGTGTGTGTGTGTACGCGCGCGTGTGTGTGTGTGTGCCCGCGTGTGTGTGTACGTGCATGTGTGTGTACGTGTGTGTGTGTGTACGTGTGTGTGTGTGTGTGTACGTGTGTGTACGTGTGTGTGTGTGTATACATGTGTGTGTGTACGTGTGTGTGTGTGTGTACGTGTGTGTGTGTATGCGCGCGCGTGTGTGTGCGTGCGTGTGTTTGTGTGCACGTGTGTGTGTGCATGTGTGTGTGTACGTGTGTGTGTGTGTACGTGTGTGTGTGTGTGTGTGTGCTGGCGTGCGCGCGTTTGTGTGTATGCGTGTGTGTGCGTGTGTGTGTGTACGTGTGTGTGTGTGTGTGTACGTGTGTGTACGTGTGTGTGCGTGTGTGTGTACGTGCGTGTGTGTGTGTGCGAGTGTCTGTGTACGAGTGTGCGTGTGTGTGTGCGTGTGTGTACGTGTGTGTGTGTGTGTGTGTGTACGTGTGTGTGTGTCTGCGTGTGTTTGTTTTTGTGGGCGGCAGCCAACGGTGAGGTGTATGTTACGACATTGTCTTCATTTGATATCGGTAAATGCGAGTACTGTGAAAGCAGTCGCGTAGGTATTGTACAGTAAAGCGTTTTGTAAAAGAACTCTCCGAAAATACGGAAACAATTGAAGTTGGCCTCGCGCGACTCGGCCTACTGAAAGCTTCGCAGAGCTTGCGGAGCGCGCGGATTGAACGGAGATCCACCCACCCGCGCCGCAGCACCCCCTCGCGCCGTGTGTGTGTATACGTGTGTGTGTGTGTGCTTGCGCGCGCGCGTGTGTGTGTGCGTGTGTGTACGTGGGTATGTGTGTGCGTGTGTGTGTTTACGTGTGTGTGTACGTGTGTGTGTGTCTGCGTGCGTGCGCGTGTGTGTTCGTGTGTGTGTGTGTGTACGCGTGTGTGTGTACGTGTTTGTGGTACGTGTGTGTGTGTGTGCGTGCGCGCGTGTTTGTGTTCGTGTGTATGTGTGTGCGT
Organism: Rhipicephalus microplus; assembly: GCF_043290135.1. Classification (NCBI taxonomy): domain Eukaryota; kingdom Metazoa; phylum Arthropoda; class Arachnida; order Ixodida; family Ixodidae; genus Rhipicephalus; species Rhipicephalus microplus. Next base: position 1,038,021 of record NW_027464614.1, on the reverse strand, counting down.
GTGTGTGTACGTGTGTGTGTGTGCGTGCGCGCGCGCGTGTATACGTGTGTGCGTGTGTGTACGTGTGTGTGTGTGTGTGCGTGCGCGCGCGTGTGTGTTCGTGTGTGCATGTGTGTGTGCACGTGTGTGTGTGTACGTGTGTGTGTGTGTGCGTGTGTGTGTTCGTGTATGTGTGTGTACGTGTGTGTGTGCGTGCGCGCGCGTGTGTGTACGTGTGTATGTGTGTGCGTGTGCGTGTGTACGTGTGTGTGTACGTGTGTGTGTGTGTGCGTGCGCGCGCGTGTGTGTTCGTGTGTTTGTGTACGTGTGTGTGTGTGTACGTGCGTGTGTGTACGTGTGTGTGTGCGTGCGCGCGCGTGTGTGTTCGTGTGTATGTGTGTGCGTGTGTGTGTGTACGTGTGTGTGTGTACGTGTGTGTGTGTACGTGTGTGTGTGTGTGCGTGCGCGCGCGTGTGTGTACGTGTGTATGTGTGTGCGTGTGTGTGTGTACGTGTGTGTGTGTGTGCGTGCGCGCACGTGTGTGTTCGTGTGTGTGTGTACGTGTGTGCGTACGTGTGTGTGTGTACGTGTGTGTGTGTGTGTGCGTGTGCGTGCGTGTGTGTTCATGTGTATGTGTGTGCATGTGTGCGTGTACGTGTGTGTGTGTGCGTCCGCGCGCGTGTGTGTACGTGTGTATGTGTGTGCGTGTGTGTGTGTGTACGTGTGTGTGTACGTGTGTGTGTGTGTGCGTGCGCGCGCGTGTGTGTACGTGTGTGTGTGTGTGTACGTGTATGTGTGTAAGTGTGTGTGTGTACGTGTGTTACGTGCGTGTGTGTGTGTGTGAGTGTCTGTGTACGAGTGTGCGTGTGTATGTGTGTGTGTAGGCGTGTGTGTGTGTGCACGTGTGTGTGTGTCTGCGTGTGCGTGTTTTTGTGGGCGGCAGCCAACGGTGAGGTGTATGTTACGACATTGTCTTCATTTAATATTGGTAAATGAGAGTACTGTGAAAGCAGTCGCGTAGGTATTGTACAATAAAGCGTTTTGTAAAAGAACTCTCTGAAAATACGGAAAAAATTGAAAGTTGGCCTCGCGTGACTCGGCCTACTGAAAGCTTCGCAGAGCTTGCGGAGCGCGCGGATTGAACAGAGATCCACCCACCCGCGCCGCAGCACGCACTCGCGCCGCGTGTGTGTATACGTGTGTGTGTGCTTGCGCGCGCGCGCGTGTGTGTGCGTGTGTGTGTACGTGTGTGTGTGTACGTGTGTGTGTGTACGTGTGTGTGTGTGTGCGTGCGTGCGCGTGTGTGTTCGTGTGTACGTGTGTGTGTGTACGTGTGTGTGTGTGTACGTGTGTGTGTACGTGCGTGTGTGTGTGTGTGCGAGTGTCTGCGTACGTGTGTGCGTGTGTGTGTGTGTGTGTGCGTGTGTGTGTGCACGTGTGTGTGTGTCTGCGTGTGTGTGTTTTTGTTGGCGGCAGCCAACGGTAAGGTGTATGTTACGACATTGTCTTCATTTGATATTGGTAAATGAGAGTACTGTGAAAGCAGTGGCGTATAGGTATTGTACAATAAAGCGTTTTGTAAAAGAACTCTCCGAAAATACGGAGAAAATTGAAAGTTGGCCTCGCGCGACTAGGCCTACTGAATGCTTCGCAGAGCTTGCGGAGCGCGCGGATTGAACAGAGATCCACCCACCCGCGCCGCAGCACGCACTCGCGCCGCGTGTGTGTATACGTGTGTGTGTGTGTGCTTGCGCGCGCGCGTGTGTGTGTGCGTGTGTGTACGTGTGTATGTGTGTGCGTGTGTGTGTGTGTGCGTGTGTGTGTGTACGTGTGTGTGTGTACGTGTGTGTGTACGTGCGTGTGTGTGTGCGTGCGAGTGTCTGTGTACGAGTGTGCGTGTGTGTGTGTGTGCGTGTGTGTGTGTGTCTGCGTGTGTGTGTTTTTGTTGGCGGCAGCCAACGGTGAGGTGTATGTTACGACATTGTCTTTATTTGATATTGGTAAATGAGAGTACTGTGAAAGCAGTGGCGTATAGGTATTGTACAATAAAGCGTTTTGTAAAAGAACTCTCCGTAAATACGGAGAAAATTGAAAGTTGGCCTCGCGCGACTCGGCCTACTGAATGCTTCGCAGAGCTTGCGGAGCGCGCGGATCGAACAGAGATCCACCCACCCGCGCCGCAGCACCCATCGCGCCGCAGCGCACCAAGCGGGCGCCATCGGCGGTCATCAGCGACGGAGCCATCTCCTCGCCCACGCTCAGCACAATAGGCAGTATTTTTCTAGACACTGTCACGGCGCTGACGCACAGAAAAGCCTCCGCTCCCGCACGATAAGTCTCAGCACACACCGTAATGCTGCAGCCCGTTGAGCTTCAATGCTGAACCTGAATGTGCTGCTTAAATGCTGGGAGTGCGTAGGTCGACCTTTGCTTGTATTATCTTTAAGCACACGGAAACCCCAGTACATGTGTACCGAGAACAAGAGTCCCTGTGGCCGACGTAAAGCCCCTTACCGCCTCTATCGGCACCACCTGACAGCCTATCGTTGGAATTTTCGCAAATGCGCAGTATATGCTCTGCTAAGCACTCCTTACATCATACGCAACACGTCATGAATACACTCGTTCGTTGTCTGCTAGCCGCATTGTTATCTGCTAAGCCGATCTACCCTGCGTTTCCAGTTATTTTCTTCTTGCAGTATTCTTTGATAAATAGTGCATGTGAAGACTGTTTTACAGTATTTTTCTATTCACGCACTACTTTTCAATTTAGATGGACCTTGAAATGCAGGACGCACCTGCTCAGCCGACAAAAACATGGCTAGCAGTCAAAGAACAAGCGTATACATGACGTGGTGCGCGTGGTGAAAAGAGTGCATTGCAGAGCACATCCTGCGCATGTGCAACGATTCCTGCTACTGGTGCTAAGTGGCGCAGACAGTTCTGTCGGTCACGCGCTCGCGTGTTCGCCTTAACAGTGATCGATGCTGTACGTGATTTTGTACATGTACATGCCAGGGGCGCAATATAGGAACGCACTATGAGACGACATTCCTTACCCGCATGATAAAAGGTCGAGAAGGGTCAGCGACGAGGCTGAAAGTACCGTCCAAGGCGAGCAAGGAGTGGACGCCGTAATCGAAGGACAGTTGCGTCATGGTGTACATGAGGTCCCCTTTCCAGTCAGCGCCGATGGAGCTGAGGTCCAGGTTGAACTGGGCCATGAAGTGCTGCACGCTGTTCACGCCGTCGTCCCTTTGCGACAGGTATTTTAGACATGATTTGTAGAGGTTTTTATCGGTAGGATAAAGCTGCTGCGTAGAGCTATGATTCGTGCTTTGTGTCGTGTGTCGTCGGATACCGCCTTTGTCGTCAGGTAAGTGACTCATTGTTGCGAGTCCGCCTCTAGTGTCGTTCGCGTCCTGTCGGGAAACAAGACGATTTGTTTTTTTTAAAAATGGCTTTTAACTGAAACAAAACTACGAGAAAAACCATTTCGTCTAAGCAAGTAAATCAACACTTATAACAAATTTTACTCTAAAGGTTAACACATTTGACTGAAATTTATCTGTTTGGATGAAACTGCAAGAATATGGAAACTCGCCATCCAAGTATACTTTTCCTTTTTTTAATTTTAAAAACTGGCCTTACGTTTTAAGACTATTTCAGTCTTTTCTTTGGTATGTGACTGTCCCAGAGACAATAAAGCTAGTGCTTTTTCGTGGTCTCGGCCTTCGTTCTCCCAGCCGTCTTGTTCGTTGGTTACGTAGACTTTGTACATACACGCTCGGCAGAGCCCTTGTCGACTGGTTAATGTCCCCAGGTGTCGTTTTATATTCCAAGTGGTGTCTATTCTATGTATTTTCTTTTGGCGTAGCTACTTTTTGTACCAATGGCACAGGTGGCACCAAAACTTAGTGCCAGCTTTTAAAGTTAAAACTGAAGATCGTGATTCGCTTGAGAGTCGGCTTATTCTCTTACTCTAGGCTTTCGCCTGTCTTCGCATTTCGTCCCCTTCAGCGGCGGTGGATACGCAGGGATACGTTACCTGCTGGATGAGCTGAACCTTCCACACAGCCAATATGCGCTGAGTTAAACTCAGGGTGTTACACATGACTGGAACCGATAATTTTCTTGAAGGCACCGTGATGTCTGATTGGTTGCTCGACATGCCACGTTCCCGAACTAATGCCAAAAGTGCTATTTTTTCTCGATAAGAGTGCTACAAAAAACTATTTGTATAGACACTTGGCGTCTGTGATTTCATTTGTTATCTCAAAGAAGAACATAAATGTCTCTAAAATAATCAAATATTTATTCACAAGCTAATTATAGTTATTTTCTGAAACACACAGAGCAACGCATTGTGACAATTTCTCGTATGGAATGTAATACTCAACGCCTTCAAAATAATCTATGTGATTTTGACCAAATCCAAGCACATGCTTCATGATTCGCGCAGTTCGTACACCTGTTCTCTGCTTGTTCTTCATAAGTGCTCATCTCAGCAGCTATCAATTTTAACAAAGCTTATCATATAAGGTTTAAACTAACGGTAAACATTCCTCTGTGGTATGTCTTAGTTTAATATTTCGTAACCACTTTAAATTTTTCATCTCAGCATCACCAATGGACGCCTCTACCGCAGCGAACCCATAGCGCTGATTAGACAGGGGCCACAAAACGAGGAGAGGACGTGCGCTCAGGTCTAGCCAGCGCACGTCAGGTCCCTGCTTCGCCAGTCTAATGCTTTCATTGCACGTAACAAACCAACTAGCCCAAGCGTCTGTTCGCTCCAACTGACGTGATAAATCCAACTCGTTGTAGATGGCTGAAAGTGTGGGAGAAGCAGGCCGCCAGCTTTAAAATACTCTTGGTCTCCTCTTCACCCTTTCATTGCCGCCCGTGCGACACATACTCCGCTTTCTGTGAGGAAAGTCAAGTGTGCCGAAAGTGAGGTGTTAACGCGCGAGAGCAGGCAGCCGAAAATTACCAACCAACTAGAACTTGATAGCTTCGCTGCAAAATGTGATATAGTAAGGGCAGTGTTGTTACAACAGGCATCTCCGAGTGCACTTGACTATGCTGATCTGGTTATAGTTCGTATATAATTACGGTGGCATTGTATGCATGCCGTAACTGTTTGACATTGCCAGACGGCTGCGTGAAATCTCAACAGCTCCGCGACCCTTTTAGCAACCTGTTTGGTCAACAGCTTGATGCCTGAAAGCAATTGGCCGTACGTACACAGACGTCAACCGAGCCCTACTTGACTTATATTCAAGACGTCTTAGGGTTGTGTCAAAGGGCCGATCCCAACATGGCTGAGGCTGACAAGGTATCGCACATATTAAAAGGCATCACCGACGATGCATTCAGCCCGCTTGTATTTACGAACGTAACGACCATCGACGCCGTAATCAATGAGTGCCGCCGTCTCGAGCAGGCGAAGAGTCTACGCATTTTACACCAGTTCCATCGCCTACCCAACACCGCTGCAACGTCGTCTTGTGAAGCCACTACTTGTGAGCCGTCCACAACCGAAGACGTGACGCGCATCGTCCGACGTGAACTCGAGGCCGCTTACCAGGCTGCCAACAAACCTACGTTGCCCGAAGCCTCAACGCCAGCTGTCTCCTTGATCCAGGCTGTTGTCCGCCAGGAATTCGCTAACCTAGGTATCCTGTCCTCTGCACCCACCCTGGATAATACTGATCCTTTGATAGCTTCTGCGGACATGAGACGTCACCATCTCTATTCTCTTTGAATCAGGAACCCGTCTGAATGGCAAACAGCCGATGATAAGTGAATCGGCTTCCGCTGTGGTCACGCGAGACACATCGCTCATTACTGCCGTAGCCAGTGGCCATCTATGCCTTCTGGCTCGTACCCCACTTACAGTAACTCATTCCGTCCACCGAACCACCCTTAAACGACCTGCACTGAGCCTACAGCATTTACTGCCCCTGCAGACTATGGTCACCCTGTCCTTTCGTCGCCACCGCCTCAAAGCCGCCCTTCTTGTTCAAATACTCGTCGCCGCTCTTCCTCGCCATCGTTTACCTACCGCATGTCCCCGGAAAACTAGGCTGCGCAGCTACTGGAGGTGAAGCTGTCCTGTCAACCTTACCCAAAAATCCTCTGTTGCCCTTACGTTTGAACCGGAACACCCTTGAAGTATAAGTTGATGGCACACTTGTTGAAGCTTTGATTGATACGGACGCTCACGTCTCTATTATGAGTTTTCATTTTCCTCGTCGCATGAAGAAGGTCCTCGCGCTCCCCTTGACCAGCGTCGTCGAAGTTGCAGACGGCGCAACAGTCCCTGTCGTCAGTATGTGTACAGCTGAACTTAATGTAGCCAGTCATCAAGTGGTCGCCCTGTTCACCGTCCTTGCAACATGTCCCCCCGACCTCATATTAGGCCTCGTTTTCTTGTCGCCAATTCTGCTCTGATTGATTTCTCCGCTGGCATGCTCCGCCTTGAACTGCCACAAATCAGTGACGCCCCGTACCAACCTACAAGCCGATTAGAATGCAGCGACTTTGTTCACCTGCCCTCCAAAACTGTGACGTACACCGATTTCCTGGGCTCTCCAGCTGTGACCGACGGTGACTATTACGCTACGCCTCTCACCGACGTACTCCTTGCGCATAATGTTGCAGTTCCCTACACGGTAGTCAGCATCACAGATAACAGAACTTGTGTACCACTTGTAAATTTCGACTACATGAATCAAGTGCTTCCACAAGGCATTTTTGTGGCTCACCTGTGTCCATTGCTCGATTCACAAACGAGTGCTTGCCTTAGACACTCTTGTTTCAACGCAGCGCACACCACTCGCAGCACATTCCAGCAGCCGTCAAATTGTAGACATGATCGCCACTGGTCTTCCGCCTTTGCAAGTTGAAACCCTACAGCGTCATCTCGAGGCCTAGCAGGATATTTTCAATTTTGGTGACCGACCTCTAGGGCAGACGTCCTTTGTCCAGCATCGCATACACACAGGTGATGCCAACCCTGTTCATCACCGTCCCTACAGAGTGTCTGCTTTTGAGCAGAACATCATTCAGAAGGAGGGGAAGATGCTAGCGAAGGACATTATTGAACCATCCTCCAGTCCCTGGGTATCCCCAGTGGTATTAGTTGAAAAGAACAGATCGTGGCAATTTCGTGTAGACTATGACCACCTTATCAACATCACCAAAAAAGACGCATACCCTCTGCCACGAATCGGTGATGCCCTCGATTGCCTCCATGGTGCCGCCTAATTTTCTTTCAACGATCTTCGTTCTGGTTATTAGCAGATTGCCGTGGACGCCATGGACCGAGAAGAGACGGCTTTTGTAACAACTGAAGGCCTCTTCCAATTTAAGGTCATGCCTTTCGGCTTATGTAATGCCCCCGCAACATTCGAGCGATTGATGCACTCCCTCCTGCTTCATGGATTCAAGTGGTCTACGTGTCTTTGTTATCTGGATGACGTGATTGTGTTTGCTCCCACTTTTGAAGCGCACTTTGAGAGACTGTTCAAAACTCTCGATGTATTCTGTCTCGCCGGCCTTCAGCTGAATTCATCCTAGTGCCGGTTTGGTCGCCACCGCATTACAATACTTGGTCATATTTTTGACGCTTACGGCGTACAGCCTGATCCAGAAAAAGTTCGAGCTGTGAAGAACTTTCCTGTGCCAAAAACCGCCAAATATGTCCGCAGATTTGTGGGGCTCTGCTCCTACTTTCGGCGGTTAATCTAGAATTTCGAGGAAATTGCTCGGCACCTAACAGAATTACTCAAACCAGATGAGACATTTACCTAGAGTCCCTCGCAAGCAGCAGCATTTTCTGACCTTGCCACTTTGCTCACTTACTCTCCTGTTCTGGCTCACTCCAACCCTACGGCACCGACCGAAGTCCGCACCGATGCCAGTGGTTACGGAATAGGCGCTGTGTTGGCTTAGCGACAACGTGGGCATCATCGCGTGATGGCCTATGCCAGCAGGCTGCTGACCCCTTCGGAGCGTAATTATTCCATCACAGAGCACGAATGCCTAACGCTGGTGTGGGCAGTCACGAAATTTCGCCCTTAATTGTATGGCCTACCATTTATAGTTGTCACCGACCACCACGCTCTTCGCTGGCTCCCCTCCCTCAAAGATCCCACCGGTCGTCTCGCCCACTGGGCACTCCGCCTCCAAGAGTATTCTTACACAGTAGTGTATAAATCAGAAAAACTGTCCAAACATGCGGATTGTCTGTCACGCTGCCCTGTGGCCGACTGCAATCCTACAAGTACTGATTATGTGGGTTGCGTCCTTTTCCATCTCCCAGCTGCTTCTACTCGGGGACGAGCAGCGTCGCGATCCGGATATCAGCCGCCTAATACAAAAGCTCGAATCTTCACCGCGAGACGCTTGTGTTCGCATGTTTACCTTAAAAGACCACACCTTATATCGGCGTAATTTATCGCCCAATGATCACGACCTACTTCTGGTCATACCAAAGCACATACGCTCCACAGTCCGCCGTGAGCTCTGTGACGCGCCAACGGCGGGTCACCTTGGTGTCTCTCGCACATATTTTTACAAGGAAACGTATCATTGCGGATATTTACAATGTTTACGTAGGATGGCAATGGTTGACACACTGGCCGTGTGCGCCACCGCTTCTACTGGCCTGGCCTTTCATGCTATGTACATCGTTGTCAACGCTTGGGAAATTTGCCAGTGCCGCAAGAAGTCATCGGGACTCCCTGCCGGGTATCTTCAGCCCATCGACATCCCGTCGGAGTTATGCTTTCGTCTTGGTTTGGACCTTCTCGGTCCCTTCCCAAAATCTGCTTCTGGAAACAAGTGAGTCCCGGTTGCTACAGATTACGCGACCCGCTATGCAGTTACGTGATTCATGCCAACAAGCTGCGCGACAGAGGTCACTGATTTTTTACTACTCGATCTCTTTTTAGTGCATGGAGCCCCTCGTTAACTGCTGACAGACCGAGGCCGTACGTTCTTTTTGAAAGTGGTTGACGATATTGCCACGTTTCATTTCCCAAGGTTTTGTTATCCTCCCAAAACACCACACGATTCTCAGCGCAAAACGCGCCCGCAGTTTTCGAGAAGTTTCCGGACTGTAGTAGATCAATTTGATAAGATCACGCCCACTGTGCGAACGGTACAGATTCTTCTGGAACCTACGCCACCGCCAGCGATAACGCTAGAACATTCGACGGCAAGAGTATAAATAACGACGCTCTTCGCCGCTTGTCAGTTGTTGATCGAAGGCCGACGCTCCGTTCGCCACTATCAGTCCGAGACTGCTATCTGTGCGAGACTGCTGCTGTAATGGTACTTTCCGTTTACCGGGCACAGGTTCGCCAAAATAAACAGTTAAATCCCAACACGAAGTCTCCTGTCTTTGGCCACGTCACGACCCCGTGACATCTGGTGGAGGTGTTACTTCGTTCATGTCCCGGACGCCCCCGTCAAGCCGTGAACCCAGCCCGCGTCGCGGAGAAGACACCGACGCCAACCAGGAGCAGTGAACAAGCCGCCGACAGCAAGGGCTACCACCGGGGTACGGGCTTCTACAAGACAAGGCGCGGAAGACCAAGGCCATGACCGCGACTGCAGCGGCAATGACAACCGCAGCGTCCCAGCCCACGCTGGTCATGCATCAACTTAGGGAACCACTAATTTTTCTATGGGTCATTGTTCGAAGACCCGGAGTCCTGGCTAGAAACATATGACCGTGTGGCCACCCTCAACCACTGGGACCATGACGAAAAGCTGCGTCGTGTGTTCTAATTGGAAGACAACGCAAGGACCTGGCTCGAAAATCGGGAGTCCACGCTCTGAACGTGGGATGTTTTCTGCGATGAATTCCTGCAAACGTTCGCGAGCGTCGTTCGCAAAGAGAGGGCTGCTGCTTTATTAGAGACCCGGGATCAGCTACCAAATGGAAATGTCGCCATTTTCACAGAAAAAATGACCCGACTATTCCGTCACGCTGACCCAGACATGCCTGAGGAGAAAAAAGTTCGTTTCCTCATGCGAGGGGTTAAACAGGAGCTCTTCGCGAGACTGATGAGAAACCCACCGAAAACCGTCCAGGAATTCCTAGCCGAAGCGACCACTATCGAAAAGACCCTGGACATGCGCACCAGACAGTATAATCGTCGCCTGACTGTAGACTGCGCTGCTGCTCAAGCCAGTAACCACGGAGACCTGCGTGAAACGATCCGAGCGACCGTGCGGGAAGAGTTGCGCAAACTGTTGCCTTCGGCGCATCCTCAAGTGGATTCAATTGCCGACATTTTGCGAGAAGAAGTTCAGCAATCGCTTCAAATTCCCCACGCACCGCGGCCCGAGCCGGAAGCTATGAGCTACGCCGCTGCACTGCGCCACAACGCTCCTCCCCGTCCACGCCAAAACGCCGCCACATTGCACTTCCGTCGACAGACGCCACCGCTGCCACCACCCCAAACGACGTCATACCGTTCGCCAGCGGCCCAGAGCAGTGCACCGAGGAAGACTGACGTCTGGCGCACCCCTGTCCATCGCCCGCTCTGCTACCACTGCGGCGAGGCCGGAAACACATACCGCCGTTGCCAGTACCGACAGATGAGACTGCGTGGCTTCGCCGTCACTGCACCGCGTCCACAGCCAAGAGAACGGCCACGTGACATCGCCGACTACCTGACAGAAACTCAATAGACACCCCGAAGTACTTCCCGTTCGCCGTCACCCAGCCGCCGCATGTCACCGCACCCCTGGCAGTACTCCGGCCCAACGCGGGGCCGGTCTCCTATCCCGTATCCGGGAAACTAAGGGCAGCAACCGGTGGAGGTGCGGTTGCTGTGCGACGAACTACCGAAGATCCTCCGACGACGACGACGCCGCGACGGAGCTTTCCGAACACAATGCCAACTAGGCAAAGCCCTGACGGCGAAAGCTCAGTTACCGAAGGTGGCCTGACGACGCAACATGGAAGCAGCGGAACAAGCCGACGTAGCCGTGACCCGACGCCACGCCCTAACTGTAATGAGAGACGGCGAACTAGCGACCTCGACATTATTATCGACGGCCACAGTGTGACTGCTCTTGTCGATACTGGAGCCGACTATTCTGTCATCAGTGGGTCGTTCGCCGTGAAAGTAAAGAAAGTTAGGACAGCTTGGAAAGGCCCTGAAATCCGCGCAGCCAGAGGTCATCTCGTAACGCCTGCAGGAATCTGCACAGCGAGAGTCACCATTAACGGCCGTATTTATCCTACAGACTTCGTAGTCCTACAGCGTTGCTCGAGAGATGTCATCCTTGGCATGGACTTCTTATGCCTCCATGGTGCTGTCATCAACCTAAGAACAAAGTCGATAACGTTATCTACAGAAGAAGCACTACCGCCGCGCACGCCCTCAGGACACCATGCCTTGAATGTGCTGGAAGAATAAGTCACCATTTCGCCTCGATCAAGCGTCATTACTTCAGTCGGCGCTCCCAAATAACCTGACTTGGAAGGCGGCGTTGAAGGCAGTCAGCATCTGTTGGTCACAGAAAATATTTGCGTCGCAAGAGGAATTGCAGAGCCGCGGGGAGGCAAAGCAAAGGTTATGCTCACAAATTTCAGCAATGAGTACAAACATGTGAACAAAGGAACAACGGTCACATACATTGAAGAAATTGTCGAAGCCACCAGTGCTTTCGCCCTCGCCGATTCTGCGGAACCTGCTCAGAGGAACCAAGCCCCTCACATAGCCTTCGACGTCAATCCCAGACTTTTGAACGATAAGCAAGAACAGCTCAAGGCCCTTCTCCAGCAATACGAACACTGCTTTTCGTCGTCATCAAAAATTCGGCAAACCCCAATCACGAAACATCGCATCGTAACGGAAGAAAATGCCAGACCACTCCGTCAGAGTCCGTACAGGGTTTCGACGCGAGAACGTGAGGCCATGAAGAGACAAGTTGATGAAATGCTGCGGGATGACATTATCCAGCCGTCCAAGAGTCCATGGGCATCCCCCGTGGTGTTGGTGAAGAAAAAGGATGGGACCCTACGTTTCTGCGTCGATTATCGCCACCTGAACACAATCACAAGGACGTGTATCCTCTTCCATGAATAGACGACGCACTTGATCGGCTCCATAACGCCAAGTACTTTTCATCAATGGACCTCAAGACTGGCTATTGGCAAATCGAAGTCGACGAAAGAGACCGAGAGAAGATGGCGTTTATAACACCGGACGGCCTCTTGGAGTTTAAGGTGATGCCCTTCAGTCTTTGCTCAGCGCCTGCAACTTTTCAACGCGTTATGGATACAGTACTGGCAGGATTGAAGTGGCAGACTTGCCTTGTGTACTTGGACGACGTCGTCGTGTTTTCCTCGAGTTTCGACGAGCATCTTCGGCGCCTTGAAGCTGTACTTCAAGCCATCAAGACTTCCGGACTTACATTGAAGCCAGAAAAGTGCAGATTTGCGTATGAGAAGCTCTTGTTTCTGGGGCACGTTATCAGCAAGTCTGGAGTTCGTCCCGATCCACGGAAAACAGCCGCCATCACCGACTTCCCGCTGCCCACTGACAAGAAGAAAGCCGTACGCCGATTTCTGGGCCTGTGCACCTATTATAGGCGGTTCGTGAAAAACTTCACCCGCATCGCCGATCCTCTCACTAACCTTACCAAGGCCGACGTGGAGTTAAAGTGGGAAACGCCACAGGAACACGCTTTCCAGGAGCTTAAACATCGCCTCCAGACGCCTCCGTTACTTGCCCATTTTGACGAATTCGCTGAGGCAGAAATACATACTGACGCAAGCAGCGTAGGTCTTGGCGCTGTTCTTGTGCAGAGGGCTGACGGACTTGATAGGGTTATTAGTTACGCCAGCCGATCGCTATCCAAAGCAGAAGCAAATTATTCCACAACCGAAAAGGAGTGCCTCGCCATCATCTGGGCTACGTCGAAATTTCCCCCCTACCTCTACGGCCGGCCCTTCAAAAGTCCGGCAAAAAACACTCCGACGCCGACTGTCTCTCTCGTGCGCCTGTCGACCAACCGCTGCCCCACGACCCGGATGACGACTAGTTCTTGGGAACGATAACTACCGACGACTTCGCTGAACGGCAGCGGGCCGACCCGGAACTTAAGGCCCTAATAGAATACCTCGAAGGCAGGACCGCCGAAGTCCTGAAGGTGTTCAAGCGCGCACTTGCGTCGTTCTTTCTATGAAACGGTCTTCTACACAAGAAAAACTTTTCATCGCTTTGAGCTAAGTACTTCCTTGTGGTGCCTCCAGCTCTGCGACCAGAACTCCTGTAGACCCTGCACGACGATCCGACGGCAGGGCACCTCGGTGTTTCTCGCACGCTCGCGAGGATACAAGAAAGGTACTACTGACCTCGTCTTACCACCGACGTCACTCGTTATGTAAGGACATGCCGGGACTGTCAGCGACGCAAGACACCGCCGACAAGGCCAGCGGGACTTCTGCAGCCAATTATTCCACCTTGCCGACCTTTCCAGCAGATTGGTATGGACCTACTGAGGCCGCTCCCGACATCGGATTTCGAAAACAAGTGGATCGGGGTAGCTACCGACTACCTCACCCGCTACGCCGAGACAAAATCCCTGCCAAAAGGCAGTGCATCCGAGGTAGCTAAGTTCTTCGTCGAAAATATCGTCCTACGTCACGGCGCCCCAGAGGTCCTTATCACCGACAGAGGAACGGCATTCACTGCCGACTTGACTCAAGCGATCTTGGCATACAGCGAAACAAACCACCGCCGGACGAAAGCGTACCACCCACAGACCAACGGCCTCACCGAGCGGCTTAACAAGACAATCGCCGACATGCTGTAAATGTACGTCGATGTCGAACACAAGACGTGGGACGCCATTCTTCCGTATGTGACCTTCGCATACAACACGGCGGTGCAGGAGACGACGCAGATATCTCCATACAAATTGGTCTACGGAAGGAGCCCGGCAACGACGCTCGATGCCTTGTTACCCAACGTCACCGACGAAGAAAACGTCGATGTGAGCGAGTACCTTCAACGCGCCAAAGAAGCCCGACAACTTGCGCGTCTCCGTATCAAGAATCAACAGACGACCGACAGCCACCGTTACAACCTTCGACGACGCTTCGTGGAATACCAGCCCGGTGAACGTGTATGGGTGTGGACGCCGATACGCCGACGTGGACTAAGTGAAAAGCTTCTGCGACGGTACTTCGGACCGTACAGGGTGGTTCGACGTCTCGGCCCACTTGATTACGTGGTTGTCCCCGACGGCATCACGAACTCTCAACGACGCCGATCACGACCTGAAGTCGTCCATGTCGCGCGCCTCAAGCCATTTCATGCGCGTTAACAAACTGAAGCAGTGTTTTTTGTATTATTGTTGTATCGTGATTTATTCATTGTACTTTTTTGCATTATTATTGTACCTTGATCTTTAGTTAAAGCATCGGGACGATGCCTTTTTTCAGAGGGGAGCAATGCCACGTTCCATTTCCCAAGTTTTTGTTATCATCCCAAAACAACACACGATTCTCAGCGCAAACCGCGCCTGCAGTTTTCGAGAAGGTTCCGGACTGTAGTAGATCATTTCGATAAGATCACGCCCACTGTGCGAACGGTACAGATTGTTCTGGAACCTATGCCACCGCCAGCGATAACGCTAGAACATTCGACGGCAAGAGTATAAATGCCGACGCGCTTCGCCGCTTGTCAATTGTTGATCGAAGGCCGACGCTCCGCTCGCCGCTATCAGTCCGAGACTGCTATCTGTGCGAGACTGCTGCTGTAATTTGACTTTCCGTTTGCGGGGCACAGGTTCACCCAAATAAACAGTTAAATCTAAACACGAAGTCTCCTGTCTTCAGCCACGTCACGACCCCATGACAATATCCTGCGTTCCTTCTCTACCACACATAAGGTCACGACATCGTACCACCCCCAGACAAACGGGCTTACAGAATGTTTAAACCACAACCTGACGAACATGCTATCGAAATACATCTCGGCCAACCATCGTGATTGGGACCTTGCACTACCCTACGTGACGTTCCCGTACGATTCCTCCTGGCATGACACTGCTTGCTACTGGCCATTTGATCTTCTGGTTGGGCGCAAACCAACATTGCCGCTGGATACCTTCCTGCCAGCCGCTGCCCAGTCTACTTCTAAATATGCTCGTGACGCTATTGCCCAAGCTGACCATGCTTGTCAGCTTGCCCGCAGCAGATTAACGGCGTCCCAAGACTCTCAAACATCGCTACGACGAGCGGTTTCACTACGAACACTTTCCGCAGGTTCCCCTCGTTCATCTCTGGCCCCCTACGCGACATGAAGGCTTTTCAAAAAAGCTTCTATCTCGTTTCATGAGCCCATACTGCGTGCTTAGACGAGTGACTTACACTACATATGAAATTGTTCCTGATGATCCATCAACCTATTCTGCTTTGCTGTCCCGGGACATCGTCCACGTGCGTATCAAGGCTCAAGCGTTTCCACACTGCTCCTGCTGTGGCCCCGTAAGCTCGCCAGGTCGGCGCTTTTGCCGCCAGCAATTGTGTTGCGTGATTTCGGCTGACTGTAACAGGGCATATTGGGACATACTCAAAAATGGCGCCTCATACTGAGAGTGAAGAAGTGGGCGTTGTCGATGAGCTGTGTTGTGGCTGCGGACTGACTACAGTTATTTTCCACGTAACAATGTGAAATAACTCATGAGCTTCATGTGAGTTAAGGTAGACATAAGGCATGAAAAGCGGTCTTGAGAAAGCGTCATCGTCCAGAGGCCGGTGGCCTCCATAGTGAAACTTTCCGGACACTACGGCCATCCTTGCCGTCTGCAGCTGTTTATCAGCTTAAGCTCACTTTTCGTACAACCGCCCGTGCCTCCTATGCACATCGCCCGAACACTTACAAGGAGTGCTCCGAACGTCTGTCTCTCTCCAGAGGATATGCGAAAGAGACTTCACGCAGACAAGCAACGAATTCGCTGCCCCAAACGCAATCATTTCCAAAATTATTGCTGCACCACCAGATTGCTGCAATGCCCCGAATGCACTGGGTGGCATTTGAATTTGCTGTGCGACAGTAGCAACGTAATAAACCGGCGACCGCATACCAATGACGCCTCCGCACGACAGATCATACAACAGGGTGTACCACGACTACTTCTCGGGCGACGTCGCGGGCCAAATACCAGCGCTTATCTGACGGCCGTACTGCTACAGACTGGCAGAGCATGGGATATCGCACCGCCGAAGACAGTGCTGGTTTTTTTCCTCCTCGACTCGACACAACCAAAGACTGTGTTCTTTCACTTGGCAGGACACTAATATATAAAGCTTTTAATTGTCTCATTTGAGGCTCTGAGCACGCTACTTTGTTCACTTTCGGGCAAACGCAACTGCCCGCAACTTTCACTTGTAAGCGCATCGCTTTACCGCTTCACGGCCAATACAGCGGCAATGAGGCAACAATAGAAGCTCTGGTAATACTGTAAATCAGTCCTGTGACAAATACATCAGCTGGCGGATAAATCGTCACCATGAGGACATGCAAAGTTATACTCACCACTTATGCACGTCCAGACGCGACGTTGTGCGATGACAACATAACTTATTATTAGGATCGTATATGTACTTGTACGTGGCAACAGGACATTCAGGACGACTCACCCCTCAGACAACAGCGGCTTAAATACGCTTTGAATGGACCATTGAACGAACTCTACGCACCTAGCACAAGGATCGGGCACGCAAGCGACTGCTATTTATAGTTGTCCTAGACGTCATTGAAAGCGACGCTAACAACATCTGCCACAGAAACTCTCTCGACGTTCAAGATGGTGCTGACGAAAGCCAAGGTGACCGCATTGCCCTTGAACTGTTCAAAAATGACATTTTTAAAAAAGAAGAGTGCTACAAAGTTCCCGGCATTATGTTGGCTGCTCTAGGCACAAGCCAGGGCAACCACACCCTCGATAAACAGCGGCTCCTGCAGCAGCTACGCCGCTTCCGACAACAACCATATCTTTTTGCTCGTTATGCCCAAGCCCAACACGTCTACTACATGCCTCATCCAGGAGTAATTCGTCGAAACGTCGTAACTACCAAGCTTAGAATTGTCTTCGACGCATCGCCTCACGCTTCTGATCAACCATCCCAGAACAACGCACTCACGAATGGGCCTCTGATGGATGCCGACACATTTCGCTGGGTGCCGAGTCACTATGCTTCAGACTGCACCTAATAATCATGGTGGCTGATGTCAAGAAGGCCAACCTTCAGATCAGCATTCCCCCGAACGACAGAGATGCACTGGGCTTTATATAGGTCACCCATCTTACGATGGAACATCACTCATTTCCATCAATCGTTCACTGGCGAATGACTCACGTGCCTTTCTGCGCCAGGTCTAGCCCCTGTAAGCTCGCAGTGACGTTGAACCATAATTTTTTGATGCTCCGAAAAGCAATTTCCCGAAACAGGGGAATGCCTCAGAGTCGTATGTCGACAATTTAGTGGTCAGTGCGGACTTAAATGGACGCAAGGACCATTCTAGCCGACGCCATCGTAAGCTCCATAAGTGGCCATCAAACAGCTCTTTGCTACGTGAACAGTTCGAGACAGACTGCCTGTCAATGCAAGATTACAGTTACCTATTCCCTAGTCAGGCTGTGTTCGGAAAATACGATTCCCTTATTATGAGCACCGACGACGTCATTGGGTTCTCATCAAACATGCCCAATACAAGATCTCTGGAAACTGAAGCATCTTTAGGATTGCCCATTAGCACAAGAAAAGCTCACAGCACTGAATGCCGGGTGTTCTGAGCTCCCGACGCTAAATGATGTTCATCTGCCACGACAAGTGAACAGTGCGCTAGTCCATTCAATCAGACCCACTCAACTACATGTAATCGCGAATTATAGTTCATGGGCGTATGGTGTAGCTGTGTACGTATGTGCTGAGTCAATGCAATCGAAAGAACGCAGTACATGCTTGTCATAAGCAAGGGATGAATCGTATCAGAGGCCATGTCCCTTCCTCGTTTAGAGCTGCTTGCCTGTCTTGCAATGGCCTGTATCTACAACCATATCAACAGCGTACCATGCTTCTAAAAAAACAAGACCATTCCTGAACCGGCAACCAGATTGCCATTCATTGTATGCCCCAAGATTCAAGACGTCGCAACCTATACATCATAAACCGAGCCGCAGAAATACAGCAGCATGCAGTGACCACATGCAGCACTACCTGAAAAGCAAGGAAAAACATGCTGATTTACTCACAAGAGGTATCACTGCGGTCACGCTTACGCGTTCATCTCTGTGGTGGAGAGGTACTTCGTGGCCTTCTATTGTCGATATTGTCAAGCATACCAAGGAACCTGACACAAGATTGATTGATTGATATGTGGGGTTTAACGTCCCAAAACCAGCCTAGGATTATGAGAGACGCCGTAAAGGAGGGCTCCAGAAATTTCGACCACCTGGGGTTCTTTAACGTGCACCCAAATTTGAGCACACGGGCCTACATTTCCGCCTCCATCGGAAATTCAGCCGCCTCAGCCGGGATTCAATCCCGTGACCTGTTGGTCAGTAGCCGAGCACCTTAGCCACTAAACCACCGTGACGGGGCACCTGACACAAGATTCACAAAGCCCATGATAACCACTGAAGAACTCGTACCCGATGCGGCTTGCGTAGTCATTAGTGCACACCAACAAACATTACTCATGGTCACCGGCTTCAGCCAGTAGTCATGCTTTTCGAGAAACTGCGTAGATCTACCGTTTCATTGATAGCACAGCAATAAGGTGGGAATCGACAGTCTAACCGCTAAATGTCCAAGTAATCGCACCAGCTCAACATTATTTGATTAACCAAGTCCAGCATTCACACTTTTCGTATGACCTTACAGCGCTGTCGCTTGGATAACCACTACCTACTCCATCGCATCTCCTACCATCATCCATACGTCGATGATTAAGGGGTCAAAAGAGTTGCATGGTGTCTTAAACTCTTGCCTGACTGCATGTCTGTTCATCACCTTGTTATACTTCCTTGTTATGACGCTGTCACTGAGCTACTGATTCGGTCCACTCATGGGTGAATGCTTCATTCAAGCGTCGAGTCCACTCTAACTTGCGAGGGCGTTTGGGGGTGTTCATAGAAAAAAGGCCGTAAAATCCGCATTAGAGGCTATTTGTTGTGCCGACGGCGTAAGATTACATCAGAATCAGCACTTTGAATGTCATTACCACAAAGGCGAATGACTAAACAAGCCCATTTACGGTTCTCAGAGCTGAATTTTATAGCCAAGTTTATTGTCATGCAGCAAAGCAGACTTGCGCTATGGCCATATAGCCTTCTTTTAATGCGCTGTAACACGTGCTTTGCGCCTGAAAATCACTACGGCCATGGCTGCTACCGCCCTGATCGCCGCCTTTCAGCGTTTATTCGTGCGTTGTGAAATGTCATCTGCCAATTACTCATATAACGCCCTATCAACACACCTTGTATTCGAAACGCCATTTCGATGGTTGTGTGACGTCACCCCATGTGCCCACGCGGGCACTGCGTTCCGGTATTTCAGAGCGTGGCGCTCGCTTCTATATACTGCTATGGTGTTATAGGAGTCAGTGATGGGTGCGAAGTACTGTGCTATGTGTTTGAGAACCTTTTCTCGGACGCAATTGAAGCATTCAGCACATAGTTTTACTCTCGAATGACGAAACCATAGAACGTCGCATAAGATTGAAACCCGCGTGCGCAAAAAATGGAAAAAGAAAAAAGGCGGCTGTTATAAATGCGGTACACTTAAAACACAGAAAAAAACACAACAGGGATTCGCGTGAAACCATCTTTGGATGCGGGTGGGTTTCTACATATTCAATGAAGGGAAATTGCATTTTTGTTTTTGACTACTCAAGTGTTATTTCTTACATAGCACCATGAGAATGCCACTTTTATTGTCGCAATAACGTGCTACATAACGCACTTGCCATGTGACGATTGTTGCCCAGAACATGCAAAAAACAATATAGAGGTACCCAAGCAGGCATTGTTTATGGCAATAAACCCAGAATAGAAGTTATTTCACCAACACTGTGAGAACGATACCCTTCTTACCACTGTTCATTTGCAAACACACGTCACTGCTCAGTGAATATTCACGAGAAATGCATGTTTGTTCATCATTGCGTTGAAGTATTCTCATGATGTACAAAAAGAGTATTCCCTTTCGACAAATACAGCTGCTGCAGCTAAGAACGAAGATTCAGACGCCCGATAAAGCATTGATACAGTTCTTTACCATCGAATGCACTGTTGTGGTTAAATCTTTGCGTAAGATAGCCCGAAGCCGCGCTTTTTTTCACATGCCGGACAGAAAAGAGCGTGGCAGTCGAGCACTCGGCGTGACGTAGCACGCGGGGAAGAGAAAATTTGAAGAGGGTTGAAGCATTCTTAGAGGGTGTTGGACCTATCCTTCATTTACTGTGCAAAACAACTAGGAAATCCATTCACTTAGGCATATTTTTGCAGTGACCTTCGCATCGAGTGGAGGCACAGCACCAAGCGAGTCCCTTGGTGGGGCGGACTCTGGGAGAGACTTGTACTTATCACTTAAAAAACAATGAAACGTGCGTTGGGTCGCATTATTCTGTACTTCGAATACATAACGACGGCTCTCTGCGAGGTATACAAGCGAATATCAATAGCTGCCCGACTTGCCGCAACCTTTTGACGCCGCCATAGCTGAGACAACAAGCGTCGATCTGCGATGTCGAGTGCTAAGCCGGGAAGTGCTGGCGCATTATTGGTGGAAGCGTTTGCGTTCAACACACGAAGCGGCACCAAAGGCACCACCGCGACTTCAGGTCGGCGACGACGCCCGGGTGCACGACGACTCACCACAAACAATGTGAAAAATGGCTAGCGTAATGAAATTGCTTACTGGTCACGACAACACCACACGAACGTGCTGCCTAAGATTGGCGTCCAGCTTACATCACTAGGCGTCCTGCACAGAAAGGCTACCATCTCGAAGCAAGCAGCGCTAGATCAGTTTTCTGTGGCCGCGACATTGTGTTGCAAATAGAGGAGGACGAAGAGTCGTAAGCACGAGCGAAAAACACGGGCGTTGGCTCTCTCAGTTTTTCGAATGACTTCGGTGTAGCCATTTGTCCGCATCCCAGTTTCTTTTTCGCGTTCTCTACAAGAACACATGGGACAGCCGGTGCCTTTTGTGCTCTTCCTTCTGTCCTGTTTTCCGCTTGCTATGTCTCGCCATAAAACTTTGAAAAATCTCTAGATTCAACAAAAGGACGTCAAATCACTGAAACACGTAGAAACTCCCTAGACGTAGGGGATAATACCTTGGGTTATCATAACTGAGACAGCAACGAAGCGCCGGTGAAGCGGCTTTCATACTTTCTATAGTCATGCGGTTGCGCAACTGCAACAACTCTCAAAGCGGATTGCGTGACGTGACGCGTAGCAGAGACGCGAGGGCGAGAGAGCTGAGCAATTGAAGCTGTATTGACCGAGCTGGTAGAGATTCAAACGCATGCTATTACTCTGGCTAACGTCGACAGCCATTCGACTCTCCTTTTGTCAAGACGGGCCCAACGCGTCTTGCAATGCACCTGCGCTCCGGCGGCTCACGTTCATTATGACGCAATAAATGACCTTACGAGTCATGATGAAGCAGATCTTCTTAATATCCTGAAATAAGTCGTATGCTCCATAGCTTATCTCAGCACTAAATGAAACTAGTGGAACGGGGTTTATTGGCACAAGTAGCACTTGCACAGTACGTCTATTGATGCGGAATGCGGGCGGCAGCAACGGACTCAGGAATCACAGCAATCGAGGCGAACGCTCGCGCTTGGCTCCTCTTGCTAAAGGCGTGACCCACTGCGGCACATATTCTTCTTCCTCTCTACACTAGACATAACACTGAAGCACGAGACATACCAGCACTGAGTTAGCGCTTGTGCGCTTCTCGTGTTTCCTGGTCTGTCTACTTTGATTTGTCTCAAGAAGAAGGTATGCATTAGTGACACTATCTAGGTTAACTCATCCTAGTCGGTTTTGCCCACGTTCGTGAGTCACTAGAGAGAAAAGGGGCAAAGCCTCTCTTCGAATTAAAATATCATGTCACTCAAAGTCGTATGTTTTACAGCCAGAAAAAATAAACTTAGCATAAAAAACCATTGTAGTATGTGACCTTGATTAAAACAAACAAAAAGAAGTGGTTTTACTACTTTCGTTTTTTTGTAGAGCTTTCGCGATGTAGATAATCAGGAATGTCTTAAAAATTTCAAGCATATTTAAAAACACATTCAATACTAAATGAAAGGTGAACGCAACGACAAAGTACAAGAAGCGGCGGATGCAAAATAATCATCTATGAAGTATGTTCCACGGACAGGTCGTTTGTGGTACATGACATCATCACCATCACCATCCTCATCATCATCATCATCAGTATGGTTACTTCCACTGCAGAACAATGGACTTTCTATGTTCCACAAATCAACCTGATCTTCGGCGTTCTGCTACCACAATATGCCAGCAAACTTTCTAGTCTCATCTGCACACCTAATTTGCACGAGATAACCCTAATGAATATTCGCAATGTGGGCCTTGCAAGTGCAACTGCAGCTCTGCCTCTCGCATAAAAGGTCATAAAACGAAAGTTCGAAAAGAATCGATGTCGACAATTTGATTTGCGCTGGCGCGAAACGTAGAAAGTGTTTCTGTTTGAAGTGCTGTTATAAGGTGTTTCATGCAAGAGAGAGAGAGCTGAAGTTTTACTTGCGAGAGCCCTGTTGCTCACGACTTATTGCTGGACTTCACTCTTCTGTTATATTTCTTCGCTGGCCACGTGCATTCTGTATGCTTCCAGACCTAGCAATTTTGAATTGTTTTCCCTTCTGCTTGAAGTTAGCGAAGAACGGAATAGCCTAGACGCGCGTTCAGCTGAAACACCGCGATCGCACAGAACGTGAACCGGCTGAAGCATCTGCTGCGTCAGATGATTTCATTAGAAATCTCCCAAATTTTTTATTCAGATGCTTCTTTTCCTTGCTTATATAAATTAGTGTATTTTTATTCCTAATTCACGAAAGCTGATTTTGCGCGCAGATTACAGCAATGAATTTTCGTATCCAACGGCTTAAGACAACAATGTGGGCTAACAATTCGTGAAAATCCTAATCACTGCGGCTTAGTTTGAACAAATTGAGAGTATGTGTCATAAACAATTTATGCGAAACGCAGGCCTATCAGCAAAGTTCAAGTAGGAGATATAAGTTTGAATTATTCACAACGGAAAAAATGTACAAAAACTCTTGGCAATGTGGTCTTCTCAAGGCAGCGAGAATTTGTCATGGAGCTCTCTTGTAAAAAGCGTCAGCATGATCTATCGAAATTGATAGGAAAGGTACACAGATATCACGACTTGTATTCTTATCTATCAAACCATTGCTCTGTAAGACACATTTTTATTAAAAGTTTTGGTATGAACTACCTGTTCGCACTACTACGACCAAATATAGTTTATTCATGGCTCGTAATACCGCAAGGCACTCTTGTATAAATTAAAAAGTGCGCTTCATAGACCTCAAAACTGTGGCACTGCTCGTAATATTTTTGGTGCTAATCTGGTATACTGTTTAGTAGTGCAGTGTGACTCGCTATATGCCTGAGCTCAAGCTTTATGATCATGAGGGATCAACTAGCTCTGTGCTCCAGAAGCCACAAAAAGAGTAGCCATAAAAAATGAACAACAATTTTCTGTCAAAGTATCTATCTTTGAAAAAAGTATTAGAATGCCAATTTCAAACGCTTCTCGAGCGCATTTATAAAACAGTGTAAATCTTCAGTGACCACAACTAAATTACGTTTTTCCTGCCGATAACTTCAGAGTTAAGTAAGAATTCCAAAGTGATGATACTTTTTATTTGTTTTCTTATGAATATTTAGGCTTTCTTATGCGGTGCAACAATGTGTCTGATTGCTGTGTGTACATGGGTCAAGTTTCCATTTCATTTTTTCACGAATAAGCTAATCAGTACTCACAAATAAGCTAATCAAGAAACAAAAAACGAGTAAACATCACTTCTGCTCTAGCCATAGTGAGTTCGCATTGCACTTCTCAAACCCGCAATGATAGCATGCGCCTTATTATGAAAAACAGAATAAAGTAAAATAAACAAGTGGCGACTTTCTGATTTTGTTTTGTTCAAGTATACCGCGTTATTCATGTATCAAAGATATAATTTTATATAACGAGAACTTTGAAACTTACGAAGCGACGTATTGGAATTCGACGTATTTTACTGTGTCAGTAACGGCACGGTCGTACAACGCATGAGCTTCATACTTGAGAGCATGGAGACAAAGCCAAGTGTAACTTGCCATTGGAATCGGGTGCTCCATTGTTGGAAGCGGAGTGCCGTCGCACACGAAGGCGTTGGTTTCCCAGCACGGGTTCACCTGCTTCTGGACCAGGTACGTCACCCAACGCTCCTGCATCATGCACTCGGGCGTCTGGCACGTGACCACCCAGCGGTAAAGCGCAGGTTCTGTAGCGTCGATGGGTTGCCCGCCCTTGTCCTTCTTTGGTTCAGACCACGCAAAATCTGTTGTGTATTCTTCCGTCTGCACGCCGCCGCGAGCCGTTGTTGTGGTGATCTTTTTTTCGTGAAAGCTATGGCGCCGCGTAGTGAGTCTTCTCAAAGATACTTTCTTAATCTGAAGTTACGCTGGGAGCCGATGGATAAGAGCACACAAGAATTATGAATTCAGAAATGTCTGGAGAAGTCCTAAAGCAATTTGAGCTGAGAACAACACGGCGGAGACTCCGAATAATTTGGAGCACCTGGGGTTCTTTGACAAGAACTTAAGAGCACACATGCCCATAAGTGAGAAAAAAATGCTCGAAACAGCGCAAAATGGTGAGGCGTAAATGCCTCCCTATAATATTCTATATAGAGCTAATTATTATTTTTTTTCTTCGGCTGAAAGAACCACTGAAATGACGAATCTGTGTTGCGCGGCCGTAAACGTTTTCCGCAAAGCCAAACATTGCCAGTTATTTTTCCTGTTAAGGGTAGTAAAGGTGCTTTTTAAAGCGCTATAAGTGTCTTTGCTCGGAGGCTTCTTACAAACATCGCCAGGGAAAATATTTATTGCTATATTTTTCATGCTATGCACTTTCGTTTACCCTGAAATATATTTCATTATCAGGCGCAGACACACCACAGGAAACAAGTGCGAACCGACAAAATAACACAGGTGCTATTTCGGACGTAAAACCTCAGATATTATTATTATTATTATTATTATTATTATTATTATTATTATTATTATTATTATTATTATTATTATTATTATTAGGACAGTCGCTAACTTCCAACAGTTTTGTTTACGAAGCCTCACACACAAGCATGCGGTTGATGAAAAGCCTGCGCGGCCATATTTGTCACCTTTTACATCAAACCCAATTACCATTGCTCAATGAGAGCTGTCTAATGGAATACCAACATGTCCAAACTAACGAAATTTTCAGGAATACAGTTGCGAGTTCATCTTGCTGGTACTCCTTTTCACGGGATAGCAAACCGATACTTCTGCGAGGTTAACGCCCCTCTGTTTTACTTTTATATAATCTTCTCGCTCGGCTCCAAAACAAGAAAAAGCAAAACGAGATTACTGCGTTCGTCGTTGGCCGGTTTCGCTTTTGTGTTTTTCTTTTCCACGCTGCGATATCTATCTATACGCCGTTTCATATACAGTCGTCAGGACTTTAAACTGGACGGAGGTCAGCGCCGTTAAGCGTTTAAAATGATGAGCTTGCTGCAGTTAACGTTAGATGGAGCGCACGTTGGCGTCACAAGTGAATTTCTATTTCCAGCCTGCCAGACCGGCTGGTCTAATGCTATCACATGGGATCCAGGTTTCGCAACATTTCGATCGTGGCTACGTTATCGCGCGCGTTCAGTTGTCGCATACTCATCTTCACAATGAACAATGGCGTGCGACAGTCTACGAACCTTTCAATTTGAATTCGCGGCTGCTGCTCAAAAGAAGTCGCTTGTATAAAAAACAATGCAAACGCACGATCATGGCGTTTGTAAAAGTTGCCCAACAAATCAATCTGAAATGCGGTGGTGTTGCTCATGTTGTGATTCATAATTTTCAAACAGCGTGGTTGAACTGTTCTCGCAATTAAGAGTGTGCCTTCCTGTTCGGTTCGCGCTGCACGGAAGAGGTGGTTTTGGAGCTAGGACGTGTTCTCAGCAAGGATGACGTGGAGTTAGAACGGAAACAAAGCCATTTTAGTGCGTAGGTATTGCATAAAAGCTTATATTACCATCTTATCAAATAGGATACTCGTCCTTTATGTAAAAAAGTACTAATCATAAATGAAAAGTACTAGAGAGTAGCAGTTTGAATGTGAACATAAAATAACTCGTTGTCCCGTCGCATATTCCTGGTGCATGTCGAAAGTTTCGTTGACCTCATAATCACCCCTCGTAATCAAATTGTGGTTATGAGACATTAAACCACAGATACTATAACACGCACAAATCTTGCAGTCCAATAAAGACCGCGTCCTTCGTGCTGCGTAAACCGAGCAGGAAGGTAAACCCTAAATACCGAAAACAGTTCAATGCACGCTGTCTGAAAATAAATGAATCAGAACATGAGAAACGCTGCCCTATTTCAAATTTATTTATTGTGCAGCTTTTACAACGCCATAAAAGTGCGTTTGCTCTGCTTTTTATATATGCGATTTCTTTTAAGCATCAGCCGTGAATACAAACTCATTATGATGACGATATGTGGGGCTTGAAGTCCCAAAATCAACCGATGAATAACGCGAATTCAAACTCGAAAGGTGCGCGAGCTGTCGCATGCAATGGTTCATTGTCGAGATAGATATACGACAAAGAACGCCATGGGCGCGCACGATAACGTAGCCACTAGCGAAATGTGGCGAAAACGGTATGCCCAGTGAGCGCACTCGACCCGCCGGTCAGGCAGACTGGAAACAGCAATTTAGTGGTGACACCAGCGCGCGTTTCATCTATCGTTAACTACAGCAAGCATTTTGAACGCTTGGCGGCACTGACCTCCATCCAAGCGAGCCAAGGCCACGCATCGGAGCGTTCGAGTTAAAGGTGCTGACGACTGTACATCTGGTACACCACTGTGGAAGCTATTCACGAAGTTCACTGATTGACGACGCGCGTTTCGCGCTTGGCTGTCATCGTCATAAACGCTTGTGCGAGACGAGGAGGAACGCGGACGCACAGCGTCGCGTTCGGTGACATGTAAAACATCAGGAGGCCCGACCAAATAGACGCTGAATGATTCAGAACAGCCATACTTCTGCGAGGTACAAAGCATCTTTATTTATTACAGAAGCCGAAGAAGAAAGCCAATCATGTCTCAGATGCACAAATTATTGTACTATTTCGTAGCGCAAACGCACAAGCCTCCACAGCGTTGCACCCGATGTATGAAATGTGACGCAAGAAGGTACGCAGGATGGTTTCTAGAAGTGGAGGAAAAAGAATTGCTTTCAAATAAAGATGACGTATGGTTCGTACCAGGTCTCCCACTTCTAGCGTCACACAAGTCGACAGGAATGAAGACCTGCCTGCAACTTTATTAGCCGCCCATCATCGACGACGTTTTCAACAAGACGCTCTGACGATAAACGAACTACCAAAGCATTTCCTAGGTGTACACATTGACCAGCCTCATGACGGAACCATCAACTGACCTTCCCATCCACAAGTACACCAGAACAGTGGGCGATGGATCCGTACAAGACTGGTTCGGCCTGTTCGAGCTTCACGCTATACCGCTGCATTTCGGTTGGAATGGGATATGATCACGAACTTTACTGACTACCTCTCCGGGGAGGCTTGCAAGTTCTACCTCACGCACATATTTGAAAAAGTCGAATCATGGATAAAGATAAAACAAGAGGTGATTGCTCGGTTTAATGACTACGATGAGGACTTCCTTACTACCAACCATGTGCAGACAATTGCACTCGTCCACTAGAGTCCACACACTTTTCTCAGGAGACAGCTTTCCATCAGCTTTTTTCTTCTGCACAAAAATCGGCATTTTAAAAGTCGCCGCCACAACATATGAGAAGACACGTTGTTAACCCACCTGAGCCTCTCCATTCTTTGTTTCGCGTCATCACCTGGTTTGAAGTGCACTTAACGCATCACAACAGCTCTTGAAGTGCGCTTAACGCTCACTATTTGTCTCATAAAATGCGCTTAAGGTAGATGAGCCGACGAATCTGCAAAATACCGAAGCATGCCATGATGACTCAAGGAGTCAAAATCTGTCTTCACGCATTGTAAGAGCCTATTTCCCATCTCGCACAATTGGCCCACCTCCAGTATTTTCATCGCTTGGCTCTTCAGTTGCTCACAACACCCACGTCGCTCTCACGCTCTTGGATAGAGCTGCGGACTTCCGGAGATACTCAGACAAGCCATAAAACTTGTGTTCAGATTCATGCATCAAAACAGCTCACCTTCTTATTTGCGCGGGCAGACAGACATTCCCAAGTAATATCCGGCCGAACCACACCTGTCCCGGAGTTACCGTATAGTGCACAGCCATTTCAGTGTCCAACCAACACAGTAGGCTCGAAAACACCCACTCTCATGCACTACCGTGCACCATAAGCGTCCATTAATAACGGCGTTGCAAGAGTCTCAGAAGATTTTTTTGTCAATTCTTGCGCACTACCTTCGATGCCTGACAAGAATCACGACACTCTAACGAGTATTTACTGGTGCCGTCAACCTGCGAAAAAAACTGGCTCATGTTTATAAGGAAAGTCCACTTCGTGAGAATACGCATCATGAAAAATGCCACCAGAACAAACAAGAAGAACCCCAACAGCTACAACGGCTGCACCAACAAGGGCCACGAAGAAATAAAGCTACAGCGCGAGCATACTTGCAGAATAAGCAATTTCGTTAGCAACGCGACCACTAAAGAAAAAATAATTCAGCATCTGGGCCATCTTCACAGAAACGAATGCCAAGGAACTTTTCTTCGACCAGCGTTCAAAATTGCGCCTTTGGTCACATCAGCGCCATCGCCATAGGTAACTCCCCGAAAGCCAAAAAACAACCTCTTACACTCCGGAGGAACACAAGCAGCGCCCAATCAGCCACGGTCAACGGGCACGCAGATTGCATTCACGGCGTTCGTATCACCCGCAATGAAGAATGCGACGCCTACGAAATCGGAACTGTTGATCCTGGAAAGCGCTCAAACCTCGTTCAATCCTCGCAAGAATACCAGCTGCGTTTTCATCTGCTTTCATGCTCAAAGCATGCTTACGTTGTCCAGAGCGCAGCAGCCAGCCTCTCTCTCCAGAGCTGTATTTGATGCCCTCGGATTGCTGCCGTCTCCTGTGAAGTCTTTGTGCAAACTTAAGGAACGTTGTTATGATATGTAAATACAGCCCATTGCTACATTTTTTTAAAACTTCTAAAACTGGTTGTTCATCATGCCTAATCATTTTTAACGCCCACATTCTTTTGGGCGGAGGGGTAATCTTGTGACGTAAGAAGGTGCATAGGATGGTTGGTGGACGCGGTGGAAGAAGTGCTTTGAAATAAAGATGGCGTATGAACTGGGCCACGTCTCCCACATCTAAAGTCACAGTAATGTTAATGTGTACTAGAACTTCAGTACACTATAGTAATATACAATCTAGCTTAAAACAACGTTGCCAGTTTTAGTGCATAGCTGCAGAATATTCAAAGGCAAGAACAGGACGCCCTTCTCGCTGCACTCGGGGGCTGTCTCTCACCTCTGCATTTAAAGCCGCCCTGGGCGTTGTATTCCACGGTGCAGCTCCATCTACATCGACAATATCATCCTACAATAGAAAAAAAGTAGTTAGAACTGCTGTCCACATCTCGTAGCTAAAAACAGTCAGCCACTTCTTAATCGTCCAGTTGGACATCCAGTATGGGCAATGACGTTAGGGCTGCTTTTCGTTGAATGGTGCACCGATAAATATTCAAGTGGGCATGAAGGGAAGCAGGAAACGACAAAAGCACAACCAACTACGTAAATACGGCAGCATAATGGAACGCCAAAAGCGGCAGTGCAAGTCCACAGCCGCCTGGATGACCTGTGGTTGCTGCGATAAAGCTTACGTTTCTACTGTGCAGTTTGATGTCAAATACAAAGATTTCGCGTTGTACATCCCAAACAACGCACTCATCGCACATATAACTCCATTAAACGGCAGCGTAACGAAATCTAGGGCTGCTCGCCGAGACGCTCAAAATATTTTAAAGCAGTTATTTGTGTGATCAACTGATGTGAGCAAAGATGAGATGCTAGAAAAAAAAATAACCCGCGTCGTGCCTGGCTACGAAAATATTTCACAACACGCATGAAGATACTTGTTTCCTACGTGAAGCCAAACACTTTTAAGGTCAATGAGCATTTAGCGCGACATTTTCCAAAATGAAATCTGGTATTTATACGACCAAAAACGGGTTCGTTGAAGTTTTTGCGTGTAATTGGTCAAGTGTTCTCGCGCGCCTTGGCTCGCTACGTTAGTGCCCTGCTCCCGTATGCTGCCGCCGTTAGTAAAGCCTGAGAAATTGCATCTACTGCTCAAAAAAGGGAATTATTTTAGCTTTGCTTCATACATCGCGGTGAGCATTGAGTTCGAGCGACCATAGATACGACGTGATCTGGCTCGTACGTTGCTGCTGTCGACGTTCCTTGAACTCGTCGCTATGTGGTTTCTTCTCTTGTACTATGAGCTACACTGGCCGAGATTGAGTGGTTTCACGCGGCTTATCGAGAGCCGTGCAGTGCATGCCCGAGGATAAGTGACGTCACACGACGCACAGCTGGCGCACTGAAGAAGGCGCCTCTGAAGTGACATGTTACTATAGTGGTCTGGCACTCGACTCGCGTGAGCTCGCTGGCTAGTTCGTCCGCTCTTCGCTCCTTCTGCCCGTCTGTTGGTCTGTCCGTCCGTTCGTAGCTCGCGCCACCTATATCATAGCATAGCCGCGCTAAACCAGCGCAAACGTTTCTTTTTAAGTGGGCAACTAAATACTGCAAAGGAATTCGCCTTCCTTATTCCACGTAGCTTTTCTCTGCTACCACTATTAAGACAGGCTTAACTTTGGCAGTGAGCGAAACATTTATTCATAGGCGTGCACACGGCGGGAAGGTGGACTAGAGGGGCGCAATGTCAGTCTCATACACTGACATTATAAAAAGGGGGGGCGAGAAGGGGAGCAATGCCAGCCCCAAACATTGGCATCATATATATAGGGAGTGGAAAACTGCGACCAACCTCCGCCCTCCCCACCCCCTTC
Organism: Rhipicephalus microplus; assembly: GCF_043290135.1. Classification (NCBI taxonomy): domain Eukaryota; kingdom Metazoa; phylum Arthropoda; class Arachnida; order Ixodida; family Ixodidae; genus Rhipicephalus; species Rhipicephalus microplus. The sequence continues at coordinate 1,006,618 of NW_027464614.1, read as the reverse complement.
CCGCTCCTCTTAAGGGTAGCCCTGCCAAAGCCACCTATAGATAATTTCAGGACTGCTCACTGTGGCTTTCGTGGGCTATGACGTCAGTCCGTTTTTGCCGGCGTGTTTCGCTGTATAGACGTGCCTAGGCTTGCTCTCGTCACTCGACCGACATGAATGGTCAAGCCAGACGAACGTTTTAGTGGCGTGCTGGTGTGCATGTTGGCAACTCGAAAAGGCAGTCTTGATGTCCGTGAACTGCAGCGTGGATGTGTGATGCGTTTTGAGCACCGCATATTCGCAACCTATACGGCTTCTATACCGAACGGTTTGGACAATGCTGCGTGGTGATTTGTCGTGGCAAATGGACTGAAGTTGTGAGTGTTCTCATTTGCTAAGGTCAACCGAAGAACAAATTGGGAGCGTGTCGTTCGTCAAGCTTACGTCGACACCCGTGTTTTTTTGTGACCCGAAGATACGTGTGTCCGTAATACATATTTTAAGTCGTCCCAACGGCCCCATCGTCACCATGTTTCGTTCTTGCTGCAAAATAAAGGTGTTATGTTTTCTTCTTACTTGTTGGTGTAGGCCCTGGCAATAAATAATAAACGCGTGTAGCAGAACATTTTTGAACAGGCGTTTTCCCTTCAGTGTCGCTAAATATTTTGCAACTGGCTATTAGCGCCGCCGACTTGTATTACCTCTGTTCACTTCGTTGAGAAAAATGGAAGGAATGCCGTCGCATTACTGAGTGCATCAGTTTTGTGCATAGTATTTTCTTGGCGCTGTTCCTACCACTTTATTGCGGTAATATTGTGGCCAGCATTGTAGCCAAATATATTTCCTTGAAGTTTAGATGTGTGTAGACACTTACGGTAAAGTGCTTTCTAAATTGGTTTTCAGGTGTATGATTTCTATTTCAAGCTAGAATATTTAAGAACCACTACCAAAAATATATCGATTCAAGAACTGGCAGTTTGGTAAAAGCACCCACGGGGGCTACACGGTTTAATATAGACCTAGTATAAAAATTTTCCCTGGGCCCTAAGTTATAAGACCGACTACGCACCACTGCGACAGGGGCCGGGGAAAAGGGGAAACGCCGCTTCTTGTGTCGCGGTCACGAGAGATTTTTGTGAAATGGAAGATATTGTTTTCTGTTGCAATGGTCATAACCCTAATATTGTGCTAAATATCATACTTGTGGCCTCAGCGCACAATATCCTAAGTAACTACGGGTACACAAGACAAGCACGAAAGAGTACAACTAAAACTGCAGAAACTTTCCGAATGAGTGGCAACACTCTCTCTGCATGCTTTAGATATCGTCTGTCTGAGTGCATGTGTGTGTAAATAAATAGAGAATGAAATAAATTAATTTATTTCGTCACTTGGTTGGTCACTTCGTTTATTTGTTTCGTACCTTTTTGCACTTATATATCAGCCACACGTTCGATTGCGTACAATATTTGACCTTTTCGTGGAGGAAATCGCTCACAGGTGAATCCCCAAAAGCTTTGAAGTAAAATACATTTCTTAAACCAGGGCCTGCTTTTACCCAAATGGCAGAATAAAGCTGTTAAGCATGTACAACTCACCACGAACGCTTTATCTTTTAACGGGTGACGATGGGGGCTATGGATTCACCGCCTCCCGTACGCGCGCTGGCTCGGTAAAACGAGTGACGTGACGGTGGGAGTGAGCAGGTCTGATAATACTTCTTGTAGGTGGCATGGGCCCTGCGCTCGCTTATGCGCCCGTTAATCGCGAATGCACCGCTGCAATCGGGGTGATGTGACATCATGGCAAAGACTCGCTTGCTCCGGCATGAACGATCTTCTTTTCTGCGCCCCCAGTGTTCGCGCTCTCTTGCACCGCGAGGGCATTCTTTCTCACTTTCGTTTTCCCAACATCACATTATAGAAGATAAAAGCTTTCATTATTACGCAAATGCTACTGAGAAACTCCGGATAGCTAAGATCGGCAAACTCGCATTTAAATGGAAGGTTAACTGTGAAAGGGTGATGCTTAATCAGAACTGAACAGCCATCTTCACCGCACATTCGCAGAATTCTGTTCTAAAAACGTTTTTTTGCTAAAGACTTACTCTATCATCAGCTTACCTCAGATGTCACAGTTACTACGCGTAGTCCCTTGTAACGTGAATGAAATTGTATACGACGTCTTAAATTGATAAACTGTATTTTACAAATGACCTTGATGATTTGACCGAATGGGGCTTTCTGAAAACAGGAAAACGCTAGACAAATTCGTCTCTAGAAATTAGAGCTTAAGACACTTAGAAAATCAAAATAGAATAACGATTTCACACACAGATTGTTTTCGCTAATGACGATTGGTCTTGGAGATTTGTTAGCGATTATGTATTTATAGCCTTTTTTGCACGAATAGCTGGTCTCATCTGCCACTGCGTTGCAAAAAGTAATGGTTACACCACCTGTAGCACCGGCAACACATTTTTTAAGCAAATGCCAAAAAGTGTAAATAACTGTTTTAAACTATTTCGGTGGCGCCCTCAACGATGCTGCCTTTGAAATAAACATCAGTAGCCTCACTGCAATATAAACTTGTCCCGCAAGCCGGGTGCTTATATAGATTTAATTGGACGCCACTCACGGAAAACTACCTATGTGCAAAAATTATTTGTGAAATTGTTATGTAAACTGCGGTAAGTAGGCGTCTGACAACATTGCTGCTGCGATCAACACGAAGATATGGTGACTAGAAGGAGAGGTGTCAGCATCGGCGAGCCGGAGAGTGCGCGAGAATTTATCCGGATGCGGCGGCGCTGCGGTCGTTTTCGACATGCCCCTCCTAGCACGTCATAAATCAGTCGTTTTTCGTTGCAAATATTTCACGCTACCCTGCGGATTGTAACAACGTATACCTGTCACATTTCTGGCGGCGCGCTGCAAAGCGTGTATTGGCACCAAAAACTAGTGTTTTCAAGTCACTTCATAGTATATCAGCTACGAAGCTTAGAATATAGAGAATCAAGTGACTTGCCGTGAGCTTGACACTAAAACAAAGTCCGTGCAGTGTTCTCCGTGAAGTCCTAATGTACGTAAATGTATCGGCAACAATTATTTTTGTGACTCGCGCAATCAAGGTCTAATTTTACTGGCAAGACATTTGTTTTCTCGAAAGCGAAAAACAACATGAAAATCAAGGTCAAATTTTACTGGCAAGACATTTGTTTTCTCGAAAGCGAAAAACAACATGAAAATAAACACAGCATATGCATTAGGGTGAAGAAAACTGCAGGGTATTTGAAACTCCGCTTAAGCAAGCGAATAAGGCTACTAAAGAGAACAGTAAATATACGATAATACAATTGGCATACATACACACATGACATTGAGATTTCAATGGCAAACATAGATACAGTCACAAACCAGCTCACAAATAAAATGATTTTTGCATATGTGAACAAAGCCAGAGAGTGATATCACAGTTGTTAATGGGTGATTTATAACAATGTGAACAAGACAATAGTAAAATCTCAAGAAACAACAGAGTGTGAGTAATGCACAATAACATAAAATAAAGCCTTGTTGGCTGAGTTAATACTGTGACAGGTATGTAAGGCGTCTCAACTTCCAGAACTTCATTTTTTCTCTCTTTTTTATTGGATGCATTTTCTCCAGCAAGCGAAAATGTATTCTGGTCAATGCAAACAATCTAATTATCTGATTTGTCACTTCCAGTTGGTGGTGTTCACAGCTATCCATATTTAACCTTTTCGTAGACAGGCAAGCGATAAGGTCTGTTCAGCTGTCACTTTTCAACTTGTTGAAACTGAAGCAATAGGTGAGTGCATCTTCCGTAGCTTTCACCAGGTCTGCTAAGGACTCGGACGGGTACAGAAAGCATGATTCTGCCAGAAGCAAGCTGGAATTATGAGTGAAGCAGGAGCCTGCTACATTCATTGCACTTCGTATTTTTCACCATCTTCTGGGCCATATAGCCACAGACGTAATAAGTGATCCGGGAGTCACTTTTGCGTCCAATGAGATCAGTGTAGTCAGGAAGGGCTTCACAAGCAACAATCATTTCATGAACCTCACTGAGGTGCCCCGCATCTAGAAGCTCATCTAGCTTATTCTGCAATTCTATTGAATTAATGTGGATGCCCAGACATGCAAAGCTGCTCGGAACTCCAGAAGGTATGTTTCCACTGGGGGTGACTCTGCCAAACTATAAAAACTGAGGAAACTCACAGCGATAAAAAATTGTGTCGTCGAAGGTTGATCATTCGAGCCAGACATTTGCTTCAGAATTCCAAAAAGATTTCAAGTGCGTCTTGGCAGAGGCGAGACGTCATCAAGTGTTTTTAGCCCAAGGTTTTTGTGCCATAGTGCTGGATGGAAAGAGTGCTGGTGAGAGCGACACGGAGTCCTTCTGCAGTTGATTCACTCAGGAACCCACCCTCCTTAGGTACATTCTTTTCCCAAGTTGCTAAGAACCCGTTGATAACATGCTTGTAGCTACGGACGATGAATCTTTCGTCGAAATGAGCTTCGCACAAAACACAGTTCTTTTCCAGTGGTTTGTCAGCGCGAGGAATTGTACGCTCCCAGGCCTTGCTTTGTTCATTGTCGGCGGGAGCAGAGAAGAGAAACGCTTTGTTCCCTTGTTTGCGGGCCGAAGCATATCCCGCACTGCATCCAGGTGACAAGCAGTGTCCTTCCTGTTTACTCATCACTACTGCATGGTCACATTGACACGTATTGATCCCGAACAAGTCCAAATAGGCAAAGCGCAGACGTTGCCACTTGCGAGCACACGAGCAAGCGACTAAAAGTGCCGCGCTAGCGGCTGGCAAGCGCTCTCGACCGATCACGGTGGCGACTTGCGCGCCGCTCCACGGCGAGCTGAAATACCAGCACGCCTTCTTTCAAGGTGCGGCCGGGACGATGCTGACACCTGTCCTTCTAGCCACCATACCAAAGGTTTGGGACAAGCATAGCCGCCTACATTTTTTATGCCCGCCGAGTACGAGCGGAGCAAGGTGCTCTACCCGTACCTTCTAGTTCAAGCGCTCGCCACTACACTGCACTGCCACCCAATACCCCGTCCCAGAGCAGACGACGCGTCTACGCTGTTGCGCGCATGTATTTGGAGAGAAACTTGTTTTCGCATTAGAGGTGCAACTGTAAAATAAATGCGCAGGTTGCATTGGTGCTTGTTAATACTGTACTGGGGTGTTGAGAAGAAACGCAAACAGTGCGGTGCGATGTTTCCATCCCGCTTTGACCTTGGAGGGAATAAAAAAACGCTAGAATAGTTATTTTTCATGCAGGCTACAACCACTAAGAAATGAAATGTGAAACAGCAAAGAATGTACATGTCGCACTGTTCGCGCTTCTTTCCATCTCCACAGTACATCGAGAGCAAGCAACACGAGACATATTGTGACAACTGGATTTTTACACTTGGGCCCACACTTGCGAGATCAAGCTCACAGTTTCAGGGTCTTACGTGAGAGTGGCTTTATTTAGAAAACTTTGGCGACGTCTTGCCTGTCTGTCGCTTTGAGGTCAAAATTGGTGAATATTTGGCGACAGAACTTTGTAAGCAGCACTTTGAGCAAATTTTCTTAATTTTCTTGGTGCCCTGGATTCGAAAACACCAAAGCTTTGTGCTCGAGGAGTATCTCGGCAGCATTGTTCACAGCCTCCATTAGAGGGTGATGCATACGCCTTTTCGCTAGAACTTCGACGAGCATCTGTATTTCGTAGAGAACATTTAGATGTTGTGCGGACAGACACAGAAATATATCGCGGTCTTGGTGCTTAATGAGCGAATCCGATGGCTTCGAGGTGTTTGGCTTTGCTAAGAGCGCGAAGTACTCCTCACATTCGAAGTTTTCTCGTAAAGTTCTTGCTAAGTAGCCACCGACCATAGCTAATGCGGCCACATTTGGAGAAGGAAGTAGAGGCCTATCTCGATTTAGTTGCTGTCTGAGCTCTCTACGTGCTTCCGCAGGGAATTCATCGCTGGTTTGCTTCCTTATGTTTATTTGTTGCACTAGTTTCCCTAATATTGACGCAGCAAGGTCTCGACAACATGCAGGAATGCCGACGCATAGCATTCTTCTTTTAGCTTTTGCAGTTTTTGTTTGTAGTAGTGCACGGTGTTCTTGAGCCGCTCAATTCACACGTTCAGGTCTCGCTCCTTACGTCTCCGTATTTGTCTGTATATTGCTGAAACCGAGAATAAAAACGGTGCCTGTGCAGCTCTGTCCACTTACACGGTGGCAGTCATGCAGCGCTCGTTGCGCCGCTTTTTGTGGGTTGCGGCAATTCGGTTACGGTGCAGTTCATCAGTGATAACTCTGGAGAGTTGACATCGATGGAGGGCAATTTATTGAGAGGACGCGAATGAGAGTCCAGTTGGGTCTCAAGTGCTCTACGTTTCGGCGGTGTTGTGTTCACTGGCGCAGCTGCCTCGCGTTTTCTCACAGACGCGTCGCTTCTCTCTCTTTTTCGGAGGCTGCATACGCGCCCCGCCGCGGTGGTCTAGTGGCTAAGGTACTCGGCTGCTGACCCGCAGGTCGCGGGTTCGAATCCCGGCTGCGGCGGCTGCATTTCCGATGGAGGCGGAAATGTTGTAAGCCCGTGTACTCAGATTTTGGTGCACGTTAAAGAACCCCAGTTGGTCTAAATTTCCGGAGCCCTCCACTACGGCGTCTCTCATAATCATATGGTGGTTTTGGGACGGTAAACCCCACAAATCAATCGGAGGCTGCATACGCAGGATATTCTTCGAAAATGCTGAGAACAGCGTCTTTCTTGAGCTTGCAAATTTTGCAGTCCTCCTCGAAGTCCGAGGAACAGGTGTATCGGCTGCATACAATTGAGTAACACGACATGGTATTCGGTGTCCAGTAATCCCGAGAAATGACCTTTAGCAATTTCGCTCGCAGTTCCGGGTCGCTTGAACTCTCATGGAATATGCCCAGTGTGCTTTGTTTGCTCGAAGACTTGCAGTGGGGTACGCAGCAGCGCGACATCTTGTCGGGCGCAGGGCGCCCCAACTGATTCCACACTGCGGATAGAAAGCCAAATTAGTAAGCCAAAAGTAATGAATGTATTATGTACCGTAAATCGCGGTTTTTGTATTAGTAAACAATACAGGTTGTAACTGCACTAGCAACCCACATGTAGTTCCGTAAAATCGAGTAAACAAACGGTCGCTTCAATCAGTGACGCTGAACCTTAGCGCTCAGAACGGTGTTTCAACAATAAACGTTGAAACACCGTTCACACAAGACACACAAGCTTACCTGCAGCAAACACGAAGGACACGGGACAACTTTATCTTGTAGAGCCACTTTGGTGGATACTTCGATGATGATGATATGTGGGGTTTAACGTCCCAAAACCACGCTATGATTATGAGAGACGCCGTAGTGGAGGGCTCCGGAAATTTAGACCACCTGGGGTTCTTTAACGTGCACCCAAATCTGAGCACACGGGCCTACAACATTTCCGCCTCCATCGGAAATGCAGCCGCCGCAGCCGGGATTCGAACCCGCGCCCTGCGGGTCAGCAGCCGAGTACCTTAGCCACTAGGCCACCGCGGCGGGGCGGTGGATACTTCGAGGTGCCTTAACACGTGGTGGCGTAGCGAGTGAGCGAGCTTATGCTTGGCTCGCTCCGCAATACGTACAGGTAAGAAGTATGGGTGCGAGCCCCCCTTGCGTAGAAGACAGGCGTAAATCGAGAAGGAAGGGTGAGGGCGGTAGGCGGCCTCTGCCGCTCCACTACGCGAGCATGAAAAACATAGATGGCTATGGACAAGCCCACTGGAGGGCACCATAATTTTTACTGCAGTATTTGCGGGTGCACGCGGAGTTTTGAAAGCATGGTTTTCTTATACAAATCAAACAATATGTTGCAAAGGGAAGTCGCTACTTTGCTCAAAGAAAATCTGACAAATGCGTAAGCATGCCTTCTTTCACTCTGCTTCCAAAAGGGGCTCACGTCTTGGACGGCTACGTGTGAATGATACTATACTTTCACGGTTTTTAAGTTTTAATTTGTTTGTTGCAGTCCTTGTGTCAATCTGTTCATTTTTTTTCAGTTTGTCAGTATATAGTTTTAGCCACTGCGTCTGTATTACTAACGCGTGATCATTTCATGGTCATGTTAGGAAGACATATATCCCCAACATGGTGTGTCGCTGATATGAAGCGCAACGAAAGCAAGTGATGCGATTTGTCTGAATAAACAGCACCATCTAAAATATTCTCACTGAACTTTAGCTTGTACGTACTTCTATGAGACAGCCTCGTCACTTATACTGTTCAGGAGATACTGCCTTTTTTTCTTTCTCGTCTGCTCTTTTCTCGGTTACGTGTGACGCATGAAAAGGTTAGGCTCAAAGGAGCTTCGCCCTTAAAAGAAAGCCAAAAAATGACCATTTCTAGTCTCATTTCCTAGCTGGCGTTACTCTGGCGCTACTCTTCAATTGGCTGCTGCGCGCGCTTTGCTTGAAAGCGCGTAGAACGAATGCCTCTCTCAGTCTCTTGGATAGTCGCCCTACGTGGCGCATCGTTGGTGTGGAATGAACGGAACGCAGCGGTGGGTGCGTTGACGACGCCTGCGCTCGTCTTCCTTGGCTCGCGTCTCGTCGGTGTTACACATGCGCAGTCTGCGTTTTCGAAAGCGATCGGACGCATATACGGACGGACGGACACATGGATGATGGCCGCTTCACCCCACTCATCATCATTCATTCTGTAGATCTACTGTGATTTTTTTCAGAAACTGCGCGTCTTCTGTCTTTTCCGCCTGCTTTGCGCACCTATGAAAAAGTGTGACTTCTGTTATTTGAATGATGGGTCAAAATACCTTCAAAACAAATTGAGTAACCGTACCGTGCCAGTCAGAGCGTAATACTCCGAGATCATGAAGATAGCGAACAAGATAAGGCACGCGCCGGCGAGTGAGGCCCTGAATCGTAGTTCCCAGCTAAGTCCGCTTCCTTTGTCCAGGCTTCCGAGCTCGGATTTGCTGGATCCAGCCGCTTTCGAAGAGGAGGACTCGGGAGTGCACTGTTGTTCGCCGGACACACTGGTTCTCGTAGTTGGTTCCTCGGAGCTGTCGGTCGAAGACGACGCCGCGATGGCACCTTCACTGCATACAGATACGGCAGTACTATCGTGAAATGCATAGCCACACTCGAGAAAATGTGTATTTCGTTGCGTTGTATTGTTCCTGCCACAGCCGTTTCAGGGACAGAAAGTGTCAAACTATGAAACGTGGGTTACAATTGGACAATATCGGTCCGCGCGCTGATGTCTTTATTTTTTATATCATCGGGTCATTCAGAAAAACTGTAATCACCACTCTTGGTAGGCCGCGCCAAAAATTAAAGACTTCACGACAGTTTTAGGCTGGTAATACTAGCCATAACGCGTGAGTAGCCTAGTTTAATCAGATCTAACGCGAGTACCAGCGATAAAGCTGGATAGAAGTTTGATAAGCCAGGTATGAAAACCGACGTATTTTACGGATGGGCACATTACCGACAGCCGATAACCCAAGCGACCATTATCAGTGTAGAACGTGGATTTCTGACACTTCCCTCGGCAAAGAGTTTTCGCCTTTAAAGGGTCTCTGAAACGGTTTCGACGATTTTTTACTAACACATTGGGCCGGTAAGCCCAGTCCTAAGGGTAATTTAGAGACCGATTTGAGCCCTCTGCGTAAGCTGTGTAATTTATTAGAAAGCTTTAAAGCTGCGAATCGCTCGAGATCGCTGCGACTCGGCCAAACGCATTTTCAACCGCCCACACACCAAGCGACGCAATCTGCCCTATTGACGTCATCGTTTTCAGCTGATCTGCTTGACTGCGCAACACGCAGCACAGGTATTTCTTTTCTAATAAACAAGAACAAATGTTCTTCATAATTTTGCGAAAACACTTTAAAATTTATTTCCATTGGAAAATTTTTACACAGAAAAAGAAGACGATCGCAGTTTACACAACTAGGCTTTGGAACATCCGGCACACGGCGAACATTGTCTGCTTGGATCCCACACGCTCCATGTTGACGTGAGCTGCGCAAAGAGTGGGCCTCCCGCGGCTGCTGTGACCAACGCCTGTTGCTGTGACCTATACACTGGTGACACCATGAATCACCCTTGCCTCGTTGTGGGCTGCAAGTCCGTTGATTGGCGACAAGTGAAGATACGACACCATGCGCCTGGGAAAAAACAGCAGGCGCACCGAGTGACTGCGGTGAATCGGATTGCCCGCATCAGATCTGCGGCGGGATTTTCGCGTATGCGGTCGCCACTTTAAGCTGGAAGACTACGAACGCGATTCCGTGCTTGTGCGGCGATGTGGAGAGGCATCCTCTTGAATCCGATGCACTGCCGTCTTTGTTCCTCCCTGGTGAAAAGGTAAGTTCGAGGTCGATTCGTATCGTGCGACACGCAGTGAAAACGCGGTTCGCACGTGTGTGTTCAGAAAATACTATGTAACTTGATTAATTATAACTATAACGACTGTGTCTTTTCAATGCGATGTGGTTCACTTTGCAATAATTATATACACGCCGAAAGACTTTCACCGGTTCGTGATTTCTAAAACCGATTATAAAATGACAGGCTGCCTTATTGCACAAGTGTGCACGTCGTAGGGCCAGCTGTAAAATGAATATTCAAATGTACGGCGTGCATGTTATGCAAGATAAGCTCAAAGACAGCCGCGCAATAGTGCAACACGTGTACGACGATGTTGATTGCCTACGGCTCAATTGCTCGTGTTGTATTCATGCGGAATAGCAAGAGCACGGCGCGCTAGAAAATCGTCTCGTGGTGCCGGCGTCCAAAATGCGTTGGAGCTTATGATCAACTGTAGCACATATGCTTTATTTGTACGTTTATTTTCCGGTGTGAATACACGTTTATGTATGTGTAAAGGCAGCTTTGCAATAGAAGGCGTGCCGATTGACGGGTGGTTTATTTCATCGACTGGGCTTAGGGAAATTCATCCAAGAAGCTTATGGCTGCTTACAGGGCCTATTATGAGCATGTAGATTAACGTTGTGGCATATCATGGGGGAAAACGAAGAAGCCGAGAAATATTTGCACCACACTGTCTATTCATAATCTAACCATATAACTGCAATACTCCATTTGTTTACGACATAATGCATAATCACCAAATCACAGCAGTACAATCAAATATCAAAACAAGAACTTGGCAGCTCATCAAAAAAAGATCTGCTAATCAGTATAACCGCATGCAGAGTTAATGCGCTTATTTGATCCAAGATGCGGAAAAAACAAAATTGCCGAAGTAGTTTTTATACTAATACAATAAACTCTCCAGCCTCTTTGAGTACTATACAAGATTTCTTGGCAGCATGTTTTTAGAACACACGCATAAAGCAATTCACGCTATGTATATGGAATTATTGCACATAAAATGTGTGAATGGAAATGCAAGGACAACACTTAAAATCATTGTCATTCATGGTGCCTGTGGTAAATGAAATCGCTGTTTTTTTCAGCATCACACACTGCCCAGAAAATTGTCGGTAAGCATGGCACAGTCTTGGTACCTTCTGCTAGTCAGGTTAGTCCTGATCTGTTTGTGTACATTGGCACTGCACAAAAGTTAGAGTGGAATGTATATGTGTTGCATAGCATTGCTGCATATTATGAAAAATAACTCAGTAACACCTTTCTTATGCAGCCACACACTGTGCAACTAGCTGGTGCCGGATAAGGCAGCTCGATTTCCGCAGCTCTCAGCTCCAACAAGAACACGGGACAGTATGCGAATCTTTGAGTGTAGCACTAAGAACCAAGGCGCACTACAACAGACTAACAATAAATAGACGAGCATTAACGCTCGGCCCTTTTGAGATGAAGTGGTGTGGTGATGCCCCAAGCAAATCATAGTCCTGACTATCTAAGCGCGTCGAACCTACATAGTTCTGCCAGGCGGCTTTCCTGCAAGGTTGTTTTTTAATCAAAAGGGGGAAAAAACTCTAATGCCTATACTGTTTTTTCTTGCTCACTGTGCTTTCACCACTCCTATTATACTGAAAGCAAGTGAGTGCCACAAAACGACATTTATTGCTATAGCAATCATATGGACACTCTCGGTTGGATTTTTCTGCCGGCGTCGCCATCACACACCGTATACGTATCTAAATATAAATTAACGCAAGAAAGAAAATAATTCCGAAAAAGCTCCAGTGCACGGAATTGAACGTTGAACCTATAAATTGTGAGCGCGAGGGGTTAACCACTGAGCCACGAAGGAGCGCCTCCTTCAACGTTCAAACAACAAGCTATTTATAGACATTTGCATCACGCCAGGAGGTCCGGTCTGGCAACCAACGCATTCCTCCTCTCTAGCATGCGGGCGACGGCTGGGAGTGGGGCTTTTCGATTTTTCGATTCCTGGGTTGGTTCTGGAGACCCGCGGGCTGCCCACGGGAGCACCGAAAGCTACTGCTGCATCCGGTTCTGATAAGAAATGACGTAAGCTGACTACGCGCCCCCCCCGGCGACAGCCAGAAGGTCGCAAAATCGAACGCAGGACAGCCAGCGTAAACGTAAAAATACTATACCGTCATGGCAGCAAACAAAACAATGCGCTGCGTGTATGTTGTTTTTTTTCTGCATTGTCCGCTTGGAAATACGCAGCTAAGCTCTCCAAAAAGCTGAAATAATATCCTCGAGCGTGCGCATTTGTGGTACGACTTCGTATGCTCTCACGATCACTCGCCGCATCCGCGAACGAAACAGCCAGCTGGCGCACGCTGCCTTGAGAACGATGTAAGGTGATCTGCCGCGACGGTGACGGCTTGACAAGCTCACGTCTCTTTTAGTACGTTTATCAGTCACCGCACAACACGATGCGAAGTCACACGAAAGTGATCGTGTCCCCAAAGAAGCTTGAAGATATATACCTGCTAACACACGTTGACCAACTTACGTTTTTGTCTAAAGTTTATGACAGGCGCAGGTATCGGTACCACAAGTGTGCGTCGTATATAAAGTAAACATTTGCATGACACATTCTCCACCATTTTTGGAACTTGCCTTGGCCTGTTTTTCCGCCCTAAGTGGCACTTAACGATTGTCATGTATATCAGCTTTGATTCTACCTACTACGCCATAGTACGTACTGGGTGGCATTATTACGAAGAGGTTAAAAAAGTCGAAGTCATCGATTAAATGGGCCACGAAAGGATGTATACATTTCTGACCATTCTCCGTTTTTTTTCTCGCGCCGTATGGTATAATGTCATACCACATATATGCTGGCTCATAGATAGAAATGGGTTGGCACGCCGTTCGCGAAGAGCGAGCATCACCAACAGTCGCGATCTAGGGCCTTCTATCACCATGGAAGATCAATCGTGTAGTCAGGAAACAGGTTCTAAGAGGTTCACGTACGCAAACATACGACGGAGCGAACTAGTTCGATCACAATCGTCTACGCTAAGTGCACAGAAAGCAGGCACAGCTTCACAAACGACTACTACAAAAAAATTAACAACAAAGTTGTTCCCATGCGTGCGTACGAACGTGTACTACGTACTACATAACTTTTAAGGCATGTGCACGACGCAGTCAACCTGCAACAGTTCACCGCGTTGTTCACAGAAGGAAGCTTCACAGGAAACATAACGAATGCGATGAACAGTAGCATCAAACACTCGCCGCCACTCGTATTTGCCTCATCTCGCAAGGCGGAACAGGCTTTAGAAGATAACGCCACGCGTAATGACAAGCGATGGCGCAGTCCTCAAGCGCCCACATTGCAATCCATCGAGTCTTCACAAAGATGGCACCGAGCGCGCATCGTACCTTTTCGGCGTCTGCTAGCCCGAAACCTGCCCAAAACCTTCCAGAAAGCTTCCATGACTAAATTGTCTTAGAAGCGTCTGTCGACCCTCGGGCTCCCCGCGGGTCGCCAGAACATCCAACCCGAGAAAAACGAGCCCCAACCGGAAGTGCGCCGCGGGGGGGGATGGAGCAGCCCGAGAAAAACGAGCGCGCTCTGGCTGGCTCCGGCAGCTTGCGGGTAGCCAGAAGTCGAAAATCGAAGAGCCCCTCCTCTCTAGAATGCGGGCGATGGCTGTGAGTGTGTGTGTGTTGATGCTGGTATGTGTGGCGTTATCGAGCAATTGCCGTGTATTAAGCCATTCTACGCATTTCGTTTTAAATGCGAAGCTACTTAGCGAACTTCCGCGACTTTGAGCGTATCTATCTATCTATCTATCTATCTATCTATCTATCTATCTATCTATCTATCTATCTAGCCACCTACGACTTTTAGCTCTCCTGGCCATTTTGATAATGATATCGATACCAAACTTAGTATGACATAACATGACTGTATGAAGAACATATTTGATTAGTCATAACATGAAAATCATGACATTTATGTCATGAATGTCACGATTTACATTTCATGATCCTGCAGTTCTTTCGGTGGTTTCGTTCACATGACATGTAGCAAAACTGGCGTAGTATGACATGATTGCATGGCGAACACAGGCGACAGACCGTAACATGAAAATTATGACACGCGTGTCATGTGATATGACTACATGGCACACTCATGATGCGCTCGCGGCTGTTTCGCTAGCGTCACATATACCAAGTTTGATATTACAGTACGTGAATGGTTGACTAAATTATGTAACTGGTGCAAACATGATAATCATGAGATGCGTGTCATGTAAACATGTCTACATGCTACGCTCATGATGTGCTCGCGGCCGTTTCGCTAGCGTCACATATACCAAGTTTGGTATTACGGTACGTGAATGGTTGACTAAATTATGTGACTGGTGCAAACATGATAATTATGAGATTCGTGTCATGTAAACATGTCTACATGCTACGCTCAGGATGCGCTCGTGGCCGTTTCGATAGCTTCGGATGTACCAAACTCGGTGCGACACGACCGGACGACGTAGGTAAATGCATAGCCTCCTATATTTTTTTGTGCCCGCGCATTAGCGCTAAATACATACGCGCCATCCGTCCCTTATAGTTTTGGCGCTCGCCGCCAGATGCCGCACCGATCCCATAATAACAGCAGACGACGCGGCCTATGCACGCTTGCGTTTATGCGAAGTTCAGAAAAAGTGGGCGGAGAAACTTCACGAGCACAACCTCCAAAAGTTTTTTATGATGTCCCGGGGTCGAGCACTTGAGTTTGTCACGTTTCTGTAGTATTTGCGCGGCGTTGTCAACGGCAGCCTTCAGTGGCTGATTCATCTTTCTCGCTCTTGCGAGGAAAACTTCCGCGTAATTCTTTAGAGAATTTAGAACCATTACGAGCTCAGTTGACGGATACAGGAGTACACCTGGGTGGATATCTCCACATTCAATCAGAACATGCTCCGCCGTTTCCTTATCTTTCCCGCAGCATGTGCATTGTTCTTCTTCTTTACTGAATCTTGCTTTATAACTACGCGTTCTAAGGCAACCCGATCTCGCTTCAAACAGTAAAGCGCTTCCCCTTGAATTATCGTAAAATGCCTCCCTCCTTATTTCATTTTTGCCCTTTCGGTAGTTACTCAAAGCCGGTTTTTTCTCCATAGCTGCCATCCATTCTCTCGTTTTGCGCCTCGGCGCTCCGCCAGGAGCGCTCGCATCCCATAATAGCTCGGGGGACGGCGCTGAGGGACCGACCGCTCGGGCACAAAGTTATAGAGGAGGCTATGGTAAATGGCACATCCGAACATGGTGATCACGACATGCGTGTCATGTAACAACATGTATGACTACATGCCACACTCATGATGCGCTCGCGCCAGTTTCGCTAGCTTCACATACGCCAAATTAGGTATTACGTGACGTCGATGGATGGCGAAGGTATCTGACTGGTGAAAACATGATAATCGTGAGATGCGTGTCATGCGAGAACATTACTACATGCCACACTCTAGGCGCCTATACATTTCGACGTGACGCGGTGCGCGAGCTCGCCGGCGTTCATTTCGTTGCGTCACGCCTGTGTTGCCACGCGAGGCGCCGGTCCTGCCATATAATAGTAGGCGTGCGCCGCGCAGCATTGCTTTTACGCATGCGTGTTTCAGTGGGTCCGGCGTCCCTCGGTCACGAAAAGAGGGAGGCACAGTGTTGTTATGGGTAACGCATCGGCGCGAAATGCAGCATGTGGCATTTTGCACCGGTTGCCGTCGAGCCACGCCGACGGACGCTGGTCACGCTGGTCGCGCCTGGCATCATATTATAAAGTGCTCGCGTTTTGCTGTCGTAGCGTCGCTGTGTCCAGCGTGCGCATGCGTCGACGCTACATTGGAGTATATTGGGCCCTTCAGGATGCCCTCGCGGCCGTTTTGCTAGCTCCACATATACCGAATTTGGTACTACGTGACGTCAATGAATGACGAAATATATGACTGGTGCAAACACGATAATATTAGCACGTGTGTCATGTAAGAACATGACAACATAGCACGCTCATAGCGTGGCTCGCGGGCGTTTCTCTAGCTCCACATATACCAAAATTGGTATCACGTGACGTGAATAGATGACGGAGGTAAAAGACACATCCAAACATAATAATTATGACACGGTAGTCATGTACGACATCATTTACCTCCACCTCGTAACGTTGTGCTGATTTTATTGTGACATATCAACTTTTCGCATTCGTGCTTCGCACATATTCGATTCCCAGTGTACGTGGGACCTGCAAATTTTTTTTTCATTGCTATGACGGCCAAGAAATGGTCACCAGGGAATCCCTGCTGTGTTTTGCGTGCAGTAACAACTACAGAAAAAGAAAACTGCTGTAGGAAGAAATATGTCAAGTGCATCACCAGACGTGGAGTTTTGTGGCTTTGGACTTGAAGTTGTATCGTTTTCTTGTTGACGAGGAGCAGCAGCTTCTATGGCTTGCAAATTTAAACAGGAAAAATCTTTGTACTTTCCGCGGGTATTCGGGTATGGTTAGAGCACTTCTTCTAAGGCGAACGAACCGCAGCGACTTCGACACCGATGATCAAACTCGACTTTGAAAGAAAGGAACGCAGCCTACAGCTACTCCAACGATCGTTGACAATATTTACCCGATAAGCAGCCGCACGTAACAGTTCTCTCTTTCACAGGTAAAAGTACCACGGCCCTGAGAGTCACTGAAATAAAGCGATTTAAAAAAAAGAAGGTAAAAAGGGGACGCCCATGCACGTCAGCGTCGTTTGATGTTAGAGCTGTATTCAAGTGCACACCTGTAAAAGTAATCGAGCGAGTAAGATGTGGTCACCCCTCCAGAGTTGAGAAACAATTCAGACAACAGTTGTTAACAAAAACCGCTGTTAACAAAAACCGTCAGTGCCACGAAGTAAAGACGAACCACTACACTCCAACGCACGGCTTCATGCGACAATGTGACGTAAAGAAATCTTGTTGGAAAAGCGCGTGACTACAGCTCAAGAAAGATATTCACTATGATCTCGAAGTGTTATTGCTCATTCTGGAAACGAAAGACCTAAAGATATTGCGCATTTTTGAAGCAGAAAGTCGGTGCTGTGAATATACTGCATCAACAAATGCGTACTCGTTCGCGCCATTGTAGAATAAAACAGTTGATCCTCAACGACATGAACCTTGTCAGTACGTGTCATAGACTCATTTTCTAAAGAACCTGCATCACGTCAGTCAAAACTCATCGCGTAGAAACCAAAAAAGGATGATAAAACCACAGCCGCACGCTTACATTGTATGCAAACAGCGAGCTTCCCGCATGCCAGACAGGTTGCCAGACTAGAAAAGGACCGCCCGCTAGCAAGATGGCGGCGCCCACGAAAAAAAAGTCCAGTACCTCCTTTATTTTATCAATGCCAGTGCAAACGTTCGGGCCTGAAATGGCGCCATTGGTCAATCTTGGTTTAGGGAGTTGTCGTTGTGCGACGCTATTTGAGGGGCAGTGCTGCTTGCGTCACGCGTTCGTCTGAGCGAGCGTCCCTTTCATTGCCTGGAGAAGTGGTAAACGATCTTTCCCCCTCCTTTGTATAGGGCGTCTGCTAGATTGCCTCCTTCGTTCTTCTTTGGTAGCTCTCTCTGGATGCACTACGCGGCGCGCGCTTGTAAAATTCTACAGGGAAGCTTGTAAATCGACAGAATTCAAGCACCATACGAAAGCATGACTCCCATTTTGCTGTGGTCGTACCGCTGATAGTTGCTTATTGCGAAACGTATCATGAGCCATGCGTTATCACGTTTGCGTTTCCAGGGGCCTTGATGACGAACATTATTTAGTTCGTGTTGTTTGTTTGGTCTACATAGCAGATAAGCTGTCTTCGCTTCAGCAGCAAAATGGTATCGCTTCTTTAATAATAATACTAGGGACATAGGGGGGTTGTTACGGGAATGGGTGAACAATAAAATTCAATAATAAATAATCCCGTGAACATGATAAAGGGCGCTGCTCACTGCAGGGATATGCGAAGGTTAGAAAAAAAAGACGAAACGAAAAGCACAATTACACTCGTCACGTCTACAGCGTGGCGTTAGTGATTGATGTGCAAGAACGCTGAATGACCTGAACAGGAATGGGTATGGAGCTCGTTTAAGGATGCGGTAAGAGAAGGAGAGGAAACCAGTGCATCAGGCAGCAAGTTCCATTCTTTAAATACCCAGGAAAAATAGTTATACTTAAAGGAGTCTCTTCGCGTCAGTGGAGCTTCAATGAACGTACTGCGCCTGTGCCTGAAACGCGGATTATCACTGCACTTCAGTGCATTTGATACAAGTCTTTTAGCGGTGTCGCTGAAACTTGTTTTTCGGCACCCATGTCCTTAGGAAGGAACTGCGACCTCACATTTTTGTATGATGTGGCTCTGGTCAAAAGCAATAAACAGGCGCCTGCACTGATCCCATAGATGTTGAGTGATGGACATGATAGATTCTTCACACAGGATGCCCAATGCAGCGACATTGCTTTTGTAGTTATCCAACACCACGCGCACATTCTCAAAGCCCATGCCTTCTGGGTTCTCCATGATATGTCTAATAGCTTCAACAAGGGGGCCCCTGTGCAAACTTCTAGTGAAAACATATGCCACAGGAGGAGGAGGAGGAAGAAAGTTTAGAAAGTTTAAGCGGAAAGACAGGGAGGTTAGCCAGTTCTTAGACCGGCTGGCTATTCAGGATTCTTAAAGCGGATGCTAGGTAACAGCGCGAAAAACAAAGTAAATAATTGGCGATAGCGTTATGTTCGGTGACCACCAAGTGTTGAAGCACTAGGCTCATATAGACTTCCCCAATAACAGCATCATGCTGCTTGTGGTATATAAGCCATTCCTTTATACGCATTTTATTCACGATTAGGTTACAAGCTCTTTATTCAGGAGAAATTAAAATCTCCATTTCTGATTCAAGCCTTCTTGTTGAATCTCACGCGGCCATCATACTTCTGCAATGTGGTCCTGCACTGTAGAAGGCGTTGGGATCGCACAAATTCATATGCTATTGTGGAAATACTGCGAAGGATGGCTGAATATCGGATCGAGGCTTCCGACAGCGATGGCCGCTTCCTTCCATATTTCTTCACTTGATTTTAAAGGAATGGTGTTTGTAGATCATTTCCTTGAGATGCTTCAAGACTGTTCCAGAAGGAGCTTACGCCATCGTCCTCTTTCAGCTTATGCATCTCTTCCTTGTAATGTTGCGTCATGGCTGTAAGGGCACGTAGCTGTTGTCGAAGGATTCTTTCCTTTCGTGTCGACTTTCGGTCGTAACTCCTAGTCACCAGCTCCACTTTATTTCGGTGTGCGGGCACTTTGGGGTCGTCTCTCCAAGCTTTGCGTGACAGTGAAGACACTTTTGATGTTGAAGTCACTCGTGCATGAGACGCACTGGCGTAAGAACTGCCTGTTATAGCCATTTTTGACACAAGTGAGTGAATGATCGATGGCGTCTCCGGTTCCAGGTTTAATTGCCCATGCATCTCTGCTGTACTCGGGGCTTCGGAAAAAGCACGAACGCCGGGCGCCCCAACGTGCTGTTCCCTCAGCAACTGGCATGAAATCGGGACGCGCGACTTGTTACTTCATGGGATACTGAGCTGCCCAGTTCGACTGCGATAGAACGAGCAGAGGCATCGAATGTTCCGCCTGCAGGAAGAGGCCAATCGCATTGCATGCTTTGGCCAGTGGTTTGGGAATGGTCCCGGCGAGCTCGTTTCATCGGTGAACAATTCACGTCATGTTCACGGCCTTTCAATGAATGTTCGGGAAGAGTAGCACTGTGAAATCCAGGGGAGCTTCAAGCTTGCTACTTGCGTAACAGAACAGCCACTGAGCACTCTCAGAATTGCCCGTTTTGCTAGTCTGGGCTTTTTGCAGTATTTCCCGTAGTCCCCAGGAAGAAAATGCTCAATGAAGACAGTGGCGCAAGTCAGTGCATGATTGGGCGGCCAATCGTTGCGTCTGATCAAACTCAGCCATTCCGCACGCAGTACTTCGTTACTTAGAATTTGATGAAAGAGATGTTACAATCGCTATTTTCTTTTCCCCACTAGCACGATAGAATACAGCACCTACGCATCATTCAGTCCATTCATATGACGGACACTACATTACATCGGTTTCAGAAAGCAGGAGGAACAAGTGCTGTGTGGCAAATGACCTCGATAGCTTGCGTTCAAGCACCTCGTGCTCCTTATCTCGAAACGATCGAGCGATAACGAAAAAACAATCTATGTACTACAGACGCCATCCGAATCAACGTAGATAGCTTTCAACCTAATGAAGGGTGTCTAAACTTCTGAAACACTTCCACGCTATTGCAGTAAGAATGTTTATGAGAGCCCCCCCCCCCCCATTACCCACATATACAACGACTGCAACCGCGACACACGCTGACCCTAATATGGGCGCTAAGGAAAAAGGAAAGCAGAGCTGGCTTTGCTATCACGAATACAATGAACTGCGCAGATGAGGGGATGTCTAAATGAGAGAGAGAGAGAGAATAAACTTTATTGAAAAATTAAAATTACGTGACTAATCCCGGGTGGAGCCCTCTTGTAGAGCCCCACTGGCCACAGCGGCCCGCCGGGCCTGGTCTAGGGTCACTAGTTGGCTCCCCAGTGCCAGCTCGGAAAGCCGTGCCTCCCAAGACCACGTTGTGAGTGTTTGTAGTGAGCGCACCAACCTAGATACTGCATTGGCTGGCCGCTCGGTACATTGGTAGGTTATGTGTGTAAGTGTGGCTGTGTGGTTACTACACCATGGGCATACCCCTGTTGTGTATATCTGTGGAAAAATTGCGTGTAGTTTTGATATGTGGGGGTATGTGTTCGTTTGGAGGCGGCGCCAATCCCGGGCTTGTTGGCTGCTTAAGTTCGGATGTGGAGGGGCGTACGTGCGTCTTGTAAGGCGTTGGTTTTACAATATCTGCCTGCTTGTTACACTTTGCTCTTCATGATGCCTTGTGAGGTGTCCTGAGGAGAGTCCTGCGTCTCGGCCAGTAAGTCCGCGAGCTACGCAATTTTTTTTTTATTTGAATATACTGCAGGCCCTTCGCGGCCCAAGCAGGAGTGGGTACACAGATACATCGAAATACATACATTGCCAGAGAAAAAAAAATGAACAAAAAAATCATGGTGCAAATTCAATACACTGTATGCGGTTGATGAAAGAGTCAATCGTACTACAACAAACAATGTCATTGGGTAGGCTGTTCCAGAGGGAGATAGCCGACGGAAAAAGTGAATGTTTGTGAGCGTTTACACGACTTAAGGGTTGGCGTATTGTTTTAGAATGATTTAGTCGGAATGATTGTTTAGGCGGATCTTGCAGGTAATGAGAGCGTGATATGTGGAAATGACCATGATATAATTGGTAAAGGAATTTTAATCGTGACATTATTCTGCGTTGAAAAAGTTGTTTTAAGTTTGCCCTTGCGAGTAAATCTGCGGTACTGGACTGCCTCGCGAATTCTGAATATACGAACCTTACTGCCAATTTTTGTATTCGTTCTATTTTACTAATCAGGTACTTTTGATGTGGACTCCAGATGAGATCGGCGTACTCTAAACATGGTCTAATTAGTGTTTTGTAGGCATTTATTTTAATATGTGGTGGTGCATTGCGCAGTTTTCTTCTCAAGAAAGATAACTTCTTTTCCGCTTTCTGACACATGGCCAAAATGTGTGGTTCCCAGTTAAGGTTCGGCGTGAGTGTAATGCCTAGGTATTTTACTTGATTGCATTTTTCGATAATTGAGTTTCCAATCCTATATGTATAGTTAAGGGGGGTTTTCTTATTTGTAAAAGAAATGCAATGCGTTTTTGATGTGTTTAGTTTCATGCCCCAAGTATTGCACCAGGAATAAATTGCCTGAAGTGAATTGTTAAGTTTAGTTTGGTCGTCTGAATTGCGCACGACTGTGTACACGACACAGTCGTCGGCAAACAGACGCATCTGAATAGGGTTCTCAACGGAAAAGTGGATGTCGTTAATAAACATTAAAAACAGCAGAGGTGCAAGAACCGATCCCTGAGGTACACCAGAATAAACATCAAGTGGTTCTGATAGCTGATTGTCAATTTTAACGCTTAATACTTAATTTGCCTCCTCGTTCCCCCCCAGGCCGTCATGCCCTGGGCACCAAGTGACGCCATGTGCCTCCATCAACATGGACCCCAAAATATCAGTGACGCACCTTGGAAGTGTGCCTCTAAGGTATAAGCGACATGCAGCTTGTGAGTCTGTCAAAATATACGCTGAGCGCCCCCTTCTTTCGGCTTCTCTGATTGCCAAGGCTATGGCTGCTGCCTCTGCGGTGGCACTTGATCTGGTGCGTAGGGACGCGCAGGCCACTACTTTGCTTTGGTCAGTCACTGCCAATGCATATGCTTGTTTTCTGGAGCCTTGTGGTGGCGCGGGATAAAGACTGACGTTGGTAAAGTAAGCGTCTAGATCGCTACTTCTCTGCAGGAGTTTTCGTGCTCGCGCTTGACGGCGCTTTTTGTTGTAGAGCGGAAGCATGTTTTTTGGAACTGGTTCCACGAGTATTTGATTACGTATTTGCTTGGGTACAATGACTGTCTCATCGCCACAATATTGAGGGGTGAGAGGGTATCCCAGCCTCTGTAGCAGTGTTCTTCCCTGGAGCGTAGTGGTGAGTCGTTCTCGCTGTGCGATTAGCATGGCGGCGGCCAATTCTTCAGACGTATTATGCATGCCGAGTCCCATGAGTTTTTCTGTGCTTGTGCTGTTCGGAAGTCGCAATGCTGCTTTGTACGCAATTCTGATGAGTCTGTCAATCTGCTCTATTTCGGGCTTGCGTGTTGATTGAAAGGGAAGAGCGAACGTGACTCGGCTGAGAACGAAGGCCTGTACAAGGCGTACCGTGGAGGCCTCTGTCATCCCATCGTTACTTCGCGCAATTCTAGCTATAAGGGACGCAATACTCTTTACGGTGTGTTTGATTTTGCCTATTGCAGTCTTTACGCTGTTGTTTTCTTGCACGTGCATGCCTAATATTCGAGCTACTGGGGTCCTGTTGATGATCTGTCCGGCAATTTCTAGCTGCAGCGCAGGTGCACGGTCGGACCGAGTGCGTGGGGGTCTTATTTGCAAATATTCCGATTTGCTAGGTGCGCACAACAAGCCTGCAGCAGTGAGGTAGCCTTGAATCATGTCTATAGCGGTTTGCAGTTCATCTTGTCGTTCTCCATAGGAGCCTTTTGTTGCCCATAGCGTAATATCGTCCGCGTAAAAGGCACAGCCCAGGTTTGGTACAGTCTCCAGCTAGAGGACTAGTTTCCGGAGGCCGATATTGAATAAAAATGGAGACAAGATGGGGCCCTGAGGTGTGCCTTTCAGTGGGAGGTCGTATGGGGATGTTTTG
Organism: Rhipicephalus microplus; assembly: GCF_043290135.1. Taxonomy (NCBI): domain Eukaryota; kingdom Metazoa; phylum Arthropoda; class Arachnida; order Ixodida; family Ixodidae; genus Rhipicephalus; species Rhipicephalus microplus. Next base: position 982,741 of record NW_027464614.1, on the reverse strand, counting down.
GTACCAGCTATGCCAATCTGCGCCTTGCGATTTCCAAGAAAATCAGAGGCATAATTGAATATGCGTTGTCCGCATCCTATGGCTGCAAGACCGTCTAGTATGGTAGAGTGCGCAATATTATCAAATGCTTTTTCGATGTCGAGTGCAATGAGTAGATTGTTGAGACTACCTGGCGCTGGGTTAAGCACTTCCTCTTTGAGCAGTAAGAAGATATCGTGGGTAGACACTCCTCGCCTAAATCCGTACATAGATGTTGGTAGAAGCCCCCGTTCTTCTGTGTATTGCTCAAGGTGAGTGAGTACAACTTTTTCGAAGAGCTTGCCAATGCATGACGTTAAAGAAATTGGTCGTAGCTGATCAAGGCTTCGCCGTTTGCCTGGTTTAGGTATGACTACAACCTGTGCCAGTGTCCATTCTGCAGGTATCTTTCCACTCGGTGTCCAGACTTCCTGACTAAAGTGGTCTGTGATGGCTTGTAATGCTTCATCGCTGAGGTTCCGTACCATGGCATTTGTAATGCCATCCAATCCGGGCGCTGTATTTCTTTTGAAGCTTTGAGCCGCTGCATAAACCTCAGCAAAGGTTATGGGGGCGTCGAGCTCAGTGTTGGGCTCTCCATTGTATTCTTGACTGGGTGTTGGGCTAACGTTTCGCTTGCGTTCTCCTGTGTAGCGTTGTTTCAGCTCTTCTATTAACTGATCCGGATCACCTTGAAATTCCCCAGCTAGCCGTTGAAGGGTAGCGTTTGTTTCGGTTCTTGTTGCAGAGGGATCCAAAATACTCCGTAGGATGTTCCACGTCTTTTTCGTGCTTAATGTGCCTTTTAAGGAATCGCAGAAGGTGCGCCAGTTGTTGTTGTAAAGTTCCTTTGAGTATGCGTTTACTTCCTCCGTGATTTTCGCTATACGGAGTTTAAGTTTCTTATTTAGCTTTTGTCAGCGCCACCGTTTTGTGAGGCCTCGACGAGCTTCCCAAAGATGTGTCAAGTGGGTGTCAATGGCAGGTGCGTCGGTAGTTGTTTGATATATCTTGGTGTTCTTGTTATAGAGACCCTTAATGTACGGTGTCCATTGGGCTATAGTTGTTGGCTTGGGCCCGTCTACTTCCTGTTGCTCTCTATATTTAGTCCCGTTAGTCAGTCTGGCTTTTCCGAGCGGGCGTCGCAGTCGAGCTGTTTCATATGTTATTTGCACAATATTGTGATCGCTGCCCAGATTGTCGTCCAGCACACTGCAGCGCATGGTCGCGGCATTGTTGGTTACGGTAAGGTCGGGGGTGGTGTCCCTGTTGACAATGTTTCCTATACGAGTCGGTATGCCCGGTGTCGTGAGGAGTGTGTAGTCGTAGCGCTGTATCGCTTCTAAAAGTCGCGTACCTTTGGGTCTGTCTGCGCTATAACCCCATGTGGTGTGCCAAGCGTTGAAGTCCCCAGTGATGATCAAGCGGTCGCGTGGTTGAAGCTTGTTGTTCAAATAGTGGAAGATATTGCTGAATTCTGCTTTTCTGTCTTGTTGGAGACTGTATATGTTACATATAGCCTGCCTCGGGCATCCTTTCTTCGCTGGCCAGAGCGTTACGATAAGGTGTTGTGTCTCTTCGTTCGGTGCCGTTATGCATGTAGCTGCCAATTCTTTCCGGACGAGTGTCGCAATCTTAGGTGTATTTGGATCCATGTACAGTTTGTAGCAAGAAACTGTTTTAGGCCTGGTTCCCACCTCTTGCAAGCAGATTACGTCCGGAGGAACCAGCGCCGCCTTTATGTATAGAGTGAGTGTAGCGTGCTTGTTGTGCAGGGAACGACAGTTCCAGGACCATATAGTGAGATTCTCGTTTGCTATGCGTCGGTGAATTGCCATGATGCGAGGAGGTGGGTGTGCTTTCGGCGTCCGAGGTAAGCATGCTTTTGGCGTCGGACTCCTGGGACCGCGGTTGGCTCTGCTTACGTCGACGCTTCGTTTCTTTGTCGAGGCTTTCATGAACGTATCGCTTCAGGTCATGAAATTCGACAAAGAACTGTTTCATTTGGGCTTCTGTTTGCTGCAGTATGTGCGGTTGCATTAGCTGCAGTTGTTGTTGTAAAGTGAGGTTTGTCGCTGTTTGTTCTGTTCCTATATTGGCTACAGGATCTCGTGGTGGTGTCGATTGCGGTTGGATGTGCCCATTGTCCCGTAGCTTTTCGCTTGGGTGGCTAGTTAGATTTTGAGAGGCCTGGACTGTAGTTTTCGGGGTGGCTCCCATTAATTGGGCCAGCTGTTTTTTGAGCCACATTATTTTGTTCTCGTATTTGTGAAGGCGTTGCTTAAGCTGTTTGTTTTCAGCGATTACTGCTTGATAGTGTACGTTTTGTGTGATGGGGGGAGTACATGCAGACTTGGGAGCCACGGCTTCCGCCCAGCTTACCGGAAGTCATGATGCCTGTTGGGTGCATCCTTGATCCCCGCCGTTGCCTTTGGCTCCCCCTCCTGGAGGACCGCGGTGGAGGTTCTGCTGAGTCGGTGCTGGCGCGCTCTTCTTGGATGGCGAGTGCGGCTTTCTGCCCAGGGACCGTGAATGCGACCGGGAACTGTGCTTGTCATCGGCTGACTTGTAGGCGTTTTCTTCCTCTTCGGAGGAGAACCAGCGGAGATTCTTGGTCCTCGGTGGGTCGTTGCTAGTGCCCTGTTGAAGCTTATCACTGTGGCCTGCTTTTACTTGCGGCTGTTTAGGCTTCGGCGGCTTAAGTCTTTTTTTGCAAGTTGGAT